>NC_133661.1:91618260-92818260 GCF_037893015.1 Macrotis lagotis
CTCATACTTCTTTCTCAATATAATCCAATTATATCATGTATCAATTTCACAAGAAATACAAATGAAGATTCCTTTGCATAAGTCTATTTTTAGCAAATATTTTCCTATTAAAATGGTAGGCATAGAAGTTAAAGGAAAGAAGGAAAAAGGAAGAAATGTGGTAAACTTTGGTAGTCCAAATTAAGACATTACAGGGTTGAGGGGACTGGTGCTCACAAAAGCATTCAATGGGTATAAATAGTGATTGATTCCTCCATTACATTTCAACAAATTCTTCATTTGTTCTAAGTCATAGAAATTTCTTTGCTACTAACTAAATTCAATAAGAGATAAAGTGAGAGAGAAAATCCTTTGGAGGAGGGGAATTATTTTTTTTCCTAAAAATTAGGATGGGGGTAGCAAATATGGGAATAAAAATGATAGAGTAAAAATCTTTCAATGGGATAGGTGATCTATTGATCAATCTATCTATCTATCTAATGCTGCAATGCTCAACAAAAACTCGTCAAAAACCACATTTAAAATTTAGTGTTGATTTTTGACAATGTAATTCATATAACAATTGAGTATAATAAAATGCAATAATGCTACATAAATGGGCTTTGAGGGCCACATGTGGGCCATGGCTTAGACACACCTGATCTAAAGAAGTAGCTGGTGCTTACAAAAGGGGTCTAAAAGTATACCAAAAGCTTTTATTTTATTTTTTTCCATTTACTTGCAAAGATAGTTTTCAACATTCATCCTTTTGTATAAGCTTTTGAATTTAAAAGTATACAATAAACTACATTCCCATCATAGCCTCAACACATGAAAAAAAATCATTTGAACCATTACGTATCTCAGTTTTCCCCTTCATTAATATCAAACTTGTATATGGAAATGGAACTGATGAGTTATTTGTTATAAAGTAAGAAATATCTACTGTGTGGTGAATTGCTCACTATCACGTCACAACTCAATTGATTGATCAATTCGGCTCCCACTTATTCATCAGCAAAGAATGTATCTAAGAATTGAATTTGGATTTCTGGACCATCGTGTAAAATATGGGGATGACACACCCCTGCCAAAAGCACCTAATAATTATGGCAAGCATATATTTTTCTAGTATCTAATAAATTTAATCAAATAACTTTTAAGCTAAAAAGGATGGAGAGTAGAAATGAATTTGTTACTGATGTAGTTGTTATTGCTGCTACTGCTGAGTCATTTCAGTCATGTCTGACTCTTTATGTCCCCATTTGGAATTTTCTTGGCAAAGATAGTGGACTCATTTTACAGATGAGGAAAGTGAGGAAAACTGGTTAGATAACTTTCCCAGAGTTACACAGTTAGCAAGTGTCTGAGTCTAGATTTAAATTCACAACCTCCTGACTCCAGGGCAGGGTTTTTTTTTTTTTGTGTGTGTGTGTGTGTGTGTGTGTGTGTGTGTATCCATTTCCTAATTAGATATCATATAGAAAAGGTACAAAAAAGGGAGAAGAAAAACAGTTGAGACACCCAGAAACAAAATCCAAAAATAAAGAAGTCCAAATGGGGGGGAAAAACCTCTAGCCTCATGCCTATCCACAAAATGCTGAAAGTCCGGGCCACAAACAAGAGACAAAAAGCTTAAAGCAAGAGGTAAATTCAACCTCATAGCTTCCCTCTGAGATTTGGTGAAATGAAACCTATAACTAGACTGTATTTCTGGATAGGTATGTTGTATTCAAAAGGAAAAAAAAAGATAAATGCAGAGGAAGAGAGAATGCTATCTATTAAGAAAGTCTATTCATATGAAGAGTGCCAGGAATCATAGACAGAACTATGACAGAAAATATTTGGGTAAAAGGAGAAAATTAAAGTGATTATTGTCATTGGATTTTATACTTCACGTCATGTAAGTATAAATAGGATATAGATGAGAGGTTTAAGAAATAAATTACAAGCATAGCATAGGGACCTAATAGAGTGATGATGAGGAATTTTAATTATCTAATCATCAGCTGCGTCCTTTCTCTGCCAAAAGCAGAGAAGTAACTCCTCAACTTGCCCTGGTGATGATTTCATCCTTAAAAATGGGGACAATATGGAGAAAGTCTATTTTATTTCTTAATCTTACTAATAGAGAGGAACTGGTTGCTGGGATGAAAATGAGAGGAACCATCAGAAGGAAAGAGTATGTCATGGTCTAGTAAAAACATTGTCAGTATTTTTAAAAGTGAGAAGAAATTGAGGTCAGCAAGGGTATTTAAAGACAATAGGGGTAATTTAAAGCTATATTGGGGGGAAAGGAGGATCAAAGGAGGAATAGAGCATTTGCTTGGGTGAGGAAAAGACAATTATCTCTATCAATAAACAGAAGGCAGAGCTATTTAATCCTTTTGTTTCTGCTTTCTCAGTCAATAAAAATGACCTTTGCTTTGGAAATGATTTGATAAATAGAAGGGGATACTCAAGATAAAAAAGAAGATAATAAGAGCCCCTACTTGTTAATTAATGAAATCAAACCACCTTACCCAAATGAATTACATTCTCAGATATGACAACATTTTCAATGACATTTGAAAAATTATCAAAAAATGGAAAGTGTCACAAGACTTGAAAAGAGCAAATGGTGTCCCAATTTCCAAAAAATGGAAGGAAAGAGTTTGCATACTATAAGCCAAAAATCTGTGTTACACGGAAGCAGATAAAATTCCTTAAGGATAAATGTAAAAAAATCTTACAGTTGCAAACAAACGCCACACAAAAATTAGCTTCACAAATACAAGATAGGAAGGATGTGATTAGATATCAATTGTTTTGAAAACAATCTAGTGGTTTTGATGGACTACATGGTCATTATGAGCCTGCACTATGATATGTCAGCCAAAACAGCTAATAAAAAATTGGGTCTGCAAAAGAAGAGGCATAATTTCCAGAAAGAGAGGTGCACGGAAATCTGCCTTCATCAGACCCGGACTGATGAACATATTCAGTTCTGCAAGCCACAGTTAAGGAGGACATTAAGGACTGTGGAAAGTATTCAGAACAGGGCAATCAGATGACAAAATGTCTCAAGTCTATGCTATATAAGGTTTATATAAGGAATGCTT
Source organism: Macrotis lagotis (assembly GCF_037893015.1). NCBI lineage: Eukaryota > Metazoa > Chordata > Mammalia > Peramelemorphia > Peramelidae > Macrotis > Macrotis lagotis. The sequence goes on from NC_133661.1 coordinate 91,621,341, forward strand.
AGCCTGGAAAACACTAGCTGAAAACATAATAACTCTTCAAATAATTGAAAGACTTTTTGTGAGGAGGGATTATTCTTGTTCTATTTGGACCTCAGGGAAGAATCAAGCAATGACTGGAAGTTGCAGAGATGCTAGAGGAAATTCCCAAATACTGAGAGCTAACCCAAAGCAAAATATGCTAATTTCAGGAATGATGAATTGTCTCTCCTTGGAAGTTTTCTAACAGAGATAGACACTTCCACATAGGGGTAGGTTAGGTAGCCTTCTTGATGTCTCTGCTGTATTTAATACTAATGACCACCTTGATTCCTGTGCCTTATCTTTATGAGGTTTGTGATTCTACTTCCTATTTCCTTCCTTTTTAATCTACTTTCTCTCTGACACCTTTTTTGAGTCATCATTCAAAACCCTCTCCTAGACTGTGAGTGTTCCCCAAAGTTCTGGTCTGGATTCCTTTTTTTTTAAACATCCATCTAATGTCTATTCAGATGACCAGCAAATCTACATCACCAGTCCTTGTCTCTCGGACTTGAGCCCTCCCCAAATTCACCCTCTGCTAAAATATCCTATTTCTGTTTAAGGTGCCATTCTTTCTGTGTCCCAAGTCCATGACCTTGGCATTTTCCTTAACTCATTAGTTCATTCACATGCCCAATCAGTTGCCAAATCTTGGTGTTCTTACACTTCATCTTTATCTCTGCTGTACTCATGCCTTCTCCTCCTTCAAGACTTAGCTCAGCACCATCTTCTATAGGGAGTCTTTTCTGATGCCCTTAGCTATTATAGCCTTTCTGCATAACTCCATTGTGTTCAGTCTTTCTATATTTATAGACATTGCTTTTCTCTTCCCATAAGAATGTCAGCCCCTAAGGAGCAGAGATAAGTTCGATCTTTTTATTTTATGTTTCGAATCTAAGTCCATCCTCTTCTTGGCTTTTGAAGTCTTTCATAACCTAATCCTTTCATTTTTTGTTTTCTTACTCTTTATTCCCCTCCACATACTCTGTGACAACTTCATTGATTTTCCTCAACAAGACAACCCCAACTCCTAATTTAAGGCATTTTCAATGTCTGTCTACCATGCCTTGATTCTCTGCTTCATCTCTTTTTCCTAGCTTCCCTGTCTTCCTTAAAGTCTCAGTTAATGCTCCATCTTCTCTCAAAATCCTTTCTCGGTCCCCAAATGTTATTAGTAACTTCTGAAAGAGATAAAGTCTGATATTTCTTCAGGAGAATATTATAGATTAGAATAAGATGAACTATGGGTTATGTCTCTTCTGCCCCTCCTTCCCTGACAAGCAACTTCTGGGATGTCAGTGAATGTTATCATGATCAGAATGTAAAGAACAAACTGATCTGGTTCCTTATATACTGAGTCCAGATGTCCATATATTCCTCAGGGCTGAAGGAGATATGTGTCTCTGTTTGGATTATATGCTTTTCTTTAAATTAGCTTACATGCTTAGATTGTGAATACCACATTCTTAACTAATGAGGATGGGTCGGGGGGGGGGATCATGTTAGAAACCATATATATTGTTTCTGTTGTTCATGTCTCATTGCTTCACTCTCCCATCTATATGGTTGAGTAGAGGTCTGCTTCTTGAGAATCAAATAAAGACTTTTTCTCTTCATACCTCGAGAAATCTCCAAAATTTATTTAAGGGGGTTACATACCACACGCTTGTCTCTGATGTAATCTTCAGTTTAGTCTGGATATATCTTGTTTATATATAGTTGCTTAGACTGTGAGATCTTTGAGAGCAGGGACTTTTAGTATTTAATAAGATGCCAGACTTAAAAAATGCTAGCTGACTGGCTGATTAATCCTTTCACTCTTGTTTAATAAATTACCATGATGTTTGTCCTTCATTTTGAAGAAGACCATGACATCAGGGAGGTGATGGCATTACAACTATGTGAACTAGGTTTGAGTGAGAGAGTCTCGCTTTCTCCTCTGGAGCCATCTGGGTCCAGTGGCCAGATATGAATCAGGAGAACCGGAGACAGCCCTGGATGTGAAGCATTCAGGGTTGAGTGACTTGCCCAAAGTCACACTGCTAGTAATTGGCTGAGGTCAAATTTGAACTCAAGTTCTCCTGACCTCAGGGCTGGTGCTCTACCCACTGTGCCAGTAGCAACTGAATGGGAAGCTAACCTCACTCATGTGGTAGTATGCCGTTTAATATTATAATTACATGTAGGCTGTGTCTGTGACATTCACAAAAAATTTTAAAACCTGGGTCAAGAAAACTGTCTGGAGCCATTGATGCCCACACAGAAAATATACATCAGAGATAGGCATTGAATCCAGGGGGTTTGACTCCAAGGTTGGCTCTTTATCCATTATGTCCTGTTGTTTCTCATCATGGTAAGAAATATTAATTACATTCTGAATCTGCATTTTAATTATTCTTTCCTTTGCATTGCATAGTTCCATTCTATTTTAAGTGGTAAAAGAGAAAAAATACTTATCTAGTAATTTATTTTCTGAGAAAAACTGCTACCTATCTCTTCAGATCTTCTGAGGACAGAGTAATAGTTCATTTGTGACTTCTCTTTGGGTAAACAAGAATAGAAAAATATAGACCCTGGGCAACTTTTGCCCTTGGTTATGAATGAGGGCCCAGGGTTATGCTGGACTCCAGATTAGAAGGCCACACATGCAAAGTAAACAGCTTTCTCCCTAATTAAGAAATTTGATTGTGTCTGACTTCCAACAAGCTAATGAATCTGACTCTAGGAGTTCACTGATTAAACAAGTGAAGGTAATGTCAACCTAAGTTTGGAGACATTTTCAACAGTTGAAAATGGGCCATTCCTCGGATATAATGATTGCTGTATTCTACTATCTGGACCATTTGGAAATATCCTGGACATTCAGTGGCATTTTAAAGGAGATAAAAGGGAGGAAAATGGGATGAGGGTCTATGTTAAGAATTTACTGCTATTATTTGTTGAAATTCTAATTATATAAATGCTAAGCAGGGGTGAAATTTTCTCTGGGATGAATGACAAATGGGACCATTAAGAATTCCTAGTAGATTTAAGTATTCAATCAAACGCAGCTTGTAAATGGTGTATAAAAATCATTTTTGCATTTGTAGACTGAACCCCAGGAATAATCTGTGCTGCTGGCAAGTAATTATATAATATCACAAAGAAAATTAAAAATAGCTTTGATTTTTTAAGATCTAAATGATCTTTTTCAAGTCCCTTCCAGCCCTAAGATTCTGTGAATTTTGAGTATAAAAATTAAATGGCCTATCACAATATTTTTTGCCAATATTTCCTCAACTTTTAAACTCCACAGATTTTGGGGCAGCTTTTGGCACAGTGGACAAAGCACTGACCCCAAATTCAAATCCAGTCTCAGAAGTCTAATACTATCTGTGGTACCTTAGGCAAGTCACTTAACCCCACTGTCTTGCAAAACCAAAGGTAGAAAAAATATCAATTTTGTATTGTCTTCTTAGGAAGCACATTATAGCCTAAATGTAAAATGTTATTTCCAAATTATAATCAAAAGGATGATAGGCAACTATGTGGAAGAGTGGATAGAGTGTTGAACTTAAAAGTCAGGATTACCTGAGTATGGAACCTGACTCAAACACAAACAATATGACCTTGGGCAAATAACCTCTCAGACTCATGTAAATGAGAATAATGAGATCAAATACTTCATTGGGTTTTTGTGGGGATCAAATGAGATACATATATTAGAATACTGCATAAATGCTAGCTATTATTATTCTTATATTATTAGCAATATTCAGTAATAATATATCTTCTGGCTAGGTCAATGATATGCTATTTTCTGACTTGCAAAAAAAAAGGTAGAACCCAAAGACATCATGATTCTTTTTAGTTAATTAAAGATATGCAAGAAGAAAGAAACTTATTCTTTTTGGTTGTTAGGTTTTTGCAAGGCAATGGGGTTAAATGACTTGCCCAAGGCTACACAGCTAAGTAATTATTAAGTGTCTGAGGCCTAATTTGAACTCAGGTACTCCTGACTCCAGGGCCTGTGCTTTATACACTGCAGCCCTGCAGCCACCTAACGGCCCCCCCCCCACTGTGCCACCTAGCCACCCCAAAGAAACTTCTTCTTAAAGATATCTGGAAATATAGATGAATTTGTTGACTTTATATTAAGGAAATCACATAGATGGATATCCTAGCAATAGACTATCATCAAAGGCATCATCAAAAAAGGGCACAATTAAAGCAAAAGCCAATCCCAAAGTAGAAGACAATAAATACTGATAAATCCTTAATGGAGGTACTTTTTGATATATCTTGCACTCTCAGATCGGAATTATGACCTCTTTTACATAAAAGACATAGCTACTGACAGCTTGGGAATAGCATGGAAAATCTCAGTTGAGGTTTTGTGAATAAGAATGAGAAAAGAAAAGTACTGTCTCTCTTTTTTGACCAAAGGAAGGACATATAAAATAAGTTTATCAAGGAATGTTGGCTAGAGTCAAATATTTCCTCTTATCCTCTGTTGTCTTTCTAATGAGTGCAGCCCATTTTGTAATGAAAGTAAAACATACTTTTAGCTGCAGTGAAATAGGGTAGATTGTATACTGGGTTTAGATTCAGGAAGACCTGGGGTCCAAACCAGGCTTTGACATTTTCAAGGTATGGGAACCAGCACAAGTCACTTAACTTCTCTGTTTCAGACAGCCCCCACAATTTAGCAGTAACAGTGTTTTAACTTAGCAGACAGCCTTACAGAAATAGCAAATGATTCTTGGAATCACTTCTTTTCCCCTCTGCTCCAAAAATTGGCAAAAGCTTCCTAACGATGTCAAATCAAATTGTCCATCTTGCCTACAAGTCAGCCACAATATGGTAACAACTTTCCAGCTAATTGCCTATTCATCTCCTCCACTTACTGGGTACAGCTGAACTGTCTCCCACAAACTACCCTGAGTTTTGCCTCCATGTCCCCACTGCTGCCTATGTCATAAATGTCCTCCTCCTCATCACCTAGTGAATTGTCATCCATCTTTTTACATTTCAAGTTCTGTCTCCTCCATGAAGCTTTATCTGATATAACCCTTGTTGGCAAAAACTGTCCTCAAACCTAGCATTGCACTTTATTTTGATCTTTTGTATGGGGCTGATTTATCATACATTATTTGATGTCAACATTCTCTCTGTGTCTTTTCCCCTCCCTCCTTCAAGAGGGTCAGGGAATATGTCTTTTATCCACTAGTAGCTTCCTGGAGAACGACTTGGGAAGTGCTTAATGATGACCTTCATTCTTCAAGAAGATCATGACATCAGGAAAGTGATGCCATGACAAGCACATGAATTAGATCTGAGTGGGGGGGCTGTGCTAAATCACCAGCCTCACTTTCTCCTCCAGAGCCATCTGAGTCTAGTAACCATATATGAATTAGGACGACTGCCCTGGGTGCAAGGCAATCAAGGTTAATTGACTTGCCGGAGGTCATATAGCTGTTAAGTATAAAATGTCTGAGGCCAAATTTGAACTCAGATCCTCCTGACTCCAGGCCTGACACTCCATGCACTGTACCACTTAACTGCTTAATAAACTTTTGTTGAAATAACCTGGTTGTTGGATAACATTGTTATAAAATCATTCATTTATCTGAGCTCAATTATTGATAAATTATCCATTATATCATCGAGAAATATCAGGCCAATAAGGCTATTTAGAAGAAAAGGAAGGAAGGAAGGAAGGAAGGAAGGAAGGAAGGAAGGAAGGAAGGAAGGAAGGAAGGAAGGAAGGAAGGAAGGAAGGAAGGAAGGAAGGGAGGGAGGGAGGGAGGGAGGGAGGAAGGAAGGAAGAGAAGGAAGGAAGGAAGGAAGGAAGGAAGGAAGGAAGGAAGGAAGGAAGAGAAGAAGAAGAAGAAAGAGAAGAGAGAGAAAGAAAGAAAGAAAGAAAAAAAGAAAGAGAGAGAGAAAGAGAGAAAGAGAAAGAGAGAAAGAGAGAAAGAAAGAAAGGGAGGGGAAAAAGGAAGGAAGAAAGAAAGGAAGATAAGATGGAGGAACAAGGGAAGAAAAGAAAGAAGGAAAAAGAAGGAAGAGAGAAAGAAAAAGAGAGAAAAAGAGAAAGAAAGGAAAAGGGGAAAGTATTTGGAAAGGTAAATGGAAAAGGGAGGGAAAAGGACACATTTTAAAATGGTCAAAATACTAATTTGCCTAACAATAGAAAAAATGTGGATTAATTCAAATTGTATTCAAAATACGCTTTATTTAGGATATTTATAGTTCAATAGAAGTATAAGAGATTAATATATTAATTTCTTAGTTTTCTATTTCAATATATCTGTTATCTGAGGCACACGTAGTCCCCTCTACCAGAGCTGCTCAAACTTGTGTTTTTTCATCCTATGCCATCTCCTCTTTCCTTCAGAGGACCCAGTCAATGACATGACTAACTTCTTATGGATCTTAAGAGACATCAGGGCAACACTTGTCAAGCCAAGCTCTGTGGGGCAACCATAGATCTCACTTCGATACCCCTTTTGGAAACTGATGACATGACTACAATATTATTCATAAAAAAGAACATCTGGAGAACCACCATATGAATATGCAAAACATTTTCCCTCTGCCCTCTCCATACCAATGGGAATCACCTTTGATGAGCATATGTTTCCCACTAGGATGTCTTACTTGAAGTTAGTACTCAGCAAATCATTTAATAAAATAATCTCCATGGCCTTGGCATCATTCATGATTTTTAACATATTTATAGGCACTACCTTGCCTGAGAAGAGCTAGTAAAACTTAATTTTATTGTGGTGTACCAAATGGTCTCTTGCAATCAACCAATACCAGACACATCAACATTTCTATACAGTAACTGTGTTACTGTAAAGATGTAATTAGCTATAGAAAATCATCTGTGCAAACCTGCCTGCTTCCTACACATACTGTCATCTTGGTCACCCTCAATGCATAAACTATTCTCATAAAGATTATATAAACACAAGAAAGTTGTGATAAAGGTCTTTCCAGTTGTATTTCTTTGGGATTCACTGCACTCAAACTCTGGTCCATCCTTTAGAAATTCTCTTCTCCAAAAGATCTTACAAAAATGATGCCTAAAGGACTTGAAAATTCCATTACCTCTGGTACAAAAGAAGTGAGGTCTATACACTTTTCCCAAAGTAATTTTCTTAAATTTCATTGCCACTTACATTGGAATATCAAGGGGAATTCAATAATGATAAAATAGACGACTTTGGATATACTTGTATATTTGTTCCATTTCATCACCATTTGTTTTTTCTCCTTCCTAGAAATGCTTAGTTGACTTCTTTTCTCCTTGACTGCTTGTCACTGTTTTACTAAGCAATATTTCTCATATTTGCTTATATTTCTATAATTATAATAAATATGCTAATTATAATTCTATTAGTTATAATTAATTATAATTCTATATTACATCTATAATATTTTGCAAATATATTTGTCCCCTAAACCATAGATCTTTTAACTGTGTTTATCTCTCCATTCAGCAAGGAAACCAAGTATTTGTTGTCTCAGGCAGCATATGACTCTTGTGATCTTGTCACTGTAGTAACTGTTTTGCATTGGTTTCACTTCTCTAAGAAATAGTTATTGATTTAACTCTGTTTTTTGTTCATGCTCCAATTCTTTGAACCAAAAGTTTGTGTCAATAGACTGGATTCAAAAGTTTGTGTGACAGGTTGGACTGAAGGTCTTAGATTTCATTTGATCTCTTCTTTATCATTTCTTCTAGCTCTGATTTATTGTTTTTAATCAGTTGTTTATATGGCCAATTCCTAAGGTATTCCATAAAGATATTTGGAGCTCCCATAGAGAATACTGCTAATGAATCTTTTGTTAAAAATATGTCCTATTAATTATAAATCTGACTACTATACATATATGCTATTAGAAAAGAGCTATGAAAGGCAGAAAGAATATATTTAATATTATCTCTATTAAAGGCACCCAGAAGACCAGACAATTTATGTGCTGAAAAATAATTTTCACTTCCATATTACACATATAATTTTATGTACTGCACTGATTGTGTTTTTATAGATATACATAAATCTTGTGGCTCCAACTGAATGAAATTCATCAACTAGTATTAACAAAATGAAGATTGAACTTATTTCATTAAAAGATCTGTGGAAGATAACACCAAGTTGAATACACTTCTATCCCTTGGAAAAAATGCAACATTGAAAAACCCCTTCAGTGCTTCCTCTCTACTAGCTGCCAACATGCAAATGTGCCCCCATCTTTTTTGTGTCTGAAGCTAGAATATTCATGGATTTTGTCTTTAGACTTCAAAAAGTTCATTGTTAATAAGTCCAGGATTCTGCAACAAATTTCCACCAATCTGGCATGGAAATTAATTCCCAAAGTATGTTTTACAGTTTGAAAGTCCTGAATGGAGATAAATGATAAATACAAGGTTTGTCTGATTAAAGCAATAAAACTAATTTAATTAGACCTGATATAAAGTTTTGATTTCAAAATAACCTGTCTTATATTGAAATGGAAAGATGCCCAACTCACAGCAAAATAAAATGCTATCTCCACATCTTATACTTCCCTCAGATTTATGGAATTTAACTCCTTTTTTTCAGGATAAAAAGTAATTATCAGAAAACAACTGAAGTGATTGTTTTCATTCTTTCATGAAGTGAGCTCCGTTACACAAAGATTCTTCTAATTATCACTAATTAAAATGATCTCATCAAGAAAACTAAAGGTGTTTTGTTGTGTTTTTCTTTTTCAAACTCAAAATTATCTTCTGTAGAGTCATTTAAAATCAGTTGGCTCAATCATTTCAGCAGTTAGTAGCACATGGTTTAATGCTGTATAAATAGAAAGTCTTTGTGTTATATCTAATGAGTAGTTTTGTTTGTTTGTTTTCAACTCAAGATTTCATCTACCATAGAGAACTTGGCAGTATTTAAGGTGTAAATTAGTGGGTTATTTTGAACTGGGTCCTTCACTCTTCAAAATTAAACTCCTTGAAAATTAAGCACAATGTATATGCATCAGGATGTGTGTGTGTGTGTGTGTGTGTGTGTGTGTGTGTGTGTGTGTGTGTGTGTGTGTGTGTGTGTGTGTTGGGCTGGGGCAGGGGGAAGATAATGAAACCTCCCAACATCTACTTGTGATATTTTTCCATACAGCCCCCAAAGCAGAAAATGTGAACATTAATGGCTAAACAGAGGTAAAACCAAGGCTGATAAATAATATTGTAGAAAGAACAAAGGACAAAATCCTAAAGATTTCACTCTACCTCCAAAGACTGATTGATTAAGTTATTCATTTTTAGGACATCATTTATATTGATGTAAAAATGTGCTTGATCCTATGAAGTATTCTTAAATTCCAGAGTTTTAGTTATTAAGAAACATGCAATATTTAAAGTTTTTTGGAGATATTGAACTTTAATCTAATTGGTAATAATTTCATCCTCAGTTTCAGACTCTTCTTACAAGGTCAACAAATAAGATCAGTTCATTGGTTATCAAGTTTTCTTCATCACAGATATCTTATAATAGATTTGATATTCAATGATTCCTGATATACATAGACTCATGGAACACTAGACTGGAAGAGACTTTGGAAACCATGTATGCTAACTCTTTCATTTCACAGATGAGTAACCCAAGTCCCTGAAAGGTAGCACGGTTTAGTGGCTAGAGAGCTGGCCTTGTCAGAAGGTAGACACGTGCTGAAAAATAATCTTCAGTTTTATATTATAGGTATTAGAAATTTACACACTTCATTGATTGTGTTTTTTATAGATTCACACTACATCTTAAGGGTCTGGTAGAATGCAATTCATCAAATAATGTTAACAAATGAAGCTGAAAGGCAACATGACTAGACCAAGAGTTTGTTGGTCTCTGAGTCAGGAAAGACCTGGAAATCAAAGACTCAGCCCTGAGATATATGCTTCATTTATGGTCCTAATAAGTCACTTTCCTAAGCAAGTGTCTGAGATTAGACATTGCAGATGGCAATCTACCTTGGTGAGGGGTGGGGGGGATTCCTTAGCAAGAGCTGCCAATAAAATCACAGGCCTGTTCTTCCTTCCCAAAAATGACTAAACAAACAAACAAACAAATAAATGAATGAAGGTGTAAGTCAAATTATGGTTTAATTATCTCAGGCATACACTAGTTGTGTGACTAGGGGTAAAAAAACTGCTTAATTTCTAAGTCCCTCAGGTAATTCTAGATGACCAAATCACAGAGAAGAGTTGCAGATCTGAACCAGAAAAGTGAGTTTGCAAAACAATAGTTCTCTGGACTTATGAAATCTTAAGTACAGACCAATATAATACACATATACATGCACACAGACACACACACACACACACACACACACACACACACACACACAGTCTGTGCTCAGGTGGGAGTAGGGTAGGATGAGTTGTCCAAGGACCCATAGCCAGTCAGTGGCAGAATGGTACCAGTCCCAACAATATCTCTTGAATCTGTGAACTGTGCTGTGCTTTCTTTTCTGCTGATACAATGAGCAGTTATTTAATTACATCATCCTAATAGCTCCCTCATAATTTTGAATTGATCATTATCTATCAGGTCCTTCCAACTCTGGAATTCTATGATTTTAATTAAATGGAGTTGAAAACTTTTCATTCCCATCTAATATTCTCAGGTCTTTTTAGTAAAAGTTTGAACCACAAATACAATTTTTTTAATTTAGAATTTAGGTGGTTATTGAATGTTCTATTATATCACCCAATACTTACAAACATGAGGCGTGTTGGTATATTGTCCGATTGCACCAATGGATTTTTATAGAGCCAGATCTCTTCTGGCTGGATGACTCTCTGGAATGGGTCCAAAAATTCTGTAAATCTGGAAGAAAACAAAGAAAGTCACAAGAGACCTGTTCTCACATCATGTCCTACTAGCCCATCAATGAGATGGTGCTTGGCTCCAGACTAAGTCGCACAGCAGTCAGTCACTCTTTGAGAACATGGCCCAAACAGCCTCCTGAAGGTAATCTGCCTAGTGGAAGGGTAATCATATGAGAGTAATGAAACAGGCTTTCATACACCTAAAGCAACCGATTTTCAAAAGGGAAATGAGGAAGGACAAAATAAAGTTAAATCAGTAGAATCAAGAATAGGTTCATCTCTGCCACTAACAAACTGGGACCTTGAGCTCCTCAGTACTGTTCTTTGGGCTTTTGGTTTTTATTCTCTTAACAAAAAAAAAAAAAAAAACATCAAGAAAGAATGTCTGTGTGTGTGTGTGTGTGTGTGTGTGTGTAAAGCAATCAGAGAGAGTAATCCAAATCATTCATTTTATGGGTGGGAAAACTAAGTCCCAAGGATGTTCCAAGGGAAATTTTGCCCAAGGTCACCCTTGACAGGCTTGATTTAAAATCCAAGTCTACTGAGGAAAAAGAAGGAGAGAATGGGATAAAGAGAAGAAAAAAGGAAAAGGATAATATCCCACTATGTTTTGCTACAAAAGGACCAGATGGATTTAGGCATCTCAGTTCTTAAACCTTTCATACCTCAACCCACCACATGGAGCCATTCACACAGATGAGTCTGTGCAGCCACCTGGACTATGAAGATAGCACTAATCCTCCTAGGAAAGAAGAGGACAAACTGAAGACTGGTCAGCCTGGGTTTTGTCCCCCTGATCCATTTATAGGCCCAAGACCAGGCTGACACAAATGTGTGACAGGTGATGAGAATTGGAGAGCACAGAGGTCCCTCTCATTTAGATGGTGTGACTGGATTATCAGCACACCAAGCTACTCATTACCTTTGCCTTCCATCTAGCACAAAACTCAGGTCTCAGAATCATCTCTCTGTCTCTGTCTCTGTCTCTCTATCTCTATCTGTTTCTCTGTGTGTGTGTCTCTTTGTCTCTGTCTCCGTCTCTCTATCTCTCTGTCTCTGTCTCTCTGTCTCTCTCTGTTTCTCTCTCTCACTCTCTGTCTCTGAGTCTGTCTCTGTCGCTCTCTCTGCCTTTCTGTCTCAACTCTCTCTGTGTCTCTGTCTCTCTTTGTCTTTGTCTCTCTATCACTGTGTCTTTCTCTATCCCTATCTCTATCTCTCTATCTCTCTGACTCTCTGTCTCTGTCTCTCTGTTTGTTTCTCTATATCCTCTCTCTCTCTCTCTCTCTCTCTCTCTCTCTCTGTCTGCCTCTCTCTCTCTCTCTCTCTCCTCTCTCTGTCTGCCTCTCTCTGTCTCTCTCTGTCTCTCTCTCTCTCTCTCTCTCTCTCCCAGTCTTTCAATCTCTCTCTGTCTCTCTCTGTCTCTGTGACTGTATTTCTCTGTGAGTCTGTCTCTGTCTTTCTGGCTCTGTCTCTATATCTATCACTGTGTCTCTCTTTCTTTATATCTGTTTCTCTTTGTCTCTTTCTGTCTCCATGTCTCTCTCTATCTGTGTCTATCTCTGTGTGTGTCTCTCACTCTGTGTCTCTGTCTTCCTGTCTCTGTGTCTGTCTCTCTGTCTTTCTGTCTCTATTTCTCTGTGTCTCTCTCTGTCTCTCCGTGTGTTTCTCTGTCTGTATCTCTCTCCCTCCCCACTCTCTCTCTGTCTCCCTGTCTCTCTCTGTCTCTCTTTGTGTCTCTCTATGTGTTTTTCTGTCTCTGTCTCTCTATCTATGTGTCTCTCTCTTGTCTCTCTCTCCATCTCTCTCTATCCCTGTCTCTCTTTGTGGCTGTCTCTCTTCTCTGTCTCTCTCCATCTCTCTCTATCTCTGTCTCTCTCTTTGTCTCTCTTCTGTCTCTCTCCATCTCTCTATCTCTGTCTCTCTATATTTCTCTCTGTCCCTCTGTATGTCTCTTTCTCTGTCTGTCTCACCCTGTCATCTCTCTGTCTCATTTGTCGGAGAGAGACACAGAGAGAGAGAGAGAGATCAAATTCCTTAATATAGAAGTACCTCAACCCTGCTTTTGATATCTATATACCTTTTAATCTATAGATCACCATTAATACTGTAGGTACCTGATGAACTCTCCCTTAAAACAAAAGCAAAAAGCAGACTGGATTAAAAAGCAGAATCCTACAATATGCTGCTTACAAGAAACTCATTTGAAGCAGAGAGATACATATAGAGTAAAGGAAAAAGGTTAGAGCAAAATATATTTTGCTTAATCTGAAATGAGAAAAGTAGGTGTAGCAATCCTGATTTCAGACAAAGTAGATGTAAAAATAGATAGCATTAGAAGAGATAGGGAAGGAAACTATATTCTCATAAAAGGTACAATAGACAATAAAGTGATTTCAATACTGAATATGTATGCACCCAATGGGATAGTATTCAAATTCTTAGAGGAGAAGCTGAAAGAACTATAGAAAGACATAGAGCAAAACTCTACTAGTAGGAGACTTCAACCTCCTGCTCTCAGATTTAGATAAATCAAATCATAAAACAAACAAGAAGGAAATTAAGGAGGTAAATAGATTGTTAGAAAACCTAGATATGATAAACTTATGGAGGAATTGGAATGGGGATCGAAAGGAATAAACTTTCTTATCTGCAGTACATGGCACTTATACAAAAATTGACCATGTACTAGGGCATAAAAACCTAATGATCAATTACAGAAAGGCAGAAATAGTGAATAAAATCTTTCTCAGATCATAAAGCAATAAAAATGAAATGCGATATTGGGCTAGGAAGATATAGACTGAAAACTAATTAGAAACTAAATAATCTCATTTTTTAAAATGAGTGGATCAAACAACAAATTATAAAAAGAATTAATTATTTCATCATCCTAGATAATGACAATAATGAAACAACATACCAAAACCTATGGGATTCACTCAAGGCGGCTATCAGGGGATATATTATATATCTCTAAATGCTTCCATGAATAAATTAGAGGAAGAGGAAATCAATGAATTAAATATGCAACTAAAAAAAATTAGAGAAAGAACAAATTAAAAACCCCAACTAAATACCAAATTAGAAATTCTAAAAATTAAAGGAGAAATAAAATTGAAAGCAAAAAATAACTATTGAATTAATAAATAAAACCAAGAGTTGGTTTTATGAAATAAACCAATAAAATGGATAAAACTCTGGTCAATTTGATTTAAAAAAAAAGAAAGAAGAAAACTAAATTGCTAGTGTCATAAATAAAAAAGGTAAACTCACCACCAATGAGGAGGAAATTAAAGTAATAACTCAGAATTATTTTGTGTAACTCTATGCCAATAAATTTGACAATCTAAATGAAATGGAGGAATATCTACAAAAATATAAGTTGCCCAGTTTAAATGAAGAGGAAATTAAATACCTAAACAATCCTATCTCAGAAAAAAGAAATTCAACAAGCCATTATTGAACTCCTAAAGAAAAGAATCTCCAGGCCCAGATGGATTCATAAGTGAATCTTACCAAACATTTAAGGAAAAACTGGTTCTAATTCTATATAAACGCTTTGGAAAAATAGATGAAGACAGAACTCTGCCTAACTCTTTCTATGATACCAATATGGTACTGATACCTAAACCAGGAAGAGTTAAAATAGAAAAAGAAAATTATAGGCCTATCTCCCTGATGAATATAGATACAAAAATCTTAAATAAAATCTTAGCAAAAATGATTACAACAAGTTATCACTAGAATAATACACTATAACCAAGTAGTATTTATTCCAGGAATGTAGGGCTGGCTCAATATTAGGAAATCTGCTATAATAAATAATTATATCAATAACAAACCTATCAGAAACCATATGATCATATCAATAGATGCAGAAAAAGCTTTTGACAAAATATAGCACCCATTCCTATCAAAAACACTAGAGAGTGTAGGAATAAATGAATTGTTCCTTAGAGTAATAAGCAGTATCTATCTGAAATCATCAACAACCATTATATGCAATGGGGATAGGCTAGAGGCATTCCCAATAAGATCAGGGGTGAAATAAAAATGTCCATTATCACCACTACTATTCGATATTGTATTAGAAATGTTAGCTTCAGAAATAAGAGAAGAAAAAGATTGAAGGAATTAGAAATGGGAAGGAAGAAACAATACTCTAGAGAATCCAAAAAAATTATCTAAAAAACTACTAGAAATAATTAGCATCTTTAGTAAAGTCACAGGATATAAAATAAACCCTCATAAATCCTCAACATTTCTATATATGACTAGCAAGATACAGCAGAAAGAACTAGAAAGAGAAATCCCATTCAAAGTAACCTCAGACAATATAAAATACCTGGGCATCTATCTGCCAAAGCAGAATCAAAAACTTTTTGAAAACAATTACAAAACACTTCTCACACAAATAAAATCAGATTTAAATAGCTGGGAAAATATCAATTGCTCAAGTATAGGTTGAGCTAATATAAAAATATGACAATTCTACCAAAACTAAATTATTTGTTGAGTGCCCTACCAATCAAAATTCAAAAAAAATTACTTTAATGAGTTGGAAAAAGTTGTATGTAAGGGACAGCTAGGTGGTGTAGTGGATAAAGCACTGGCCCTGGAGTCAGGAGTATCTGGGTTCAAATCCAGTCTCAGACACTTAATAATTACCTAGCTGTGTGACCTTGGGCAAGCCACTTAACCCCATTTGCCTTACTAAAAAAAAGAAAAAAAAGTTGTATATAAATTCATATGGAGAAATAAAAAGTTAAGAATTCCCAGGAATTCACTGAAAAAAAAGTGCAAAAAAAAGGGTGACAGCCTTACTAGATATAAAATTATATTATAAAGCATCAGTCATCAAAACTGTCTGGTATTAGCTAAGAAATAGTGTGGTGGATCAGTGGAATAGACTAGGTGCAATAGCAGAAAATGATTATAGTAATCCACTGTTTGATAAACCCAAAGAGTTCAGCTACTGGGATAAAAACTCTCTCTTTAATAAAAAACTGTTGGGAAAATTAGAAGTTAGTGCAGAAGAAACTCAGATTAGACCAATATCTTACACCCTATACCAAGATAAGATCCAAATGGACACAGGATCTAGACATAAAAAAAAATATTATAAGCAAAATAGAAGATCAAGGAGTAGCTTATCTTTCAGATCTATGGAAAGGGAAGCAGTTTATGACCAAGGAAGAGATGGAGGACATCAGTAAAAACAAACTAGATAATTTTGAATACATTAAATTAGAAAGCTTTTGCACAGATAAAACCACTGTAACCAAGATCAAAAGAAATTTAGTAAATTAGGAAACAATTTTTACAACTAGTAGTTCTGACAAAGGACTCATTTCTAAAATGTACAGAGAACTGAGTCAAATTTTCAAAAAACAAGCCATTCCCCAATTGACAAATGGACAAAGGATATGCAAAGGCAATTTACAGCTGGGGAAATCAACCAATCCATAGTCATGTGAAAAACTGCTCTAAATCATTACTTATTAGAGAAATGCAAATTAAAACATCTCTGGGGTACCACCTCACCTCTCAGACTGGCCAATATGAACATAAAGGATAATGAACAATGTTGGAAGGGATGTGGGAAATCTGAGACACTAATACATTATTGTGGAACTATGAACAAATCCAACCTTTCTGGAGAGAAGTTTGGAATTGCACCCAAAGAACAACAAAAATGTGCATACCCTTTGATCCAGTAATACTACTACTGGGTCTATGTGCCCTGAAGAGATAATGAAAAAGGGTAAAAATATCACTTGTACAAAAGTATTCATAGCAGCCCTGATTGTGGTGGCACAGAATTGGAAATCAAGTAAATGTCCTTCAATTGGGGAATGGCTTAACAAAATGTGGTATATATGTATGTCATGGAACATTATTGTTCTATTAGAAACCAGGAGGGTTGGGAATTTAGGGAAGCCTGTAAGGATTTGCATGAACTGATGCTGAGCGAGATGAGCAAAACCAGAAGAATATTATACACCCTAACAGCAATATGGGGGTGATGATCAACCTTGATGGATTTGCTCATTCCATCAGTGCAGCAATCAGGGACAATTTTGGACTATCTGCAATGGAGAATACCATCTGTATCCAGAGAAAGAATTGTGGAGTTTAAACAAAGACCAAAGACTATTACCTTTAACTTAGGAAAAAATACTGATAACTTTTTACGTAATTTTGTTATCTCTTATACTTTATTTTTCTTTGTTAATGATATGATTTCTCTCTCATCACATTCAACTTCATCACATTCAACTTAGATCAATGTAAGTGGAAACAATGCAAAGACTAACAGACTGCCTTCTGTGGGGCGGGGGGGGGGGCAGGAAGCAAGATTAGGGGAAAAATTGTAAAACTCAAAAATAAATAAAATCTATTTAAAAAAAAAACACTGTAGGTCCCTGCCAGCACCTACCTTCCCATTACCCATTGTTCTATCACAAAATTTCAAAGGTCTCCCAAGACCTGTCTCAAAAGGTTTTTTCTAAGGCTAAGCTTCATTTTTATAGGAGAATGCACTCTGGATTTCAAATCAGGAGCATTGGACTCTAGTCATATCTCGGGATCCCTTCTTCATTGTATGATCTTGGGTAAAATCACTGACAGAACAAGAGAATCATAAAGTGATAAAACTAAGAGGAGTTTTAGAGATTCATATAGCCTCATTTTATATTCACCTTATTTCTCAAAATTATTTTCTGAGATGTTGAAAGGCCAGGTAGTTTGCCCAACTGGGACCATTGTTCAGGTAACAGGATTCCCTGCTTGGCTATTTCCCTTTCCACTTCTATTCTTTTGAACCTTGGGTTCCAGTTTCCCCAAGGACTAATTTACCTGTGAGATCTATAGAAAGGGGAGCAGTTGTGACCAAAGAAGAGAAAGAGAACATTATAAAATGCAAAATGAATAATTTGACTACATTATATTGAAAAGTTTTTGCACAAATAAAACCAATTCAAACAAAATTAAAAGGGAGACAGTAAGTGGGGAAACAATTTTATTTTATTTTTTTTTTAGTTTTTTGCAAGGCAGACAGGATTAAGTGGCTTGCCCAAGGCCTCACAGCTAGGTAATTATTAAGTGTCTGAGACCGGATTTGAACCCAGGTACTCCTGACACCAAGGCTGGTGCTTTATCCACTACACCACCTAGCCACCCCATGAGAAACAATTTTAATAGCTAGCATATAAAGAGAACAAAGATCATATAGCCAAATTTATAAGAATAGAAGTCATATCTATAGATAAATGGTAAAAGATATGAAAAGACAATTCTCAGATAAAGAATTTAAAGTTATCTATAGTCATATGAAAACTGCTCTAAATCATCATTGATTAGAGAAATGTACATTAAAATAACTCCAAGGTACCACCTCAAATCTATCAGATTGGCTATTATGACTAAAAAAAATAATCAGTGTTGGAGGAATGAGGGAAAATTGGGATACTAATGCAATGTTGGTGAAGTTGTGAACTGATCCAACCTTTCCAGAGAACAATTTGGAATTACACCCAAAGGGCAAAGGGTAAAAAAACCCACATGTACAAAAATATTTATAGCACTTCTTTTTGTAGTGGCATAGAACTGGAAATTGAAGGGATAGCATCAGTTGCGGAATGACTATACAAGTTATGATATATAAATATGTGATGGAGTACTATTGTTCTGTAAGAAATCAAGAAGTGCAGATATCAGAATAGCCTGGAAAGACTTGTATAAACTGTTGTTAAGTGAAGCAAGGTAAGCAGAATCAGAACATTGTACACACTCACAGCAACCTGGGGTGATGATCAACTGTGATGAACTTGTTCATTTCAGCAGCACAATAATAGACAATTCTAAGACTTGTGATGGAAAATAACATCCATAGCCAGAGACGGAACTGTGGAGTTTAAATACAGGACAAAGTTTACTATCTTTAATTTTTGAAAGTTGTCTTATGCATTATGTCTTTTTCCCTCTCTAATTTTTTTTCCTCCTTTCAACAGGATTTGGTTCTTCTTTCACAACATGGTCTATTGTTAGCACAATTATACATGTATAGTCTATATTAGATTGCTTTCTGTCAGTGGAAGAGGGGAAGGAAGGGAAAGAGGAATAAAATTGTAAAACTCAAAACATTGCTAAAAAGATTGTTGAAAGCTAACATTCAATGCATTTGAAAATAAATAAATACATATTCTTTTAAAAAAAAAAAAAATTAATAAAGGAGATGGATGGAGGTGGGGAGAAAAATACAGCAAGTATATAGAGTGTAGGTCTGCCTGAGTTTAAAGCTAGTTTCAAACACTTTACTAGCTGGGTGATCCTGGGCAAGTCACTACCCCAATTGTCTCAAAAAAGTCTTTCTAAATCATCATTGCCTCTATGTTTTTTGCCAACATTTTCTTCACCCTCCCTCCCAATGAACAAATAAGGCTTAAATTGTTTGATTTTCTTAATCAAATGAATTAAACTGCATTTTATTGAGACAGACACAAAGATAGATGATAGATAAATAGCTAGAGAGAAAGATGGATGGATGGACAGACAGACAGACAGAGTTTAATCACTGAGGTCACCTTGTAGTGATGCAAACTTATCTTTAGGATTCATTGAAACTATCCTTTTACCAGCATTTGTCTTCAAATTCAGTCTTTACCCTCCATCTCACAGAGAACCTTCTGACTTTCACTCATGTTTCTTCCCAACACAATGCCATAGTGACAATGAAATACTTTTCAAATTTTTCAACACAGTACCATAACAACAGTAAACCAACACATTTATTGTTTTTCTCTTAAGTTTTATGGGCAAGGTAGTTACTTAGAAACTCATTTTTGGCAAAACTTCTTTGGACAATAACTCAGTGTAACCACATCCAGGATCCATCAATCAAAGCTACTTCTTTCCTCTGGGAGTAAAAACTCCATGAAAATAGATGCTCTCCTCCTGCCTCTCTTCACTATTTGATTTTCACATCAGAGAATACAGACAGGGAGGCAAGTGTATTCTCAAAGAACCTGAGACAGAGCATTAGCTGAGCAAAGAGAAACAGAGAAGGACTTTTAAGAATAAAAACAGAGTTAGATGATATTAAAGGAGTATACAAAGAAAGAAAAAAGCTTTGTTCCCTGGAAACAGGACTTTGATGAGCTCTTTGGGTATGTGATGAATATTCCTTTAACTTCTGAGGTGGGAAATGAAAATAAGGATTATGACCATATAGAGAATATAAATCTGAGTCATGATCTGTATATAAATGCTTTAACTCATTTAACAAGTATTGTTGGCAGCTCTACACCTCACCAAGTACTCAGCAAGGATATAAAAGTGTACAAATTAACATCTCACTTATCTAGAAGGATGTTTAGCCATTAATCTCAAAAACACGTAATAGTCAAAATCAGAAAAGATTTCTATAACTAAAATAGATATCATAAAGTCCATGCTCTTCAGTTCTCATTCTTTTTGTTCACAGAAGATCCTCTCCTCTCTCATTCTGAGACAGTCTTACACACTGTCTTAGCAACAATTATTATTCAGTGAAGAAATGAGCAGCTGAAAAATTTTACAAACTAGGAAGAGTAGACCAATATAGATAGGTACTCTAAGAGAATAACACAAAATGACAGTTAACTTGAGAGAAGGGAGAGAGAGAGAGAGGAGCAGAAGGGGAGGAGGGGAAGAAGGGAGAGAAAAGAGAGGAAGGGAAGGAAGGGGAAGGGGAAGGTAGAGGAGACTATAAAAACCAGAGCCAATAACTCAAAAGCATATAGGAGACCAGGGCCACTCAGTGCAGAAATTAACTGAAAGCATTATATCCCCCTTGTGGCTTTTATCATTTCAACCTTGTATAATAAACATAGATGGCAGTAGGCGACAGTGAAAAGCACACTATTTGAAAGCCAGAGAATCCTGAGTTTAATTCTGAGTCTATTACTTTCTTCCTGAGTGACCTCTGCAAGTTTCTTATAATTTATTAACTTCTTTGGGCATTAAGTTATTTGTACAATGAACACAGTGATTACTGAAGTTTCCTGGAAACTCTATAATACCATGATTCTAAGTAGAGGCTGAGCTATTTATTGTAGAGATCAAGAGATCAAATGGTGTACTTGAGCCAGTCCAAATAAACCCCCAGGAGCTAATTTTCAAATTTTGAATTTGAGCATTTACATCTTGGAAATTGGGATTACTAATCAAGTCTTGATTTATTGCATTGCTGCTTGTCTAAACTTAATAAAATAATGGGGGTGGCTAGGTGGCACAGTGGATAGAGAACCAGCCCTGGAGTCAGGAGTACCTGAGTTCAAATCCGGCCTCAGACACTTAATAATTAACTAGCTGTGTGGCCTTGGGCAAGCCACTTAACCCCATTTTCCTTGCAAAAAAATTAAAAAAAATAAAATAATAGAGAAAGATATTTATTTTTAGTTAAGTGAAAATTATTAATACTTAAAATATTAAAACTTCAAAGTGTGTCCTATATAATTTTTTTCCCAGTGAGCCTGTTAAACATCAATTGACGTAATTAACACAAAAAAGTCTTTTGGGATCTTCAATAATTTTTAAGAGTGTAAAGGGATCCTGTCTCTAAAATGAATGGATATTTCCATTATCTTTTGGAAGGGTAAAATTGAAGAGTAAATATCTAAATATATGAATATATATGTATTTATGTTTGTATTTTATATGCATAAATATACACATGCATGTATACCTATACACATACACACAATATAACTCCAAATTTATATTTATATACATACAATTTATATGTATAAATGTATTGTCTATATATATACACATACACATATATAGCTTCTAGAAGAAAAGTCACACATCTAATAATGCTAATTTCAACAATAACCAGGGCCCCAGGAGGCATTTTGATAATAATTCTTTCTGAAACCAGTGTTAAAATTGTTTACTTTTTCCTTACCTTCTAAGACTTGCTCCCATCATTTAATTACTACATGATCTTGGCCAAGGTATCTTAAATTCCCTGGTTCTTAGCTTCTTCATATTGAAACAGGCTAAAACTCTGGTGAGACTATAGGGCAGTGCTTTTTGTCCAAAGTTGTTTTACATAACAATCGAAGTAAAACCTCCAATCAGCCATTATCTATGAGGCTGGGACTGATATTCTGGGTTGGTAGACAGATCAATATGGCACTACCTGTCCTCTCTTTACCTCTCAGAAATTCTCTGATAATAAACAACAAGCCATATGTGGCCCTGTTTCAATTCCCTGGAGGGCAGGAGAGGTAGTAGCAGATGTGCCATGTACACTCAAGAATATTATGACAATTTATGCAAAACATTCCAACTTCAAATCTCTTTCTATAGCAGTACAAATCTAATTCTTTCTATCTGTTCCTATCTACTTATCTGAAATACTCACATAAATTGGAACATACTGAACAAAATGAATAATAGCTTCTAAACTGCAGAGAATCAATTAAAATTAAAATAAAGAAAAGAAGGGGAAAGTAGAATGGGAATATGAGGACATAGAAATAGAAAGTAAGACTAAAGCAGAAAAATTATCTCTTCTCTTTGGACAAAAGATGTCAATTAATATTTCATCACGAGCCAAGAAAATTTGCCTGTCTCTTGGTTCTAAGTATTTCCTTTAGGCAATTCTATCCAAGTGTAAGATGACTATAAAGATATTTTTCTCTAAGCACCCCTGGAGTAACATAAAGTACATAAAGATAACTATGTTCTCTTTTCAGTTTGGTATCAAGTAATTAGATGATCATGTCCATTGTGAGGACAGACACCAGAAATTACAAGCTACATACTAGCAACCAGAAACTATATTAGCTTTTGTATAATTTATAATGACAGGGAGATGGCTAGAATATGTCAAAAATGGAGTTGAACTCATGTACTCCTGGTTTTAAGGTCAATTTTCTATCAATTGTACCATTTAACAATAATCAATAAGCTTATTCCCTTACCAGACTGTCTTTATACTGAGGCCCATTATGGGAGATTGCCTTATCAAAAAAAAAAAAAGATCTTTTGAGTGGCTCAGAAATTAAAAGAGCTTAGATTTATATTACAATTTTAGATTTGCAAAGTGATTTAGCTATATTATCTCATTTAGACTCCAGATGCATCCCTTTCTTTACCACATTTTTGCTCTAACCAGAAAACTCTGCCAACTCTCACAAGTAGAATCTGATCATCCTTCAGGGTCCAGCTCAAATTCTAGTTTTTCAATGTTGTCTTCCCTAGTTCCCCTCTTGATTTAATATTACACTTCATTTGTAATTATCTTATATAATGACATACTCTACTTTGTATTATATAGTTATGTGGGGCCCTTTTGTGTTCTCTTCTTGAACTATAAGCCTTGAAGGAAAAGAACTATTGTTCATCTTTCTATCATCCAAGGGCAAAGGTTCTTAACTCTTTTTATGTTATGAACAGTCTGGTAAAACTTGTGGGCCCCTAGGAGGTAAGTGTTATTTTTAGACCTATTTTACAAATGAGGAAACTGAGGCAGACAGCAGTTAAATGACTTGCCTAGGGTCACAGAATTAATATCTGTGGTTGGATTTTATTCCTTGGGTCCCAGTTCACTCATTTGTAGAACAGATGGTATCTAAATTCTTTTCCACCTCTTTAAAACTGAATAGAGAGCACATATAGATTTTCTTCAATGACTGTTAAAAAGTTAGACATATTAATCTTTCTTAAGTTAATCAATATGTATTTAAGAGCCTGCTATGTGTTAGACACTGGGAGACGTGGACGCAGGTATATGTATATATGTGCAAGGGTGGTCCAGAAAAACATCTACTTCTGCTTCATCATTGACTACATTAAAGCTTTGATTGGTTGGGTCACAATAAAATGGGGCAAGCCCTCAAAGAGATGGGAGTACCAGATCATCTTACTTGTCTCCTGAGGATGCCATTATGATGGCTAATAAGAAATAGTTGGAACAACCAATCAGTTGAAGATTGAGAAGTAGTCATACAAGTATTTTGTTGAGCCAGCTAGGTGGTGCAGTGGATAGGGTACCAGCCCTGGAGTCAGAAGTACCTGAGTTCAAATCCGGCCTCAGACACTTAATAATTACCTAGCTGTGTGGCCTTGGGCAAGTCACTTAATCCCATTGCCTTGCAAAAACAAATAAAAAAACAAGTATATTGTCACTTTGTGTTTTTTTTACTTTTACAAAGAATATATCATGTGAAATGCTAGATTGAATGAATGGAAAGTTAGAATTAAAGTTGTCAGGAGAAATTTCAACACTTAGATATGCAAACAAACAAACAAAGGCTAAGATCTTGACAACTGGTCCCACCACATCCTGGCAAAAAGAGGAAGAAGAAATGAAAACAGCATCAGATTTTATAGTCTTGGATTCAAAGATCATTGCAAATGGTTATTTCATCCATGAAATTAAAAGATTCGTTTTTTAAAAAAAATTTTAGGGTTTTAGGGTTTTTAAAATTTTTATCTATCTATCTATCTATCTATCTATCTATCTATCATCTATCTATCTATTTATTTATTTATTTTTGCAAGGCAATGGGGTTAAGTGGCTTGTCCAAGGCCACAAGGCTAGGTAATTATTAAGTGTCTAAGACCAGATTTGAACTCAAGTACTCCTGACTCCAGGGTCAGTGCTCTATCCACGGTGCCTGCCACCTAGCTACCCCAAGACTCTTTTTTTTTTCTTAGAAGGAATGCTATGGCAAATCTGGACAATATACCAAAAAGCAGAGATGTTACCTTGCCAACAGAGGTCCATATAGCAAAAATTATGTTTTGTTTGGGCTTTTGTTGTTGTTGTTGGTCTTTGGTTTTTGTTTTTTTCAGGGGCACTGAGAGTTGGACTAAAAGAAAAACTAGGCTTCACAGAATCAATGTTTTTGAAATATAGTGATAGAGAATAATTTTGAGATTCTCTTGAATAGCAAGTTAATCAAAACTGTGAATACTTAAAAGAAATTAATTCAGAGTGGAGCCAAGATGGCACATGGCAGGAATTTCCAGAAGCTCTTCCCCCAAAAGATTCAAAAAGCCATAATTATGACTCCAACCATATTCTAGAGGGGTAGAACCCACAGAAGAGCTAAGGGAATCAATTTTTAGTCCAAGACTTAGTAGATTGCAGGAAAGCTATGTTCTACTGGGACTGGGATTGGAAGGAGTTACAGTGCATCCAGGGCCACAGCCGCAGGGGCTGGAGCAAACCTGCTCCAGTCTTCCAGGAACAGCCCATGGGGCACCTGGGTCCATGACAGAGGGAGCTGTTTCCAGACCTCTTGGCCCAGGGATCAATAGGGAGAGCTTGGAGGGTCAGCACACCAGAGGGAGCCAAGGGACCAGGCCAACTGCTTCCAGAGCACTCAGCCCAAGGACAGTAAGGGAATGGGGAGAGATCGCAGAGGTCTCCCAGTTGTCCCTGAGGCAGAACTCTACTGCTTTGCTCACACTCAAATACAGGTCACAGTCTGGGCCCCCATACTACCATAGCTATACCAGGGACTCTCCTCACAGCTCCAGGCAAAGAGAAGTAAGTGCCTGTGGTCATCCACAGATCAGAGCCCAGGCCAGGAGAACAGTCAGAGCCTCTCATAAGACACTGGAGGAATTAGGGTCCCTGGGGCTATGTCCCAAAAAAAACCCCAAAGCTTTGGAAGTATGGTAAATCAGGTCACAGACTGAGGGAATGAGAAAACAACAGATTAAAAAAAAAAAGGAATCTGACCATAGAAAATTACTTTGGTCCCATGGAGAATTAAAAAACACACTCGGAAAATGACAAAGTCAAAGCTTCTGTATCCAAAGCCTCTAAGAAAAATAAGAATTTGTCTCAGGTTAAGAAAGAGCTCACAAAAGACTTGGGAAAGTAAGTAAGGGAGGTAGAAGAAAAACTGGGAAGAGAAATGAGATGTAGGAAAAACATAAAAAAGAAGTCAGCAGCTTGAAGAGGGAGATACAAAAAAGACATGGAAGAAAATAACATGTTAAAAACCAGTTTAGGTCAAATTGAAAAAGTAGTCCAAAAGGCCAATGAGAATAATGATTGGCTAGTTGGAAAAGGAGATAAAAAAGCTCTCTGAAGACAACCTCCTTCAAATGTAGCATGGAGCTAAAGGAAAACAATGACTGTGAGAAATAAAGAAATAATAAAACAAAACCAAAAGAATGAAAAACTAGAAGAAAATGTGAAATATCTCATTGGAAAAACAATTGACCTGGAAAATGGATCCAGAGAGATCATTTAAAAATTATTGGATTACCTAAAAAACATGACCAGGAAAAGAGCATAGACTTCATTTTTCAAGAAATAATTCAGCAAAACTGCCTTGAGATCCTCAAAGTAGAGGGTAAAACAGAAATTGAGGGAATCCATTGAAAGCCTCCTGAAAAATATCCTCCCCTCCCAAAAAAACCCTCCCAGGAATACTATAGACAAATTCCAGAACCCCAAGTAAAAGAGAAAATTTTATATGCAGCCAGGAAGAAACAATTCAAATATCATGGAGCTACAGTCAGGATTACACAGGATTTGGCAGCATCTACATTAAGGGATTGTAGGGCTTAGAATATAATATTTTAGAAGACAAAAAAGCTTGGAATGCAACTGTGAATAAACTACCCAGAAAAACTAAACATCCTCTTTCAGGGGAAAAGATGAACTTTCAATGAAACAGGCGATTTCCACACTTTCCTCCTGAAACGACCAGAGCTGACCACAAAGTTTGATCTTCAAGTACAGGACTCAGGTGAAGCATAGAGAGGAGGGTGAATGGGAAGGATTAATGATGAGAGATTTAATGACATTGAACTGTGTGTATTCCTGAATGGGAAGAAGATACTGATAACTTATATGAACCCTCTCATTTATTACAGGTAGAAGGAGCATATATATTTATATATATAGACCAGGCACAGGAGGGAACTGAATATAATAGTATAATATAGTATTAAGATGGTATGATATAGCATAAAAAATAGTTTTTGCAACAGAGTAGGGGGGGAAGGTGGGGGGGGGAACGAATAACCCTTCATTCTCATCGGAAATGGCTTAGTGAGGAAATAATATACACACTCATTAGGGTATAAAAATCTATCTTAACTTAGAAAAAGGAGAGGAGAAGGATGGGAGAAAGGGGATATTCAGACAAGAGGGGGAAATATAGGTGATAAAAGAGGGGGAAGAGCATGGGAGCAAGTAGTCAGATACAACAAATTTTTGAGAAGGAATCGAGTAAAAAGAAAGAGAGAGAATAAAATAAATGGGAGTGGGAAGAAATGGAATTGAGAGAAATACAGTTAATGATAGCAACTGGGGAAACAATATTGAAACAACTTCTCTGATGAACTTATGATAAAGAATGCAACCATCCCAGAGACAGAACCAATGGTATCTGAAAACAGACCAAAGTATATGTTTTTCCCTCTCAAAAAAGAAAAGAATTTAATTCAGACTATTCATAGGATGATAAAATATGGAAGTTGAAGTGTAATTACCTTGGTCATATAATGAGAAGATGGGCCTCATTAGAAATTATTCTGATCTTGGGAAAGATTGAAGGCAAAAGGAAAAGGAAATGGCAAAGGATGAGATAGATAGAAGGAGTCATGGAAACCACAAACATGAACTTGGTCAGTTTTCAAGAGATAATGAGGGATAGAAAGGCCTTGTATACTATGGCCCATGGAGTCACAAAGAGTTGAACATACCTGAATGACTGAATAACAACATGTATATATAAAAAAGATATACAAAGCAAATAAATAAACATAATGGGAATACCTTGGTAGCTGAGCAAAATAAGAAATTTCTCTTGGAGGAGGTGAAAGAGTTTTCCTGGAGGATAGAGAAAGTGATAGTTTTCTTTGAAGAAACCAGAGATTACAACTGGAAGTGAGGTTAAAGAGTATTTCATGCATGAGGTACAAGCAATGCACAAGCATAAAAATAAAAGATGCAATGCCATATATGAGAAATATCAAATAGGGCAATATGGCTGAGCTGGAGAGGAAATATATACAAAAATGATGTGTGCTGATTTTGAAATGGTAGCTTGAGATCTGGCTATGAAAACTTTTTATTTTCATTCAGAGGAGTTTATTATAAATTATCTTAGAAGAAGGTACTGGAATTTATGGATAATGTATGTGTATATGGAAGTGTAGGGGGGTAATATGCTCAAACCTATCTGAGAAAATGACTTTGGTGGCTGTATGAAGGTTGGAGTAGGGAGAGATATGGTAGGAAGGCTATTTAGGAAGCTGTTACAATAGGTAAGGAAGGGGTGGCTAGGTGGTGAAGTAGAGCTGTGCAACCCTGGAGTCCAAAGTACCTGAGTTCAAATCCAACCTCAGACACTTAATAATTACTTAGCTGTGTGGCCTTGGACAAGCCACTTAACCCCATTTGCCTTGCAAAAACCTAAGAAAAATAAAAAATAAAATACAATAGGTAAGGAAGAGAGGTCATAAAAGCCTGAATTAAGTTGATGACATTATGAGTAGACAGAAGTAGACAGAATAAAAGAAATATTATGGAGAGAGAAAAATGATCAGATTTTAGTAACTTACTTGAGATGTAGGGTGACTGAGAGTGAGGAGTTAAGAGTAACAGAGAGATTTTAATTGTAGTAACTGGAAAGATAGTGGTGCCCTGAAAAAAAATTGAATAAGCTTGAAAGGGAGGTGGGTTTGAAGGGATAGTAAATTCAATTTTGGACACATTAAGCTAAAGATAACTACAAGACATCAATTTCAAAATATCTAATGGACAATTCAAGAGAAAGATTAGATAGATAGATAGATAGATAGATAGATAGATAGATAGATAGATAGAAAGATAGATGGATAGATATGAGAATTATATACATAGAACTGAGAATTGAAATCATAGAAGGGATGAGGTTTTAAAAGTGTAAGAAAAAAAGGAAAGAGGGAACAAGACAAAATCTTAGGGGACAAGCACAATCAAAGAGCATTCCATAGTTGATAGTCAATAAAGGAAGCTAAGAAGAAGCAGTTATGGTAGTAGGAGAGAACCAATAAAAGAGCATTATGAAAGTTCATAAAGAAAAGGATATCCAAGAATATTCAAAAATATCCAAGAATATCCAAGAGGAAAGGATGGTCAACAGTGTCAAATGTAACAGGGAGAGGTCAAAAAGGATGAGGTTGGAGAAAAAAGTCATTAGGTTTGCTAGCTGAGAGAAAAACTTCAGGAGAGTAATGAAATCAGAAGTCAAATTACAATTTTGAAAAGAACTGAGGATAGAGGAAATATAGATTAGTCCAGACTGCTTTTTCAAGGAATTTGGCTCAGAAAAGGAAGGAGAGCGTATAAGATGATAGCTAGTGGGAATGCTTGCATCTAGTGAGGGTTTTGGATGAATAAGGGAGATAGAGATATAAAAAACAAAGATCTAGTAGAGAGGAAGTGACTAGAGGAGGGAGGAGATTTACTGAAGGAAACAGAAGAGGATGGGAGAAGGGCACCTCATTTGTTTGAGTCTCTGTGTGTGTGTGTGTGTGTGTGTGTGTGTGTGTGTGTGTGTGTATGTGTGTAGGGGGAGGTAGTATGGAAGGATTAAGGAGGGAGGACATGGCAGCTATAGTGAATGGGAGAGCTATTCAATTAGGAGGGAGTAAAAGAAGTGTTGTCAAATTCAAATTGGAACAGAGAAACACCAAGCTAATTAGTTGGATTCCTGTGGACAGCATATTGTCTTGGAAAACCACATATTAATGTTATCTAAGTGGCACTGTATTTTTTAAAATACAATATAACCAAATTCAAGTGAAAGTTTTGATGCATACTGCCCTTGTGTTTGACACCTCTGTAGTAAAGGATCATTACGCTATAAAGACCCAGTTGAAATTAGGTAATAGGAATTTATAGTTCAGTTAGTAATAGCATTGTATGACATTCCCCACATTCATATAGTAGCACAAATAATAGTAAAAAGGGAGGATGAGAGGTGGCTAGGTGGCAAAGTGGATAGAGCACCGGCCTTGGTGTCAGGAGTACCTGGGTTCAAATCCAGCCTCAGGCACTTAATAATTACCTAGCTGTGTGGCCTTGGGCAAGCCTCTTAACCCCATTTGCCTTGCAAAAACCTAAAAAAAAGGAAGATGATAAAAAACAATTCTAAGTTTGGAATTTGCTAAAGTAGCACAGTGGAACATGGGATCAGAGATCAGAAATGGTTAACTAATGAGATGAGATTTCAATGTAAAGAAAATAAAGCCAGAGCAGGTGTTATAACCTGGGAAAATACTGAAAGATGAAGGGTTTGGAGATAATGGTAAGGATAAAGCATAGGAAGAAAACATAAGGGAATTGGAATGATGATGGATTTTAACTAAATTATAATGAGATATAACTCATCAGAATTTTTGATTAAGAAATGAACAATATATTTGAAACAATTAATGAATTTAGTAAAGTCACAGGATATAAAATAAACCCACATAAATTATCAGCATTTCTATATATTACCAACAAGACACAGAAGTAAGAGATAGAAAGAGAAATTCCATTTAAAGTACTTGGACAACATAAAATACTTGAATCTACCTGCCAAGGCAAACTCAGAAACTCATACAAATAAAATCAGATCTAAATAATTGGGCAAATGTCAAAGCTAATATAATCAAAATAACAATCCTATCAGAATTAAATCATTCAGTGCTATACCAATAAAACTACAAAACTCACCTTGTAGAACTAGAAAAATTAGTATCTAAATTTATGTGGAGGAAGAAAAGGACAAGAATATCAAGGGAATAATGAAAAAAATGCAAAGGAGGGTAGCCTAAATTTATATTATAAAGCATCAGTCATCAAAACTGTTTGATACTAAGAAATAAAGTAGTGGATCAGTATAATAGATTATGTGCAAAAGAAGCAGTAGTAAATGACTATAGTAATCTTCTGTTTGATAAAACCAAAGAATCTAGCTTCTGGAATAAGAACTCACTATTTTATAAAAACTTCTGGGAAAACTGGAAGATAGTATAGCATGGACCAATATCTCATATCCTATACCAAGATAAGATTGAAATGGGTGCAGGATTTAGACATAAAATATGATGCCATAAGCCAATTAGATTTATCTATCAGATTTATGGAAACAGCAGCAGTTTATGACCAAAGAAGAGACAGAGAACATTATAAAATGCAAAATAGATAATTTTTATTACAATAAATTAAAAAAGTTTTACACAGATAAAATGAATTCAACCAATATTAAAAGTAATGCAGTCAATTGGGAAACAATTTTTACAACTAGTGTTTCTGATAAAGGACTAATTTCTTCCTTTTTTTGCAAGGCAATGGGGTTAAGTGACTTCCCCAAGGTCACACAGATAGATAACGATTAAGTAACTAAGGCTGGATTTAAACTCAGGTTATCCTGACTCCAGGGTTGGTGCTCTATCCATTGTACCACCTAGTTGCTCCTAAATGATTCATTTCTAAAATTTATAGAGAGCTGAGTCAAATTTTTAAGAATACAAGTAATTTCCCAGTTGATAAAGGATATGAACAAACAGTTCTAAGATGAAAAAATTAAGGCTATCTGTGGTCATATGGAAAAATATTCTGAATTATTATTGATTAAATAAATGCAAATTAAAATAGCTCTGAGATATCACCTCACACCTATCAAATTGACCAATATGACAAAAAAAGGAAAATGATCAATGTTGGAAAGGAAGTAGGAAAACTGGTACACTAATATATTGTTGGTGGAGTTGTGAACTAATGCAATCTTTCTTGAAAGCAATTCAGAATTATGCCCAAAGGACAATAAAGCTGTGCATAACCTTTGATCCAGTAATTCTACTACTAGGTCTATACACTAAAGAGATCACAAAAAGTGGCAAAAAATCCACATATACAAAATATTCTTAGAAGCTCTTTTTGTAGTGGCAAAGAATTGGAAATTGAGGAGATGCCCATCAGTTGGGGAATGATTGAACATATTGTGGTATATGAATATGATGGAATATTATTGTTCTGTAAGAAATCATGAGGGTGGATAAAGCACCAGCCTTGGAGTCAGGAGTACCTGGGTTCAAATCCGGTCTCAGACACTTAATAATTACTTAGCTGTGTGGCCCTGGGCAAGCCACTTAACCCCGTTTGCCTTGCAAAAAAAACCTTAAAAAAATCATGAGGGAAAGAACCTCAAAAAAGCCTGGAAAGACTTGAATGAACTGATGCTGAGTGAAGTAAGCAGGACCAGTAGAACAATGTGGGATGATCAAAAATTAGGTCTTGTTCATCCCAGCAGTGCAATGATCAACGCCAATTCTAAAGAACTTATGATAGAAAATAACATTCATACCCAAAGAAGGTACTATGGAGTCTGAATGTAGACCAAAGCTTACTATTTTCAACTTTTTAAATTTGTTTTATGTATTATAGTTTTTCCCCCTTCCATGATTTTTTCTTCCTTTTTGATTCTTCTTTCACAACACGATTAATATGAATATATGTTAAACAAAATTATACACGTAAAACATAAATTGCATTCTGTCTGGGAGAGAAGGGAAGTGAGGGAGAAAAATGTGAAACTCAATCTTGCAAAAAATGATTAATGAAAACTCTTTTCATGTAATTGGAAAAATAAATATTTTTTTATAAAGAGGAAGACAATATAAGTTACAGAAAGATCAAGGGTGTGCTACCTCTCTGAGTAACTAAGTAGTGGAATGTCAAGAATTATAATTTTTATATTGATTGATATAATGTGTGTAATGGACTTAATAATAATAATTTAATTTCTAGAGATTCTTTTCACAGACAGACTCTGAGTCTAGGAAAATAATACAGAGTAATTTGTTTTAGTCATGGTAGGTACTGCATTCTTTTTTTCTTAATTTTATTTTCCAATCACATACAAAGGTAGTTTTCAACATTCATGAAACTGCAAGTGTATGAGTTCCACGGTTTTCTACCACCCTCCACAAATCTGATGAAAGTTGTACATATACAACTTTTTTTTAATATATTTCCATAATAGTTCTGTTGTGAAAGAAGAATTAGAACTAAGGGGGAAAAAGCCATAAAGAAAAAAATAATAAAAGAAGTTTTAAAACATGAACATGGTATGCTTTGCTCTACATTCAGACTCCACAGTTGTTTCTTTGTATGTGGATGGCATAGTCCATAGCAGTTTTCTCAGGACTGTCCTTGCTGAGAGGAGCTGCATCCCTCATAGTTTATCATCTCACAATGTTGTTAATGTGAACAATGTTCTCTTGACTCTGCTCTTTTCACTCAGCATCAGTTCATGTAAGTCTTTTCCTGCTTCTCTAAAGTCCAGTTGCTCATGATTTCTTACACAAATATAGTATTCCATAACTTGTTCAGCCATTCCCCAAATAATGGCATCTCCTCAATTTCATTCTTTGACACTATAAAAAGAGCAGCTATAAATATTTTTGATCATTTGAGACTTTTCCCATTTTTATGATCTCTTTGGCACATAGACCTAGTAGTGGTATTGCTGTATCAGAGAGTATTGTCCTTTGGGCAGAATTCCAAATTGCTCTCAAAAAAGGGTGTTCCAATTTCCCTACATCCTCTTCAACATTGATCGTTTTCCTTTTTTTGTCACATTGGCCAATCTGAAAATTATGAGATGGTATCTCAGAGTTGTTTTAATTTGCATTTCTCTAAAAATAATAATTTAGATCATTTTGTTCCATAAATAGTTTTAATTTCTCCATCTGAAAACTGTCTGGTTATATCCTTTGGAGGTCCTGCATTCTTTCCCTGAACTGTTTGCTTGTGTTAAGTGAAATATATTACTTAACTTGTACTGTACCCAAACTTTTATCTGTAGTAATAATACTTCACTCTCAAGATTATACAATCAACTTAGCCATTCCCACAGGACTCAAGGACACCTGTGTTGTATTGGCCACCAATGATGTAAGTATCGCATTCATGGTGGACTTGTCTCGGGAAGATTACTCGAGTTCCAAAAATGATTTTCTATGATCTATCTTCCCCATTCCTCTCAAATATATTCTCTATCTGGACAACAGCAAGGCAGAACTCCAAGAAAGGGTTATTCCAGTGATTTGCAAATTGGTTCCTTGTAAAGAAAGTAAATAATAAGTAAATAACACTTTCTGAATATTGGTACTCTAACCCTGACCAGCTATGTCATGTCCAGGTTAGAAATGGTTGTGTCAAAATTCAGTTAACAGGAGGAAGAGGTCAAGGGAATTGAATAACTTGAGGAACCTGGAGAACTTGAGAAAACATAAAAAAGTAATTTGAAGTCTCTAGGGTAAGTGCATTAGTTGGGATACAAAGGAGGCAAACAGAAAAATTGCACTCACTGAAAAAGGAGGGAGACTGCCTGAAGGGCTAGGGTAAAAACGACTGCCAGAATCTGGACTAGGTGTCAAATTTGGATGGAGTAAACCTCAGATGAGAAGAGGTTATAGAGTGATGGTAGAATGATATTCTATAACTGGAACTGGTAATCAGCTAAAGTCTCCCCTTAGTGCTGGAAACAATGATTTCAGAAGAGTAAAAGTAGTAATATTAAAAGATGGAATATCCAATACAGGAAAGGATGGCAAGAGATAATGCCTCATTCAGGGAAAACTTGTGAATTCAAGAAAATGGAACGAGCATGAGGGAAAAAAGGTTTAAAATGAAGAGAACTTTGTTAAATATGGAACAGGAATTTCAGAGGGCACAACAGAATGGGTAGGAAGATATGGACTGCAAATTTTGAAGAGCGGATTGAGGTGGATGGACCTTCTTTATGCCTTATCCCTGCCCCCAAAGGAATCCCACTTTTCCACTGACCACCCACATATAATTCAACAAAGTGATTCAGGGCTTGGAAAAATCCTTAATATTTTTCAATTTAAAGAAGAAAAAATTAGACATGGAAGAGAAGATTATCAAGAGAAAACTAAGGAGCAAAGCATGCTTTTTAATTGCTCTATTGACTTTTCCTGTCCAGTGAATTGGTCTCTCAGTGTCTCTCTCTCTCTCTCTCTCAGTGTCTCTCTCTCTCTCTCTCTCTCTCTCTCTCTCTCTCTCACACACACACACACACACACACACACACACACACACACACACACAAAGTAAATTTCCAAACGGAAATTAAATTCAGCAAGCAGTACAATCAGGAATTCTCCAGTGCTTGGCACGAGCATACTGTACTGCATTTTCTATTAGCTCAGGGAATGGGGATGAGAACTTGGATGAATCTATTGATTAGGTATCTTGGCATCCAATAGCTCTCCCAGGCTTTATACTTAGATAGACTAGGTCTTGGCTATCCATGTGGCATGATTTCAAGGATGCCAAGGAAAGCCCACTGACACTCAAAAAAAGTCTTCTTCATTCTTTCACAAGTGTCTAAAATTTCCTTTAAAAGGAGATTAATCGTTTATGATCAAAATGGCTAAAATGGAGTGAGCCCCATGAAAGGGCAAGTGAAAGAGCAAGGAACTTGGATTTGAAATCCTTAAGTTCAAGTCTCAGTTACACTACTTGCTAATTAAGTTCCCCTAAACAACCTCTTGGAACTTTGATCCCTTCTTTTTAAAAATGAAATGATTACATTATTTGAGAATCTATGAGTTGAAAGAGACCTCAGAGGTCCATATGGATTCAAGAATCCACTCTACAACGTCACAGACAAGCAATCATACAGCTTCTACTTAAAGATATTTAGTAAGAGGAACCAGTACCTCCAGAGGAAGCCCATTACACTTTTGAATAGTACTAATGGGAAGGTTTTCCACAAATATAGTTTAAAACTACCTCTCTATGACTAGTATCCAATAGTTCTCTGAGAGAAAATAAAGAAAGGCTAATTTATCTTATACATGATACTCCTGTAATTACTTGACTGCAGCTATTATTTACTTTCCAAGTCTTCTCTCTCCTCTCTCTCTCTCTCTCTCTCTCTCTCTCTCTCTCTCTCTCTCTCTCTCTCTCTCTCTCACACACACACACACACACACACACACACACACACACACACACACACACACATTCAATAATGTTTAGGTGCTCCCTATTACCTTCAGGATAAAATATAAAGTCTTATATTTGGTATTCAATGCCTTTTGTAGCCTGCTTCCCTCTCCCCCACTGCTTCCCTTTCCCATCTTTTTATATGTTATTCAGTCCTACTTATTCTGTGATCCAATAATACTGGACTCTGTGTTGCTCCTCAAACAAGACATTCTATCTCTTCAAGCTAAACGTTCTCTCTGTCTTTCCCCATGCTTGAAATGCTCTTCCTCCTCATCTACCTCCTGGCTTCCCTCGCTTTCTTCAACTTCTACCTTCTAAGGGTGATAAAATTTAACAGTAAGATCTTCTTTCTATTGATCAACTCCACTCCAATTTATCATGTATATATCTTGTTTGGACATAATTATTTGCATGTTGCATGCAATTAAACTGTGAACTCCTTGAGAGCAGAAATTGTCTTTTGCCCTTCTTTGTCTCCCCAGCATTTAGCACCAAGCTTGTACTTACTACCAAACACTCCCATTTCCTTCAGTTAATTCTTATATAGAAAGGTTTCCAGTTCTTTCAATATTCTGGTTGCTCTGGTTGGGATACTCACTCTCTCACAATGTCAACATTTTCCCTAAAATATGGCATTCAAGACTGAATATAATATTTTAGATGTGGTCCAACCAGATCAGATTAGAAGGCAATCACCTTCCCCTCTCTAGCATTAAGAACCCTCTAAGGTATATTCACCATAAAATTCTATGATTCTGCAATTTATACATTGCAGTGCAAATTGGATATTAGCCAGTCTACTGTAAGCAGATACTGATAGAAGGAAAGGAAGGAAAAGTGAGCACAGAGGCCTATACATCTAAAACTGGCAATGAAAACAGGAGAGGAAGGCTCACAAGACTCACAGTGGAAGAAAACATTCACAACTTCACATATCTGCCATATGGTCAACCCTACTTATCTCTGCCTAAACACTCAAACTACCAGCCTTCTACAAAAATAATCTTTCTATCATTTCTCTTCTCTCTAACAATCTGAATTAAGTAACTACTACTCCAAAGGATCAGATTTAAATAAAATATCCTACCCAAAGATATTTCCATTTGGAGAAGAGAGGTTTTCTTTGGAGAGAAGCCAATCTGGAACTGAACAGAGCTCAATTTTAGGAGATGAGTTCAAGTAAACAAGAGGAGACAGGTAGCAGTGAGCAGGAGAGGATTAAGGTGAGACATATAGTTGCCATGGGTTATGAAGTACGAATGGAGACATAATTAGCATGTAAGCATCTGAAAACTATTCTGGGTAGAGTGGAGGTAGATGGAAAACAAAGCCACCCAGGAAAATCATCTGTTTGCCTTCTCCATCTGTTACCAGATGGGTGTGCATAGAGATATACAATTTTAAAATGTGCATTTACAAAAGACATGGGATATTTGGAACTACTTCTGTATCATAGATTCATCTAAGTATAAACATTTTCAGACATTTGCAAAGGGGCATATGCTAAAACATGAGCCTATTTTGTACAAACAAAATATCCAGAAATCACATGTGACACCTTAGAAAGCATTGTGCAAATTACTTAAGTGTAAATTTAGTATAAATATTTTCAAACATTTCTAGTGAGGTTAAGAGAAGAGTGGGGTGGGTAGAGAGGGAAGGGGAACAAGATTACTGTTCATTGAAAGTAAATGGCAGAAACCGTGAGATGTTAATGCAACTCGGACTTGAGAAAATGCATACCTAAAAATGGCAAGGAAAAATACATAACAGGAAATATTTTCTTCTAAATGCCTATACTGCATGTGTTCACTCACACTCTTACACACATAGACCATATGCAAATACAGATACACACAGACACACACAGACACACACAGACACAGATAGACACACACACACACACACACACACACACACACACACACAGACACCTTTCATTTGGTCAATAAGTTCTTACCAAGTAAGGAAGCTGCTTGTCAAAACAACACTGGAAAAGTTTTTCTGTTTTAGAAATTTTCAACTTCAAAGCAGGTACACACACAGGAAAATATGACTGCTTTTTAAAGAAGAAAGGGGGGAAATTGAAAAGGAAAAAAAGGACAGAACAAAAAGATAAAAAAAACTAATCAGAGAAAGAAAAGAGTCCCATCAGCAAAGGTCATTCAAGATATACATCCCCTTAAAATTAAGACCGGCAAAAGAGAAAATAGGAAGAAGGATGGCCCAAGTTAGAGATGGTTGAGTGAGGAGATAGGCAGCTTTATGAGATACATGACTGGCTCAACTCTAGAACAGATTGAGATAACCAAAAGCAGTTCCTTAGGTCAGGGCTCTGAAGAATGAGTTATTGCTATAGAGGAGTTATTGCTATAGGGGAGTCAGGACATGGTTAGTTCATTGTAGCAAGTTTTCTCAAGAAAACTTGTGTCTATAAGGAGGTAAGAGAATAATTTTTAACTAATTTCCTAAAATCTCAAAGTGGTTCAAATCAGATTTCTGAGGCAGAATCAGTTCAGAAGTACCAAGGATTAAAATTCACTCAAAATTAAATAATTGCTGCAAGTCATAAGCAGCAAACCAAAGGAAGATTCAAGTCATCTGTATGATGCATGGGCAGGTCAGGGACTCACACACATCTAACTTTTTCTGTTTGATATTTAAAATTCTTTATAACTTTATAACTTGGCCCCTTCCTTAATTGCTCTCTTGTTTAATAGTTTCAGTTGAATCTGCTTCTCCATGATGCCATTTTTAGTTTTCTTGGCAAAGATATTGAAGTGGTTTGCCATATCCTTATCCAGATCATTTTGCAGTTAAGAAAACTGAGTCAAAGAAGGTTAAGTGACTTGCCTAAGGTCACACAATAAGTTTCTGATACCAGATTTAAATACAAGTTCTTATGGCTCCAGGGCCAGTACTAGCCACTATTCAGCCAGGCTGTCACAATATCTCTATTCTATGACCCAGTCACATTTGCTGTCCCTTGGTCACCATCTTCCATCTCCAGCTTTGTATTGGATGTCTATCATATCTTTCTCTCTTCCACCAGTTTCCTTGGCTTTCTTGAGACTCAGCTCCAGGCCTACCTCCTGCATGAGATCTCTCCCCATCTCTCCAGTTACTAGTTCCTCCTCCTCTCAGATTACTTTCCTTCTACTCTGCATACATCTTATATGTGCCTAGTTATTTACATGCTACTTCCCCAATTAAAATGTAGGCCCCTTAAAGGCAAGGACTGTTTTTTTTGGCCTTTCTTTGTATTCCTACACATAGACCTTGACTCATAGTTAAGTATTTAATCAATTCTTGTCAAGTGTACAAGGAAGAAAAGAGCTTTGGACAAAAGGTAAAAGCAACAGACTGAAAGAGTAAAAGACTATATTTTTTTTTTCTGACTGGTGTCCAATTAATCTTTCAATCTGATACACTTGGGGGAAAAGTTCTGTCCAGGTTTAGTATCTCTTCTTGGGACTTGGGCTCTGAACCAGAGCCCGCAAGAATGATCTTGCATAGGCCTGAGTGCCCAGACAACATAGCAAACCCACCACAACCTGCTGAACACAGGAATCTGGGGCAGGAGATAATGCAGTCCATCACTCAAGGTAAACCACAGTCAAGATAAAATCTAATTTGAAGAACTACTGTACTCTAATTTTAATTAAGATAAGCCAACTAGAGATTTCTTTGATCCTCAGGGGAACCTGTAATTTCTTTGAAAATGTTCAACCCTAATAAATGTCTTGGGATTTTTTCTCAATAACAATTAGCAGGAGGGGAGTTGAGGGTACTGGACTGTTCAGTGACTTTGAGGGTGGGGGATGTTGGATGTTTCTGAAATAGTGTTGTGGTTTGTTTTTTTTTAACTGAATGTGCAGCCACAAAGAACATATAGCAATTTCCCATTCTAGGTTCTATCTAATTGTAAGATAAGTGTAAGGAAGTAAAGTAAAAATGTTACTCCTATCATTTGAGTCACCAACAAATAAAATGCCAAATGTTTTCCTGACTCCAGACTCTATCCACTTTGCCACCTAGCTGCCCCACAATCTATTACCAAGGAATAAAATATGTACCAAAAAAACCTAAAAGACAGAATGTGATAATATAAAGAATAAGAGATTACATTTACCTGGAGGGATCAAGGAAGCCACTATTGCCTTTAATTTTTAAAAAGTTATTTTATGTAGTTTTGCTATATTTTATATTTTATTTTTTCCTTAAGGATATGATTTCTCTCTCAACACATTCAATTTTGATCAATGTATAGCATGGAAACAATGGAAGAGGTGACTATGGAAACAGAAGGAATGGGGGGAGTACCAAGAGAAAACAAGACCATAACAACCTAAAGTAGAAAAAGTATTCAGAAGGAGGTAGTCCCAGTTCTGTCACTTGCTAACTGCAAATAGTTTTTCTCTAATATGATTTTATAATGATTACATTACATTCCTCTTATACACATATCAATTCCTAATTTGTTTTATTTGCTAAGTACATACCTTATCATTCCCCTACTGTATCACATCAAGGAAAGAATCATAGAGTACATGGTAGGTATTTAATCAATATATGGAATTGTTTTTGCTATTTTAATGAAAGAATGAATGTTTGATCCTGGTCAAGTCACTTATCTCTGAATCTTGTTTTCCTGCTTTGCAAAAGATGATCAATGGCATCTGTACTGCCCCTTCCATCAGACCATTATGAAGAACAATGAGCTGATGAGATTAGCTGAAGCCCAAGATTCATCTGGCTCTATAAATAATATACATAAATGCTTCACAGATGTGAAATATTCTTTTTGCTGGTAGTGTCAATATTAAATGAAAAAAGGGACCAGTGTACTTGGTATGGAAAACAACTAGCAGCATTTCTCATTATTGGTCTTTAGTTATGATCCATTTTAGACAGGCCAAACAGATTATGAACTCCTTGTGGGTAGGACCAGAGTGCTAATTGTATATTTATGAACTTGTCAAAGTTTATGGATGGTTTAGAGACAATCAATGATCATTGATCAAATTGGTTGGTTGCCAGTTTCTCTTTTGAAACCTCCACGATTCTAGAAACTTTCATAATTAGATAATTAACATTTAAGTCTGGCTTAGGAGGCAGCTGTTTTGAGAAAAATAAGATATTCTTGCCTTAATATGAATTTCTGAAATTCTCTATTGTATAACCCCCAACAGTAATCACTGTGAAGGAAAAAAAAGAGAGAGAAAGGGAAGAAAGGTGAAACATCAAGGGTTAAGATCTTCCCTATCAGCCATCATAGTTCAAGGAGAAGAAAATTCCCAAGCACGCTGAAACAAGGCAAAATTGATCAAGACATGTTCCAAGCACACTGAACCAAGGCATGTTGATCAAAGCACAGGGAATGCTGGGGAGCATTCCTAGTAAATATGTTTTGGGTTACACACCTGTAAACTTGGCACATCCCTGGGTATTTATCACAAGCCACTTGGAGAAAGTGATTGTACTCAGGATCTGAGGGCCTTTTGGCCAAAACTCACTGATTGTTGAATTTGGTCAAGTCAGCCCATTGATCACTGAGTTCAGTCTTGTAAACCCTTGGACCTGTGCTACTTTTGTGAGCTTGGGAAAGTGGACGTTGGAAATCACTCCTTTCAGAGAGGATGATCTACCAAAGGAGCTTTCCTAATCGAGACCCTGGAGGCTGTGTTGTGACTCAACTTCCCTAGCCAGGAGTCTCCTTGGTTGGGTAAATTCTCTTATCTCTCTCACCTTTCCTTTTCTTTATCTATCCTGATGTTTTTCTTCATATGTATAATTGTATATTTGGGGGGTTTTAAGTATATTCATCTTGGGTTATGTCATATATATATATATATATATAGATATATAATTGTGTATAATCTTAAGTTATAAGTCTATTAATTTTTGTTTATAATCTTGGTATTATACTAATCATTAAATTCTTAAATTTAAATACTTTTAAGACAGAGTGAGCATGTCATTGTGGGACAGATTTGAATCGACCAAATTAAAAATCTGCATAATCCATAACCCTTTCGATTACAATTAGTATCACAAACAGGATCTGTCCCACAAGGCTGATCTTAAAGAAATCAGGAGAAGGAAGAAAGACAAGGAAGTTAAAAGAAAAGAACCAGTGTTTCCCAGGTGGGAGGATCTCTCCTATTCCCCATTAGCAAAAGAATGAGCTAAAAATACTGGTCCATGTGAAGACTGGGGAAAGGCTGAATCCCTAAATGTTATTAAGTCTTTGGAAGATATTCCCATTGAAAAGGGAGGGAGATAAGATTAGGAGAAGCTGGAAAACCTCTCAAAGAGGTATTGGAGAAAATTTCATTGTTAGGAGACTTGGGAGAGTGAAAAGTGCCACCACATAGGGATAAGACAGTAAATTGGGAAAGGAAAAGAAATGGAGAAGGATGTTCTGAGACAGAGGATGCTCGGAAGGATTTGTTTACTGCTTTACTTAGGGACAGAGTGGAATGAGCAAGAATAGATGTACAACCCACTAGTGATTTTAAAAAAAAGTTATATAAAGACAAGAAATTGGAGAATCCCTAAGGGAAGAAAGCAAAGGCAAACACTCATTACACCACCTCCTGGAGAGCTTTATCCTAACTTTCAACACCTGAAGGGAGATTACAAGAAAGGCCAAGCTCCAATGCAAATGAATGAAATAAGGAAAAGAGATCACAGACCTCATATCACTATTACCATTTATTGGAAAAATAGTTCTCCTACTACTGTGGTTAAAGCACTGACATTGAAGCAGAGGCCTCTTTAATGTATAGGAACCCTAATAAATCCAAACAAGGGAGATCTATGATAATCACAGAATTAGGATGAAAAGAGATACTTGCCAGGCAACTCACATTGCCAATTAAGATTAGACAGTTACCCCACAGGGAAAAGTACAGTAGTGATTCTACCCATTCCTGAGTATATAATTGAGATTGATATATTGAGCACATGCACCAATTTTACAAATCATAGACTAGCTTAACCCTTATCTAACACAGTTCAACTTTTCCTTATAACTAACATTGTGTGGTCTCACAGAGTTTTGTTATTGTTTTTACGAAAGTTATGCATATAGTCTCTTTTGAGGAGTACTTAATATTTGTGAGAAACTTTTTTTCCATATGAAGAATACAAAAAGTAAAAATAGATCAAAAGATCTAAAAAAAGAGCATCTTTTTAAAAAAATATTTTAAAATTTATTTTCCAATTACATGCAAAAATAGTTTTCAACATTCATTCTTTTGCAAGCTTTTGGGTTTCACATTTTTCTACCACCCTCCTTTCCCTCCACCCTCCCATGGCAGCAAACAAGTAGATATAGATTGTATATGTATAATTATGTTTAACACATTTCCATATTAGCATATTGTGAAAGAAGAATTAGAACTAAGGGGGGGTCACATGAAAGAAGTTTTAAAAAGTGAACATAGTATGTTTTGTTCTGCATTCAGAATTCAGAATTTCTTCTCTGGATGTGGATGGTATTATCCTTAAGAGGTATTTCAGGATTTTCCTTGATCACTGAACTGCTAAGAGAAGTTGCTTCTATCATATTTGATTATCTCAATGTGCACAATATCCTCCTGGTTCTGTTCACTTCATTCAGTTTCAGTTCATGCAAGTCTCTCTATGTTTTTTTGAAATCAGGTCACTTATGATATCTTATAGGGAAAATAATATTCCATAACATTCATATACTATTCATATAATGCCCCCAATTGATGAGCATTATAAGGATTATTTCACAAAATTTCACAAATACATCTATTAGTTAGCCTTAGCCTTACAATGTGTTTCCCCTTCCTTATCCATTTTAATTAGATTTTTTATTTTTGCTTTTTCTTTGTCTGATCAGCATTGCCCCTGCTTTTTTTAACTTCAGCTGAATTATAATATTCTCTGCTCCAGCTTTTTACTTTTAACCTCTGTGTTGCTCTCTGCTTTATATGTGTTTCTTGTAAACAAAATATTATAGAATTCTGGTTTTTAATCCACTCTGCTGTTTCTGTTTCACATTCACCAGTTAAGATTAATAATTCTGAATTTCCCTCCATCCCATCTTCCCTTTCTTTGTAGTGTTCTCTCCCCATTCCCCTTTACCCTCTTCACCAATGTTTTGCTGCTGTTAGCAGCTGACTCTTTCAGTCTTCCCTCACTTCTGTTAGTTCTCTTCCTTTTGCTTTTCCCTTTAACATTTTTTTAAATTATTCTGTAATTCTGGCTTTGCTTTTACTTTCCCCTTCAACTTCCCCTTTCTTTCCCCTTCCATTATTTCCCTGTAGCGTAAGTTAAATTTCTAAATCCAATATTATTCCCTCTTTGAGTCAAATCTATTGAGAATAAGAATTACTCCAATGTTCACAAACCTCCCTTTTCTCCCTTCGCTATAATAGGTTCTTTATCCCTCATCATGTGGTATTATTGATCCTCTAATGTTTTCTTCTCCTGGTATAATATTCTTTTTCAAGTCATAATTGTTTTATGCATGTCTTGTACCCACACTTTCTGTCAAAGTATACTCCTATCTGTCCTGATAGAAGTAAAATTCTCAAGGGTTGATTGATTGATTGATTGACTGATTGATTTACAAGCTTCATCACATCATAATCACTTATCATCAACACCCACTATCTAAATACCCTACCCTCAACTGTCCCATTAGAAATATGACTCTTAAGATCGTAAGCATCATCAATTTATATTCATACCCTCTTTACAAATACCCACCCTTTAATTGTCCCAATAGAAATGCAATCTTGAAAAGTTAAGAGTTTGATCACATCACAGTCAATATCTACCCACATCCTCTGTTGATATATGCTTTTTTTAACTGTCCTAAGAGAAATACAATTCTCAAAGAGTCATGTCTTCTCGTATAGGAATGTATAAAGCTTAATGTTATTAACTGAAT
Source organism: Macrotis lagotis (assembly GCF_037893015.1). NCBI lineage: Eukaryota > Metazoa > Chordata > Mammalia > Peramelemorphia > Peramelidae > Macrotis > Macrotis lagotis. The sequence goes on from NC_133661.1 coordinate 91,666,185, forward strand.
TTTTTCCCCTTTCCATTTACCTTTTTATGTATTTCTTGTGTCTTGTATTTGAAAATCAAATCTTCTATTCCGTTCTGGCCTTTTTAACAGTTAAGTTTGAAAGTCCTCTATTTTGTTGAAAGTACATCTTTGCCCCTAAAAGAATATGCTGAATTTTGCAGGATAGATGATTCTTGGTAATAATCCAAGCTCCTTTGACCTCTGCAATATCATATTCCAGGCCCTCTGATGCATTAATGCTGAAGCTGATAAGTCCTGCATAATCTTGACTGTGGTTCCATGGTATTTAAATTGTTTCTTTTTGACTATTTGTAGTATTTTCTCCTTTAGCTGAGAATTCTGAAATTTGACTACAATAGTCCTTGGAGTTTTCTTTTTATGGTCTCTTTCCTGAGGTGATAGATCAATTGTTTCAAGGACTATTTTATCTTCTTGTTCTAGGATATTAGGTCAGTTTTCCTTGATAATTTCCTGAAAGATATTGTCCAATCTCTTTTTCTGATCAAAGCATTCAAGTAAACCAATAATTTATAAATTATTCCTCCTTGAACTATTTTCAAATTTCGTTATTTTTCCTAAGAGGTACTTTACATTTTCTTCTGTTTTTTTTTCAACCTTTTGGTTTTATTTGGTGGAGTCTTGGTGTCTCATAGAGTCATTAGTTTCCATTTGTCCAATTCTAATTCTTAGGGTTTTATTTTCTTCAATTAGCTTTTATATTTTCTTTTCCAATTGATTAATTTTGCTTTTAGGTGAGTTGTCTTTCCTTTCTGGTTGGTTAATTTTACTTTTTGATGAGTTTCATTTCTAGCTGGTCAATTTTGGTTTTTGATAAGTTACATTTTTTTTCCAGTTGACCATTTTTATTCTAAAAGGTATCATTGTCTTCAATTTTTCTTAATTCTCCTGCATGACTCTCTTTTCTCAATTTTTGTTCAACCTCTTTTCTGTGGTTTTAAGAATCATTTTTTGGGATTCCAAAAGAAGACCAATTTACAAACCTCTTTGATGTTTCACATGTAGGCATTTGTCACTTGCTTTCCTCTTCCAAGATGGTACATTTATCGTCCCTACCAAAAGAGTAACTTTTTGTGGTTAGTGGGTTTTTTTTTTTATTTTTGCTCCTTGACTAGGGTTTTGCCTAGGTTTTGCTCCTTGACTAGGGTATTGCCTATGTTTCAGTTGCTAGTGGTTTGTTCCCTGCATTGGGGTAGCCCAACTCAGGCCTTCCTATTGCACCAGCATTTCTGGGGCTCAAACTTCCAAGTTGGGGTTGGGAGCCTCACTAGTGGTCTGCTGCACTGCTGGCTTACTGAGCCTGTACCTGAGCTGCTCTGAGAGTTGTACTCCAGCTCTCCCACCCACAGACCTTTACTGAAGTTCCTCCATGGTATCTTGAGTTGAAAATGTGTTTCAGTCTTGTTTTATGCGTTATGTGGTTTCAGGGTCTGTTTAGAGGCTTCATTTAAAGTTGGTTAGGGAAAAGCTCCAGGGGTTTCCTAACTTTGTGCTGCCATCTTGACTCCACCACAGAAATCTCAGATGAGCATCTTGAAAATATTTTTTGCATAACTACAATCTCTAGCAAACTAGATGTGGAATCACTGGTTTTTAAAAAGCAGACTCAGTTCACCATGTTCTTATTTTTTTGTATAAAAAGTAAATGTGTTATTATAGTTTATTATATTTTATTAAATTGTTCCATTTTATTATTATATCCATTGGTAACATAGGTTATATTGTAATCATAAATAAATATTAAATTCTTTATGCAGCCCTTGACAAGTTTTTGCTGGAAGATGTAGCCCAAAAGAACTAAAAGGTTGATCCTTCATATTTTAAGGCAAAACTCATTCAGAACACTTTACTTGCTAGTCTCTAAACTCTGGCAGGGTGGACACATAAAGCAACCCACATACATGTACTTTGGAACTCAGAAACTTCCCTGGTACTGTATTCTTGCTGGAACACCAAGTCCCTTCCCTTCCCTGATGGTCCTTTTGTGGTCATCTTTGGACATCAGCTCTAGCCAGGCATGAAAAAAGGAGAAGGAAGAGGGAGGAGAAGGAAAACACAGAGGGAAGCGGAGGAGGAGGCAGAGGAGCAAAGAGGGGGAGAAAGAGAAAGTATAAAGGGAAACTTGATTCCTGCTGCCTAATTAGGAAACCCCAAAGACAGCAAAAACTATCAAGAATATGCACTGTTTTGAATGAATTAAGTACACAATGCTCAATAATAAATGACCATACCAGTGTTCAATAAACTCAAAGATTGAAGCTGTCAAGGCAAGAATTCACCATTTAATAAAAATTGTTGGGAAAACTGGAAAGCAGTTTTGAAGAAATTAAACATAAACCAACATCTCATTCTGTATACCAAAATAAGGTCAATATGAATAAATGATTTAAATATAAGGGGAAATAACCACAAATTAAGGGAGTATGGAAAAAATTACCTATTAGATCTATGAAAAAGGGAAAATTGTATGACCAAACAAAAGATAGAGAAGATTACAGGAGATAAAATGGTTAACTTTAAATTAAAAAGATTTTATACAAATGAAATTAATGCAGTTAAATTAGAAGGAAAACAGGAATTTGGAAAAATATTTTATAACAAGTTTCTCTGATAAAATATAAAGGAAACTGAATCAAACTTAAAAAAATGAGCCATTCTTCAGTTGATAGTTAAAAAGAAATGAATAGGCCCTTTTCAGAAGAACAAATCAAAGCTATCAATAGTCACATAAAAATATTCTAAATCACTACTTTTTAGAGAAATGCAAATTAAAACAACAAATGCTGGAGGGGATATGAAAAAAATTGTCACAATATTGCTCTGTTGGTATACTTATGAACTAGACTAACCATTCTAGAAAATAATTTAAGTCTATAAAACTACATATTCTCTTTGACCTGATAATACCCACAACTAAGTCTCTAACCTAAAGAGATCAAAGAAAAAGGGAAAAGATCTATTTGTTAAAAAAAAAATATTTGTAGCATCTCTTTTTGTTGTGATAAAAAAGTTGGAAGGAAATCCATCAATGGAAGAATGGCTGAAGAAGTTTGGGTATAAGATTGTGATGGAATACTATTATACTATAAGAAATGATAAACAGGATGACTTCAGAAAAACCTGAAAAGACTTATATGAACTAAGACAAAGTGAAGAGCAGAACCACAAAAGCTTTATACACAGTAACAACAATATTGATTGATAATCAACTCTGAATGGCTTAGTTATTCTGATCAATACAATGATGCCAGACAATTCTGAAGAACTTATGATGAAAAATGCTATTCACCTGCAAAGAGAATTAACAAACTCTGAATGTATACTATTTTTAAAGCTTTATTTTTCTTGTTTTGAGTTTTTGTGTTTCTTGTTTTCTTTTGCAATATGGTTAAAATGAACATACATTTAGAATAACTTCACATGAGTAACTGATTAAACATAGCTTGCATTTTTAAGGGGTAAATGAATAAGGGGAGAGAAAATTAACATTTTAGTGAAATTTTTAAAAAATGGATTTTTTTAAAAGAACACAGACTCTGCCATACACTAACCCCAGGAAAAGTGGGATACATGATCCATTCATCCCATTCAAAGAACTAACGATCAGATGAAAATTGAGTAGGAGACAGTAAATATGACTGGACTATATGACTGCACTATCCATTAAATTTAAAAAAGTAAAATCTACCTTGTGCTAAAAGCTATTGAGATAGAGACCAAGGCTGTTGAAAACTAAAATTCCCAATGTGGAAGGAGGATAAAATACCTATGAGAGAAATGATGGAGGTATATAAAGGAAGTGATTAAAACTATCTAAGGTCTCAAGTAGAAAATTCAATTTAAAAGTCCAGAGAGAAAAAACAGATAAATCAATTCAGGGCATACTAAAATTAGAAGCATAAATGACTGCAAAGATATCTAAAAGATTTCAAATGCTTCAAAATAAATATTTCAAGATGAAGGAAAATGAACTAACATTCGGTGACACATAGAACCCTGTGGTTTCCTAAGAGGGAATGGAACCAGAGCAGGATGTTCAGAACAGTTCAAAGAAGGAAATCACAATCTTAAGAAAAGAAGTTAGAAGGAAACAAATGACAAAACTTATGGTCTGCAGAGCATAAATAATCAGCAGAAGAGGAAAAATATTAATTCATGGAGTCAAGACTCTCCAAAGAAATGAAACAACAGATTGAATATTCTAAAATGCTGAAATGAAGAACAGTTGGAAGAAGAAAGGTCAAAAGAAATAATGCTTTCTGTAAAATCAAGACAACCATTTCAAACTCAGAATTCATAGTGATAATTTAAGGATTAAAGGTTTCCCAGAAGAGTGTGAAAAGTCAAAAACCTGGAATACCATAATAAAAGAAATAAAACAAAAATTGCCCAGAACTAAAATGTGAGTCAATGAAAAATGTCTTGACTGGTATGACCCCACCCCCAAGGGACATATGGATGCTAAAGCTCAAACAAAGAAACAAAAAAGAAACCTTCCAGCCTCTTACTTGTGTGACACAGGTAGAGTTGTTTTCTGGATCCTTGCCTATCATTTCTTATTAAGTAACTAAAAAAATACCCTTCTCTCACTCATCTAGATCATACTGTTCTTTTCTTTCATGAATAACAAGGAACTCTATCCAAAACTCCATGTAGGTTTAAGACTTGAGAGCCTTTGGGATTTTGACCAGTGTTATACAGTGGCACATTCCAAATATCTATGCACCTCTTTTCTCCTTGGGAGTAGAAATAAAATTTTATCAACTCCTATCCTTTGTTGATACTTAAAATACTCATTCACTCCCTCCCCTTTCACATTATAGAAAACAAAATATCCAAAAGAATTTACTGATGCTGATGGAGAGGGATGGCCCATGTTTCACACTCTAACACATATTGTGATTAAATTTACAGTTCTAATGACAGCAAATTATGTAAATTTCCAAAAGAAAGACCTTCAAATAAAAGGAAAAGGAAATTTGAACAGCATATGACTTTTTGGCACCCACCAGAAAGTAATGGAAGAATATTTTCTGATAGAGTCTATCTGCCTGAGATTAATCATCGATTCAATTCTTATCTGGCTGCATTTCTTAGGCTGGACTAAATCATGTCCACAGAAAAAATCATCCTGTGTAATTGCATCAGTGTTGGTCCTCATGTTTCATTAACTAATACCCTGTAGTATCTTCTGCCCCTCTTGTCAGAAGGCTGTAGGGCAGAACAAAGAACTTATTCCAAAGCCTACATTGAAAAAGGGTCCCCTTATGTGGCTGTTCTTTTTTTAAATTTCTCCCCAGCTTGATTCATTTGAGTGTTTTCCATCATACTCTCAATACGAGTTCCTGTCATTCCTTTTCAGGTTCTTTTGGTTTTTTCTTTTCCCAGTGAATTATAAACTCCTTGAGGGCACTTTATCTTATTTGTGTCTCCTATGCTTAGAACAAAGCTTAGTATATTGTGGGTACTTAAAAGTTTCTTAGCTAATTGACAATGAAAAAATGGATATTCAATAAACGAAGTCATTGAAATTAAAAAAAAGATGAGAATTGTATTGTGATTTCATCAATATAAAAAGTATGAGGGAGCAGAGCCAGGAAAACAATGTACACATTACCAACAACATTGTGAGATGATCAATCTTGATGGAAGCAGCTCTTCTCAGCAGTTCAGAGACCTAGGACAACTGTATTAGACTGGCTACAGAAAATGCTAACCCCATCCAGAGGAAGAAAAACAAAACAAAATAAAGAAAAAAAATTAAAAACCAACCATTCAGAATCCGATGAACACTTTATAAAAATGATCTCTTATGTATCTCTTTCCCTTAATCCTAATTCCTCATGCAGAAAATGATTAATCTGTAGGCATGTTTATCAAAAATATATATTACAATGGTAACCTGACCATTTGCCACTGAGGGGAGGGGGTGGGTAGGGAGGGTGGAAGGAAATTCTGTAATTTAAAAATATGCATGTGCATATAGATAAAAAAATAAAAATAATTTTTTTAAAAAATGAATAATGAGAAACTAGTCATTGATGCAGATCACCAACTTCTCTAAAATTCATAGTTTTATAAGTTTCCTGAGGCACTAAGAAGCTAAGAGCCATAGGTATACTATGTGCTGGAGGCAGGAATTGAACCCAGTTCATCCTGAATCCAAGATCAACCATCTATTGACTATTCTGCATACCTCTCTAGAACTATATGACATTCATTCCTTTATTGTATTCATGCTTCAGCTGCCACTTCCCAGACATTAGTACTCTTTCCTTTAAAACTGCTGACTTTACTTCTGTCTATATGTTGTCTTCCCTAATGCCACCCCAAGAGAAAATGAATTCCTTAAGGACCAGGCATGTTGCTTTTTTCCTTCATATCCCCAGATATTAGCAGAGTCTTGCACAGAGAAGGTGGTCAATAATGTTACTGGACCCTTATTGGCTTGGACAGAGCTTGGACAACAGGTATTAAATATTCACCAAGAGCACCAAACCCAGAATGTTCCATATCAACTCTTCTCTTGATGTGAACATGCAGGTGCTTCTCTCTGCTTCCCAACACTCTGTGATTAGAGGCCTATTATCTTCCTGGTTATTTATTTGCTGGGGTGTTTATTAAGATCAATTGGTCCAGCAGCAATGTTTGTATTTCCATCACTTGCTTCCCATTGAAACATCCATTTATAGGCATGTCACTCTTCCTGACAGCCTGAACAAGGGAAGGAAAGCAGTCCCATCAATACTTACCAAAAGCTGCATATTCTCTCCATTCAATATCAAAAAATTGTTTCAATTCAATTGAAATTTCAATTCAATTGTTTCAATTCAAACAAGTATTTTATATAGTTTGATGTGGTCTCTGGAGACATCTGGAGGATGCCATCAAAGCTTCAGACCACAGACAGATGAGGGAGAAGAGGAATACTATAGGGTAACACTAAGAGAAAGCAGGAGAGATACCAGACGCACCCCACCTGAATTAGCCCTCAAAGCATCGGTTACACAAGAACTGCTGCTTCTTTGTATTTCCCTTTTGTGTCACCAAAGTCAAATTAGCTCCCTATTTCTCAGAATCCAAGAAGGAAACAACATCTTTAAACTTAAGACTTTTTACATATTCAAAGATAAAAATGATTCTGCATCGATTACATCATACACAGAACAACACAGGGAAACACAGCATTTGGACCCTTGTTAAGGAACACTAAATTAATCCTCTGGATCCCATCTGATTCCCTTGCCCTACTCTCTCTCTCTCTCTCTCTCCCCTTTGCTAGCTTCACTTATTTTGTTTCTTTTGGCTATAGCCTCCTTATCAACACAAAACCTCATCTCCCTTTACACTGATTTCTTTGAGATCATCTGATCCAGTGATTTCAGCCATCACTTATCTTCTCATGACTCCAGAGCTTCATGTTAAATCCCAATGCTAGAATTCCTCTTCCATCTTGAATCTCTATTTACTTAAAAAATTCAGCGTTCTTGGGAGTTGGGGGAGAGGAAGGGTGCATCCAGGACTAAAAACAACGTACAGAAAGCTGCCAAAATGAAAATATTTTATAATTAGAGCTATCTGACAACAAAATGGACAGTTTACTCCACCACAAGGAGCTAAGTTCTAATTCAATTTAATTTCTTTCTTTTTCCCCCTAATTGGAATAGTTCAACAATGAAATAATTGTTTCATGAAACAATGAGATTACTGGTAAGTACTGAAGATGAATGATCTTGGAGAAATGTCTGAGGGAAGATTTTTACATATGTAGGAAGTTGAACTGAATGACTTCTAAGGTTCCTTCCATCTCTTAAAATTCTTTGCTTCTATTATGTCCCTTGCTTTTGTTCCCCTGTTTTTTGCCAAATTTTATTTTTCAAGGACTCTTAGACATTAGTTCACAACTAAATTACTCCAAGAGACACCAAAATGGTTTCTGAGCCTCCACTTTGTTCTGAACATTATTATGCCAGTAGGATTACTTCTGTCTTTTTTTTTAATTTTATTTTTCCAATTACACATAAATATAAATTTCAACATACATTTTTATAAGATTTTGTGTTCCACATTTTTCTTTTTCCCTCTCCTCTCTCCCCTTTCTCTAAGACAGCAAATGAAATAGGTTATAAATGCACCATGATGTTAAATATATTTCCATAGTCATATTATGAAAGAAAAATCAGAACAAAAGAGGGGAAAAACAATGAAAAAGGAAAAAAACAAAAAAAAATTTTAAGTGAATATAGTATACTTTGATCAGCATTCAGACTCCATAGTTCTTTCTCTGCATGTGGATGGCATTTTCTATCACAAATCATTTGGAAATGTCTATGGTATAAGAAGACTTAAGGCTATCATAGTTGATCATCATAAAATGTTGCTATTGCTACGTAAAATAATTTCTTAGTTCTACTCACTTCACTCAGCATCATTTTATGTAAGTCTTTCCATTTTTTCTGAAACCTGCTTGCTCATGGTTTCTTATTAGAATAATATTTGATCACATTCATATACCACAACTCGTTCAGTTATTCCCCAATTGAGGGACTTTCCCTCAGTTTCCAATTTTTTTCCATCATAAAAAGAGCTGCCATAAATATTTTTGTACACATGGGTCATTTCCTCTTCTGTATGCTCTCTTTGGGAGACAGCCCTAGTAGTAGCATTGTTGAATCAAAAGGTATTCAGATTTTTTTTGTTTGTTTGTTTGTTTGGCAAGGTAATGGAATTAATGATCAAGATCACACAGCTGGGCAATTATTAAGTAATATGAGGCCAGATTTGAACTCAGGTCATCCTGACTCCAGGGTTGGTGCTTTACTCACTGTGCCATCTAGCTGCCCCCTATTCAGTTTTATTGCCCTTTGGACACAGTTCCAAATTGCTCTCCAGAATTGTTAGATCAATTTACAACTTCAGGGGCAGCTAGGTGGTACAGTGGCTAGAGTCAGGAGGACCTGAGTTCAATTCCAGCCTCAGACACTTATTTATTACCCAGCTGTGTGACCTTGGGCAAGTCACTTAACCCAATTGCCTTGCCAAAAAATATTTCATAGCTCCACCAATAATACATTAGTGTCCCAATTGAGAAATTTACTTCTAATACCACTTTCTTCATCTCAATACCTTACGAAAAACTACAGTCTTTGTTGTCTATTCCCTTAAGTCCAAAGGTTTTTCTTGATCTTCCTGATCACTCGGTGCCTTTTATACTCCCCTTCCCTGGCACCAACCCTCCTACCCCCCACCCCATCTTATACACTGTCTTGCTCATCACTTTTATCTCTTTCCTCCAGACAATCTTATCTGGCTGCTCCTAACTACACACATTTTGCTGATTCCTGATTCTACACTTTGACAGCATGTGGAATGTCCCCCTACCCCTTTCCTAGTCTTATTGATTCCATAATACCGCTCCTCTTCAAAATCTATCTCAACACTCACCTTCTCCTGTGAAGCCTCCCTTAATTATCACTTCAAACTCCTCTTTACTCTTTAGTCAGGATCAACTGAGGAAGTTTGTACTACATTAATTCACACTTTTTGACATTGAAATAATAGAATTTTGACTTCAGGAAGAAATTCAGAGATTACCTAATGCAACCCACTCTGGTCTTAAAATGTGAAGCTACTCCCTTGAGGTCAGAGAAGTAGGAACTAGAGTGAAATTTAGATCTCCTGACTTGGTTTACTCCTTCTTCCAGGAGCTTCATGAGATATGCTCATTTTTTTTTTGTCTAGACAACCAGAATACAAATTCCTTTTTGGGAAAACATGGATTTGGATTCAGAGAACTGAGGATTGGATCTTGTTCATTTGAAAGGTCACTTTGGGTAGGGATCTTCTCCTTTCTGGTCCTCTGGTTTCCTCTTCTATAAAATTAAGGGGATGAAAAGAATTTTCAAGTCCCTTCTAGCTCTAAATCTTAATATTCTGGAGGAAGGACCATTTAAGAGTAGTGGAGTATGGAGGAGATAAGGCATTTTGAAAAAAAAATCATAGGAAAACACACCAAGAGGAAGAGTTATAGAGGACCTGTATGTCAGTGATTTGTAGCACAGGCTAGTATACAACCCTCCTTGTACCCTCACCCCACAAAGGGTGAGGACCTTTCCTAGTGACTACTTCAAGGTCTGACTCACAATAAATGTTTATTGATTGGTTGATCGATTGACTTTCTCAACAGATAATGTCTGACCTGACAAACAAGTTAAAGTAACCAAGACAAAGTCTCGTTTTCCATTCTCCCTTGTATGAAAGAAAAGAATGAGGAAACTCCCAAGGACAGAAAAAGAGTGAAGGTCTCTCAAGCATACTATATTAGAAATGGGTACAAAAGTAGATGATCTCATCTTGAGCCTTCATCTAGAGGTGAGCATCAGGGTTTACTACAGCAGCTTACAAATCTAGGCTCAGACCAGAGGATGATGACTGGAAGCATACTAGAGAGAGAAGGCTAGTGATGCCCTAAGCCCTAGAAGGGGTGGAACAGGTGTTGAAGACAGATTTCAACTGTCTCCAATATTGGTTTGCCCTTGCCATGTCAGTCTAACTTTTGTAGGAAGTTCAGGAGAAAGTAGAAGGCAGGAAAAGCTCAGAAAAGACTGTAGCAGCTTATCTGTGATGGCCTAGGGATTTTCTTTCCTTCATCCCTAGGTGTGGTTCTACCTACTCTAGCTAGAGAAGGAATCAGAAGCTTTCATTGCAAGTCCACAGCTGGTTTTTGTGGTTTATAGTTAATCAGTCAACAATAGGTGGCACAGCAGATAGAGCACCAGCCCTGGAGTCAAGAGGACCTGAGTTCAAATGTGACTTAGACACTTGAGTCTTACTAGCATTGTGACCTTGAGCAAGTCACTTAACTTTGATTGCCTCACATCCAAGACCATCTCTATTGCCCGATTCGTGTCTGGGCAATGGACCCAAATGGCTCCAGATGAAAAAGTGAGGCTGGTGATTTAACATAACTCCCCCCCACCCCAACTCAAATCCAATTCATGTGCTTGCCATGGCATCACTTCCCTGATGCCAATGGTTTTCTTTGAGAATGAAGGACAAACAAAAACAGCTAAGCAACTAGCATGCAAAGAAAACATTTCCTTTAAGGAAATTATATTCTGATGGAACCCATTACTTCTTATGTCTTACATTGCTATGAAATCAGAGCACAAGAGTGCAAGGTACAGCTATATGTGATATTACGTCTGGTTCATTCAACCCTCAAAATCTTTAGCCATCCAATTGATCTTTCTATTAATAGAAGCATTTGTTTACAGAATCACAATAGATATATATGTAGGCATGTATATATAAATACAAATTTTAGAAATAAAAATATACATTTCTTTGGGCAAAGCACCCTCAGGTAAGGATGGGATATCTTACCTGGAAAAATCACTCTGATTCTCATTGATTTGCCAATAACAGATCCCAGGCCAACCCCTCTCTTGTTTGGGCGCTCTCTGACTTAAGAGTGAAGGCAAATAGTAATTATATTTGTTTTTTCCAGAAATCCTGACGGTCTTCCCCTCCCAGACTGACTTTTTGACTATGCAAAAAAGACTATTCCTTGTTTTGTTTCTTACCTGCCTTAATCACCAAATGGGCTTTGTCTCAATCCCAGACCTGCTAGAGACCTTGCATCTAGAATCCTCTCCAGTCATTCTGATCTATATCTGGACACAGGACCCACATGGCTCCAGAGGAAAAAGTGAGACTGGTGCCTTTGCACAGCCCTCCCTCAATTAAATCTAATTCATTTTTATGCCATGACATTGGTCTCCTGTTGTCAAGGTCATCTTCTAGAACAAAGGACAAACAATAACAACAAAACAATGTATGCATATATATATACACATATATATGTATATATAGCTATAGATACTTACAAATGAGAGAGAAAAAGAGAGAGAGAGAGAGAGAGAGAGAGAGAGAGAGAGAGAGAGAGAGAGGAGAGAGAGAATCATTTACTACTGAGTCAGTCTTTCATCTCTAGGGAATATTGTCAACCAGTGGGCATCTTCATGACAGATAAGGAATAAGAATGGTCCCTCTAAGTCATACCAACTGAGTCGATCTATTGCTAGATTTGTTAAGATATTTGTTTACTTTCTAATTTTTATGCTTTATATTTTGTTTTATTTTTACTTTTTATAACTCAATAAAACTGTTTTTGAAAAAAAATCCACTTTGTGTCTGCCAGAATCCTGGCCACTAGACTGTGGCTGCCCTCACTGGTCCATGACATCAAAAGACGACATCATATTATTCTACCTGATTCTTAAATGACTTGTCTCTCTAGTGGCCCATTCTCATAATTCCCTTTGCCGTCTCCTTGACTTCATTCCAAATTGCTTATGTTTTTATTGGCCTTTTCTACTCTGCTTTGTTTTATTCTGTTGGGCTCATATGATGACTGCCTCAGCTAAGATCCTCAAATCTTTCTGTGTTTGTGCCTTCTGACAATGAAACTGAAATTTCCCCCCTTTTATGCTACACATGGTTGTGAATAGGTGGAGAGTGATCCACGTATTACTGGACTGACATGGATCTATTCAGAAGCTCTCTTAAGCCCCTGAGGAGTTGGTCATTGGCATTAACTCTTCACTTCCTACTGGATTGGATAAATTTAACAGAAGAATAGAAGTATTTGCCTATACATATGTCAGGATACAAAGGGAGCTCCAAATACTCCCCCCATCTAAAGACTGATTATAATGCTCAGTTCAGATGCTCCAATAAGAAGAGAGTCATTTCCATTTCATTTTTCAGCACTGTCTGACTCTTTAGGATCCCTTTTGGACTTTTCTTAACAAAGATACTAGATTTGCATTTCCTTCTCCAGATAAGAAACTGAGATAAACAGGGCTAAGTGATTTGTCCAAGATCACACAGCTGGTAAGTATCTATAGCCAGATCTGAACTGAAGAAGATGAATCACCCTGGCTCCAGATAGGGCACGCTGTCCATTGTATTACCTAGCATCTCTAAGGAGAAGAGTACTCTTCCTTTACTGCCCGAGTTGATACCTTATATCTCAACCTGCATATTTATAACCAGTTGAATCTTGGTTTAAATATTAAATTGGAAAAGTGAGAAATACAAAAGAGATTCAATGAGACAGGTTGTAAAGGGGAAGAGAAAATTTCTTGCAGGAATATTTATATACACCAGAACTTTATTTTTTAAAAAACCTACTGTGAATCTCTTTTGAAGGACCCTATCCTTGCCTAGCTCTGCCTATAAGAAAAGGCATATCTAATTTCCCCACTATTCTCTGTGGTTCTTAATACAATTCTTAACACACAGAGGAATTTAATAACTATTATAGTCTATTAGAAAGCATCATGGTTTAAAAATTAAACAGATATTATTGCTTTCCTAGAAAATAACTGGAGACATAATTTAGAGATATTCTATCAGATGGCGAAATGAGGATGAAGTTCATTAATTGTTTTGATGGTGGAGGTAAGGGCAGTGTTTTGGGACTTGGGAAAAGGGGTCATCTGAGTAATGTTAATGATAGCTTCTTTATTAAAAATTACCCATTATGTTAATAGAAAGAAAAGCTTTAAACCCACATCTCTGTTTTAAATCACCAATGAGTTGAACCTTTAGCTACTGCTCACCACAGATTAATTCTTGTGGTGATCTCTAATGTTTGGGTCACACTCCCTGCTTTACTCCTATTATTTTCATACCAACAAAAGAAATGACACTCTCTTTCATCTCCAAATTTAGTTTTTTCTTGGAACATAAATATATGTGAGGAACCCCCTGGGTTTTGGAAAGAAAGCTTGAGAAAGAAACTCCAACAAGTCATGCAAAAAATATATAGGAATACAAAGTTGGAGAGAATCCCAAAACAGTCATGACTGTAGGAGTTCACATAAATCCACATATCACTCAGCTATGTAGTAAATCCAACTCCAAGGCATTCAACTCTGGCTCCCAACCAAGGTGGCTGGGTTCAAGATCCATCAGTGATTGAATTGAAAAGGCCTGTCTTCATTTCTTCATACCAGAACTAGAAACACCCGAGCCTCAGCAACTGTCTGAAAGCTTCTGCTCCACTGGATTCCCAGGTCCTTATTCCCATTCCTAGTGGATCTTCATCATGGAGGCAGGCTGACTCCTCATTCTACAGTTGAGGTTGTGGCAGGAGGTATGGCCACTATTTACTGAGGAGATACATCCATATATATATATACACTAAATCAAGCTTCAACTAGCAAAAGGTCTTTCATTATAGAATCCAAAGTGGTTCCTGTATAGTCAACAAAGCATGCCAATGTACCTCAAAACAAAATAGTCCAGTACAGTGGGCATTAGTAATGATTAGATACATCACTGCAGAATACCAAAAAGTGTTGATAATATACCAATAGACTAAGCTATTGTAAATCAGTACAAATCTCAATGTACAATCTTTGTACAAAACTACACCTTGGTACTTCACAGAGAGAGGCATTTTCTAATTCATCTCAACCTGTGCTTGATTCAACAATTCCAAAGGCAACCACTCCAGGTTATCAAAAGGACTTCTGGGGAATCTCTAATACTTATTGTATTCTTAATTGACTTCTGAGCTTTCACATACTACTGCAAATTTGGCTAATCAAGTTCGGGAAAGAGAATAATCACGTTGATTTATCCACAATTATCTTACGCTATTATCCTCCTTGTTACCACATTCTGTAATTATTTGCATGAAAAACTTTTATGTAATGGAGACAAAAAAAGAAAGATCAAGAGGTTTTCTTCTGAACATTGTGCTTCAGAAATGATTCTTCTGGACATTATAGGAAATGTGTTTGGCCTTCACAAGACAGTTAAGGCTGTACAGAAAACAGCATATGAGCCAATGGGCACAAGAAAGAAAGGGAAAGGTTGGAGGAAGAAAACTCCACAATCGTACAAACAAGCTCAGGATCATAGACTGAGATGAGGAAGACATCAAGACACCCTAGAAGATGTCAAATCTAACTGTCTCATTTTTTTAAGAAAGATTTTATTCATTTTGAGTTTTACAATTTTTCCCCATTCTTGCTTCCCTCCCCCCACCCCCTGCAGAAGTCTGTTAGACTTTACATTGTTTCCATGGTATACATTGATATAAGTTGAATGTGATGAGAAAGAAATCATATCCTTAAGGAAGAAACAAAGTATAAGAGATAACAAGATCAGACAATAAGATATCAGTTTTTTTCCTAAATTAAAAGTAATAATCCTTGGTCTTTGTTCAAATTTCACAGTTCTTTCTCTGGATACAGATGGTATTCTTCATTGCAGACAGACCCAAATTGTTCCTGATTGTTGCACTGATGGTATGAATAAATCCATCAAGGTTGATCATCACCCCCATGTTACTGTTAAGGTGTATAGTGTTTTTCTGGTTCTGCTCATCTCACTCAGCAAAGGCACATCCTTCCAGGCTTCCCTGAATTCCTATCCCTCCTGGTTTCTAATAGAACAAAAATATTCTATGACATACATATATCACAGTTTGTTAAACCATTTCCCCCATCTGAAGAATATTCACATAATTTCCAATTCTTTGCCAGCACAAACAGGGCTGCTATTAATATTTTTTATATAAGTGATGTTTTTACCATTTTTTCATAATCTCTTCAGGGTATAGGCCCAGTCCAACTGTCTCATTTTATGATATGTAAACTGAGACAGAGAAGTGAAAAGATATGGTGTCACAGAGCCTGTAAGTGACTGAGGAAGAATTTGAATACAGAACTTCCTAACTCTAAGCCTAGTTTTTTATACTCTATACCATCTGAATGTCTCTAAAACAATCTTAACATGGAAAAAACCCATATGATGAGAGGCAGCATGCTATAGGAAAATATCAGGACTGGGAGTTAGGAAATCCTAATTCAAATCCTGATTCTGTCACTAACTCACCATGCAATTCTAAACAGAACACTTCTTATCTGAGTCTCTGGTTTCTTGCTTGTAAAAATGAGAGAGTTAAAGTAATCTCTAAATGGAAAGCTCAAAGTCAGGTGACCTTTCCTATTTGAATTTAAAAGTTTGAGTGTGGAGAACCCTTGTCATACATAATCACTTGTCTCTAAAGAAACAGATATGGAACAGCAAGGGTTAAACTACAGAACAAGTTATATATTTTTAATACACTTCAATATCCTCTAAATAAATAAAAGTAGAAATACATGAGCATCCTTGTGAATTTTCCTAACCGATTAAATGAAGGTGGAAAAGAATGTAAGATCATTTCTTCATCCTTTGTAAAAGACCTGACTTTTCAGGAACTAGATCTCAATTCCAGAGGACAAGAATTATCATCCTTTTAAAATATACCCCATTCTATCCTGTTTTCTTAATTTATTGCTATCACTATACATCTCTGGCATGCCCTCCATCTCAATCTGCTGACTTCCAATCAATCCTTCCATCTTCAACTCAAATATATCCTCTTCTCTGAAACCTCACAAAAAGCTGGAAGTGATCTCTCACTCATCTAATCACATAGCACTCTATTCTTCCTATGCATTAGTGGTATGCTAATATATTTCATATTTATCTATGTGCATTTCATCATCCCTGTTACCAATAACAATAGCTGGTATTTCTATAAATTTTTATATGAATCATATGTAATGGTATATAATCTCCTTGCATATAGAAATTATTGCTTCCTTTTCATCTTTGTATACACAGCATCTATATCTATGTCTGAAATACAGAAGACAATTAATAAATGATTTCTCATTGATGTGCTTGATTGATTGAAATAAGTAAATACTGTACAATTTTCCTATGGAGATGGTACTAACTGGGGCATTCAAGAAAGCCTTGATGTGGCAGGAGGCATTTGAGTTCCTTTGAGGAAGCCAGGAATAAAACAAGAGGGTAGTGAAAGAGAAGCATATTCTGCCTATTAAGGACTCTGTTGAATATGCAGGAAGGCAAAGAATATCATATATTGGAAAGATTGTATAGGACAGGAGTAATATTGTAGAGGACTTGATTTGACCCTGTTTATGCAATTAGTAATTAATAGAAGCAAGATTCAAACTCTGGTCTCTCTCCCCTGATGCCAGGACCTGTGATCTTCTGTCTATATGACCCCAGCTCCTAGAAGCAACTTGGGAAGAGAGATTCAGGCTTATTTATCTTTGAATCTCCCATGGTGCTAAGCATGCTACTTCTGAACTATTTGACATGCAAATGTTTCTTGTAATGAATGAAGATGGGGAGAGGAAAGGGCAGTGGAAAATTGTTATCTACATCTCATTGATGAATAATAGGTGAATGTTCTTGATATAAATCATATACTTCTTTCCAAGCTTATGCATCTACAGGGTGGAGTGAGGGGAGGGAGGGAAGAGGGTCATTCACTTTATCCAAAATAAGAAACAATTCCCAATATTATAGTAAGTAAAAGCACAAAGGTGTTTTCACTGATGCAGGAGTTCATGGAGTTTTACTAGTTAAGGGATCTTTGCTCTGCAGGGGAAAAGTTGGTATCGGTTTCAAAGTGGGAAAAAGAAGAGAGATGTGTAATTATGCTCCAGCTTAGCTTTGAAGAAGAGAGAAAGGCAGGAGGCAACGAGTTCACCAGCAGGAGAGTCTGCTTAGGTCCTTTCCCCTTTCTTGCTTCTCTCTTAGGATTTCAACTTCTTCTTTTATTCTTTCAGACTTTGCCTCATTTCTTTCCCTACTGAATGAATCAATAATGTTACTTTAAAAAAGATTCACCAAGCTGATGTTCAGATCCTTTTGGAAGAAAAATATGCTAGAGCTGAATTCCATTAAGAATTTGGGGGGTGGGGGCTTTCAGAGTCCCTGCTAGTCAGGCAACACCTCAGAGGATAAATGAAGTTAAGATCAGAAACACATCCCTACAGTCTGTATTTTAGGTCCAACTGGCCTGAATTGGCAAATGTCCTGAGTTTCTGTTCATTCTTGAAAATAGGATGGGGCAGCTAGGTGGCATAGTGGATAAAGCACCAGAGTCAGGAGTACCTGGGTTCAAATCCGATCTCAGATACTTAATAATTATCTAGCTGTAAGTAGCAAGCCACTTAACCCCATTTGCCTTGAAAAAACCTAAAGAAAAAAGAAAAAAAAAAGAAAATAGGCTATAGGTTTAAAACAAAAAAGAAGTCAATAGGGTGTAGAATACAAGAATGGGGGGTGGGGGCAAGAAAGAAAATACTTTTGCTTAGGGATTTAAATTATCTTCAGTCAATTAAATTATCAAATTTATTTTAAAAATTAATACATTGAATGCCAAATAAATTCCCATATTAAATTGATGATTGAAAAATTTGATAAATTCATGCATTAACTTCATTTATTACATTTATTAAATTTATTCACTAGAATTGTAAAGAATTATTAAATAATTATGCTTAGATTCTGAGTGAATGCAACCAAAATAATAGCACCTCCTATTACAATGGGCCTGTAACAATATAAATAAACCAAGTGTTCTCCTCATAAATGATTTATGGACTATCACAGAGTCACAGTGTTATAGAATTAGATGCCTTCTCAATGACCAAATAGCCCAATATACATCCAAAAAGTACCTTTCATTTCATATCCCAAAAGTAAATAGCCAGATTTTGTCAGATTTCCAATAAGAGAAAACCTCTTGCTCCTGAAGAAAGCCCTTTCTGTATTTGAATAAATATTTGGCAACTTTTCTTATCAAGTTCAAATTGGTCTCTTTGCATCCTCTTAGGTCAAGTCTAAACTCTACCTCACAAGGCAACCCTTTATACAATTGAAGCCAACTCTAATTTCCTTCCAAATTCTCCTCTGGAATAAACACCCTTGTTACTTCAAATGAACCTCATACACATAGAATTAAGGTTCTTGGCCAATATGATAGTACTTCTCTAGAAGTATAAGTAATACCCCCATCTAACAATGAGGAGTCTAAGGCTTAGAGGTCAATGTTAGAAATACCAATTTTGACACCTGAAACAAGCAACATGAAATGGTCCCAAGGGAAATAACACTAAATGCCCTCTCAAATAACCCACATTGGGAAGACATTGGCCCACTGGCCTATGAATGTGAGACTCACTAAATCCTGGAAAACCTTGGGATTCTTCTAGTGTAAATATTGCAAGAAAAGGACAAGGGTGAACCCAAGAGGCTCTATACCAGGAGGTATTCCTTTAATGTTAAGTTGCCTCTGGGCAGAGAAAGTATGCCATCCTGTTTAATATAATTATTCTTGCTAATATTTCTGTTTGTTCAGTCATGTCCAATTGTGCATGGCCCCATATGGGGGTTTTCTTGTCAAAGATCCTGGAGTGTTTTCCCATTTCCTTCTCCAACTCATTTTACAGATGAGGAAACTGAAGCAAAGAAGGTTAAGTGACTTTGCTTACGGTCACAGAGCTTGTGTCTGAAGTTAGATTTAAACTCATGAAGGGAGTCTTCCTGATTCTGTTCTATCTACTGTGCCACCTAGAAGTCCATTCTTTATAATTAGCTTCTACACTTTGGAGGGTATAAAAGTATTGTCAAAATGTTACTGTAACAAATCTCAAAGTGACAGGAATTTTAAAAATCATTATTCTACTCTTTTTGTATCTAATTTTTTTTTGCCTAGTGGCAAAGCCTGAATTGCCCTACCCTAGTTACAGCTTTGAAAAGAAGTGAATAACTTACCTAATTTCACGCAATATTTGAACCCATGCTTCCCAGTCCCCATTCCAGTGTCAAAATACCTTGTTGTCTCAAAAAATACCCTCTTTTACCCCTCACCTTCTCATTTTTACGCTTTAAACTTCTTAACCTCTTCTCACCAAGGAACTAAGTGGTAAGACTATGTGTGTATATATGTCTCTGTGTGTGTGTGTTTAAGACAGTAGGGAAAAACAAATCAGTTTCCTTTTTCTAACTCTAATTTCAAATTTCAAATTCTAATTTCAAATCCTATAAAAGAGCCAATCTCATTATCTTAAATGAGGCATTAGCACTAGGAATACCTAAGTCCATGTTCCCTGTCAAAGACTGGCTTTATAATTTGACCACCTCAAAACAAAAAGAGCATCTGACCATACAAAATAAATGCTTCCAGTTTAGAATACAGACACTGCATTCACAGCTTTCTGTATACTCTCATGTGCATTATGTCACTTGAGCCTCAGCACAATACAGTGAGGTGGATATTAGCATCATTTTGCTGATGAGGACATTGAGATTCTAAGATAACCAATGCTGAGACTAAAACCCAGATTCCTTGAATCATTTTCTGGGGTTTTTCTCACTATACATGCTGCTGCTCAGCAGTTATTCTGATCCATAATGAGAAAAAAATTGCATTTCCTGGATATTTTACAGAATGAAATGACTTGGAAATATATAAAAAGCCAACACACAAACTATTCCATGCTCTTTATCAGAAGAACTCATTAGTATAAATAAGATTGGCAAAAGAACAATCATGTTCTTTTTGGGAAGTTCCAAAACCCATTCAGGACTTTTAGGGGATAGCTTGGCTTCACTGTAAATATTGGAAATCATACATCTGGGACAAATGAAGAGAATAAAAAGTCAAGAAGGCAATGGTTTAGGGAAGCGGGGGAATCCCTATTTCCATTACTGAGTTCTCTACCAAAATATTATTTGTATAATTGGAAATTGAGGGGGGGTACCCCATCAATTTGGGAATGACTGAACAAATTATGGAATATGTTTGTGATGAAATATTATTGTTCCATAAGAAATCATGAGGAATTGGGACTTCAGAAAAAAGCCTGAAAAGTCTTGCATGAATTAATGCTGAGTGAGATGAGCAGAACCTGAGAACATTATACACACTAACAACAATATGGGGTGATAACTATGATGGACTTATTCATTTCAGCAATACAATAATCAAAGACAATTTTAAAAGACTTGTGATGGAAAATAACATTCAAATCCAGAGAAGGAATTTTTGAGTATAAATGAAGACCAAAGCTTATTATCTACAATTGTTGAAAGTTGTCTTATATATTGTCATTTTTTCTCTCTCTAATATTTTTCTCCCATTTGGATCTGTTTCTTCTCTCACAAGATCATTATGGATCTATGTTTGGCATGGTTATAAATGCAGAGCCTTCTGTCAAGGGTAGAGGGGAGAGATGGGAGGGAGGGAGAAAATATAAAACTCAAAACCTTGTAAAAAGTGATTGGTAAAAACTACCACTGTATATAGCTGGAAAAAAAAACAAAACCAAAACAAACAAAGGACAGTTGGCTTAATTGGCTTAAATTTTAAACTAAGAATGAGACAGAATTTTAACTTGGTTAAATTAATGCATTGTATATAATGAACTGGCAAACCCTCACTCATAATTATCTTTAATCTCTAATAAAAAGCTAGAAAGAACAACTGTAAAATTGCTTAAAAAAACCCCAACAGAACAGCATATTGTCACATTATGATCACCATAATACAGTCCCTTGTATTTTATTTCTTTTTCTACCATATTTAAAGAAGGTTATGCTTTGCCAAAGAATCCATTCTTTCCAATCAATATCCATTACCACCATTTTACTTCAGGCCTCACCAGTTTGCTAGACTATCAGAAATCTCACTGCTTCCAATCCTATTCATTCCCAAACCATCCACCATATGGTTGCCAAAATATTCTCCTTGATATACGGCCAAACCACATCAATTTCCTTCTCAACAATCTTTAGTAGCTCGCTACTGTCTGGAGGATAAAATAACAATCTTAGTTTGTCATTCAGTAATGCCCACAATATGATTTCAACTTTTGCACTCATTTCATTGTTCACATGACATGCTGGGTAATACTGGTCTAGTCACTCTCTCCTATTTTCATCTTTGTCCTTCCTTTCTTCATTCTTTGCTAACAGTTTTTTTCCTATACATGAAGATACTCTCCCAATAATAATAAATAATAATAATAATAATTACCAGGCACATTAAACCTCACAAAGTATTTACATAAATTATTTCATTTGTGTCTCACAATAACCCTGTGATCTAGAATGCCATAATATAATTTTAAGGATGAAGAAACTGAAGCTCAGAAAGTCAAATGACTTACTCAGGGTCATATAGTTAGGAAATATCTGATGTGAGATTCAAATCCAGGTATTACTGACTCCAAACTTAATCATCAGGCTTGTATCATCAGGCTGCATCATCTCCTTTGGAAGAAGGATGGCCTGAAACCCAAAGTCACATAAATGATTTTGGCTCAACAGCCCCAGAAATTAATTTTATATTTTATGACTTCTAATATGGGTTTGTACATAATGCCTTCCCCAATTCAATTCATTTTAAGTGCCTACCATGATCATAGAATAGGAACAGAAATGTATACAAGACCTGGTCTCTGTCCTCATAAAGCTTGGAGAATATGACACCACTCAAATAATTATAACAGGCAAATGTACAGTGTTGGTACAATATCTAGCTATTTGGAAAGTAAAAGTATGAGGTTACAGTCTCATATATGAATAAAGAGATCTTATGGGACATAAAAATCTTGATCTTGGAAGAAAGGTTAGGTTGGAGATAAGAATTTTAGTCATTTGAAGAGAATGACAAAATAAAGCTTTCAGAGTGGATATAATGGCCCAAAGAGGAAATATATAGAGAGAAGGGAACTGAGAGAAGGAATCATTGGAACATTTTATCCTTCTCTCACCCAAATAAGGGGTCAAGAAGATAATAGGGAGCCAGCAAGGAGTAAAAGAAATAAGCAATTAGAAAGATAGGAGGCAAACCAGGTTGATGTAATATCTGTTAAATTATGGGAAACATCGACAATGTGCTTCCAGGCTCTGCAATAAATGCTAAGGATATAAAGATAGATAGCAGACTCTGCCCTTGAAGAGCTCACAATCTAATAGGGTAGACAACAAACAAACAAAGAGACAAACAAGCTCCACATGGGATAAATAGAAAATAATTAAAAGGAATGCACTTAATTAAGAGTGCTTTGGGAAAGGCTTCCACCTGAAGTGGGATTTTAACTCAGATTTAAAGGAAGCCAGGGAAGCTAGGAAGCAGAGGGGAGGAGAGGAAACATTCCAGGCATGGGGGACAGCCAGAAAAAATGCCCAGAGCCAAGAGGAGGAGTATCTTGTTCCTGGAACTGCAAAGAAGTCAGTGCCTCAAGAAAGGAAGAGTGGCAGTAAAATGATGGGAAAAGGAGCAAAGTTATGAAGAGTTTTGTATGAAAAAGAGAAGATTATATATTTGATCCCAGAAGTGATAGAGAGCCACTCTGATTTCTTTTCCCAAGCAAAGCAGTCAAAGGATATATAGAAATTAACTCCTATCTCAAATGTTTTGGAAACAAATAAATGAAAGTTGGGAATGGAAACATTTCTTTTCAGAGTTAATTCTACCACATCCATTTTATTTGGAAATAATTAAATTTTGATCCAGAATTGTTTGACATCTCTTGAAATTATTAGCAAAGAAAGAGAGGTATGGATTTCTTAAAACATCTTTCTACTGGTCTAATTCAAGCAGGCAGTGGAGATTCTTGAGAGGAAAATGAAAACCATGACTCACGTTTTTGGGCAAAAAGGACAGTGATAATTAATCAAACTCTGTCTGGGACTCCTGATGTCTCTTTGGTTGGTTATCAAACAATGGCTACTGACATGCAGAGAGAAGACTCCATTTGTTAGGAAAAGGAGAGATGGAATTATGCTTCAGGGACAGAGAAAAGGAGAGGATGTTCTGACCAGGTAGCTAGCTTTCCTTGGGCAGGCTGAGGTCAAAATGTGGGGGTGGGTGGAAAAGGGCAGAAAAAATGGTTGTGTCTATTAGTTAAGCACATTCTTGTTTGTGTGTGTGTGTGTGTGTGTGTGTGTGTGATAGCTACCATGAAGGTTAGAGGAAGGAATAGGCTGATATTGGGATCTGTCATTTGAGTGATGCAGGGAGCTAGCGCTCTGAGAAACTGTTTCTTCCATTGTAGACTGGTGCCTTCATTGCAACTTAAAGTCAAAGACTTTCCCAAAACTTTGAGAGGTTAAGCACTTGTCTGGGGTTATACAGAAGAAGGTGATTTAGTTCTAAAGTCAGAACTATAACAACTGTATCACTCTGGTTCTATTGGGAAAGTAGGAATTGGACACTGAATTGAAAGAGGTTAAACAACAGTTGGATGTTCCTTGTAACCATTAGTCAAAATGGAACCTGCAAAGTTCCAGGATATGGTGCCACCATTGATATATTCAGATGGGAAAAGTAGAGTTATTCCCCAAGCAAAATAGGCCTTGGGGACTCACTGCATCTTCTCTCTGTTTCTATTCTGGGAGATTCCAATGTACCCAGGATGTTGCCCTTGCCATAAGTTCTCTAGTGTATCACAAAACCCAGGAACATCTATGCTCCAGACCTTTCTCCAAGCCTCTCCCCACAAAAATCAACATTTACTCACTTGTATCTAATCACAAAGATAATAACAGTTCATTTTCATAGAATGCTATACAGGTTACAGTGTTTTATGTATAGTCTTTCAATTAACTCTTACAATAATAAACGAAATATGAAAGTCAAGTCCCAGTTATATCTGCTTCATGGATGTAGAAAATAAAACTTCATTGAAACTGTCAAATCTGGGGGCAGAGCCAAGATGGCGACAAGAAGGGATGGAGTCTTAGGAGCTCTCTGATAAAATTCATCAGCTAAGGACTCTAACTAAACTTTCGAGAGACAGAACCCACAGAGGGACCCAAGGAGGCAGTTCTCCTACTCAAGGTAACCTGGAAAAGAGCAGAAAGGCTCTGCTCCCCCAAAGAACTTCAGCCTCCCAGAGGCAGCCCCAAGGCGCTGGGAGCTGCAGCTCACAGCAGCCGGGGAGTCTCCTGAGCTGCACCCCGGGAGCACTGGGCACAAAGTAGGGGAACAGCAGGGGACCTCTGCCAGAGTGGGCACGTGGAGCCCAGCCCTCAGGGCACACAGGGAGCACCTTGGTCTTTCAGCAGCCCAGAGCCAGAAACAGAAGCAGGCAGAGCCAGTAAGCAGGAGCCCCCAGGGCATGAGTCCATTGAGCTGAGGGAGGGGAGTGAAGAGAGAGAGACTGCCTAGCTCTGTCCTCTGCCCCTGGAACAGGACTCTGGGGCTCTGACCACATTCAGATCCTGATCACAGTCTAGGCCCCCCCATAGAACAGCAGGGCCCCCCCACCTCAGCCCCTTGGCACAGGGGGGCACTTATGATCATTCACAGACCAGGAGGGAGGACAGAGCCTCACATACTGAGACCCTTGTGGGAGTGTCCCAAAAGCTCAGGAAGCACCCCAAAACCAGGCCCAGGCTGGGAAAATGAGCAAGCAGAGAAACAAAAGGAAGACTATTGAGAAAGATTTTGCAAATGAGCCCAAGAAGGACCAAAATACTCAGTCTGAAGATGAGGAAGCACAAGCTCCTGCATCTAAAGACTCCAAGAAAAACAGAAATTGGGCTCAGGCTATGACAGAGCTCAAAAAAGACTCTGAAAATCAAATGAGGGAGTTGGAAGAAAAACTGGGAAAAGAAAGGAGAGAGATGCAGGAAAAACATGAAAATGAAGTCAGCAGCTTAGTCAAGGAAATCCAAAAAAATACTGAAGAAAATAGCATGCTAAAAACTAGCTTAGGTCAAATGGATAAAACAGTTCAAAAAGTTATTGAGGAGAAGAATACTTTAAAAAGTAAAATTGGACAGATGAAAAAGAGATAAGAAAACTCTCTGAGGAGAACAAATCCTTCAGACAAAGAATAGAATTCAGAGAGATGGATGAATTTTCCAGAAATCAGGAATCAATACTTCAAAATAAAAAAAATGAAAAATTAGAAGAAAATGTGAAATATCTCATTGAAAAAACAACTGATATGGAAAACAGACATAGGAAAGATAATTTAAAAATTATTGGAATACCTGAAAGTCATGATCAGGAAAAGAGCCTTGACATCATTTTCAAAGAATTACTACAGGAAAATTGCCCTGATATTCTAGAAGCAGAGGGCAAAATAGAAATGGAGAGAATCCACTGATCCCCCCGAGAAAGAGATCCCAAAAAACCAACCCCTAGGAATATTATAGCCAAGTTCCAGAACTCCCAAGTCAAAGAGAAAATATTACAAGCAGCCAGAAGGACACAGTTCAAATATCATGGAGCTGCAGTCAGGATCACACAGGACTTAGCAACTACAATGCAAGCTGGTAGGGCTTGGAATACAATATACTGGAAGGCAAAAGAGCTTAGAATGCAGCCAAGAATGAACTACCCAGCAAGGCTGAATGTCCTCTTCCAGGGAAAAAGATGGACTTTCAATGAACCAGGGGACTTTCAAAGGTTCCTTTTGGAATGGCCAGAGCTGAACAGAAGGTTTGATCTTCAGATACAGGACTCAGGTGAAGCACGGAGATTGGAGGAGAGGAGAGAAATATGAGGGACTTAATGAGTATGAACTGCATGTTTTCCTGCATAGAAAAATGACACTGATAATACTCATATGAACCTTCTCAGTTAATAGAGCAGGTAGAGAGAGCTTTTATAGTTGAAGCACAGGAGAAAGCTGAATTCGAAGATAAAATATGGTGTAAAAATGGAGTCAATAGAAAAAAAAGAAATGGAATGGGAGAAAGAAAAAGGAGAGGGGGGAATAGTCCAAGATATTTCACATAAGATTTTTTTTTATTACAATAAGCTATTGCAATGATATGGAAGGGGGAAGGCAAGGGGGAATGAGGGAACCTTTGCTCTCATCAGAGATGGCCAGGAGAGGAAACAGCAAAATACTCAATGGGGTATAGACATCTGAAGTAAGAAGGAGGGGGGAGCAGGGGGAAGGGGTAGGGATGTGAATAAAGGAGGAGAGGATGGACCATGGGGGGAGAGTGGTCAGATATAACACATTTTCTTTTTTACTTCTTGCAAGGGGCTGGGATTGGAAGGCCTGCCCACTACCATAGGGCCAGGTGGATGCTGAGCCTAAGGGGTGGTATGGGGGCTCAGGGCTTCTTGGCCCCAGGACCAGGGATCTGTCTGCTGAGCCAGTCAACGACCCTACAGCAGAGTCAGAGTGAAAGGAGAGAGAGAAAATAGAGTACATGGTAGTGGTGAAATAAGAAAGGAGGGAGCTGCAATCAGCAATGGCAACGGTGCAAAAATATGGAAATAATTTTTGTGATGGACTTATAAAGAATGAGATCCACCCATGACAGAGTTGTTAGTGTTGGAACAAAGACTCAAGCATATTTTTTGTTATTATTATTTGGGGGAGCATGCAGGGCAAGTGGGGCTAGATGGCCTGCCTGTGGCCACATAGCAGGGTGATCTTTGGATGTCTGGGGCTGGATTTGGACCCAGGTGCTCCTGGCTCAAGGGCCAATGCTCTGTCTGCCACCCTGCCACCCCTACTATTATTACTATTTTATTTTATTTTGGGTCTTTTTTTTCTTTTTTTTTTTTTTTTGGTTTTTGCAGGGCAGTGGGGATTGGGTGGCTTGCATGTCACACGGCTGGGTGATTGTTGGGTTTACGAGGCTGGGTATGGACTCGGGTGCTCGTGGCTCCAGGGCTGGTGCTTCGTCCATTGTGCCACCTGGCCATACCTACAATTATTACTATTATTTTCTTTTTAATTTTAATTTTTTTCTCTCCCCTTTACTTTTTTAGCCCAAGCAAGTCTATCTATATTCATGGCGGAGGGGTATTTTGTTTACTTGTAAACAAGAATATTTTATTAATGTAAAAAAAATTTGTTCAAAATGAGAATAAAAAATAAATTAAAAAAAGAAACTGTCAAATCTTTTTTTTTCCATTTTCATCTCTTTATTGTTCTCAGTTTCAGTTTTAAAAGTTCTTAGAGGGTTATCACCAAAACTTTCTGAAAATAATTTTCCTAATCCCTCAACCACCTCTCATTGTTTTGTGATACTGCTTATAACCATCTACCATCCTCCTATGTAGGTTTTTGAAAGTGAGCTTGGACTGAAAACCACTCTCATCCTTGGTTGTTACCTATCTCAACTCAACAAAGAAATGGAGTATTTGATAGCTAGATTGGTTTCTGCTTACTTTGCTGTCCCTATTATTATAAATGAGTTGAACTTTTCTAAGAAATGGTAAAAGAAAAGATTGTTTTGCATAAAGTTGTCATAGCTTCATTCATCGTTAACCTCATTTCCCCCTTTTCCTAATTATCTGTTAATTTTGACCTTTGCTCTAATTAGTTTATGATCTAACTTTGCAGAGAACAGATTCTGAAATGACATTAATGTAGATAATCCATCATATGCTATTTGTAGTCAAGTTGGTTTTTTTTTGGGGGGGGGGGTGATGTTCAGTGTTCATTACTTCCAGTGCATTCAAATGCTTCTTAAAGAGTGTATTTGTGATACACTTCTGAGTTATCAACAAACCTTCCAGGCAAAGGATTTCTTCATTTGCATATACACCTATCACACTGTTGGACACATAGCAGCTACTCCATAAATGCTTGTTGACTGATAATTTCTTAATCTAAAAACATTTATGTTCTATCTTATTTTTCACTCTCCTCCCTGGTGCCTACCTTTGCACAGAAGTTATCTTATATAAGAGTGTGTTCACTTGCATTCACATACTTTGTCAGGATTTTCTTTGAAATTCTCTACTATTTCCCCGCAGCAAAGTTAATGCTACAATTACCTTCAAAAAACAATCTCTTTTTATGCTCATTATCATAATTTCAAGGCAAGAGAATCAAGAATTCTTTAAGATGATACTTATTGATAGCCTCAACTAACTGAGGAAACATTCCTTTTACTCACCTCTCTAAGAATTATTTGCCTTCTATTTTCATTTATGGCAATAATATCAATATTTATATGATTCAGTTTTTTCAATAGTATAACTCATTGGTCAGTGGGCAAATATTTCACATTTAGATGGACATTTGTAAAATTCACATATACAGATGTTTTTAAATGATATGATTCTAAAGCCACTCAGTTATTTTCACTGTTGGAGTAAATGAATAACATGACTGATGATGTTTTGAAATATATTCTCCATTTCATGGCTCATCATGGCCAAAAGAAGTTATCACTCAGTGACCAGCATGATGGTTGGTAGATCTCTCCCCACACTTATCTATGTTATAATCTGTTTTAGGGTTCATAGTCAAAATTTTTCTATCTTAAATTCTGCTGTCATTGTCTTCAAGAAAGTAAGATGAAGCACTGAGGGTATGTTTTATGGAAGATATTTTAGATTCTAACATGAAAAATGTATAAATGGCTGAATAAATGAATCTGATAAAATTGTCCCCTCAATTTTATATGTATATTTTTAAAAGCCAATTTCTGACAAACCAAAGCAGAAAAACAAGTAAAAGATTATTTGATTCCACTTACTGCTTCCTCTATCTTCTTGTTCCTTTATGAAATATTGTCTTCTAACAGAACCTACTCAAAATTAAAAGGAGGGGGAAATAACATTTGGATTGCAAAACCACTAGTTTATTTCATGGTTAGTATTTGGGTTAAACTTTTGAAGCTATAGGAAAAAATATTTCTGAAGTCCTAGTTTGAAACAAGCTTCTATATTGAGGTGAAACTAGACGAAAATATTTTGACTGTGTTCATTTGAATTATATACATTATATATAATCTTTCTGACTAGAAAGTAGCTATCCAAGTGAACTCTACTGCCTTATTTACACCTTCTCTCTTCCTGCCATTTCCCCAGACAGAATGGAATGATCAGCAGGCACAGACCTGCATGGTAAGGACTTTACTGGAACCCTGAGAGTTATATGAATTCAGACAACACCTTTAACTGCCATAATAGCCCTAAGCTAGCAAAGCAAAGATGCTCGCTAACCCTGGCTTTCCAAGTAACATGGGCATAGCTATGTCCCTCTGGATGCAGCTGATTGATAACTATTGAATTCAGGTACTTGTTCCTGGTTTGGCTACCTTTCAAGCTGCTCCTGCAGAGACAGAGAGTCAACAAACATACTTCTGGCTCACCAGATTTTCATGTTCATGCTGCAGGTATTTTGGGGAGGCCTAGATTTAAGGAGAAAACCACCATCCCTTTCAAATGTTCTTCAGAGTCCTGGATTTACAACCAATACCACTATTTCTGCTTAGAAACCATAAACCAGCTTTCCTTCCATGCCCACAGGCTACTGGAACAGACTTTAATGGTTTCTCTCTAATGTTCAGGGCCATTAGGATAGAACAAATCAGAATGGAGATGAAAACCCAGTCAAAAGAGTCCCTTTGGGCAATCACAGAGTCAAAACTTTGGTAAAGCTTGTAGTGAGAGGCATTAAATGTTGTAAGTTTCTGCATCAACTTCAATAAGCAGACAAGTTGCTGGAGAAAAATTGAGCAGACGATTATGTCCAAATTCCTCTCCCCTTCTCTCATGGATGAGGCACCAGGGTATAAAAGGAAAAGTCATTGGAAGTCAGAAGATCTTGACTTGAGGCCTGGCTCCACCAGTAGCTAGCTGTATAATATTGAACAAGTTACTCTCTCTAAGACCAATATTCTTCATCTATAAAATGAGAGGCTTTAAAATGATGACTTATGTCTTTTCCAGGTCTACCATTCTCTGACTCAAATTTTTAATTCTTCTGATAGTCTTTCATGACAAAAGGCCTATCTGCTCCATTGTGGGTTTTCTCTCTGATTTTATTTAGATTTTCATTTTATATCACTGTAAAATCACAAGGTAAAATTCAGTCTCTATTTTTTCACATGAGGACAGGCACACACACATGCTGTACCCCTTCTCCTCCTTACACAAACCCTTTATGAGGCCATACAAAGCTACATGTTCTTCTCATTCTGACTCTACAGCTTCATAACATCAAACATGCTTAGGATTTAAAAGTTATCTTTGGATCTGAGAGAAGTCTCTGCCCTCAAGAAGCTCCCAAACTATCTAAGGAGACAAGACAATTATGTAAAAGGATATAACATATATTATAAAGACATGCTGTCTTTGTTATGAATTAAGTGGCAAATGAAGGAGTTACCTAGAAGTCCAGAGGAAAGAAAACATTTAGAACTTCCTGGATAAGATGGAATCCAAGCTGGACTTGAAAGAACTGGTAGAATTTAAATTAGTGGAAAGGAGATGATCTGAATGATGAGTCAAGAATCCATGGAATTGGGGCAGCTAGGTGGCGCAGTGGATAAAGCACTGGTCTTGGAGTCAGGAGTACCTGGGTTCAAATCCGGTCTCAGACACTTAAGAATTACCTAGCTGTGTGGCCTTGGGCAAGCCACTTAACCCCATTGGCCTTGCAAAAAAACAAAACAAAAAAAAAAAAAAGAATCCATGGAATTAACCTTGAGTTGGAGCAGCAGATGGCTTTCTTGATACATTCCAGGTCCATTTATGGAATTCTTGTTTCAGCACTTTTCCATTGCTCATTACCTCTGAGAAGTTGCTATGAACCTTTCCCAACTTTGGACAATTGATTTTGTTTGAGAAATGACGTTCAGATTTATCAGTGCCATAATTTCCATCTAGATCTTGAACTAGAGTTTAAGGGACTTTTGAAGAGGCAAGAATTAGATTTTCTTTTCATCTTCTTTCCAGAATATTGCCTGGCTCTGTAGCATTCTCATATTCAGCCTCTTAAATCTCTAGACTCATTCATTTCATATCTACTTCTCATTGTTGCCCTAGTTAATACCTGCTGGCAAGTTCTTCATAAATTTTCTCAATTCTCCCCTAACTACCTTAGTTATTTTCAGATGCCACTCTGTTGATTTGTACTATCTGACAGTAACACTTGATAGCTATTAAATATTTAACTATTTTCTACACAGCATTCTCACCAGAATTCTGAAATATAGACATGAGTCTCTTTAAAGATAATTTTAAAATGGAGATTTTTATAGTGTATATATATATATATATATATATATAGTAACATTCATAATTCCTCACATACTTAAAGCCTATTGAATTATTCCTTAGTCCATACATAATCATTTGAAATCCTCTGCTTTCTTCTAGTCAGACAGTTGATAGTAGCACTTGGACATGACAAGTTGTTTGATTTCAGTTGTACAATGAGGGTTTCTGTCAACATCTATCGAGAGGTTTCAGCCTCATCTTCTAAACTAACATCCTTTCACAATGATCAATGTTGGAAGGGATGCAGGAAATCTGGAACACTAAAACATTGTAGGTGGAGCTGTGAACTCATCCAACCTTTCTACAGAGCAATCTGGAATTACGTCCAAAGGGCAATAAAAAATGTGCATTCCCTTCAATCCAGCAATGCTACTACTGGGTCTATATTCTGAAGAGACCATGAAAAAAGGGTAAAAACATC
The DNA here is from genome assembly GCF_037893015.1 of Macrotis lagotis. NCBI lineage: Eukaryota > Metazoa > Chordata > Mammalia > Peramelemorphia > Peramelidae > Macrotis > Macrotis lagotis. The sequence goes on from NC_133661.1 coordinate 91,698,518, forward strand.
ACTTGTACAAAACATTCATAGCAGCTCTGTTTGTGGTGGCAAAGAACTAGAAATCAAGTAATGTCCATCAATTGGGGAAAGGCTGAACAAATTGTGATATATGTGTGCCATGGAACACTATTGTTTCTATTAGAAACCAGGAGGGATGGGATTTCAGAGAAGCCTGGAAAGACTTGCACAAACTGATGCTGAGTGAGATGAGCAGAACTGGAAGAACCCTAATGGCAGCATAGGGGTGAATGATCAAACTTAATGGACTTGCTCGTTCTATCAGTGCAATAATAGGGGATCTGTGATGGAGAATACCATCTGTATCCAGTTTAAACAAAAACCAAAGACTGTTACCTTTAAATTTTTAAGTTGTTTTATGTACTACATAATATTGCTATCTCTGATATTTTATTTTTTCCTCAAGGATACAATTTTTCCCTCAACACATTCAATTTTATCAATGTATAGCATGTAAACAATGTAAAGTTTATCAGATTTCCTTCTGTTGGGGGAGGGGGAAGGAAGGGAGAGTGAGGGGAAAATTGTAAAATGCAAAAATTATCAAAAATGATAGGTAGAGGGGGCAGCTAGGTGGTGCAGTGAATAGAGCACCGGCCTTGGAGTCAGGAGTACCTGGGTTCAAATCCGACCTCAGAAACTTGATAATTACCTAGTCATGTGGCCTTGGGCAAGCCACTTAACCCCATTGCCTTGAAAAATCTAAAAAAAAATGATAGGTAGAAACTTACTGTATATAGTTGGAAAACAAATAAATAAAATATTTATTAAATAAAATAGCATCCTTTCTAGAGATCAGTGATATACTGGTATGCAAGAATTGGATACAGCAATTTGTTTCAAAAGAAGCAAAGTTATTAAGATTACATTTTTATTAAAGAATCTTTCATACAAACAAACAAAATCCAGGAGACAGTTTTGAATTCTTTTGAATCCATTGTGGGTCATAAAGGAAATAATATTTGTAAGTTGAGATAAATATGTCCACAAGTTAGGAGATTGATTGTTTCTCTTATAATATTATAAGGAAACATCAGTTCTTGGAATTCTTGGTACAGCCAACTCTTTTTTACAATGGTAAATAGTATTTCAAAAGAGGGAGATGCTTCATTAATCAGATAACAAGCAAAAAGCTTCCAGGGGAGAAGAAAAACAAATCACATTTGTTCTAGCTTTCACCTAAGGCCTTTGACCAAAAGAACTCAAAAGGATAACTATATCCAGCAGTGAAATGTGCTTAGTGTATTCTGTATGGTTAGGAATTAAGATATAATTGGTACACATGCATTGTAGATATATAATATGCATGTACATATATTCATGTGCAATATACATATGTCCAAGTATGCATACACACATACGTGTGTATATATGTAGTGTTCCATGCCTCTTCAAAGAGAGAACTATGTCTCTTTTCTTATCTGAAATTTTGAATACTAAAATTTCTTACCTTTCCCATCCAATTTTTGTTGTTACTGCTATTCTTTCCACTTACTTTGCTATAATCATTGCTTATTTTTTTTTCTGATTCTTCTTACTTAAATTTATACAAGTTAACATAAGTGAAGAATCTCTGGATCTTTATGTTCATCATTTTAAGTTACATACATTCTATTCTATTCATCTATCCAATTTGCTTTAGCCATTCAGCCAGACAGCTAAGCAGCACAGGGGATAGATCTCTAAAGCCTAGTCAGTAAGACATATTATCATGACCTCAGATACTTACTATCTGTATGACCCTGGGCAAGTCACTTAACCCCAGTTGCCTCCTCATCTGTAAAATGAGCTGGAGAAGGAAATGGCAAATTTCAGTATCTTTGCCAAGAAAATCCCAAATGGGGTCATGGAGGGTCATACATGACTGAACAACAACAAAGGAATTAAGAATTTTAAAAAGATAATATTCATCAAACAGAAATATATTTGGGGACTACTATGTGTATGAAAAGTTTCTATAGATGCTGTTAGAATCATTCCATAAGGTTAATATCTGAAAATGATTTACTAGAAAGTTGATAATGACAATTAACTACCACTGCTATAGCTTGAGAGGCAATATAGCTTAGTGAATCGAGAAATAGCCTGGTTTTGAGTCTCACTTCTGCCATATACTGGCTGTGTGACCTGGGCAATTCATTTAACCTTTCAGACTTCTAGGAAATACTTTAAGATGAAAAGCTGGGGTGATGCCTGCTGGTTGATACTTGTTGACACAGGTGATACAGGGTGGAAGTGTTGACCTGCATTAGTAGAGGGAATTTCCTTATCTGGGAAATGAATGAAATAAATGAAATCTCAAATCCAATCCCTCTTCCTATCCTAATCCCTACTTCTGTGGATAGATGATCCATACCATTGTGGGTAATCCTTCCACTCTCATCACTTGTAGCCCAAACATGCTTTCTTATCCTGTTTAGTCTTTGACCCTTACTCTTCCACAAATCTTCCATAGATCATTCACCAAGCATAGTGGGTCTTTCCCTGAATCTTTTAATATTTATGGCCACCACTTCAATGCTCTAGTTCCATTTGTGATCCCCTGATTCTAAAACAGAAAGAAGGATCAGATATAGTCTATGACTATATGACTATAGCCCATACCCTTTATCAGTTCATATACTTCTTTTTGTCTGTGTCTCCTTGAAAGCATCTATTTTTTGAAGTCTTTTAACACTCCATAACATTCAACCATTCCTTAATTGGTGAATATCATTTTATTTTCCTTTTTTGCCATCCAAAAGAATGACTAATGCCAAAGAACAGAAGTTTCAGGGGTTTGGCCTTTGGTCATCAATGTTGGAAATGTCAACTGAAAGGCAGGAAGTGGGAGGAGGGGAGATGATGAAAAGAGAAAAATGACTGAGACCTTCAGACTGGAAGTCCTCTACATGGGGTTGAGATATTTTGATTTATATAGTATATTGTGTCCATTTCCCAAAAAATCATTTGTTAATAAAATGTTGAATAGATAATTATCATTTTTGAAATATGAATTAACTATAGGAACCTTAAAATTAATCTTTTTTGTAAAATGAAGAACAATCTTGTAATATAAAGAAATTTTCATTGATTTTTCTTGCTTTATTTCTAATGTATCTAGATATCACTTTTAGTGAAATGTGCCAGAATGAATACATTTTAGTGTGTCTGAATTTCATTAAATAATTTCAACATATTAAAGAGATAGGCCTGTACTAAAAGGAAAAACATTCTTTCTTTTTAGATAGAAAAATTATTTTTAGGAGTTAAAAATGAAGAAGGCAAGTCTGATATACCAAGATAAACCTTAGATAGATATAATGAGAGATACAAATAAAATTAAATGTTGATTGGAAAATCTCCATTTCAACTAGGCCCAAAGGGCTATAAAACTATGCATTTCCTTCGTCTATCTTACTAGGTCTAAATCCCAAAGACATACAAAAAAAGGGGAGGAGACCTAATTGAACAAATAGCTTTTTGTGTGGTGACTAAGAGTGGGAAATCAAAGGAATGCTCATCTATGGGGGAATGACTATACAAACTGTGATTTACAATTGTAATAGAATATTATTGTGCTGTAAGAAATAACAAACAGGATGCTCTCAAAAAATAGTGGAAAGATTTACATGAACTGATGCATTATGAAGAGAATAAAATCAGGAGAACATTGTACACAATAACAATACAATTATATAATGAAGACCTATGAATGACAGTTATTCTCAGCAATACAATATGTAAGGCAAGCCCAAAGGGCTAATGATGATGCAGATTATCCACCTCCAGAGAAAGAACTGATATTGATTGAATACAAACTGAAGCTTGCTATTTTTCACTCTTTCTTTCTTTTCCTTTTATTTGAGTCTTCTTGTACAAAATTACCAATATGGAAATGTTTTATATAATTGCAAATGAATAACATATCTGAGTGCTCACCATCTCAGGGATGGCGGGAAAGAATTTGGGACTCAAAACTTTAAATAAATGTTTTTAAAAATGGGGGGAAAAGAAATCTCCAATTCCCAAATGAACTCATAAATAATATATAAAGCAGAGAATATACAAGAATACTTTCTAAAGTATTCCCTAGTGGAAAAGAAAAAGAAACACTGGAAAATAGATTCAGAGAAATTAGGTTTAGACCATCATTTTATACCATCTATCCCAATAAGCTCAAAACCAATCTTTGACTTGAATAAACATTAAAAGGTATGCACCAAATATATAATTGGTATATATGGTGAGTATGTATATGACTATATACATATCTATAGCTATGCATACACACATGTTTATGTATAGATGTATATTTGCAATGTTTCATACTCAAAAGTCCCTCATCTCTTCAAATAAGTAAGGAAAATTCATTTTCTCCTCTCTCTCTCTCTCTCTCTCTCTCCCTCTCTCTCCTTTGGGTGTCTTGGGTTATTATAATTATATTGCTTTTATATCCAAATTTTATTTTTGTTGCTATTCTTTACCATTTATATTGTTGTAGTCATTTCTTATTTCTTGAGTTTTTTAACTTCACTTTTCTTGAATTCACCTAAATCAATGATTCCCTATATCCTTCATAGCCATCATTTTTAGTTGTATTCCATCCTATTCATACATTGAATTTGGTTTAGCCATATCTATTTTGTTCCAGAAGGAAAGAAAGGAAGGCAAGAAGGAAGGAAAGGAAAGAAAGGAAATAAGGAAGGAATGTGTTGCAATGAATATTTTAGAGTATATAAAACATTTTTTATCTTTGAATCCTTTGGGGATACATGTTTAATAGGGGAATATTTAGTTACTAGAGTATGGATGACTGAATTACTTTTTAACATTACTGCAAATTGCTTTCCATAATGGTTGGACTAATGCACAACTCCAATAATAGTGTATTAAGTATGCCTGTATTTAAATGATTCCAAAATTGACAATTCCCAAATTTTGTTATCCTTGCCAATTTTCTAATTAGATGAAATCTCAGAGTCTTGATTTGTGCTTATCATATAATTAATGATTAGATATATTATTTCAAATAGTTGCTTATACTTTGAAAATCTTTTTGAGAATAGTTTATTTCTGTTTCTTGGTCACTTCTTCATAGGAGAATAACTCTTGGTCTTATTCATTAGTATGAATTCCAAATAAATCTTGGGTACTAATATCTTTCAGAGGTATTTTAATTCAAAGATTCCCTCCTATCTTATCAACAACTTTCCTTCCTTACTACTTGAAGTGATTTGGTTTATATGCAAAAGATTTTCAATTTTAAGAAATGAAAATTATCCATTTTATCTTTTTTGATTTCTTTTCATTATGAAAATTTATCCTAAATATAGCTGTGAAGTAAAATGGGACAGAGTTCATATGTGAAACTATATCATAATATAAATACAGGTAAGTTAAGTGATTATGATTATGATTAGGGTTATACTTGCTCCAAACATTGTAGAAAATATTTGCAATTATGCTAAGTAGTTCAAATATCCATACTTTTGGAACCAGATATTCCACTATTAAGTTTATATCTCTATGGAATTCAGCCATAGAAGGAAAATTCCATATAAGCTAAAATAATCACAGCATCTTTCTTAGTAGCAAAGACCTGGAGGAAAAAATAGAACCTCATCAATTATATAAAATGGTTAAATCAGTTGTGATACATTAATAAAATGCTACATTACTAAAATGTAAGAAATGATCAATGTGAAGGATACAGAGAAGCACTGGAAGTTTTATGTGAATTCATGCAAATAGAAGAAGAACGTGTGGGGGGGGGATTAATTACTTCAACAATGTAAATGGAAAGAACATCACCAAAACTTTGATATGAATGGCAGGGAAAAATAATCAACTTTGGCCCCAAAGACTAAAGGAAATAATGTATCTCCCTCCCTTCTATGAAGAGGAGAGGGCTTGATTGGAGAAAATTGTATATACAGTCTGTTGTACTTAATTTATTGGTTAGTTTATTGATTTGCTTTTTTTTTCTTTTATTGTCTTTTTTATTTTGTTAAAAGGGATAGCTCTTTGGGGAAGGGAAGGAAGAGAGAGGAGAAAGGGAAAAGATTAAGTCTGTGATATCATTAAAAATTAAAAGACAAGAAAATCTTCCTTTCTATATCTTCTGTCCATGAACTCTTAGCATCTCAAAGTCGAAGTTGGAAGAGACCTCAGGGATTTTTTTTTAGGTTTTTTTTTTGTTTGTTTGGGGTTTTTTTGCTAGGCAATGTGGTTAAGTGGCTTGCCCAAGGCCACACAGCTAGGTAATTATTAAGTGTCTGAGGCCGGATTTGAACTCTGGTACTCCTGACTCCAGGGCCAGTGCTCTATCCACTGACTTTAGGGATTTTCAAGCCAACTTCTTCATTTTTTCAGAAAAAGAAACTAATTCTCGGAGGGAAGTAATTTGCCCATGGTCCACAGCAATTTGGAGCCAAAAGTAGAGTGAATCTCCTTGAATACTAGACCATGTCTTAGCTACTATTCCATAACTGCCTTCTAAGACTAAGTCCACTCAGTTCCTCAATATTTCAATTTCAGATTATTAGTCTTCTAAGAATATTTATGTCAGTGTTACATAGTAAGGAGATTTTTGAATGAAGTGAAGGCAATGTAATATAGTGAAAAAAGGCAGAAGATTTGCAATCAGAGGACCTGAAGTTTTCATCCTGGCTCTGCTATTTACTACTTGTCTTATCTTGAGTATGGAACTTCTCTAGATACCAATAACCTTAAATGTTAAATACGGGCTCTTTGGCGTTCATGATCTAAGGTTTCTTCGAACTCTTAAAAATCCAAATGCCTTTTGATTCTGCTAAAATAGTAGACGGCATGAGCAGAAAAAAAAAGTGATGGAAGTTTATTCTCTGCAGGACAAGATTTTTCATTTCTATTCAAACCAATAAATCAATAGATTTCACACTAGCTACTAAAAGAACCAGGAAAATCCATTCACAGAATCGTTTGTCTGCATAAATCTCATTTGCCTTTGTGGAATGCAAATCTTAGTCATAATCAGCTGCTGTTCATTGACATTTAGATCTCAGGGTAGAGTTGGCCCCCAAATACTATTGAGTTATGCTCATCTGCTTTCAAAGTTAAAAGTACAACTGGGGATAATTGGTTCGATCAGGGATTACTAATGAGTTGTGGATGTTTTTGTTCCAATCATTAAGATTGGTAGACTTAGCTCATTAGAACATGAGGCTGCTTATTGCTTCAACTTTTTCTCACTGATTGCTTGGTGAAACAAGGTCCAGGGTTGGATTTGGAATTTGCAAACCAAAGTCACAGGGACAAAAAGGTCATTTGGGTTGTGCTTTATCCTATGATTTAATGGAGAAGCCCTAGGTTCAATTCACAGCTCTGCCAAGGGGGGGGAGACCTTGGGCAAATCTCTTCATCTCTTAATTTCCTGATCTATCAAAAGGAAAGAATAACATTTTCACTGTTCTACTAACAGGATTTGTGATAAAGATCAAACTAGGGAACATTTTCTTGAAATGGCATTTCACTTTACCCTCCAGTTCCACTGGGCACTCCAAACTCTATCCTGGGGTCCCACAATCCTAATTGTTAAGAGTTTTACCTTGCTCTGGGAAGAATCATTAAATCCATTGCCATTCCTGAAAAGTCAACAAATGACTCTATGACACCCCAGCGACTACTCCCTTCTATATTCTGTCACATGTTTATTAACATACATGTTCCTTGAGGTTGGGTATTATCTTGATTTTTGTATTTGTATACATAGTAATCATATAATAAATTTGTTTCATTCATTCATATATTTGCCTTGTACTTGTTAAGTTCTATGTAAGGTATCATCATTAATGTACCACCCTACCTCCATTTTCTCCAATTATCTCCATTCTTGGTCCTTCAAAGATAAAAATTAGTGGGCTGAAATTGAAATCCTTTTTATGCTCTGGCTTGGACTGCTGGATTCTATTAAAATTATTACTTTCTGGTAGCCCAATATTTTAACTTTATGTTATTTCTGTATTTGGCCCATGTCAATTAATATAGTGTTTCTTCCTGCACAGTACTTGAGAGCCAGAAAGGAACCAGAAGGGATCTTAGAGGTAATCCGCATCAAATACACTTTATTTTTGACATAGCAGAACACTGAAGTCCAGACACCATGGGTGACTTATCTTGGCTCACTCAACTTGTAGAGTCAAGAGAGCTCAGGTTGGAACCTGAATCTCTTGCTACTCTTTCAACATTTTACCTCATCAAGACCCTCTCAGAGATTACAGGTTCTTAAGGTTGAATACCCCTCAGAGAGTAACTAGACATTTTCCAAGCCTTAGAGGTAAAGTACAGATCTTCATTCTTTCCAAAGGGGAAAAAAGAGAATCAGCAGTTGTTTCTAAAAGCTTTGCCATTATAGGAATTTGTCTTAACTGCTCAAGAAAATGTAGCTTAAGGTTGTTCTTGGATATACAGTTGTTCAGTTGTTTCAGTCATGTCCAACTGTTTGTGACCCTATTTGGGGCATTCTTGGCAAAAAGTCCAGTTTTCAAGTTATTGTTCAGTCATGTCTGACTCCTTGTGATCCCATTTGGGGTTTTCTTGGCAAAGATATTGGAGTGGTTTGCCATTTCCTTCTCCAACCCATTTAATAAAAGAGGAAACTGAGTAAGCAGAGTTAAATGGCTTGTCCAAGGTCACAGAACTAAAAAGTGTCTGAATCGAGATTAGAACTCAAGAGGCAGTCTTCTTGATTCCAGCTAGTCCTCTATCCACTGGGCCACCTTGCTGTCCAACCATGAATTACATTCCCTAGATTTCAGCAGAGTAGTGTGAACTAAAAGTGCTAATTTAGTGGACCCAACTGCTTCATTCTATATGAATCAGTAAACCCCAAAGCAATACAGCTAGATCCTAATTAGGGTGAGTAATGAATCCCAAGAAGTGTCCACATGTATTCAAATTCACACTATTTGAAGTTATAATTATATAAAATATGGTGACTGGTTTCAGCCCAATGGAAATATGTAGTACAAATTCAAACAACAGAACTACTTCAGGAAACTCATTATTTGTACTAATTGGGCCTTAGCTGTAGTCCCTAATTGCCTACACACTGAGACTTTCAGAATCAGATTCTGTCAACTTGTTTCTTCTTATTCTTGGACACTGAGATTACAAGCATGGGAGAGTGGAAAGGGTAGAGTCATAAGATTTGGGTTTGAATTCTGACTCTACTACCTGTGTAAAAGACACTTTGCCTCTTTGAACCTCAGTTTCAAATGAGGGAATTGCCCTCAATTATCTCTAAGGTCCATTCCAATTCTCTACTTACGAACCTATGTTAAAAATTACTCCATTAATTAGAAGCATACACCTGAATTTTACCCCTGTTCTTGCACCAAGTATAAGGTCTCATAAAGTAGAAGAGAGGAATACAAAGAGAGTAAGCCTTAAGCTTATGTAAGCAAATATATTTATATTTTGCTTTGTTCCTATATATATATATATATATATATATATATATTACAAATACATATATAGAGAGCCTTTCAAAAATCTGTTATTTAATAAACATGGATTTATTAGCAAACACCTTACAGATGTTATCTCAGTTGATCCTCAGAATAACCCTGTGATCAGTTGATCTAAACTCCTAATTTTGTTTCCACTCCATATTCAAACAAACACCAAGGACAATGGAAGTTGAGGAGCTACAAGTGTCACCATAAAATTCAAGAGCAAGAATTTTCAAGCTCATAACATCCAAGGTTTCACTTCTAAACAGTAACCTGCTGTTGGTCCAATGATCATTTAATATAAGGAAGTTTGGAAAAAAGACTTTAGCTGCCCAGATGGTTTCAATGTTACTATCTTGCAGGAAACATCAGGCATAAAAATCAAAAAGGACAAAAAAGGTAAATTCATCAATAGAATACTTTATTTTTCATAAAAGATCCATATCGAAATCAGAGGAGAAATCTGAAGGCAGATTTGGAAAAGGAATTTCAAATTACTTAGCCCTGCAACCCATGGAACATTTTGATCATTCATAATTCCCAACAGATCAAATCAAAGGGGACACAGGGGGTAGCAATATTCAGAGCTACTTTGATTCAATTGACACGCAGGCATCCAACACATTTCTGGATCACCCAATGTTTCACTGTTTCCATCCAATGAGAATCCAGTTAATAAGAAGGGCAAAGAGAAAATGCTAACAGTCTTTAATTAAAATGAAATTATAGCCCTTATTCCTTTTATTAAGGTAAAGATGATGGGAAGGGAGCAGGAGAAAGCATTTCTTAAGATTTAGCAAATGCAGTAAGATCAGATAGAAAGTTCTCTTTTCTTGTTGCCAGTGAATGAGACTAGTGTTAGAACTGAAGAAGGGGGAAGAGGAGGGATTTCCTTGCATCTGGGAGAATCCATTGCCCCCTCTGGATGCTGGGAATAATACTCAGGATGAATAATATTCCTGGCCAAGAAAGAAATTAAGAGCACGACATTTCATTTCTATCCCAATGCACTCAGAATGGAAGGTGTTCCTTCCTAAAAAAAGGGTTTGGGAGTAAAATCCTCTCGGTGTTATGTTATTGCCTTTTTTTTAACAATAAAAAGGTGGGTGAGAAGATAGACAGATGTGAGTCTCATGGAATGTTGGAAATGCAATAGATTCTGAAAGTTTAATCAACTCTAGCTGTTCATTTTTAAGATTATGTATTTAAAACAGAAAGTAAGCTACAGGTTGAAGGGGGACACTGGGGCAATAGGAAATGCTACAAGGAATAGTGGTACTTTGGCTAAATTTCCTGAAAGCAAAAATCCCGTTCGGGGAAGGCTGATTTGATGGTTTGCTGCCTGATGGAGAGCAAGCACAGGTGGTGGGATATATCTTTACATGTGTTTGGTCATCTGAGATGCACCAGTTTTGCTGTGACACAGTTGTGGAGGGATTACGGGAGCTCATGATGACAGGTCGAGTCACAGTCTAGGTAAATCAGGAACTTGCAATGGGCTAGACACACACAATCAGGGCTCTGGCTCTGATGGACAATTGAAGAAACTCCCAGAAGGCCGTCCCTGGAAGATGTATGACCTGTTCCTCTCCCTACTAAAAGGTTTCCCAGACCCTGCCCTGAGCTGAGCCAAAGGTGACCAGAAAAGCTCAGCTCACTCTCCGGTTATCTGATTTTTCTTCCCAGTCCCTTTTACACTTAAACCACTGCACAAGAATTTCCCATACTTCAAAGTCCTCAGGCACGGGTGACCACCCAGCCCAATGCAGGGTTTGTTTCCTAACTGGCAACAGTTTTCCTCGCAGATAAATGTCTCCAACCCCCTCAAAAACAAAACAAAACACCACCACAAAGAGAGAGAGAAACAACCCCATATCAAGGGGCTTTTGGTAAACACACCTTAGAGACTGTCACCGTAACAATTCAGACCGAGGGAGATGCAGATATGGACACAGCCTCTAGCCGGGAACTAGTTCATCTCCATCTCCAGATGCATTTTTTTTACATTTTACTTTAAAATCACAGACCTCCGGAGATGCACACTGAGCCCAAACCTTTCATTCCGAGGCAAAAGCCTCCGTCTCGCTGCCATGCCCCTTTGCGGATCCTGCTTCACCCAGGGGAAGGGTGCCGTAGGACGGAGCCCAAGTGCGCTAAAAGCCGAATCGGACCGCTCTCTCCAAGTCCCCCGAGGAAGCAGGGTCCGGGGAGATCCAAGCACTCCCCGAGCCCCCAGGCGGGGAGCCCTGAGTGCAAGCGGAGAAGCCCTAGTTCTGACTCAGTTTACCCCTGAGCGCGCTCCGCACCACACACACACACACACACACACACACACACACACATGCATACAGACATACAGACACACACACAAGCTCACAGCCGGGGTTCCCGGGAAAGCAGAGTCCACGGGACTAAGTAGCCCTCTTAACACCCCACTCGTGAAGGCGGGCTCCGGAGACCCGGGCGTGAAGAAAGTTGAGTCCCAGCCCCAGCCCCAGTCCGCGCCCTTCCCGCGTTTGCCAGTACTTACACAAAGACCCCAAAGAGGAGGATCCGGACCCCGATCTCGATGGCCAGGTCCCGCATGGCTGAGTCCGAGCGCTGGGGCAGCCAGTGCAGGCAGGGCGCCGCTCTCCCGCAGCTGGACCTCACGGCCAGCCGCCCCTCTTCCAGAGACCGGCCCGAGGCTCCGCCGCGCCACCGACTTGGATGGAAGGGGCGGGGGAAGGGGGCAGGGCTCAGCCTAAACCGGCGGCCCTCCTTCGGGCCCCCAGCGGGGAGAGCTGGCCCTGCCCCTCCTCCGCGCCCATTTCCTCCGGAGCCGCCCGGGGAGCCGCCCGGGGAGAGGGCAGGAGCTCTCCCAGGTAGCGGAGCTGCCCGGCGGGGCCGCCGCGGTCCGGGCCGCCGCTCCCTCTGCTTCTAGAGCGGAGCCCCGAGCCGGGTGGGGGCTGGAGGGTCGGAGAGGGGCGGGCAGAGGTGCCTCTTCCCAGCGATCTATCGGAAAAATGACTCCGTGTCTCCGTCGCTGTGATTTATCTATCTGGAAAGGGGAAAACCCAGGGATGCCCCGGCCCCTGCGCTCCGCGGGGAAGCGAGCAAGCGCTCTCCCGGCTCGGGGCGCCTGCACTTCACATTCTGCATTTCAGGACTTTTCGCATTATTCGTCACTTTCACCCCCCTCCCCGGCCTTTTAACTCTTTCCTTTCGGTCTGGGGAACTTCAGCCAAGATTGCCCTCCTCCCACACCCCACAAAAAAAAAAACCAAACAATTCCTTGCCTCTTTCTTGTACTCTACCAGAGAACAAAACAAAAAAGCATCACCTACCGTCTTATAGATGCTAAAGTAAAAATAATAATAATAATAATATAATTTCAGATTCTCCCTCTGCACTCCTCCCCCCACCCCCACTCTCAGGCTGCAAAGGGTTTTGTTTTTTTGCTTTTGTCCCATCTAAGGGAAGAATGGGAATTCCCCAGGCTCTCTAAAAAAGAGCAGGTCTCAACTACAAGGAACTAGCCAAAACTTAGTGGCTTCAAACTGGGGTCGATCCGGTTTGGATTCACTGATGGCTGAGTATCAGAGAGCCTGTCACCCAAGCTAAGAGAGAGCTGTAACTTTGTGATGAATTTTGAAGAATTATCTGACCCTTTATTTGCGTTGATTCAGTCATCTATCCAGAATATAGCCTAAATTCCTACCCACTTTAAGCAGAATTAGAAAATAAAATGTCCATATTTATAATATTGTGAAAAGGGAATTAGAACTAAGGGGAAAAGGGGGGGGGGAAGCATGAGAAAGAAAGGAAAAACATAAGAAGTTTTTAAAAAGTAAACATAGCAAGCATTGTTCTGCATTCAGACTCCAATAGCTTTTTCTCTAAATGTTGATTGGCATTGTTAAGGACAAATAAAGGGCCCAAAATCCGAATCCCTGCTCCTCCCTTAAAAGGGTGTGGAAATTTGAGTGATTTCCCTTCTCTGGGTCTCAGTTTCCGCTTCTGTAAAACAAGGGTGCTGTATTGCATGACACACACAGAGGCACACAATACAAGGATCAAGCAATGTGTTTTACATCAACTAATTGGTACAAAGAGGTATTGCAATTATTTATGGAGTTAGTCCCAGCTCTGCCATCAATAGATGTATGATTTTAGAAAGTGAATCCCTGAGCTATAGTTTTCTCATTCTTAAAATGTAAAAGTTTAAACTGTATGGTATCTCTGGATCCTTCCAGTCTAAAAAGTCCGTGGTTCCATTTATTGAAAGGACAACATAACTTTAGGTGGGGGAGGTTAGCATACATGTTTAGAGGCTATTAATCCTCTCTTGAACTAGTTACAATAGCTTTCTTATTGATATTCCTAATATTCCTTTCCCTCCTCTCTTCCTGCTTCTAATCCACTCTACACATAATCTCATATGAACTTCCTACAGCAGCTCCAATCATGCCATTCCTCTGCATAAAAACCTTAAAGTCTAGCATTCCAGTCCTTCAAGAATATGATCTCTACCTTCCTATCCAGCCTTGTCTTCCACTCTTCTTCTTCACTCACCCCCACACTCCAGCTATTTTGGAATGCTACCTATCCTCCCGGTCTTCCTCTATGCTTTCCTAGCTCTATACTTATATCCACATCCTGAAATACCATCCTTTTGCATCCCTAGCTTTCAGAATCCTATCCATCCTTCAAGAGGTAAATAACACTTCCCTCCATGAACTATTGATCCCTTCCCTAAACAGTCATGGAATGTTTTAATACCTTTCTAAGGATAGTTTTAATCTGTCTTCTTAGATTATAGATTTTTTATGATATGTAAATAATTTTTTGGTAAATGTCTTATTCTCCTTACTAGATGGTAAGCTTTTATGGGCAGGGACTTTATCTATCTTATACTTCATTGTTGTTCTTACTTTGGCATTCTTTGACCAATGACAGCACTTGTTAAAGTCCAGGTACAGTGTGGTCAACTGTGTGATTGATCAGTCCAAGATGAGTTCAGAAGGTTATACTACAAATCAGACATAAATAGTCCATTTGAACATTTGGGATGAAGCTGGCTCTACATTTTTGCATCTCACATTACTTTGTGTTACTGTAAAGCTACTTTGCTCATAGACCATAGTGTCTAGATGTGGGTACCGCTGGGTGGTCCTCTGCCAGTATTTTCTATATCTCACAATTGATACTAAAATTCTTGAGATTTTCGGGATGATCTTATACCCTTTTTATGACCTCCATGTCAATGCACTGTGTCCACAACAAAACACATATATAGTAAGCGGGAGAATTCAGTTGAATTGAAGACATGGATTTGGGTTGGGCATAGAAAGATGGATAAAATTCTGATAGAAAGTAAAGAATATTCCAAGGAAAGAAAGCAATATAAACCAAGATACTAAAATATGAATGCACTGGATATAGAACACTAAATAGGCCAATCTGCCTGGAATAGAGAATAGAATGGGAGCAAAAAGACTAGAAAGATATGACTAGATTAAAGGTAGAGTTTATGAATATGGTCAAGGAGGCTGGGTCATAAATTGGCAATCTTCCACAATCACAAAATTTTGGAATCAGAAGGACCATAAGCAGACTTCTATTTCAATCCATACATTAAAAGGAATTGCTACCAAAGCATACATGGGGAAGTACTTATCTTGCCTCTGCTTGAAATTCTCCAGTGACAAACGACAACTTCATCTCAAGAGATCCACTTCCATTTTGTGATAGTTCTGTAAGGGACTTTTATCTGAATTCAAGCATAAATATGCCTTTTTACAACTTCTACCCCTCGTTCCTAGTTTGTTCTTTGGAGACAAATAAAACTATTGCTCATTTTACTCCCTTCAAATATTTGAGCATAATAATTCTCATCATCTGAGTCCTTTTTCTGCTTAGTCAACATCTCTAACTCTTAACAATGCTCTTTAGAGACAGCCAGGTGATACAGTTCAAATACAGTCTTCAGACACTTACTGACTGTGTGACTTGGGGTAGGTTACTTAACCTCTGGAAACTTATGCTTCTTTAACTATAAAAAGGAATTGGAACAATAACAACTCCCAGAGTTGTTGTAATGATCAAATATGATAATATATGTATGCTAATTAGTACAATAGGGGCAGCTAGGTAGCACAGTGGATAAGGCATTGATCCTGGCGTAAGGAGGACCTGAATTCAAATTCAGATTCAGAGACTTAATAATTACCTCTGTGACCTTGGGCAAGTCACTTAACCCCAATGCCTTGCAAAAAACAAACAAGAATAATAATTATCACAATGCCTAGCCATAGCAGGCACTTACCTGGAACTCTTTACCTAAAATGCAGTGTTCAGAAAATGAAAAGAAAACTCCAAATGTGGTCTTACTAGGGCAAAGAACAGAGCCATAATCATCTCCTTTCTCCTGCAGTCTATAATTCTTTAAATGCATCCTTAGTTGCATTAGATTTTGAGGGATCCTTGTCATGTTGATGACTCACTGAGCTTATTGTCCACTGAGAATCCTCCAAACATTATTAAGAAAAAAAACTCCTAACTATGGCTCCTCCAATTTGAACTTTTGAAGTCAATTTTTTTTTCAAATCAAGTATATGGATTTATTTTTATCCTATTGAATTAAATTTGATTAGTTTGATTCCATTGTTCCTGTCTATAATATTGCAAAGGTCCTGGCACATAGTAAGGACTTAAAACATAATTATTAACTGTCAAGAACATACTAGCTCTGACTTTGTCATCCAGAATAATATCTGTCACTCCTAGTCTTATTGTCATCTTCATAAAGTATTTCCTCTGTGCTTTATTAAAAATACCAATAATGCTAAACAGCATTTTGATATCGCTTGAAGGTTTGCAGAGTAATTTATATATGTTGAGTCTTCTAAAAACTCTGTGAAATAATTATTTTTATTATCTCAATTGAGGAAAATGAAGCCATGAGTTTGAGTTGTTTGCCCAGGGTCACACAACTAGTGTGTGTCTGAGACTGTTTTTGAACTCAGGTCTTCCTGACTCTAAAACCAACCTTCTATTTTCACTGCATCAACTACCATCATCCTCTTATCCTCCTAACTTCCCTAACTTCCCACTGGGTCAGCACACCAGGGAAGTACTTAAGGAAGTATCCACAAGAAGCAAATAGGTTCGTGGCTATATCCTGCCTTCATCTCTGAATGTTTACTTCAATCACTTCTCTTTTCACTCCCAATCCAAATCCATTAGATTGTGGCCAGTTTTATATTCACCTTTTCTTTAAATACATGGCTAAAATGGCAAAAGGAATTTAGAGTTGGAAGGTACTTTGAGGGCTTCTAGTCCAATTCTCTCGTTTTTCTATCAAAAGAAATGAAGTTCAGGAAGAAGGATCTCTTTTCAATGCCACATAGATAATAAATAGTAAAGCTAATATTCAAATTCAGGTCCCCTGGCTCTAAATTCAAGGCTTCTTTCCTTCCAACACACTAAATTCTCCTCTGTTGTTTAGAAATAGACACATTTCCTTGAGAAACAGTTTCCCTTTTTTCTTTCAACCCCTTAGTTGGGCAAGATTCTCCATAATTCCTTCAGAGCATCTAAAAGGGATATGAAATGTAGTGTTTTCTTATCTCTATAATTTATAACTCCCCAATCTCCTTCCAATGCTAAACATTTCTACATTACAAAAGGTACCTTTTGTACCATCATCCATGGTACTAATGGGCTTGTAACCCTTAGAGAGGTTACTTGATTTGCCTAGGGTCATAGACTGGAAGTATCTGGGGCAGGATTTGAAACTAAGTATACTTGACTCTATCCACTACCCCTCCTAGCTATATACACTAGCCAATGGCCAAAACTATGGCCTGCTAAGTTGAAATAAAATCCTGAACAACTACTTCCAAATCCATCTAATTGTATTGTCATCTGGTCTCAGTCTTCCTATCTTTTCCATATGAATTATATTAGATACTGTTTTGCTAAGATGTAGGTAGTAAAAAGCAACATTACTCTGATCCACCAGTTTAGTCACTGGATCAAATGAGGAAATACTTTTAGGTTAATCTAGCATAACATACATTTAAGGAAGTCATGCTGGCTCTTTAGGATCACTTCCATTTTTAGATGTTTGCAAACCATCTTTTTTAATTGTTCTAGAATTTTTCCAGGAAAAAAGTCAAGTCCCTGGCCTATGTTTTACAGATTCTCTTTCTCCTTTTTTTGTTTTGATATTGGGATGATATTTGTCTTTCTCCAGTCTTGGGGTTTTGTCTCTCATTTGTGCAATCTTTCAAAGAGCAGTGAAAAGTGTTTCAGCAATCCTATGTTTCAGTTCTTTCTATATCTGAGGTTAAGATTCATCTAAGAATGATATTTGAATTCATTCATGACTTAAGTGATACTTTATTATCTCCTAAATTGTCTTTTGGAGGTAGATAGAGCAATAGGGAAAAAACCCACAAAACTCTGGCTTTAGAGTCAGTGAACCTGGTTTAGAACTTATGAGACCTTGGGTAAGTCTCAGGCTCCCTAGACTACAGTTTTCTACTCTGAAAAATAAGGGACTTAGACTAGATGGCATGCATTTCAGCTCTATAATCTAAGGCTAAAAGTCCTGTTTTTCCTCTTGATTATTATTATTATTATTGTCCTTTGGGTTTTCAGAATTTCATA
Source organism: Macrotis lagotis (assembly GCF_037893015.1). NCBI lineage: Eukaryota > Metazoa > Chordata > Mammalia > Peramelemorphia > Peramelidae > Macrotis > Macrotis lagotis. The sequence goes on from NC_133661.1 coordinate 91,716,655, forward strand.
CTTGTACTTTCTATAAGCCATATATATGAGTGTATATATGTATGTATGTATATATGTCTATACATGTTTGTACATAGATGTATACATGTATAAATACATATTTATATATGTGTCTATATATCTATGTATATAGACAAATATTCATAAATACATACACATATACATATATACACACACCTAAATGTGACTTCCACTACAGAATTTTTATCTATGAAATAATATCTAGCTGTTACTTTAAAATCTACTGTTGCTAAATCCAACATTTTTCTCAAGGTATTCAAAACTTTTCTCCCTCTACAGAAAATTGTAAAATGGGATGTTTACTTCCTTTTCAAATGTTCCCATATTTTTTCTTCTCAATTAACCTGTATAGAATTTCCCCTTTTTGGTCCCTCCTCTTTTTGAAGGATTATAGAGTTATTTAGCAGATTGAAAAAGGTTATTAACTATTCTTCTTTTGATGAAGAAGCTCCAAGACTTAGTTAGATATTGACATCCCGTCCCCCCCAGCAATGATTACTACATTATGTTGCTGAGATAGATTTGTGATATTTCCTGACCTTCTCATCTATTTCTTCTTTCTGTCTTGGTAGTCTGTGGTACACTCCAATGGTAAAATTTCTTCTCTCTTTCCATTATTCTTCACCCAATCTTTCCCATGTTTTTACCCAGCTCTTAAATTTCTTCACATAAGTAATCCTTCCCAATTTGTATAGCTACCCTACCTGTACTCCTTTTATAAATATATATATTTATATGTATATATATATATATATATGAAATACCCTTTTTATAAGAGAATGCTGAAAAGAACCAAAAAGATAATATTTGATCAGTATTGCATTAATCATTAAATAACCCAATTTCACTGAAAATACCATTTCATCCATATGTAGATGGGACAATACTATAACATTTGAAGTTACTATATATTTTTAATCTCTTCATGATAGTTAATCCTATGAATGTCATAAAAATAGATGTTGATTGCTTTTGAGAAAGACAAGAATAAGAATTTGTATCTGCATAGCATGTTAAGCTCCTTTAGCTCTTCATTATTTTTCAAAACTTTTTAGCATCATCCCACCCCACCCCACTCACTCCTTCCCTTTCTTCAAAGATGAGGCATGCCCCATTCTCATTGTGTCCTTAATTTCATTTTCTTTTACTTCCAGGACCTTGTTCTGAAAGTTTTCCTCTCTTTCTACAGCTGCATCTTCAATTTTCTCCTCTACTAGTTCCTTCCTCTCTGTCCCATATACATAACTAATACCTTCAAGCTTTTCTTTCCCCCAATTAGTATCTACTATGAAGGAAAGAGTTTATCACAGAATTTAGAATTGGAGCAGAACTTAGAGGTCAAGTAATTTAGCATCTGTCTATAGAGGAATCTAACCTACAACATACCTGGCTAAAAGTCATCAATCTTTTATGTAAAGTTCCCTAGTGAAGAGGAACCCATCACCACCTGAGGCTACTTATTCAGTTTGGAGGGGGGGTGGAGTGGGGGAAGGACTTAATTGTTTAAAAAAATCTATATTAAACTTAAATCTGCCTTTCTACAATTTCCACCCAAATCTAATCCCTATTACTACCACTCCCATTCCCACTCACATTACTACTACTACTACTACTACTACTACTACTACTAATAATAATAATAATAATAATAATAATAATAATACTGATACTAATACTGCTGCTGCTGCTGCTACTATTACTACCACACCACCATCCCAATTATTACTACTTCCGATATTTAGCTATTATCAGATGATATCTATTATCAGAACAATCAGAACAATAATATTTAGCACTCATAAAGTAATTTCAGTATAGTTTACATGTATTCACTCATAATAACTCCATAAGGAAGATACACTTATCTACATTTTATAGATGAGGAAACTGAAGCAGACAGTGACCCTATTGCCCAGGATCTCTAATTTGTTTCTAAGGCAAAATTAAAATTCAAGTCTTCCTTGCTCTAGGTCACCAAGAGTCCTTAAAATAATTGATGACTCTCCCATCTTCATTTCCTTTAGTTTAAACTTCTACATGCTTCTTCTAGTGAATGTGTGACTATGTCATTTCTCCTATGGAGTTCTAGATTTTAAACCTTCTCTCTCTGAAATAAAAGGATTTTCTCTACCCAAGAAACTCCAGAGGTCAGACAGTAGGGGAGGGGAAGTGTAGATGGAGACCTTTCTCATGTACTTAATGTTCTTAAAAAAACAATTTGGAAATCTCTCTCTCACTGCTACCTATAACGTAGGCAAGGAAAGAGTGGATTCCTCCTTACAAATGTGGAAATAGTCTCTGAGGGGTAAGTACCTTGTCTGTGATCAACTAGTTAGTACTGGACAGAGCCAGGACTTCTGGCAGAAAACCAGGGCTTTGACTACCTTGGCAGGGCTCTTTCTACTAGACCTCTCTGCCTCCTAATGAGGTGCTGCCAATTGAGGAGAAGGCTGACCTTGGTGGTTTGACCAAGTTTCTGGCAGGTATTGTATGGGAGAGGGACTGCTTCTGCTAAGACAACAAAAAAAAATCATCATAGAAAGTCTATTGAGTGAGGAAGTGAAAAAATTTAGGCAAGCTAAATAAGGAGACTCAGCCAAGGCTTCCTGAGAGATGACCCTTCCAGATGCCAACCCTAAAACCATCTGCTACATCCTTACATAAGAATCCTCCAAATTGTAATGATTTTCCCCAGGGACAAGGTGTATACTTGACTCCATCAAAGAGAAGAAAAGTTTCTTCTCTTGACCTAGACACAATTCAGGATACCATGGACTATAATAAGGTTAATTTTTTTTCTTTTATTGTAAATAGTATTTTTTCCAGTTACATGTAAAGATAGTCAATATTGTTTTTTTTATAAGATTTTGAGTTCCAGATTTTTTTAGCCACCCTCTCTCTTCAACCCCTCCCCAGATGGCAAGCAATCTGATATAGGTTATACACATGCATTTATATTGAGTATATATCCACACTGATCTTGTTGTTAAAAAAAAAGAAATAGAACAAAAGGAAAAATATGTGAAAAAAGACAAAGAAAGTTAAAATAATATGCTTTGATCTGCATTCAGACTTCACAGTTTGTTTGTTTTTTTCTGGATATGGACGGCATTTTCTCTCACAGGTCTTTTGCATTCAACTTGGATCTTTGTAATTCTGAGAAGAGTTACATCTATCATAGCTGATCTTCATACTTTGTTGTATTCTGTGCAATTATCTTCTGTTCTTCTCACTTCACTCATCATCAGTTCATGTAAGTCTTTCCAGGTTTTTCTGAAATCCAAATAAGGGTACTTTTCAAGCCAATCTGGAAGAATATTTATTCCCAAAGGAGCAATGTGATATAATGTTTTTTTACCTTAGAAAGCAATGCAGTCTACAGTTGACCCATAACGATTCCTGGAACATGTTCTGGTCCTATGAAAACTTATTGTGTTGCCCAGGTGCATCAATGTTCTTCTCTAGAAATGAAGTTCATCTCTAGGTTAAGTTTGCATGTTTATATGTTATACACTCTTTAGTCTATTCATACTGGCCTATTTGCTGTCCCATGTACTTGATACCCCCCATTTCCCATTCCTTTGCCTTTTTGCTTTGGCTGCTGTCCAAATCTGGAATGTTCCCCATCCTCACTTGGGCCTCTCAATCTGGGCTTCCTCCAGAGCTAAGCTCAAAGCAAGAAGTCTTTCATAGTTTCTCTAGCTGTCATCTAAAGTTACCTGTTATTTAAATAGATATGTATGTGGGCATATATATATATATATGTATTGGTATGTTTGTACATGTTTTATGTATATACACACATATATATTTTGCATATTCATGGTTATTTATAGATTATGTCTAACATTAGATGATTTGATAATTCCTTAGGGATAAGAAATACAATGTGGGAGCTAATCAAATCCTCCCTTCCCACCTGGGTCTTGCATTTGTCATTCCAACCCATCCTTTCAAACCTAATTCAAACATTACCTCCTGTGAGGAGGTTTTTCCATCATTTTGGCTAATAATGGCCTCCCCTTCTTTCTCTTAGATGCCACTTAGAACTCTGCATGTCTCCTATGCCTCTATCCTAAGTCATACTGCATGTTAGTTATTTGGACAAAGTTCTGCACTCATGAATCACTGTAAATACAGGTTGATTCTGTATGGATCAGAATGCCATGCCATCAGAATATCATGTAATATACAGATTACATATATTATATATATATAATATTATTATATTATATATTGTTATATATTATATATAATATATAAATTATATATATATAAAACTAATTCAGTAAAAGGGCTCAATATGCTAAGAACACTTGGATTTTGTTGTCTGTCTGTCTGTCTGTCTAAACAGGAAGCTTATAGAGGGATATAGACTTTAAGAGCTTTCCTTTTGATTGGCCTCCATGTGAAATTCTTTCCTCAAGATCTCAGTGGTGCTTTGTCACTTATATTGAAGACAGATAAGACAAGAGTAAGTTTTTGACATTGATATATCTCACAAGTGAACTGAGCGCTCCCATAACTGTTCTAGCCCCAAATTCCACAAGAGGCTATTTCTTCTCATCCCACCCCTGGCAATATTAAGAAGTCTTTCTTAGAGGAGGGCAATGCTTTTTTTGCAGCAGTGATGGATGACTCCACAATATTTGCACAGTCCTTAACACAGAAGAGCCCTTGGCTCATATCACAAGCCTCCTACTCACTGCCATGGGGTTTCATTCTGGGAAGAATTATATACAGAAGTCCTTTATAGAAGTTGTTATTGGCTCAGAACAGAGCTAAGCATTCCACAAATCAGAACTTCCAAAGCTACAGGATTCTATCCCAAAGCCAGCAACTGACTAAGAGGCCCATAAAGGCTTGTATTTGGGCCAATGAAGCTCTAGATGATAGTAATTTGGAGTCTGCTCAATGGCCACTTTAAATAAATAACACTTTTTTGTATTGATGTAATGGTTTTATGTACTCATTGGCCTTGATAGAATACCCAACTTCAATTGAATACCAGTTCCATTCATCCTAAATGAGAATTCCAGCATAGCACCTCCATGCTAAATGTGAGAATCCAAAGCACAACAAAAAAGGAGAGGTCTGCAAAGGTCATTAACTAGTCCCTTAAAACATTTTCACTTGGAAGAAGTCATAGCAATTTATATTTATAACACTTTATTGTTTGCAAAACACTTTGTTTACAAATAAAAGTATGAATAGGTAGTACTAGTATTATTGCCTGAATTTTACAGATGAAGAAGACAAGGGTCAGGGAAAGAAAATGACTTGCCCATTATCACAAATTAATTAAGAGCCAGCTGGAGTCTAACTCAGGTCTTCTGACTCTAAGTCCCATACTTTGCACACCATGATACTCTGCCTATCCTGAGTCATCTAACACACTGATCCACCATCAAGAGGGCATGAGTTTCCTGAAATAGTTGGGGTTTTTTGGTGTGTTTTTCCTACTGTACAATGAGTTTTGAACTTATTAGAATCCAGGCTATGGAAACTCTAAGAATGGTTACAAATTCACCTAAACTCATTCATATTCTCTTGCCTAGCTCCTATGATGACTGATGTATCCCATTTCCAAAACTTGCAAGAATATAGTCAGATACAACTGTGTCCAAGGTTAGTCTTATATGTGTGAACCAAACAAGGTTCAGACCCTCCAGATCTGACAGCCTAAACACCATCCCCTACCTGAGCTAAAAAGCCTGGAGAAACTCTGGAGAAATAGATATTAAAGGGAACATTTCTCAAAAAAGACCAATTTTCTGAAGCCTCTTTTGGGACACTTTCATCGATAGTAATTCTGAATTTCTTATGTGTTTAGACCTGTGGTGAGTGTTTTGGGGAAAACAATAAAATACAAAACAGAATAAGTTCTTTGACCTCAAAGTACTTATAACTTCATTGGGAGAGAAGACTAACACAAAAGAAATGATTAAAGAGAAATTAAAGTGCAGTAATGTTCAGTGCAACTAAGTTGTATGGTATAGAGAAATACAATAATAGCAGAACAATTTCACAATTCAGAGCAGAGGGGGAAATAAACACAAACAACAAAAGCTACCAAGAGCAGGAGAGGTTCCATGATCTAGTGGAATGGGACCTAGATTTAAAATCAGATGCCCGAGTTTGCAATCCCAGGTCTACTTTTCCTGAATAATCAGGAAGGAAACCAATACCCCTTCAGGCCTCAGTTTCTTTTTTTAGATAAAATGAGAAGGTAGCTCTCTCCTAGCTGCACAGTCTCATCTGATTCTCTGATATTATTTCCAGGGAAGCAAAGGAAACTAGAGAAAGGGAAATGCTGTGATAGGATGAGACAAGAGATGTTAACTGAGCTATATAAGGCATAAATTAGCAAGATGAGAAGATGATGCCACCAGAAAGCTTAGGCCAGCCATATGGATTTTTTTTGAAAAGAGGATGTCACTTTCTGTACTTACCTGATCTTATCTCCTTATTTGAATTCACAGGTCTGGTTTGTAACTTTCCAGTATGTGAGCGTACTGTGGCACTTATGTAATAAGTGATATTCGGAAGATATTTCCCCCTTCTCCATGCAAAGGGTGTTAATGAGAATGTTCTCCATTTTTCACCTCCTCTCAATCTTTGCCAAAGAAGAAAGGAAATAAATCTCAACTTCTTCTACAATTCTAATAATTATTATATCTAACTGTCATGGTCTTCTGTAATCTCAGCTGATGTCACATTTAGGTAAAGTCTAAAAGTTTAGAGATGTGATTAAATGGCTCCAAACTATATGCTTTGGTCATGGTGAGTTAGTTCATAGGAGAAGAGAATAATGTTTATGACACCAAGGTCATGCCTTTAGTTTTGCTCTATTCTGTGATCATAAGAAGAGACCCTAAATTTTACAGGTCATCCTTCAGTTATGTATCCTTGGTCACAAAGGGAAGCAGAAGAAGCCAACATGAATAAAATCAGACAAAATACAGGAGCCACTGATAGAATCATTGGAAAGGACCCCCATTCTGCTGATTAGGAATGGCAGCTTCACAAATGCAATTAACATAGACCTGCTTTGGGTATAGGAATTGTGTTTGGTGGAGTAATTTATATTTTATCACTCTAAAGTTATAAGGGCCAAAATCTAGGCTCTAGACTCTGAGCAACAACATTCTCCCCCCCTCCACAACCCACATCTGCTTCCTTTAAATTTTGTATTTTACTCTTTCGGCTATCCTTCATAACAGTGGTCCTGTTGCAGGAGAGAGAGAGAGAGAGAGAGAGAGAGAGAGAGAGAGAGAGACCGACCAAGATGCAGAGAGAAACAGAGAAATAGAGAAAGAGACAGAAACAGAAACAGGTACAGAGAGATAGAGACACAAAGAGAGAAAGAGTGAAGTTTTTTTTGGTACACTGGATAGAAAACTAGATTGAATTATGAAAAGCCTGTGTTTGAATTCCATCTCTGATAATTATTAAATGAATGACTATATTTTATCTCTCTGAGCCTGTTTCTTCATTTGTAAAATAGGTATAATAATATCTGTAGGATCTTCCTAACATTGTTGTTATGAGGATCAAATTAGATAATGGATTCAAAGTATTTTTCAGCATGTTATTTTATTATTATCAAAGTACTTTGTAAGTTATTATTATCATCACATAAAGGTTAATTGTCCCTGAGAAAAAATAAATATGAAGAGCAGAACTATAATATACATCCATTATAGTCCAAAATAAAATACAAATAGTAGAGATCTAAATGATAACTTAAAGACATCCAACAAAATGACTACACAAAAGAATAATTCAAAGACACAATTAATAATTATATAAAAATGACAATGGTGATACAACATATAATTTATACCTTGTATATGATAAATGGAATCATTAAAAGAACTATATCGGGGAATATGTATTAAAAAGATAGAAAAAGGTTAACAATTTGAATAAATAAATTAGACAATTAGAAAATAAAAACAAGCATAAAGAGGAAATTTTGAAAATTAGAGGAGAACTATATAAAATGGAAAAAAGATATAATAGACACCATAAAAAACTAAAATTCAACTCTGAAAATGGCGATACAATTGATAAACCTTTGACTAACTTAATTAAAAGGATGTGGGAGAGTAAAATCAAATTATCAATATTTTTAAAAAGGAAAAACAAAACTCACAAAAGAAAGGAAAAAATTATTACAAACTACTTTATATAATAATATGATATAAAAATTGAGGATTTAAAACAAATGGAGGGGTATCTACAAACATATAACACTAACAAAATGTGAAAAGAGATCTTAAATAATCAAATTTCACAAAATGAATTTGGAACTAACTATAAAGGTAGTCCCCAATAAAAAATGAACACAATACTTCTATTTAAATAGATTTTCAGGTGATTTTTTTTTCAAACACCAAATATACTTATAAATTAATCAAAAGAATTTATCAATCACTTACAATGTGCCAGGCACTCTGTACAAATTGTTCACAAAAATCAAGAAATTATTAAGAAAGAAACTATAAATAATAAAATGTTAAATTATATTGCAACATACTTGTTTAAGGTATTAACGAATTCTGAAATGCATATAAAATTATTGGTGATTGAAGGTGCACCTTTTAATTATCTGGAAATCTATTCTTGTGAATAATCAATCAATTATGTTGAAGATGAAAGGGCTAACTGCCCTCCTCACCTTCTTCCTGCCCACTTCCCAGAAAGAGCTAAACCAAATAGAGGAAGATTTTTTTCCCAAAGGCAAATGAAACAGTTAAAGTTTGGAGGTTAAATAAGTAAAATTAGCTCATCAGAGAGAGGGAAAAGGAAAATCTATATAGATTTACAGAGTGACGTGAGGACTTGTTCAAAAAGAAAGGGTGTTCTACCTAGCAAAAATACATAAAGGATAAGTTAAGGCCAGAGGGAAAGTCAGTAAGACGAAATTAAATTAAGAAATTTTAAAAGCAGAGTGAACAGCAAAAACCCTTACTATCTTCAAAGCCCTTTTTGAAAGTGATTGAATTAACCACTCTAGCCTGTGGAGAACTGTATTCTAATAGATATGTATTAAGAGCTGTTTTATGGAGATATGGCAGGACTGGAAAGCTATAGTAGTTGAAGGTCACAAAAGGCATTTGCTCAGCTGTAATCCTTATCTGTACCTAACCTAATATTTTTCTGATGGTGTTCAAAAAAAGCTTCAAAAGGAATAAGTTAAAGTTCACCATCTTTGAACACTGCTTTGGAAATGTTAGAACCTGTACTAAGTATCTAGTCAAAATTTCCAAATACTATAGCTTAATTTACAGTTTGGAGAAGTCCATCAAGTTTCTCAGAAATATCACCTCCTTCTTTGATGTAGGTTTACCACCATCTCTGGATACTCTTCTTTCTTCAAGCACTATAAATCTGATGGATAATCAACAGTCTATAACTCTGACTTGATCAGAAAATAGAAAAAATACTAATGCCTCAGACAAGGTGCCAGGACTCATTGTTTACTTTTTAGGAAGGAAGGAAGGAAGGAAGGAAGGAAGGAAGGAAGGAAGGGAGGGAGGGAGGGAGGAAGGAAGGGAGGAAGAGACAGAGAGCAAAACAACAGAGACAGAATCAGAGAGAGAGAGAGAGAGAGAGAGAGAGAGAGAGAGAGAGAGAGAGAGAGAGAGAGAGAGAGAGAGAGATTGAGATTCCAAGGGAAGATAAGAAAAATGGCTGTAAATAAATTCTAATTGGTCTTTAAGGTTCACTGGGTTCAAAGACTCCTACAAAATGTTGGACTTTTCAATTAAAAAATGTAAATCACAAATGAGCTGAGACTGTGCATGAGAAAATTCACCCTCAAGGGCAACATTATTAGGTTATAAGCAAGTGATTATCAGAGATTCACCAATGGCAGGCAGAGGCTTCTGAAAAGGGTTATTGCAGGCAGACTACAGTCTCCTATTTGTTCTTGGAAAACCAGAGCAGATTTGGCAAGACAAGAGGAAAAACTGAGAAGGAGGGAACTTTTTTTTTCAGTACAAGTTTTTCTGAGAAGCAATCACCATTTCAATTTCTTTTCAAAGCATAAAGTAGAACCCCAGTCAGCAAGATGATTCCCAGTATACCTCCAAGTTCAAGGTATTTACAGCTCATACAAGTAGCACCTCTATTTCCTGTTTTCAACGCTTTGATTTTTTCTGTAGCTAAGCAAGGTGTTATTCCTTAGTAATTGACTTTTTCTAATTTAGAAGCCCCAGACAGTAGTTCTTCAATAATATTACTCAGCAGGTTGTTTACAAAAAAAGATTTTCTTAAAAAAAGAAAAGAAAAAAGATCACATTACTATTACTCCAGGCTTCCTATGGCAAAAGTTGTTCAAGAAAATCACATTAGGTTGAACTTTTTTATATAAATGGGGTCTTGTCATGTGTACCAGTCAATGGTTTCCTAAGCATACATTTCTGCTAATAGTCTGTTAGTAATTTAAAAAATAATTACACCTGTGTACATACAGCGAAACAAGAGGCCAAAGTGTGAAAGCTGATTAGTAGTTTGCCTGGAGCTCCCCTCCCATCAGAACTTTGTTCTTAGCATTAATATCATTTTAGTCAGCCCACTAACATTTTTCTTTTTACTTCCTTTGGAAAGTGAATTGACTATGAATGGTGTCAGTCTAAAGGTCTTGAATATATGAAAATTCTAGGGCCAGACTAGATAAAACCGGGAAGTGAGGGGAACACCTTTGTGGCACTCCTATTTTGAACCCTTTTAATTTCCTTCTAGTACCACCTGAAAAATGCCCGCTGTCCTCATGCTGTCACTATAATACCAAGAACCAAAAAATTAAAATTGCCTTAGCAAGGAACTGCTTCATAGTCCAAAACTTTCTCCATTCTTCTAGGGCCCTTCATTTAGCCATTAAACTTTGCCACTGTCACATTCCCTTAAACTTTCTTTCCTCTGGATCCATTGCTCCCCAGGCCTTGGGGAAAAATCTGACTATTTAGGGTGATGGAGGCAATGTCATCTAGTAGAATATTGAACTTTATGCTTTGTAAATCAATATAAAAGTAAGAAATTATAATTATTATTAATATTTTAGAGAAGTAAGAATAGGCTCTAATAGTAGAGAATCTTAGATAACAGTTATTTTTAGATATTAATATCCTTGGTAAAATCAGTTCACCATACTAGTCAGGTCACTTGTCAGGATCCTAAGGATCTTGGCCTCCTGGCCTAATTGGATTCTTCAGAGTTGAGTGTGTCATATATAAGGCCATATGATGTCATTGAATAACAGGAAATATGGATGGTTAGGGGGGGACACAGAAGACTGTCCAGGTTGAACTTTGCTTGCTTTTTTCATTTACTAAGCCTAAGTGTGATTTATGGAGGAGGCCAGAAGTTATCCACCATTTCCAATTTGTTAAATGCAACATCTGCCCTGAGTAGAATGTAGAAGCAAAGTCAAAAAAAAGAACAGTCGACTCAAAAAATTGCTATGCCACTGCATCCTATATAAAAAATGGAGAGTAAATGTCCAAGATTTGTCAGCACTCTGATTTGCCAAAATCCACTCATCTGCTTAAGTTCCACTGAGCCCAATTAATTTTTAAAAATCTGTTTACTTGTCAGGTCAGAGGAGAGTCATCATATGGCTTAAAGTCTTAATGGCAATAATTAAGCATCTGATAGCATACATGCTATCCTAGAGATTAACAGACTTTTAAAGACTAATTAGAAACTACATATTGTAAGGAGTAGCTAGGAGGCACAATGGTTAGAGTGCCAGATCTGAAATCAGGAAGATGTGAGTTCAAATCCAGCCTCAGACACTTAATAATTGCCTAGCTGTGTAACCTTGGGCAAGTCATTTAACTCCATTGCCTTAAATAAAATTAAGAAAAATATCTACTAGGTTCTATCATGCTGGAAAAGCTTCAAGCACCAGATGGTACCTCCAAAGACTATCTGCTCTCTGAGGTTAAGCCTAGTCAAGTAGAAAGGGTTTTATCAGAAATCATTGTCCACTTGATAATGAAGTCTATATAATAAATACATAAATATATAAAAATAAATACATAAAAATAGAAAATTATTTCTTCCTCATATGACTCCCTTCTACAAATACAATGCTTGTGATAGAGAGGCAGAAAATGGGGCAGAGGATGCTATAAACCATAGAAGTTTTATCCCTATTTATAAACTTTTAAATTCACTGCCAGTACTTCCAATGTGAACTATCCTTGGATATACTACTAGAGAAAATGAATCACTTCAGAGAAGTAAATAAAAGTGTTGGCAGAGTTGGTTATATTGTGTCCTCAGGGGAAATAAGAAAATCATTCCATGGACTTTTGGGCATCACATATTGCAGTGCTTATGATAAGCATTTGCAAAACAAACAAAACAAAAGCCAATCATCATAAAAGTAATTGAAACTTTTGCTGGTGCATCAATATCTGTTGCAGGGGAAGAGGGAGATACATTCTACAAGGAAAGCCTTTAGATCCCTCAAATTAATTCAGTATATACTTTGGTTCTGAGTAACTTCAGGTTAAAGTTGGTGATAGGTGAAGATGGAGAGAAAAATTGGATAAAGTATAGAGACGGCAATGAGACAAAAGTTTTATGCAGATTTTATATATATATATATATATTATATAATAAGTATATTATATATATATATATATTACTTTGAGAAAAATCAAAAGTGTTAGTCCCTAAACAAAATGTGAAATCAATTATATTTTAAGAAATTACCGATTTATTACTGATATGGAACTCATTCCTGAATCAGTTCTCCATATAGAGTCAGCACACAAACTAGTTTGAGCAAAGATCAAAGTTATTTTATAGCTAGAAGAAGAAAAATGAGAAAAAAAATATTTCATGTTATTCAAAACAACTCTAAATTGAAATATGTAGTCAACCTTTTATTGATGAAAACTAGTATATGACAGAAAGAAAAACATAAAGACTACAATATTTTGTTGGGAATGTTTAAAACAATGTAAGTCTATTACTATAACAAGAATGCTAAAGAGCCTAATGTGTGCTTTAGACAGCAAACTTTTGGTTTACTTTTTATACTGAAAGAATATAGTCAGCCACCATTAGTATAGAAATTTATTTATTAAATCTTAAGGACAAGGGTGATAGAAGAATATGAGAAAAATTTCCTCCTAAGAGAGAAAAAAAGCAATGAAAGAAAACCAGTTTAAAGAAAGTGAGAAAAGTGCTTAGCACACTGGGTGAACTACCAGTGGCAGATATATGAAAAAGAAAAGGACAAAAGTTGCAAAAGATGGGCAGATGTATGTAAACACTGATCTATATTACTGTAGGAAACATTCATATTTGATGATACCACAGATACATTTGAATATTTTTGATTTTTAAAAAAAAATTTCTAAGAAATTTCTTCACATCAAGCCTATGAGAAGGAAATGATCTCCATTTTACAAATGAAGAACCTGAAGTTCAGAAAAGTTTTAACTGACTTGCCCATAATCACAATTCAATGCATTCCAACGATGAGCTAAGTGCTAGATAAACAATGACAAAAATGAAATAGTTCTTGCCTTCAAGGAGCTTTAAAATTGGTTCAAATTCAGACAGAGAGTACAGCATTCCTATAATAATTGTGAAAAAACTTTAATTGCTAAGGTAACCCATCAACCATCTTCTTACGCTGTGCTAAGCAATGGGAAATACAAAGTTGTATCTCCTGACCTAAAAGATCTTAATCCATGGTTGAAGTGACAAAACACGTTAAAAAAAATTCTTAAAGGTAACAAAGAAGCACATTGTGATTAGCATCCATGGAATACTAATAGATTCAATAGAAGTTCTGATGAGAAAGCACCATGGCTGGTGATGCCACAGAAAAGTTAACAGGTCTAAAGAATGAGCAAGATCATAAGTAGGAGAGAAGCCGAAGAAGATTCATAGTTGGTTTGAACAGAAGTGGCAGGGTAAGAGGTAAGAGAATACTTCAAGCAGAGGTGTATGGGCAGGAAAACCCAAGGATATCCTTGGATCTTCTCTAACTTCCCTCACCCATGTGAATTTTTCTCTTCTATCACCTTAGTGACCTAATTACAGTATTATAGTCATGAAATTTAACACTTTAGGATCTGTCATTCATTCAGAGGGGACCTGCAAAGGACATTCAAGTTCATTTTGTTCAACCTGTTCATTTTATAGTTGAGAAAACTGAGATTTAGAAAAGCTAACAGACTTGTTCAAGGTCATATCAAGTAATAAAGCCAGTATTTGAAACTAAGTTTTATAGCTCCAAATTCAATATTCTTTTCTATCACATTTTTACCTGTCTACAACTATTTTTCTCTCCATGCATTCTCAGTTGTACTAAATTGTGTCATGAACCCTTATTCCTTCTTCCTACCTATCCTTGAGAGGGTAGTTTCTATAATTTATTATCTCTATATCCCCTACTAAATTTCAGATATAATAGGTAATTATTAAATATGTACTGAACATGTTTATTGATTAAATAGAAATGTGAAGGATCATCTTTTTAGTCTACTGGTAGGGTGATAGGATTTCTCCCTTAAATAATTCCATTTCAATTTCCTATTTCTTCTTTTTCATTTTTCTCCATAAACAACTGACATCAACATCAAACACAACACTCCATGTTATTATACACAGGTGATTGCCTCATGCTTTTCAAGATATGTGTATCAGATCGCATTGGTTGTTTTTTGTGTGTAATAAAAACTACTATAGACAATGTGCTTTAATATGATATCTAGTGTGGTTTCCCCAGAAAAAAAAAAACTGAGTTTAACTAAAAGTTTTCACTGCATTTCATGATAGTGATGATGAAGAAGATAAGAGGAAAAGAGAATAAAAGAGGGAGAGAAGGAGGGAGGAGGGAGAAATAATGCAAAAGTATAATGAGGACATAAGGTATTATAATTCAAAATGTGAAACATCGACATGTCTGGTCTCATAAAGACTCTAAAACTTCAAAAAAAAGTTAATGTAGAAGGGAGGCCAATAAGAAAACTAAAGGAGGTGGAAAAGGAAGAAAGCCCCCCACAATTGAGCTTGAGCTTTTCTATTTATATCTTTTAAATGCCTGTCTTTAAATAATTATCTTTGTTATGAATCAGTCTCTCTCTCTCTCTCTCTCTCTCTCTCTCTCTCTCTCTCTCTCTCTCTCTCTCTCTCACTAATACTATAGCTGTAAACATTATAATATCTTCCCCCTAGATAAAACTCATTTATAACTATCTCAAAGATTTAAGAGAAATTAATCTATTATATCACCCTTCTGGGAGAGTAGAAAGTTCGAATCCCCAATTTATATTTAATCATGAAACTTATTCAGTATTTATGTAATGATTGTCTTTTATGTCTGAAGTTTTTTAGGAATATAGGAAACATAAATTTATCTTATCTGGCAGCATGAGCAGACATGTGTACACATCTATTAGGAAGAAAGTATTCATCATCTTTTCAGAAAAGTGAAATTCCTATTTCCTGTTCAAGAAATATTCAACTTTGTGAGGTCAAACCCCCCCCAAAAAAACAAAACCAAAAAAATCCCCACACTTTTTCCATGCTTTCTTCCAGGAACTGGTGCAGTGTTGGTCATCCCATAAAGTCCTTTTTTAATAGTAATGACAACTGATTGATGGTTATTGCAAAGAGATCTATGACCATCATGAGTGATTGAACTGGAAATCCTATTTACCCAAACATTATATTGTTACCATTGACACTTCTGATTATTTGGTAAAGATAAGAATTGTGATAGGGAATGAATAAGTTCCTTATCCTTATCCTTATATTGTAGTTCCTAGGACCTGCTTCTTCAGATGAATTTTAATAATGATTTGACTTTTGTCCAAATTCAAAGGTTATGTGAATATATCTGTGTACACTAAATGATGGTCAGCAAACACAAATAGCTCCATGATCTTCGGTGACCCAAGTTTCTGTGTTTTGTTTCCTGCTTTCCATAAGGATGGGGAGATTTGAGAAGTATAGGACAATGGCATTCCTAAAGCTCAAACCCCAAAATAATTTCTTTACTCTCTAGATCATTGTGGAATGTCCAAGTTGTAGTGAACCAGTAATTGTCATTATAACCACAAACAAAACACTGCTTTTTGGAGAAATAACAATGGAAACATTTTATTTCAAAGGAAATATCTCTAGAACACTGGAAACTCAATAATTCAGTTTAAACCCCTACTTTTGACTAGCTTAACATGAACAACATATTTAAACATTTTTCAGATTGAGATGTTACATTAATACCAAACGACAAAAGTACTTATGCTTTTCCCATCATTGTCCATAATTCATTATTCTGAGCATTAGCTGCCAGGCGTCTCTCAAGGAGATTGTGTCCTGAGAGCTGAAGATTGAATGGGCACCAAAAGCATGTTCTGGGAGCCACCGTGTGGCCTCAAATGACGCTGCAGCCAAATCCTTGGCCTCAAGCCTCAAAAAAGGCTCCACTGGGAAAAATCAAATGGACTACAGACTCTAAGGAGAGAATGCAATCTCTCACTCTGGCTTTTGGGTTATGTCTGTAAGTGAAATAACGTATTTGCACATAGATAACTTCTGGAATTCCAGGCAATATTGCTTTAGCTAAGCATTACACTGAATAATCCAAGACTATTTTCCAGATCTCCCTGTTAGGCAGTTCCATAATGGTTCAGTATCAAGTCAAATTTGATGAGAAACTGAGAAAACTGAGAAAACTATATCACACTCCAGATGAAGACATATGAACCCATCATTTCAAGAGTGTTG
Source organism: Macrotis lagotis (assembly GCF_037893015.1). Classification (NCBI taxonomy): domain Eukaryota; kingdom Metazoa; phylum Chordata; class Mammalia; order Peramelemorphia; family Peramelidae; genus Macrotis; species Macrotis lagotis. The sequence goes on from NC_133661.1 coordinate 91,733,446, forward strand.
TATTTTCACCCACTCTATTCTATTGGAATGGGAGGGATTACTGGTCATAGCTATCCAAAGGAAGAATAATTTTGGTTATTTCTGTGGCTTTAGAATAGACTACATGAAGAAGTATAATAGATAATTACATGACTACACAAGATTAAGAAAGTCATTTAACTTCTTTGGACCTGGAAAGATAGGTTGAATACTAAATAAATTTATTTTTTCCCTAAAGGAAATGAAGATTGGTATGGTCATACTTGCATTTTAGAAATATTGACTTGGCAATTCATTTCATAGGAAAACTTGACTGAATAGAGTCTTGAATTGAATTGAATTGATTGAATCTGGAGTCTGAGTGAAGAGAAGACAACTCCTAGGCTACAAAAGAGACCATTAGAAGAATAGTAGTTCTCTCCATAGAAACAGGGAAGTTTGGAAGAAGGGAAAGTTATTGAGTTTGGGTTCAAACATGTTGAGTTTTCAATGCTATGGGACTGACAAGGAAGATGTCCAGAAGGCAGTTAGAGATACATGTCTGGAACTCAGGAGAGAGATGAGGTTTGAGATTTAGATGTCATCTTGCAGAGAGCTTATTGATTCATGAGGACTAAGGAGATGCCTAGGAGAATTTACAGAGAAATGAAGAGAACACCAAAGAGAGAGAATTGGACAATATATGAAAGAGAAGATATGGATACTGATCCTACAAAGGTAAAAGAGATAGTTTAATAGGTAGGAAGAGAACCACATCAAATTAATGTCTCAAAAAACTGAAGGAAGAAAAAGTACCTTAAAGAACTGTTTATTAAATGCTACAGAGAAATCAAGGATGAGAATTAAAGAAAACAATAATGGATTTAGCAATAAAGAAGTTTCTGGTAACCTTGCAGAGAATAGTTTCAATATATTTGTTTAGAAGGAACAGAGATTAAGAGGGCTGAAAATGAGTATAAAGTGAAAAGGTTATAGTATTAGAAGAGATTTCAAAACCTCAGGGAAAATTCTACTTAGGATGTTTGAGAATCTCCTTGCATTCCCTAATAAACAGGACTATGTCATATGTATTGTATCTGTATATAGTTAATTTAAAAAATTAACAAATTATATTTTACCAGTTTGTTTTCTTCTCTGGTTTTCACATCTGTGCTGGGATAGAGAAAACATGACAAGATACACAAAGAGAGGAGAAAACAGAAACATACCAACTTGCTTTGTCCTTTATCCATTGGTAAGCTCCTTAATGGAGTTTTTCTTCATGGTTAAAATCATGCCAAAGACTTCAACTATATTAAACCATAATCCTACTTTTTTTTAGGTTTTTGCAAGACAAATGGGGTTAAGTGGTTTGCCCAAGGCCACACAGCTAGGTAATTATTAAGTGTCTGAGACTGGATTTGAACCCAGGTACTCCTGACTCCAGGGCTGGTGCTTTATCCACTGCGCCACCTAGCTACCCCTATAATCCTACTTTTACCTGAATTTGAAACACAAAATTATCTTTTGATATGAGCTTTATAAATAATATATAACAGTTTTTAATATAAATTTTAGCAATATCACAAAGATAAAGTTCTTTAAAATACCACTAGGGGCTCTAATAGGAGGACTTGTGATCTGGTACCTAATGAGAGCATCATTCAAGGAGTAGAGACATGTATTTACATTCATTGTCCATTTATGTTAGTTGTCATGGTAACTAACACATTAAAACTTAGGAAGTCTAAAGACAGAGATTATTCTCTCTTCAAATACTTCAGGGGAAAAAAGAATGATACTTGGTGTCTTCTCTGGATGTAAATTAGTTTATGGCTACATGTTCCCTAGAGTGTCTTTTCTTTTGAAATGACTTAAAGAATGAAAATATTGTTAAGTTGTTCATTTAACATGAAACCATAGTAAAAATTATTTAATTCAGATTTTCTTAGTTTCAGATATTAATTGCATCACTGGAGTTTCTTCCCTCCTGTTCTCCCTCTCTCCTTGCATCTTCCTAGTGTTGTTGCATATTATTTTGTCATGTAGTTACATATAGCAATTTAAAAAACTAACTTTACTACCAAGAAGAAATAATTTACATGCTTTTAATCAATGTGCTAAATTACATATAATTTTAATTGATTCACTTTGAGAGGTTCCTAAAGGCTATCTTCTTAGAAATAGTCTACTTAAGAGGGCAACAAGGTGATGCAGTGAATAGAACACCAGGCCTGGAGTCATAAACATTCAACATTTTGAGTTCAAATGTCTCAAACACTTTTTATGTGACTATGGGGAAGTCACTTAACCCTGTTTGCCTCAGTTTCCTCATCAGTAAAATGTAAAATTTTAAATGTTTGTTTGCCAAGAAAACCCCAAATTGGGTTAAGAAGAGTTTGACAGGACAGAAAAACAAACAACAAATTGAAGAAAACTCCTCTCATAAAAGTCACATTTTCTTATATGTGTTTATGTAAGATCTATAGAATATAAGGTCTTTGAAAGGAAAAAATGTTTCATTTTTATCTGTGTATTTTCTCTGGAGAACAGCATAGTGACAGTTTCATAGTAGGTAATTAATAAATAAATGTTGATTGATTAACAACAGATTTACAATTTCTGAGGGTGGGTTTTTGCCCAAAAAAGAAAAAAAACCCAAGGCATTATGCTTTTGCTGTTGTTCAGTTGTGTCTGACTCGCTGTATCTCCATTTAGAGTTTTTCTTGGCAAAGATATTGACATAATTTGCCATTTTCTTCTCCAGTTCATTTTATAAATGAGGAAACTGAGGCAAACAGAATGAAGGAACTTAATCAGAGTAACATAGCTAGTAAACTATCTGAGGCTGGATTTGAATTCAGATCTTCCTTACTCCAAGCCTAGTGCTCTTTCCATTGGGCCAGTTAGTTGCCTAAAGCATTATGATAGTTAAAATCTCCTAGAATTAATTAATATTGTCTCAATTCATTTCTTGAAATTTGGACTTACAATGAAATTATACTATTTACCTGACTAAAATATCCAAAATCACTTTTTTTTGCCTGCAGAGAACTAACAGCAAAAGCAACAACAAACATTTTATTTGGTTAACTACAACTCTTTTCATTAGTTTCCCCTTGTAACTCTGAAATCTCATCATACTATAATTCCTGTAATTATAAAGCAGTAAACAAAATGTAAAATTATTTTTTCTATATTCAACCCATTTAAAAATATTTTAAAAAGTTGTTTTAAATTTAAGAATTTTAAAAATCTTGTGTTCTACATTTTCCTTCTAAGAAAGAAATTCCTTATAATAATTTTTAAAGGAGAACAAGAGACAATAACTCAGCAAAACTCATCAATACATCAAAAAAACAACATATATACAAAGTTCCCTATCCCTGGACCCCTGGCTATGTAACAAAGCAGGGGAGGTATCTTCTCATATCACCTTTTGGAGAGTCAAATTTGTTCTTTATAATATTCCAAAATTCAGTTTCAATTGTTTTATAGTTGTTCTTTCCATTTACATTATGGTAGTCATTCTGTATATTATTTTCTTGACTCTGCCTACTTTACTTTGCATTAGTTCATATATACCTTTCAATTTTTCTCTGTATTCAGTCAGTCACCAAACATGTATTAATCACTTAATAGTGTGCTAAGTTTGGAAGATACCAAAAATGGCAATGTCTTTGCCCAACATTCATTGGGGAGGTGGGGAGACATACATAAATGACTGGATAACTACATGATGTAGAGATAGGAGAAGGAATGTAGAGGGAAAGAACTGGGGTGTGAGGGAAATACATGGAACCTCCTACCCTAAGATATTATCCTTTCCCCTGACCAGTTTAACCTAAAATTCCCACTATTTGGAGACTTTGCCTTGGAATAGATGGCAAAATAAATGAAGTATTTTCTCCAGAAGGCCACTTGAAAGTTGCAAATTATTAGCCTCCTAATCATACAGTTTCCCATCTTGGAAGGCACAGAAGACAGCCTCTCCCCAAGGAAAGAGGGTGGAGGATAAAACATTTAAATTTCAAGAAGCATGAGGGCAAAGACACATTAAGAAAACTAGTCTGACTTGTACAAAGGATACACATTAGCTATACCCAATCTTTAGTCATAAGATGGAGCTAGTTGAAGCCAGAGAATGACTAAAGTATTTGACTCAATTAAATAGGTAAAAAGGAACCATTCCAATTTTTCTTTTAACTACTGTTTGATTTATTAGGCCTTTTGCTTCATTTAGGAAGCATTGGGTAAAGATCCTTCTTAGGTCTATGGCCATGTGATAAGAAACTTAAACACATCATTTAGTTTCTCTGGGATTTGGTGCTTCCTTATTTTTTTTTATAAATTTATTGACTTATTTTTCCAACTATATGTAAGGACAGTTTTCAACAATCATTTTTGTAAGATTTTGAGTTTCACATCTTTCTTTCTCCCTTCCTTTTGTCTCCCCTTCCTCTGACTGAGATCAATTTAATATAGGTTATACATATACAACTATGCTAAACACATTTCCATATTAATAATCCTGTGAAAGAAGAATACGAATGAAAAAGGAAAAGAAATCCATGAGAGGGAAAAAAATCATAAAATAAAACAAATTTTAAAAATTGAAAATAGTAAACTTTAGTCTGCATTTAGACTCCATAATAGCTTCTCTGGATGTGGATGTTTTCTTATCTAAATTCCTTTAGAATTGTATTTGATTATTATACTGCTTAGATAAAGTCCATCATAGTTGATCATCATACAATGTTGTTGATAATGTGTTCAATGTTCTTCTGGTTCTGCTAACTTCACACATCATCAATTCATACAAGTCTTTCCAGGTTTTTCTGAAATACCCATCCTCATAATTTCTTACATCATCACATTCCTATACCACAATTTGTTCAATCATTCTCTATTTGCTGGGCATCCCTTCAATTCCTAATTACTTGCTACTACAAAAGAGTTTTCTCCATTCTTAAGGATCTAACATAATAATCACCACAGTCCCTTTGGTCTCTAATGTCCTTTCCTGCTCTAAGAATCTATGAGTTCAAGTACCTCTAAGGCAGCATATATTTTCTCTTTGTCCTTAGCCCATTAACTTTTCTACAAATCCATTCCATGGTCTACCCAGTCACCACTGCCATTGGCCTCTTTCCCTCTCACAAGGGTTACAAGAAAGAAAGAGTAGATAGAAGGTGCCCCAACTGCACATTGCTAGAGATTAGAGCCATCTTTCATCCTAGGATCATCCTCACTTTCCTGGCCACCATTGCCATCATCTCTCCTATTCCCTACTCCAACCACTGGGTAAAGTTCCATCTGGAGATGGAAACTATAGAAATGAAAAATAAGAAAGAACAGGGAACCAGTGTGCAATCTGAATATAAAACAATTATTCCCCTCATTCCTCTGATTTATGAATCAATTTGATCAGTAGCAGGCTGCACTATCCAAAACTGCTAATTAACTATTTATGATGCTCACTTACTAGGCAGTCTTTGGCCTAGACACACAAATGCACAGATCACTGAATGAGATTTTCAAAACTTTTTTTCCTTATTTGAACAGCATATTTGGAAGTAACAGAGATTATCTTTCTAAGAGCCATGTCCTTTTCTAACACTTAGTCTAACCATTTGCCTTATGATGGTGATGATACTGTATATCTTCCTTAATCCAAAGGGGAAAAAAGGTCCACATGTATACAGACTAGGAGAAGTTCCCATGGTCAGTTGAGCTATTATGGTGAAGAAGTCAAGAAGTATCAAAGCAAACTGGAAAATTGTGTAGTTCCCTTAAATCTGGTCATTCTAACACAGTTTGATTATGAAGTGGGAACTGGGGTTATGTAGGATGACTTAATAACAATAAATCAATAGTCAACAAATAGATTAAGTATTTATGCTTTGCTAATTGCAAAGGATTTACAGAAAAGCAAAAAGGTCTCTGCCATCAGAAAGGTCACATTATAAAGGAAGAAACAATAAAAAAATAACTAGGTACATGTAAAATGTATTCAGAATAGAAGATAATCTAAGTCAGGGAGGAAGCAGTAATTGGGGAATTGGGAAAAGTCTACAAAAGGTGAAATTTGGATTGAATGCTAATGAATGGCAGAGAAAATTATGAGACAGAAATGACAGAAAAGTGGATTCCAGGAAAAGGGACACACAGTGCAAAGTTGTGGAAATGGAAACTGGAGTGTTTTGTATGGAGAACAACAAAAAGATTAGATAAGAGAGTTTGTGGTGAGGAGTAAAATGTAAATAGATAAGAAAGGTAGGATGGAGTCAGGTTATGAAGATCTTTAAGTGACAAAAAGAGGGCTTTATATTTCATTCTGGAGGTACTAAGGAGCCACTGGAATATACTGAGTAAAGAGGTAACTTGGATGTTGTAGAAAAATCACTTTAATTAGAAAGCTATTGTAAAAGCCCAGGGCCAGGTGAAGAAGGCTTGAATTAGGGTAGTGGCTGTGTGGGTGAAGATAAAAAGGAAAAGGTTCATCAATGGATTTGGATTTCTCAGATAATTGAGAGTGAACTGATGCTAGAATTAAAAGTAACTATATCATTAAAGCATCGATTCATTCTCACTAAATCCTTAGTTTTTACATCAATAAATGATACTTAGCTAAGTTCTCTGAATAATGCTTCTATTTCTTTAATCAATAATATTCCATTATTTTACATATGAGGAAACTGAGGTTCATAGAGTCACAATTTACCATAGTAATGTATTAAATGGTGGAAGAAGACATCAAATTCATGCCTTCTGACCTTAAAATCAGAATTTTTTACTACAGCATGGTGGCTCTCTGGAAAAAGATGAAACTTCACAATAAATCTTACTCTAATGGTATCTTATTCACTTTGGATTCTTCTGGCTATTCTTCACTCATCTTTATTATAAGCCCTTAGGGAATACCCAAAATATATCCTCTTCCCATGAATGCTAAGGACATAAACATAGTGCAGAATCCCTTTTATTTCTTCCCTGAAGATGTAGCACACTCTTCCTTGGGCAAATCTCTCCCCTTCTCTAAGCTTCAGATTCCTCATTTGTAAAATGAGTGAGTTGATCCCTGAAAATGGTTTCCAACTTTAAATCCAATGATTTTATAATCCTTTGATTCTAATGGTTGTAACAAAAAGAATTGAAGATAGGTAGGGGAAAGAATATACATATTAGATTATATACATTACTCTTTATATAACTTTTCAGTCAAATCCAGGAGAAGGAAAAAAACTTTTAGAACATTTTAAGGATATTTGACATTGTTGCCACATGAGTGTTCATGAAATTAATTCTTCAGTTAGTTTCTGTGAATTGCCTGGGAATATCTCTGTGAAAGGATTATCATTTTAAGCTAATTTCTTCCTTTCATGGCTTACTAACTTTTTTCTTCCATGTTTACTAGAGTCTAAAAAAGTAGAAAACCCAACTACTTTAAATGTTAATCTCACTATGACTGGCTTGAGGTGATTTCTCCTTTAATGAGGAAATTATTTGGTGATTTCTAGCTCACAAAGGGAAAGTCTGCTTAGTGTTCCTAGACAAGCTAATTTATGAGTCAATCAATCCACAGTAGTTTATATTATAATAACCTATGAAAAGCTAGCGCAAAGTTTTCATTCTTGTCAACAATCAGTAAACAATGTGATATATGTGAATACGAAGATATAGAAAGACTCTGAAGTAACTCTTTTGTAAACATTTACCATCTCAAACTTTAAGCTACACAAAACACACAAAAATGATGCAAATAGGGAAAGTTTCAAAAAAAATTCAAAGCTTTCCTGAGGTGGAGAAATCTACCACGATTTATGTATAAGAGACTCTTCTTTTCTGGGCATGGTAGTCCTAGTTATCAGGGAGGCTGAGACTAAAGGATCTCCAGTTAACTAATTCTAAGCTGTACCTCGAGCCACCATTTGTGCTCCCACAAAATTTAGCATTTGATATGGTGAACCCTTGTGATTGGGAAGACACTTGATTGCCTAAGAAGAAGTGAATCTTCCAAGGTCCAAGAAAAAAAAGAACAGGTCAAAATTCCAGAGAGTTTGGACCTTAGTAAGATAAAGTGATCCAGTCTTTAAAACACAAAAGTAGTCTCTTCCTCCTCCAAGCATTTAGAGGTTGTTTTTTGTTCACGATATAGCTGGAAGAAGCCATTCAGATAAGACCAGCTACCTCATTTAATTTTATTTGTTAGATTTTTTAAAAATAGAATATATTTCCATTTTCAAAGAACAGAAAAGGAGGATGGTAAGAAAATATGAAGCTCTAGTACAAAACATTCTTTTTTCCTTTTTCTTTTCTTTTTATTAACATTTTATTTGTTTTCCAATTATATACTAGTATCTGCCTATCATTTTTGTAAGGATTTGAATTTTACAATTTTTCCCCACCCTCCCTTCTCTCCACCATCCCCACAGAAAGCTGTCTGATAGTCTTTACATTGTTTCCATGCTATACATTGATTGAAATTGAATGTGTTATAAGAGTAAACATAACACCCCCCCAGAAGATGAGAAATCTCAAGAATAGAGAAAGAGAGAGAAAAAAAAAGTGTACTTCAGTCTGTGTTCAGATTCCAGTGGCTCTGTCTCTGGGTGAATTGCTTTCTTTATCATAAGTCCACCAGAGAAGTTACTTCAATATTTTCCCTCAGTTGCTATTACTAGCTGTACCACTCTATTCCTCTCTACTCTCATTTATTGTATTTTCTCTCTCCTTTCATTCTGGCACTGTCCAGAAGTGTGCTTTATCTGAATACTCTCTCCCTCCATCTTCCCTCTCTTCTGTCACCTATTCTCCCCTTCCCTCCCCCCATTCCCCTTTATCCCATCCCTTTCTTCTCATTTTTCTATGGGGTAAGATAGATTTCCTCACCCTATTAAGTGTGTATGTTATTTTCTCTATGAGCCATTTCTGATGAGAACGAAGGCTCACTCATTCCCCTTGTCTTCCCCCTTTCCACTCCATTGAAAAAACTTTTTTTTGACTCTTATGTGAAATGTCTTAGCTTCTTCTTCTTCATCTTCTTTCCTTTCCTCGCAGTATTTTCCTTTATCATCCATTGACTCCATCTTTTTACTGTATCATACCACTATATTCCGCTCCTTCCTATGTCCTGTCTATATATGCTCCTTCTAACAGCTCTTATAAATGAGAAAGTTCATATGAGTGATCTTCTTTCCATGCAGGAATACAAACATTTAATACAAACAGTTCAATATCATTAAGTTCCTCATAGCTAGTCCTTCTCTTCCACCCCCTCTATGGTTCACCAGAGTCCTGTACTTGCAGATCAAACTTTTTGTTCAGCTCTGTTTGTTTCATTGGGAAAGTTTGAAAGTCCCCTGTTTCATTGAAAGGCCATCTTTTCCCCTGAATGAGGACGTTCAGTTTTGCTGGGTAGTTGATTCTCAGTTGTAAACCAAGATCTTTTGCTTTCTGGAATATCATATTCCAATCCCTATGAGCCTTAATGTAGATGCTGCCAGATCCTTACTATGGAGCCTCAGTAGTTGAATTGTTTGTTTCTGGCAGCTTTTAGAATTTTCTCTTTGATTTGGGAGTTTTGGAATTTGGCTATAATATTCCTGGAAGTTTTTCTTTTGGGATCTCTTTCAGGAGGTGACCAGTGAATTCTCTTGATTTCTACTTCACCCTCTGCTTCTAGGATCTCAGGGAAATTTTGCTATATTATTTCTTGGAAAATGAAGTCTAGGCAACTCTCCTGGTTGTGGCTTTCAGATAGCCCAATAATTTTTAAATTATTTCTTCTGCATCTGTTTTTGAGTTCAGTTGTTTATCCAATGAGATATTTCACATTCTCTTATAATTTTTATGTGTTTTGATCTTTCATGGGACTAAAGTAATTCTCTATGGTCAGATTCTTCTTTTTCTTTTGTTTACTACTCATTTCCTGAGCCCAAGTCAGCACTTCCAAGACTTTGGGCTTTTTTGGGGGGGTTACCCCACTGGGACCTTTATTCCTCCAAGGTCTTATGCTCTGTTGCCTGTGCTTTGATATGTACATGGCTTCATACTTCCCTCTGCCCTGGAGCTATAAGGAGGGATCCAGCTTGGCTACTTAGTATGGAAGCCCAAACTGCAATGTGGATCTGAGTGTAGGCAACCAGCAGAGTCCTACCCCGATGGGAGAGCAGAGAAATCTCTGTAGACTTTCCTTAGGGTCTCTGGGGTGCAGACTGCTTTCTCCTGATTCTCACTGCAGATTCTGCCCGGTGTTCCTGACTCCACACTCATTTTGATGTAGAAGAGTTCTCTCACTGCCCCTTCAAGTTGTTGCCAGTGATCTCTGGATTGGGCTGCACTGTGGCCGTGGCTTTTTTCCAACTCCTGGTCCTGGTGAAACATACCTTTCCACAGAACTTCTAAGTTATCTTGGACTGAGAAAATGTATCACTCAGTATTTCTGTGGGTTCTGCCCCTCTAAATTTTGGCTAGAGTCATAACTTGTTGGCTTTTAGAGTTGGGGGAAGGAGCTCCTGGGAAATGCTTCCTTCATGCTGCCATCTTGTCTCCGCCCCACCATATCTCCATTTGGGTATCTTCTCCTCTATCCCCTATTTTGTTTTCGCTTCCTTTTATGTGCTGTCTCCCCTTCCATTAGAAGGTAAGGTCCTTGAGATCAAGAAGCCTGGTACCTAGCTGACTTAATTGAATTAACTCCAGAGAACATTCTACCTATCTCTCATTTGGGACTTTGACTTTTCTGCAAAGTCCCTGAAAGCTCTTTACTTGGAAATATCATTTGCCAGATTCAATCAACTGTCCTATCCCATCAGGACTTTCTCTTTCTGATTAGAATGTGGAGCAGTGAAATCTTCAACCCCATTTAAAAGCCTCAAGACATACATCTTATTTCCCACCAGCTACCCTCATTTTTGTCTTCCATGAATCTCCAGTATCCCCTCTGTCTCCCCACTTTCCCTTTCCCCCCCTCCTCTTTTCAGCCTTCTTTTGGATATTGGTCCTCTAAGCTCCTGGAGGAAAGGGATCCTTTTTCTTTGTCATATTTGCATCTTTAATGTGTAACACATTTTCTGGCAAATGTTTATTGACTATTGGCTGCCATATACCTTTAACTTTACAGTTATATTTATGGTATACTTAACTCCTTAATGAAAGGAAACTCTTTCAAGACAGGGAGAATCCCTTAGTAATCTTTATATTCCAACCCCAAGGGTTAATAGACTAGCTAGAATTTAGAAAATGTTTTATTGATCAATCTACCTAATTTTTCAGTATCTTACCTTCTATACAAATGTTTTATACATAGACTTACACAGACTCACAAATGGAATTGACAAGCACAAATTGGCTTTCTTCCCTTTTGTTCCTTAGGGCATCTGAGGCTTTGAGCATTAACAGCCTGTTCTTCCCATGATTTTGCTCAGGGTCACAGTTATGACTGGTGTTAGACCTGGAAATTCAGTAAGAGCTACTGGTTGAGATTGTACTTGAGGAAATCATATTGCCTAAGGTAGCTGAACTCAGTAACTCTGCTTTATTATTCTGCTCCATGGTTGACCTGCAATTTCTCACTTGGACCTGGATTTAACTTAAACCTTTCCCAACCACTGTTTCCTGCCATATGAGTAGAAAAGCTTTCTCTACTGGTTTAACAAATAAGTTTTTCCTCTCTTTTAAGGAATTTTACTTTTCCCTATTGGCTTGATAGTGATAACTATTTTGGTTCCTATTCTGTGGTCCTCTTGATGACACTCACTCTCCCCTTATGGAAGCCCACCATGGATGAGCACCTGAGTTTTCTACCCAGAAGGTTCCATTCCCATTCCAAATCACCGTTGTAATGAGAGGAAACAAGAAAGGGACTAGTTGGCTAAGTTGAAGAATGTGTTGCTCAAAGTCCCGCCCCCCTTTCCTTTCCCTTCTTATCTCTAGCTTTGCCTCTCTCTATGTGTCTCTCCCTGTCTCTGTCTATCTGTCTGTTTTTCTATCTCTCTCTCTCTGACTCTGTCTCTGTCTCTCTCTTTCTGTCTCTGTGTCTCTGCCTTTGTCTCTCTCCTCTGCTTATGTGCTATGAACAGAGATAGAAGGAAATAAATATAAAGAACAGGGTCAACCATAGGTGCTTATGAGAAACAAGATTAATTCTGTCAATGACAGTTTTTAATAGAATAAAAGATCATACTTAGAAATAATTACCACTTGTATCCAGTGGAAGCAAGTAAGCACAAAGGGATAAGAACCATAAATCCTTTCCTTGATTATCAGTCACCTTAGCAAGAACCCACAATTTAAAAAAAAATCAAACTTTTATATTTTCCCTTTAGCATTTGCTTCTCCAGTTTTCCTAGAGGCTTTAGCTTAAGGAGGTTGCACTGTTGCTCTGGGTGGGTTGGGGGGGGAGGCAGATCCCCCCCTTCAGGTTCCTTAAATCTTCATTTGCTTTCTTCTCTTTCTCCAGCTCTTATTTTGATCCAACTCCAGTCCCAACCATACAATATTTCCTTATCTTTGAAGATGGTTCCAAATCCCAGAAACCTCTGTTGGTTCAGGTCATTCCTATTCCCTCTATGGAAGGTATTATCAAAAAGAAATCATGTACCAATATTTCTCATCTTTCAGCAGATGGACTCTACCAAGAACTATTTTCCTTTATTTTCATCCAAGTCCTCAATTGTTTTGACCCCTGGTCTCTGAATTCTGGCAAGCATATTGGTGTGTCTAGGTCAATGGAAAGTATTACACTATTGCCTCTGACCCTTCAAAGCCATCAGTGGAAGTACAGTAAAGGAGACAGGCATATGATTTATCAATCTATTTGCATTTTCTTAGTGTAAATTATATGCCAAGAATTTTGTTAGGTACTAGAGATAGAAATACAAATAGTAATATTCTTGGTTTTCAAAGAGGTTACATTTAATAAAAGAAGACTCTATACACAGAGGCATAAGGAATAGATAGAAACCAATTAGGTATTTGAGAGTGGATAAAGTGCTGGACCGGGAGTCAGGAAGACTCATTTTCCTGAGTTCAAATCTGACCTCAGACACTTACTAGCTATGTGACCCTGCACAAGTCAATTAACTCTACTCATTTTCCTCACTTGTAAAATGAACTGGAGAATAAAATGGTGAACAACTCCTGTATCTTTGACAAGAAAATCCCATTTGGGGTCACAAAGAGTTGGATTTGACTTAACTCAATCAGAGAAGAATTAAGGCTAATAAAACTGGAAGGAATTGAGCACCACATTCTTCAACTTAGCCAACTAGTCCCTTTCTTGTTTCCTCTCATTACAACGGTGATTTGGAATGGGAATGCAACCTTCTGGGTAGAAAACTCAGGTGCTCATCCATGGTGGGCTTCCATAAGGGGAGAGTGAGTGTCATCAAGAGGACCACAGAATAGGAACCAAAATAGTTATCACTATCAAGCCAATAAGGAAAAGCAAAATTCCTTAAAAGAGAGGAAAAACTTATTTGTTAAACCAGTAAGGAAAGCTTGTCTACTCATATGGCAGCAATTATAAAGAATTTTAAATACTAAGCAGAAGAAGTAGATGTATGTGAATCTCTGGGATGCTCAAATAGCACAATGAAAATAAGTAATGAATGGATTGGGGAGAAAAAAGTCTTTTTTTAAAGAAAAAGACAAAATGAAAATTTAAAAACTAAAGAATAAAAGTTGAAGAAGGAGGAAAAAGAAGGGATTTTTATCTGACTATTTAGGGGGAGAAGAGGGAAAGAATTAATTTACAAGGTAAGAGAAGAAAGTTTAAAAATAAGTTAAAATTCTAAAACTAGTAAAAGGGATAAGAAATGAGTATAGGGAAGAGAGTTAATGGGAAAAAGGTTATTTCAAAATATATTAAGCTAAAATAATTAAATATTGCCTGTGATAGCTCTGGTGTGTGTCTAGACATTGACTTGTGAGTCAGGTTGAGTAGAAACATACACACAAGGTCGTGATACAAAATCTATTGATTTATTTTTGGAAACTCAGACTTTTTATAACAAAAACTTGTCTCAGGAACGACCAGTTAAAGGAGACCTAGTTTCACAATTTCCTGGGTAAATTTATAATATTTATTCTTAGAAATCTGCAGACTTCCTTATCAGAAAAGCCTTTTACAACCACCTCCGGAGCCACAGATTGTCCCAGGTCAGGGTTCCCAGGAGAGCCAATAAATCCATTTAATGAGCAAGAATACATACATATCTCCAAGGATATGTGTAAATTACTCCCAGGAACTGGAACTCAACAATTAAAGAGACATGGTATCATCTTTACAAAGAGAGAAAAGACTAATTTTTAAAAGTTTGAGACAAATGAAGTAAAATAGACCCCCAAAATCATAATTTTAGTGTAAATGAATTAAATAATCCAATAAAACAAAAAAAATGTGAAACATTGGATAAGAAAACAAAATCCCACAATCTGTGGCTTATAAGAAATATATTTTAAAAAACATGCAAAAAATTAAAATGAGAGGCTGGGAAAATTATATTAAGCATAAGGTTTGTTCAGTCTCCTTACTGTCATGCAGCTCACATATCCACCTGGTAACCAAGTCTTAGTATATTATCAATCTAAGCATATTTTGCATTTATTCCATTCTCTAAACATACATAGCCAACATTCCTTATCACTTTCTTACCTGAAAAATTTCAATAGCCTCCTGACTGATTTCCCCATCTCAAGTTTTTCTTCTATCTACTCAATTCCCCACACAGCTGCCAATCTTTGGCTCTGACCATTTCATTCCAACACTCCATAAATTTTTTCAGCTGTGTGTATTATTCAACAGACCCATCAAAATGGCATTTTTACTGTTCCTCATACATGGTTCTATGCTTCCCTTCTCCTTGCCTTTACAATGAAAGTAGTCCCCTCTGCCTAGAATGCACTCCCTCCTCCCTCCATTTCTTAGAATCTCTAGTATCCTTTAAAACCATTCAAGTAACAACTTCTACATAAACCCCAAACATTTCCTGATTCCCCAGTTGCTTGTACTCTCCCCTCCAAAATCATTTTGCATCTATTATATATGTATTCCACATATACATGTTCTCTCTACATAGATATTTATATTCTTTGAACCTGGAGAATATTTTCTGCCTTTGTCTTTGTTCCCTTGGAGCCTGACATAGTGTTTGTCTCATAGAAGGAACTTAATGTTTGTTGATTGACATGAAAAAATGCCGGCATTTATTTGGCCTAGACTTTTGGATTTTAACTCTTTAGATCTCAATCCTTCTCCCTAGACTGGATCACCTCACCCCAATACCTGTTTTAATCACTAGCATGTGTTCAAAAATCCCATGAATAATATATATATATATATATATATATATATGTATATATACACACACACACACACACACACACACACACACATATATATATATATATATATATATATATATATATATATATATATATATAAAACCAAGGATATAATCATTGGCTTCTTGTTTCTCCCTATTTGTCTGCTCTCTGGCTCAATTTATTTCTTTTGACACCCTGCTTTGTTTAATTTGGTCCATACTCCTTCTACTTCTGTCTGCTCCCTCAGATTGCTCGTTTCTGATTACCTTTCTCACTCTTCTGATAAATGTACACATTTGATGACATATTAGACTCTGACAAATCCCCATTCTTCTCTTTATGTGTTTCCTTTCTGCCACACTGGCTCTCAATCAAGGGCAATGTGTCCCCAGATATATGAAAAGTTTGTCAAGGAATATGAGGAATAATTGGTAAATAGCCTTTATTATTTTAAAGCAGTTAATCTCTTTATTCTATTTCTTAAGTCCATATGCATGGTAAACTTGATAATTGAATTCTTTTCCTATTGAATGGGGAAGGGGAAGGTTTCTAAAAACAAAGCAAAAGATATTGGAAGCAAAAAGGATTTGAAAATGTTGTTCTTGCTCAACTCTCTCACTTTACAGGTAAAAAACTGAGGTTCAGAGAAGGTCAATGATTTACCTTATGTCACAAAACTAAAACATAGCAAAGCTTCAGTGCAACTCTAAAGGTCAAATTCCTATATTCCCATTTTCATACTAAATTAAGTTTTTCAATTCTTCCCAATTTATGTTTCTATGTTAGGGACCTTTTTTTTCTTCATGAGCCCTAGTTTACTAGAAGAAAATTCCAGATTTTCTGTTGATTTCACCTTGAAGGTTCACAATTAAAAACAAGTCTATTGTTCTCCTCCAGAGTATTTTGTCTTCTCTGAACTGTTTACATTCTTGGTACCCCATTAATAGCTGTCAATTAACTATTCTAATCATAATAAGACTCCTTCCAGAAACATCAATATCCAGTAAGAAGGAACAAAGAATCCTTTACATTTTGGGGTAAGTTATTAGAAAGTAATAAACACATTAGTAGAAATGATAATTTTATATTTCCTCACTTGATGTAAGATCAGGCTCTTCCTAAGAGAGAAATGCACAAGAAATATTAATTCACACACACAAAAATCTACCCTAAATGTCTATAAAGGATCATTTAATATATAATGTTATTCTTTTTAAATAGAGAAGTGTGAAGGGTAATATGGATATGAAACATTGCATGCACTTTGAGATGAGGTCACTATCATTAATTTTACTTAGTTTTACTTTGCTACCAGGGAGTTCTCATAAAGTTGAAAAATACATTGATCAAACTTTTCTAAAAATGCTATCTCTTTGAGTTGATTTTCCCAGAGCTGGTTTGAGGGTAGTGATGGGGGGGTATAATAGTA
This sequence comes from Macrotis lagotis, assembly GCF_037893015.1. Taxonomy (NCBI): domain Eukaryota; kingdom Metazoa; phylum Chordata; class Mammalia; order Peramelemorphia; family Peramelidae; genus Macrotis; species Macrotis lagotis. The sequence continues at coordinate 91,750,163 of NC_133661.1, forward strand.
AAACTAAAAGGACCATCAGGGCTTCAAGACCAAGAAACCAACAGCCTCAGAGAAACTACAGTCAATCCTCCTTAGAGATGAGCAAACTACATAAAGGGTGATACTATAGCCCAATTAACAGATCAAGAAATACCCTGTCAGATATATGGAAAGGAGAGAAATTTATGACCAAACAAGAAATAGAGTACATTATAAATTGCAAAATAGATGATTTTGACTATATTAAATTAAAATGTTTTTTCACTAATTAAACCAATGCTGCCAAGATTAGAAGGAAAACAGAAAGCTAGGAAACAATTTTCATAGCTAGGGGTTCTGATAAAGATCTCATTTCTAAAATATATAGAGAATTGCATCAAATATATAGGTTACATGCCATTCCTCAGTTAATAAATGGTCAAAGGATATGAAGAGGTAGTTTTTGAATAAAGAAATTAAAGCTATATATAATCATATGAAAAAAATGCTCCAGATCATTACTGATCAGAGAAATGCAAATTAGAATAACTATGAGGTTCCACCTCACACCTATCAGATTGGCTAAGATGATAAAATGAGGAAATAATCAATGTTGGGGAGGTTGTGGCAGGATTGGGACATTAATGCATTGTTGGTAGAGTTGTGAACTGATCTAACCACTATAGAGAGCCACCTGAACAATGTCCAAAGAGTAATAAAACTGATCATTCCCTTTGAATCAGCAATACCAATGCAAGGTCTATATCCAGTAGAAATCATAAAAAAATGGGAAAAGTCCCACATGTTCCATAGTGGAAAAAAATTGAAAATTGGGGAGATATCTATCAATTGGGGAATGGCTGAACAAGTTATGGTACATGAAGGTTATAGGGTATGATTCTGTAAGAAACCATGAATAATCAGACTCAAGAGAAGCCTAGAATGAATCACAAGAACTGATGCTGAGTGAAGGGAGCAGAACCAAGAGAACTTTGTACACATTAGCAACAACATTGTGAATGCAGCTCAGAGAGCTAGGACAACCCTAGGAAACCCACTATGAACAATGTTATTTACATATGTATTCTGCTCATTTCTTATGTAGTTTGCTCATTTCTTCAGAGGAAGAAAATCAAAATAAAGTAAAACTAAACAAAACAAAACCTAAGGGTCTAAATGAATACTCCTACATTCAATTTTGTTTGATTTCCCTTATATTTTTCTTTTCTATCTCATGGTTTTCTTTCTTTTCCCTTAATCCTAATCCCTTTTACAGAAAATGACTAATCTAAAAATATGTTAAACGCCGAAGTGTATAATATTCACCACTGAGGGGAGGGGGATGGGAATGAAGGGTTAAAGGAAATTATGTAACTTAAAAATATACACATCTGGGGGCGGCTAGGTGGCGTAGTGGATAAAGCACCGGCCTTGGAGTCAGGAGTACCTGGGTTCAAATCCGGTCTCAGACACTTAATAATTACCTAGCTGTGTGGCCTTGGGCAAGCCATTTAACCCCATTTGCCTTGCAAATATATATATACCCATGTGAAATAATGATAAATGTAGAAAAATAAAATAAACTATCAATTGGAAAAAAAGAGATGAACAAACTGAGGTCCAAAGAGGTTCGCCAAAGACCAGTAATTTTGTACCATGCCCAGATCTAGAACTCAGATGAACAACTCCTTGTTTAATAATTATTCCACCATTTTATGTTACCATTCAATTAATAGTGTCCTCACAAGTGATTTAATCACTCAATCAATAAACATTTATGAAGTTCCTATTATGGGCCAGGCAATGTCCTAAAGGTTAGGGATACACAAAAAGAGGAAAGACAGTCTATTCCCTAAAGAAACTTGCAATATAATGGGGGAGACAACATGCAAACAAATACAGACATATAGATATATTGATATATAGATGTATCTATATAGCTATGAAACAAGCCACATGCAGGAGAAATAGGAAATAATTAAAAGAAGGAAGGAAAGCATTGGATTAAAGAGGGACTGGAAAAGTTTTCTTAAGAAGATGGGATTTTAGTTGAGACTTAAAGGAAGCCTGAGAGGTCAGTAATCAGAACAACATTTGGCAAGTGAATACTATAAGCGATATATGGTGGGTAGGAGAAAATACTTCAATGAACTTGTGATTTGCAGCCATGAGGATCTTACCTTCAGGGAAACAGGACAAAAAGGAATTCATACTTTCTATTGGTTTTTGGCTTGGGTCTATGTCATCCTATAAAATCTCTAGGAAGAAGATAGGTGACAAGAGGAGGAAACAAAGTTAACTCAGAATGATGGAACCATTTGTCACTATACCTCTCACTTGTCCAAAGTCACACAACTAATAAAGAGTCTGGCGCCAGATTTGAACTTGGGTCCTCCTGTCTTCAGGGCCATTTTTCTAACTACTTCCCCATCTAGATTGCCTTTGGACATGTCGTTTAACTCTAAATACCTCACATCCAGGATCATCTCCAGTCATCTTGATTCATAATGGCTCTGGAGGAAAAAATGAGACTGTTGACTTAGCACAGACAGCCCCCCCTCACTCAAATCCAATTCACATATTGCAATGGAATCACCTCCCCTAGTATCATGGTCTTCAGAAACAAAGGAAGACCATCATCAATCATATAGCTCCTAGAGCTAAATAATAATTTATTAGACATCTGACATATGCCAAGCATTATGTTGGGCTTAAGGAATGGGGAAAAAATGAACCAAAAAAATAGTCCTTAGCCTCAAAGAATTTACATTCTATGGGAAAAGAATAAGTCTACTATGTTCTAGGTCTCATGCTGATCACTTTTACAAATATGACCTAAGCTGATTCTCAGAGCAACCCTGTGTTGTATAATTCTTTCTGTCACATCTGACTCTTTGTGACCACAATTGGGTTTTGTTGATAAAGATACTGGAGTAGTTTCATTTTTCAGCTCATTTTACAGATAAGGACCCGAGGCAAAGTGTGAGACCAGATGAGAAAACTCATCATCCAGAGTTTACATCTATCTGTTGTGTCACTTAGCTTGCTGCCCTACTTCTTCATTGGATCCTTTTTTTTACAACATAATTGCTTTTTAATTTAACAATATGACAAACTTTAATACTTTAAACTTGGATTTTAGAATCTAATTCTCCACAATAGTTGTCTATACTTTGTGTTTAGACATATGAAGCCATGGATGTTGCTGGCCTCTTCTTTGACTTTATCTCATATTAATTATTTTTAGGTTTTTTATATTAATTATTGAGCATCTCTTTTGCTTATCTTTCTATGATGTAGGCATTCTCCACAGCAGAATTTCTTAACCATTTTTTTGTGATGGATCCCTTTGTCAATTTTGAAAGTTTTGCAACTTCAATATATATGATTACAAAGAAAACTAATTATATTAAAACAAAGATTTCCAAATTTGTGGATATAAGGAATTAAGAATTCCTGGCTCTATTTTATAAAAGCTTAGCATTTTCTTCCTTTCACTTCTCTTTTCTGTTTCAAGTCTTTTTGACTAAATTTGCAGGAAGATTGCAGCCATTATTGTTGACCCTCATCAATAGGTAAACTCCATACCTAGCACAGATAATTTGGGGTTAAATGATTTCCTGAATTTCACAGCTCAGCTATCCACTCTTGCCCTCAAGTCGTCACCAGTAAAATACTGTATGCTACTTACACGTACTTCTAATATCATTTGAAATTCATCAATTTTGCATTTCATTGGCTGTTGGTATCTTTATGACTGAAAGTCATAAAGCATCATACATTAGAATGCCTGGATTCAAAATCTGGTTGAGCTATCTAAGTGTGTCACCCTGGGCAATACATTTAACTTTACTGGACTTCAGTTTCCTTACTTTTAAAATGAAAAAGTAAATCTAGATATTTAAGGTTCCTATCAGCTGTAAATCTATCAGTTTAGGAATAGTTCCAAAAGGATAGGTTTTGATTCAGAGAGGAGGTCAGGTTCATTATAAATATTTAAAAATTTCCAAAAGTAATTCAGCTAACTCTTTTCTTATTTATTTCTAGAGTCAACGTACTTCCCATATAAAGCCCAAGGAATCATTTGTAGGACTGTCATTAATGTTCTACCTCCTAGATAAAAGTGTTTCTGAAGAGAAGGTCCTAGATTATCTCTATCACTCTCACTGACTTCATCATCCATCATCCAGTCATCAATCCATTCTCATGGATTCCAATATTATCTCTATGTAGCTGCCTCCAAAATCTTCACATCTGATCTTCAACTCTGACCTGAACTCAAGTCCTATATCTCCAATAACCTCCTGAGCATCTCCAGCTGGATACTTCCCAGGCATCTCAAACCCATAATGTCCAATACCACTCATCATCTTTCCCCTTCCATTCTCCTCTCTTTTACTTTTCTCTTCCTTTCAAGAGTACCATACCAGTTTACAAGCTTGGAGTCATCCTTGACTCTTCATCCTCACTCATACGACTTATTCAGTGCTGAGCCATGTTGGTTTCACATCTTCAACATCTCTTGCCTCCTTCCTTCATTTCTGTTCACAATGCAACTACTCTAGTTCAGACCCTCAACATTTTTCACTTGGATGTGGAAATAGTTTCCTACTTGGCATCTTTCATTCATCTCTCCAAACTATGCTCCAGACAGCTGCCAATGTGATATGCCTAAAACATTGTCTTTTGAATAAAACGATCTCCTCCATTGTCATTTAAAACCTTTTAACAATCAAGGTTATGTCTACCTTATAAGGCTACTTACACATTATTCCTATCCCTATCCCCTCCCTTATGCACTTTTACTAAAACCAAATGGTCTTCTTTTCTATGTCTTATATATGATATTCTGGCTCTCACCTACATATCTTTGTTCAAGTTATCTCTCCCATACTTAGAATGTTTTCCTTCATAACTCCCTCTTAGAGACCCTTCAGGAAACATTTTCTTCCAATTGATAGCACCCCACCCAAATCCCTGTAAAATGATCTTGTATAAATCTTTTTTTACTTATATGTAAACTGTAGCATCTCTTCTCATTCTTCTTGAATCTTCCAGAATGTAAGCTTGTTAAGAATAAGGACTACTCTTTCTATCCTCATCCTCATCATCTAACTCAGTGACTAGATTGAAATAAGCTCCAATAATTATAGATAGATAATTGGAAGGGATCTTAAAATCATATAATTTCATGGATAAGGAAACTTAGGCCAAGAGAGTTTAAATGACTCACCACAGGTAGTGACAAAAATCAGAATTCAAAGTCAGGACCTAAATTGCTAAATTTAACAGCTCATTTTCACTAGTTTTTCTGTTGTACAATGCTATACTCAATATATGTTTTTGGTTCATTTATAGATAGATTAAATTTCTCAGTTATTTATCCAACTGTATGTATCATTACCTAAACAACAGACATGAACAGTAGGCACTTGGTTTTTCTGTACAGATTACTAGGAATCTTTTAGAATAAGTAAGCAAGTACAATGAGAACATCTAATATCATGTGACTTGATGTAATTGGTACAATATTTTCCTCAGACAGAAACATCTATAGGATTTTTTCATTTGGACCCCATGAAGAACATCCTCACAACAGAAGTTGGGATACACAAAGACAGATAAAGCATCCTGCCCTTGAAAACAGCATCTTTATTCAGATATATTATCCACTCCCTTTGGGTTTGGGAGGTCATCATGGTAGGACATCTTTCCTAATATTACAGCCTCAAATGGGATGAATTTTGCATTATTATCCTGTACTCAGTGAAAATGACAGAGGAAATCAGCCCATATTGGAGCAATTGATGGTACACAGACACTGCAAAAATCTGTAGTCTCTTTGGAAAGTTTTGGAATTTAGGACATGAAAAACAGATTTCTGCTACTTGTTTGTCCTTCCCTCCCCCATTTCTGGAATGAGTGTGGATCCATAACTCTATATGAATCATTCCTATATTTTTCCCAAGATTAATAAACATAATTTGAAATTCTATATATTAAACCTTACTCAATTTTTAAAAGAAAAAAGATATGGATGAAAGATTTGATAAAAATTACATAATGGATGGTTAAGGTCACACTTGTTAAAAGACGTATGACATTTGTTTGAGCTACAACTTTTCCGAAAAGCTACTAGTCAAATTCACTATTCCTACGAAGCCTCTTTGCTTATCTCAGATGAGTTTCAAATAGGGCACCTACAAATAGGCCTATACCCACTCCCAAGATGTTTCACTTTTGGACAATTAGTAGAGTTTCTCTATGGTTACACAAGTAATCAGAAAGCAGACAAAAATCAATTAATTGCCTTCTAGGATAGATTGAACTTAGTACAATCTGTGAAGGCAGTGCTGCCTACAATTCTCAATTTGTAGACCAGAAGTCCTCTGTTCTCCGATTTCAAAATTATATAGATATTCCACTTGTAACTTTCTTTCCACCTTCATAAAAATACTGCTGTTGACCACATTGTCATTTTGTTCTCTATTTGCATATGAAGCAGACTCATGGCATCTAGTTTTGAGAAAGGAAACTAGCCCGTTCTATAGTTTAATTGTAAACATACTCATCACAATTATGGGGTTACAAGCCACATACCAAAGGAATCAATGATGGTTAGACACTCACTGTCAAGTGTTATTGAAGAAATGATAATTATTCAGAGTTGTATGCCTCTTCAGATGAAACAAATGAGAACATCTTTGCTAATAAAAACAGCCTGCAAATAATGGCATCATCTGTTCCCAAAGTTTTTGACAGATGCCTGTGATGCTCTTATTTGTCCTAAAGGAAGCATTCAGCTGAACTAAAACAAGAAAGGAAAGGGGGATAGAAATCCCGTTGATTCTCTACAGAACAAACTTTATTGTAGATTCTTCTGGTGAAACTATAATGTAATCTGTAGATTTACTATTTCTATATTTAGGCAAAGTCAGACTTTCAAAACCCTTGATTAAATGTATTGGAGAATTCCTGGAATGCAACAGAATGCCATTTTTTTCCATTTTAGCAAGCTGGCCTTGAAAATGTAAAAATTTGCTTTCCTCCATACCCACATATTAGATGAATTACGTAGTCATGAATAATGTAAATGCTTTAAATGTCCAACCATTTCACATTTTCCTTTATGGCAGAATCTGTGTGCATGAATACACATAAAAAATCCTTCAATATATAATATATTTTTGTAACCTTCATGTTATGCTATAATACATTTAAATAATATATTACAATTAAATATATATGCATGTAAGCATATATTGAATCTGCTTCTAAAGAAAAGATAAAGGTATAAAATGCTTTACCTATTTCCCAGTTCTTAAGTATTTTAATCACACATCATGCTGTGTTTTGTTTCATCAGGATCATAGTTCATTTTTCTCTTGGCCTATGTCAATGTGAAGTCTACAGTTCTCTGAGTTACTAGATAGATAATTGGAAGGGATATTAAAATCATATAGTATTATCCTCTAATTTCATGGATAAGGAAACTACTATATGGAAGTGATATCCATATTCCTCAAATTTTCCAAAAAATATCTTTCTTTTCACTAGATTCTGATAACCTTGCTGCAAATGACTCCCAAGACTACACAGCTCAGGCACATACTTATTCCACAAGTAAGCTGATTAGGGAGTTATAGATGAACTGCCCTAATTGTCACATTGGTTTGAGGCTGAAAGATGGTTCAACAGAGCAGCATGATACTACACAATTGCTCTGAGTTGTTGGGGAGTTGACAAATCATATGTACCAGTGGGAATTTCTCTATAGAGATATTTTCCTTTCTTTGAAACAGGCTAACTAATGATTTTCAATATATTAAATATACTACTGAGAATTGTTGAGAGGCAATAATGGATTTCTAGTTTTATTTACAATGTTTCTATTTCTCCTTTGTGATGCCTTTTTCTATAGGCGAATAGGATAAATTCTACTATGAAATGTAATGGACTTCAAATGGTTCTGTCATATGATGGGAGTCACAGGTTAAAAGCATTTGATCATTCTAAGATATTGCTGCAGAATTCAATATATTTTATTTTACATACTTAAGTTATTTCATCCTCTAAGGAGGATTAAAAACACCTGATACCATTATTAGAGTGGCTCCAAGTTTCCTGGGATTCAAGAGGCTTAGTGGAGAGTTCACTGGATTTATAATCAGGAAGACCTGGATTCAAGTCTTATTCCAAACACTTAGTAGTTCTTTGATTATGCATAAGTGACTTAATCTTATGGTACCTCAATTTATTCATTTATAAATAATGGCTGTGGGAGTAACCTTTCCACTCTCAGTCCAAATAGAAAACTCTTAATGAAGCCTTTCCTGGTCCTACAAGATGCCTCAGTCTCCTCCCCAAACTATCATGTATTCATTTTATATACATTTTATAAATGTGCACATGTTGTCTTTTCCATTAGAATCTTTTTGGAGGTAGAGAATGAATCATTTTTACCTTTGTGTCCTTAGCAGTTAGCACACAGTTTATCAGCATGTCTGTTGATTGATAGGTTGGCTGCTTGGTTGGAGGTCATCTAGTCCAGCCCTCTAGCTTTACAAGTAATGATTGAAAAGTTACGTAGCAAGGTAGAACTTTGACAGAGCCAAGGTCAAAAGAACTGTAGATTCCTTGCCTCCAACTCTAATAAATCTTTACACTGCATTGTGAAACTACACATGATCATGGGCTCTTAACTATGGATGACTATGGGCAAGTAATTTAATGTCTCAGTTTGTTCAAGTATAAAATGAACTGTTGACCTCAAAGGATCAGTTTACCTCTAAAATATTAGGATTCTATAAATGTTACAAAGTGAAGCCTTTTTGAAAATATTCAATAATTTCATAGAATATCATCAAACAGCACTAATTTACAGTTTCCAACTTAAAGAATTTTTTTGGAAAATTAAGAAAATATTTTTTTGTTTCCAGTCCTGGATATTCCCTGACATGCTTAGATTTTTTTCAGTAACTATTTCCAGTGAGATAGCAACCACACTCCCAAGTCTTTTAGTACCGCGGAAAGAGTTTAATCTGAGTTTGGTGACAAACTCATTGAGAATGATCTCTTTCTATTTCTCTCCCTGTTAATCATGGTTATTCCATTTTTTCCTAGTACAAACATCATTCTCCTTTTTGAAAAAGAAACTAAAAAGTTTAGTATCATTAATTCATTAAAAGTTTGAGAAGTATCTTCTCTCTATTCTATTCATTGTCATCATTCTAACCCTTTTTCATTATTCCTTTTGGTCCTAACAATAGCAAAAAATAAGTTCCTTTTTTAATACTTAGAATGATTGACTTTCAGGAGCTTAGCAACTTTTTAACAACTTTGATCTGTGTTTCTCATATTGATTTTTGGATTCCTTGCTACCGTGAGTGACATAGTTAGACAGGTTAATTCCAAACATAGAAAATTACTTGCTGTTTCCCATGTCATTTAACAACGTGACCAGGTGGAACAAATAACTTTGGGGGAAGGCTGAAAGGACAAATCACTCAGGATAAATGACAAATCTCATCCTGAAAAAATAATAAACAATCATTAAAAACCTTTTTTTCATATTCAATAACTTAACTGTTTTCTATCTTAGGGATTTTTTTTAAACTGCAGGTGCCAATCAGCATTTAAATGAAATGAAAAGATTAAACCACATAGAACTCTTTCCAGATTCTTCTCCCATTAATGGCAAAATGTGTTGAATTAAATTAAATCATGATAATGGCATCAATAAAAACCAGCTTCCTACCTCATTTTGTTACTGATTTTAAGACTCTTTTCTAAAAATACTTTTGAAGTCACCAGTAAAATTTTGTTGCTTAGAATTCTGCCTTGAGTTTTAGCTTTTTGTCTTTGAGCAAGCTTGAAATTTTGACTTTATTACATTTGTCCATCAGTAGCATGCTGTTTCAGGAAATATCGAAGTCTCACCACATCTGTGAATTGGCAGAAGGCACCAGGACTGAGGTTAGAGCATTGCCCCATAGCAGGATGAGGAGCCACCTCATTTCAGATGCCGACAGAAATAATCAGATACCACATCTCAGCCTAGCTTCCAGGAATCCTAAGAAAAACGTAGCCATTAAAATTAACATATTTTAGCTACTAGAACAGGGGAACAAGAATTAAACATTGGTAAATAACATCCAATTATATTAAATAAGCCCTTATTGAGGGCAATATCTACAATATCTCAATGATGAAAGGACATGGGGTGGGTGGCATCTAGTCAAAAAATATCTGAATAAGAATTAACTCTAAAATGTACAGAACAATAGTTGCACAGGTTTTACTTAAAACTTTCTTCAATAGGACCACAGAAGAAAAGAAAAGATCATATAGCATAATGCACATTGGCTTATAACTGTGAAACTGCACTATTTGAGACAGCAACAAAGAATTAGAAATTGAGGGGCTGCCCACCCATTTGAGAATGTTGAACAAGTTTTAGTATGAGATTATAATGAAATACTGCTGAGGTGCTATAAAAAATGATGAGCAGACTAATTTCAGAAAAAAAATGACAAGATTTAAATGAATTGTGGGAGCCAAGATGGTGGCATGAAGGCAGGAATTCCCAGAAACTCATTCCCCCCAAAACTCCAAAAGCCATCAAATTATGACCCTAGCCAAAATTTAGAGGGGCAGAAACCACAGAAAGAGTGAGTTATACAATTTCCCAGTCCAAGACAACCTAGAAGTTTGGTCTATTCCACTGGACCAGGGGTTGGAAAAGGCCACAGCACAGCTGGGTTGGGTGCCTGGGTCCATGGCAGAGGGGGCAGTTTCTAGACTGCTTGACCCAGGGATCATCCAGGACAGCTTGAAGGGGCAGTAAGAGAACTCCACCACACAAGGGTAAGTGTAGAGTGGCCCTGGCCTCAGAGTATCCCTGCAGCAAGAACCTGCAGTGGGAGTCAGGGAAGCCACACAGTCCTTCTACAGATGGTGAGACCATAGGGTCTCTCTGCTCTCCTTGGGACAGGACTCTTCTGTTTGCCCACACTCAGATCCAAGTTGCAGTTTGAGCTTCCATACAAAGATAGCTGAGCAGTGACCATCCTGATAACTCCAGGGCAGAGGGCAGGGTCTGTGGTCATCCACACACCAAAGCCTGGGCAACAGAGCAGTCAGAGTCTCTCATAAGCCCTTGAAGGAATTAAGGTCCTTGTTGGGTATCCAAAAAAAAAAAAAACCCTAAAGCCTTGGAAGTGTCATAAATCATTCAAAGGCTGAGGAAACGAGCAGACAACAGAAAAAAGAATCTGACCATAGAAAATTACTTTGGTGCCATAAAGATTCAGAAGATGACAAAATTGATTCTATATCCAGAACTTTCATGAGAAATAGAAAATGTGCTCATGCTATGGATGAGCTCAGAAAAGACTTTGAAAAGCAATTAAGGGAGGTAGAGGAAAAATTTGGAGGAGAAATGAAAGCAATGCAGATAAGTCATGAAAACCAAGTCAGTAACTTGGTGAAAGAAATACAAAAAAAATGAAGAAAATAAAATGCTAAAAGTCAGTTTAGGCCAAATGGAAAAAAGCAACACAAAAGGCAAATGAGAAGAATGCCTTAAAAAGCAGAATTGGCTAGCTGGAAAAGGAGATAAAAAAGGTTCTCTGAAGAAAATAACTCCTTCCAATGCAGAATGGAACTAAAGGAAGCTGATGGCTTTATGAGAAATCAAGAAGAAATAAAACTCTTCCCCAAAAGTCAAAATTTAGAAGAAAATGTGAAATATCTCATTGGAAAAACAACTGATCTCAAAAACAGATGCAAAAGAAATAATTTAAAAATTATTGGGCTACCTGAAAGTCATAACCAGGAAAAGAGCCTAGACTTCATTTTTCAAGAAATAACACAGCAAAATTGCCCTGAGATCCTAGAAGCAGAGGATAAAATAGAAATTGATGGAATTCACTGATCACCTCCTGAAAGAGATCCCAAAAGAAAAACTTCCAGGAATATTAAAGCCAAACTCCAAAACTCCCAAGTCAAAAAAGAAAATACTAAAAGCTGCCAGAAACAAACAATTCAACTACCGTGGCTCTATAGTCAGGATTACACAGGATCTGGCAGCATCTACATTAAAGGCTCATAGGGCTTAGAATGTGATATTCTGGAAGGCAAAAGAATTTGATTTACAACCAAGAATCAACTACCCAGAAAAATTGAACATCCTCTTTCAGGAGAATGATGGACTTTCAATGAAACAGGGGGCTTTCAAACTTTCCTGTTGAAACAACTTGATCTGAACAGAAAATATGATCTCCAAGTACAAGTGAACTATAGAGAGAACCAACAAGGACTAACTATGAGGAACTTAACAATGTTGAACTGTTTGTATTCATCCATGGGAAGAAGATACTGATAACTCATGAACTTTCTCATTTATAAGAACAGTTAGAAGGAGCATATATAGACAAGGCACAGGAAGAAGCTGAATATAATGGTAAAATAATAGTAAAATGGATTTAATGGATGATAAAGGAAAGTACTGGGAGGAAGAGAAAGGAGAGGAAGAAAGGGCTAAGACTTTTCACAAAGAGTCAAGAAAAAGCTTTTACAATGGAGTGGAACAGGGGAAGGTGAGAGGGAATGAATGAGCCTTCATTCTCATCTGAAATGGTTCAGAGAGGAAATAACATACACACTTAATAGGGTATAGAAATCTATCTTACCCTAGAGAAAAATGAGAGGACAGGAAGGTATAAGGGGGAATCAGGGGAGGGAAGGGGGAGGTAGATGATAGAAGAGAGGGAAGACTGTGGGAGAGGGTGCTCAGATACAACGCACTTCTGAGCAGGAACGGGATGAAAGGAGAGAGAGAATGGAATAGATGAGAGTGGGGAGAAATAGAGTGGATGGAAATACAGCTAGTGATAGCAACTGTGGGAAAAACATTGAAGCAACTTCTCTGGTGGCTATGATAGGTAAGGCAACTCATCCCAGAGACAGAGACACTGGAAACTGAACACAGACTAAAGTATATTTTTTTCTCTCTCACTATTCTTGAGGTTTCTCATCTTGGGGGGAAGGGGGTTTTATGATTACTCTCAACAAGATTATTGTAATACTATAAAATAAATAAACAAAAACATTTAAATGAACTGTTCTAAATGTAAATGAGTAGAACCAGGAAAACATTGAACATAGTAATATCAATATTGTTTGATGATCAACTGTAAATAACAAAGCTCATCTCAGCTAGACAATTCTAAAGGATTCATAATGAAAAATAATATCCAACTTAAGAGAAAGAATTGATAGTATCTGAATACAGATTGAACCATTCTCTTTTTCACTTTCTGTATTTTTCATGTTTTTTCCCCTTTGGGTCTATGTCCTCTTTCACAACATGACTAATACGGTAATAAGTTTTTCATGATTGAATGTATATAACCTATATTAAATTGTTTATCCTCTCAGGGAGGTTAGAAGATAAAAGAAGGAAAAATTTGAAACTTGAAATATTTTTAAAATGAATATTAAAAATTATTTAAATGCAATTGGGGAAAAATAAAATATTCTTTAAAAATTGAAGAAAAAAACTTTCTTCATTAATCAGCTCAAATCACATTCTACTTAAAGGCTTTCCTGGTTCACCTCAAATACTAATAATTCTACCCACCCCCGAATTACCTCATATCTATTTTGTAATTTTTTAGGGTTTTTTGCAAGGCAAATGGGGTTAAGTGCCTTGCCCAAGGCCACACAGCTATGTAATTATTAAGTGTCTGAGACCAGATTTGAACCCAGGTACACCTGACTCCAAGGCCAGTGCTTTATCCACTATGCCACCTAGCTGCCCCTATTTTGTAATTGTTAATAAGCTTTACTGCCTTAAGCTTTAATAGTTTATTATAGTAATACTGGATTTGTCTTAAAATTTAAAAGTTTAAAATTGCATGAAGACTTCATGGACATCTCATATATGCTTTTATCCCCAACTAGAATGTAAGCTCCTTGAGGGCAAAGACTGATCCTTCTTTGTCTTTGTATCCCCAAAAAAGAGCTGGTATATAGTTGGCACTTTATAATTGGCTTTTGATTAATGGGTCAATATAGTTCATCTGAATCAATTGACCTGTTCTTCAAAGGCAGCTACATGTTCTTTAATTACAAAATTTACTGCTCTTGGTGATCAACTTTGGGCAAAAAGAACAAAAATTTTCTTTTTTTCCCCTAACACAAAGAGAATATTTTTGACAGAGAAAAGAGACGCAAAATAAGTGTTGAGCAATTCTATTCTAATCCTATCTATCCCCGACTTGAATTTCTATCATTCTTTGATCTTCAATTTCCCTTACAAATAAAACCCTTTCTTTCCAGCAGTTTTTCTTGCCAGGCTCAGCTCTATCTAGCATACCTCACATGATTCTTTCAGGATCATGTCCACTTTAGTGTCCAGCCTCCATGCATTAGTACTTCCTTCTGTCATCTGAATATATCTTTTTTAAAATCCAAATTCAGTGAATTCCCTTTGATTTTAGAAGGAAGAACACTACTAGCTGGGAGAATCAAAAATAGCTATATACATAATGTGATGCCTAAGGTCCCAAGTATCAAGTAGCTATTATGAGCATTCTTAAAAGAAGAAAGATTCCAAGCAGCAGAAGGAAGGAGGGAATGCATTAGAAGCAAGGGGAACAGTCAATGATATCTATACAAAGGAAGGAAATAAGAAATGGAGTTTCATTTGTGAGAAGTGTCATTTAAGTAGGCAAACCTATTGGCATGTATTTTTCCTTTGGGACAACAGTTGAAACTTATACCATTGAAATGTATTTTTCAAAGGGCTTTTGTAGCAGCTTTGCGAGAAAGAAAAAAATCAGAATTAACATCTTGAGAGACAGGAAGTAATGTTATTCATTGTCAATTGTTTCTTTTGTTCAAAACGTCCAGATCAATTATATAAGGAAGAGGGAAATATTTGCAAAGGGAGAAGAAAAAATCAGTGACATTGGCTTTTTTTTACTGGCAAGACCAGGTCATTTAACCATGACTAATCAAAATCTAGGAGATAGAAAAGGACTCTTAGAGCACATAAATTGTGAAAATTTTAAGGAAGGCACCCGTTCATTATTTAAGTTCCAAACTACTTGCTAAGCATAAAACTGTGCATGAGGAGAATGGTTCCTAGCATTTCAAACACACAAACAGTATGCTTTTGGAGGGTTTATATTTGAGTTTGACACCTCCAGTTTATACCATGTCCTATGCACTGAAGAACTTATGAGCTACTTAAGAAGACAAGATAAATGAAAAATGAACCGACAATTAAAAAGCACTATTATAAGAAGTATGATATAGTGGATGGAAAGCTAGATTTGGAGTCCTTTAGAAAGGTCTAGAAGGTCTAGAACGTCCTTTTTCTGTCACATATTGTCTGTATGATCATGAGCAAGTCATTTGAACAAAATGATTCCAGCAAATCTCTACCACTAAGTTAAAAACAAAATGCAATTACTTATTGATCATACTCTGAGTAGCTCATAAAAATGAAATCACAGGATTGACGTTCTTCACACTTTTTAGCCCTGATGGATACATTGGGTAAGATGATAAAATGGGTACATTAAAGGAAAAAAAAGACAAACAACAACCCTCCCCCAAAAAAAAAACTCAAACGAGATTATTACATCTATATTGTATCAAAAAGTAGACAGGTTTTGGTAATTTCCCAACTTTACACAAAAATGATAAATTATATGTTAGTCCTCCAAACTTCATGTCATGATCTGAATAGGAATTCTTCATCTATGTGTTTATTTTTTCCTCTGCAGGAAGTTAGACCTAAAACTTATGAGTGAGTGGTAATAGATCCTGTGTTTGACAGAACTAGCACTGTATCATCCACCAAGTGGAACATTTTGGAGTATCACATCAAACATGGAAAAATCATTTTCAATTTAGACTCTGATACTTCCTCCTTGATAAGACACAACTCTGGAAAGCAGCCATCTTTATGTTTCTTGTTTCATTCAATATTAATGATTAAAAACTAATCAAAGAAAGTTATCTCTGTTGTTATAGTTTTTTGGAATTTATAGAAATTGGACACATATATGGGAGTAAATCCTGTTGGAAGAGAGCTTTTGATGGGTCATTTGTCTCTTTTGAGTTAATTTTTTTGTTATATCAATAAATAAAGACATGGAGATCTTGTTTAACCAGTTTCAAAATGATAAAAAAAAAAGTTGTCTACTATTTGTTTATTTTTATTGTTGTTTGATCATTTTAGTCATGACTGACTTTGTGATACCATTTCAGGGTTCTTCTTAGCAAAGATACTGGAATGGTTTGTCATTTCTTTCTCTAGGTTCATTCTATAGCTGAAAATCAGAGATAAAAAAGGGTAGTGACTTAACCAAGATCATCCAGCAAATGTTTGGGGTCAGATTTAAACTCATGAAGATCAGTCTTCCTCATTTGAATCCAGTACCCTATCCATTGTACCATCAAATTGCGATTGTCTATTATATAACCACTCATGAAATCCTATCTATTTCCTATAAATATATATGCTCAACAAGGTTGATTTCAATACACATGTAGACAATGCTCATAAAATTTTAATGTTAAAATAGGAAAGTGTGTATGTGTGTGTGTATATATATATATATATATATATATTTATATATATATATATATATATATATATATATATATATATATATATATAGGCCAATAGTTGATTTTTGTCTCAGTTCATCTGTATTTTAGTATTAATGAGTTTCAAGATTTTTCACATATCTTTGATATCTACTTCTTCAACTATATTCAGAATCAATCCTTCAATACCCTTGTAATTGTAGTGCTGATAGAACATATCTCCTTTTTGTCTAATATAGTTGTTTGAACATCTTGGTTCTTTTTAAGGTTGCTTTAAAAATGCATTCAGGACTATGGTATTAGAAAGAAAATATGGTTTCAATATTTTTGATTGTGAAAATAATTTATTAAATAATGTTTGTAGATTTTTCCCATCTTTCTTCAATTAGTTATCAATCAAGTCTTATCCTTAATGCCCTCAGGATTATTACTTAGTTGGATATCTCACAAAGCCTTTTTGAAACAAGTTTTACCTTTCATTGTTTCTCTATTTTGAAGTAATTTATTCAAAATATTCCATCTTCTTTCTCTGTTAAGTTTACAAAAGATTTTGTGTTCTAAATATTTGTTTTCTTTCTTTGCCTTGAATTTTCTCTTACTTTTAAGATTTAAGATGTTTTTAAGATTCTTTAGGTCTCTTCATTGTGTGAATTGACTATCAGTTAAAATTTTATATGAAATTCTTGTAATTAATTTCTATAATCTCTTTTCCATCTATATCTCATTTTTTGTATTTGTATTTTATATAACTATGTCTAGTTTGAATTATTCTACATAGGAGGAAATTAGTGGGTACAGTAGATAAAATTCTTGGTATCATGAAGTCCTGAGTTCAGATCTGATCTCAGACACTTTCTAGCTATGTTACCTTGAGTAAATCATTTAGTCTACATCTGTTTTCTCAACTGAAAAGTGGGGATGATAATAATAATAATAATAATAATAATAATAATAATACCTAACTCTTAGGGTTGTTTTGAAGATTAAATGAGAAAATATTTATAAAAAGAATCTAGCACTAGTACATAGTGAGTGCTGTATAAATACTAGTTATTGCTACTCTTGCTAGATGCTTTTTAGTTTTTGTTTGTACTTTGTTCTAGCTTGTACTAATTTTCATCTTTTCCTAAACATGTTGATGGTATGGCTCTATACAACTGGCTTAGAAATCATTTCTACACCAGTAAGAAGTAATTTCTTATAGGTTAATAAAATCAATTTCATTTTTCATTTTTTTGATGTTCACCATATCTACTACCTTTACTGATTTTCTTTTCTTCAAGTGTTCCTGATAAATGAAGTTTCTGTGTAGTCAACAAGTCTTTGATCTCTCTCATTCTTTATTCTTGATCAAGGTCAGCGATGTTAGGTGATTTGTCTAATGTTAGGTAGGTAATAATGCTGTAAATTCAGGGATCAAGACTAGGTCTTTTGACACCAAGTCCAGGATCATTTCCACTATTTCATTTTTTTCTAGTTTTCTTCCTATCAAGATGACTCTCCCATCCCAGAAGTTTTATTACATTCTACTGCAGTGGAAATTCATCAGGAAATAATTTGTTTGGGGAGATTTAGATTACTTGCTGTGGTCCTCTAAACTACTTTTTTCCTGTGTAAAGTACTTTTTCTGTGTCTTCGATATTAAGTTCACAGAATATTCTAGATCCATCCCAAATACTCAGAAACTAGAAAACACTATGAACCCATAGCCATATATGGCAGTTTAAATTATATCTGTTGATCAAGAAGAAAGTATATCATTGCATCTCCTGCAAAAGCTAAGTGAAGTTATTACTTCAATGATTCTTTAGCTATTCTGATTAAAACACAATCACTGACATGCTTGTCCATAGAGAAAAGATCTCTGGAAAGGGCTTTACTTTTTCAGAAACTGTACAGCTCAAATGTATTACCTCTCTGCTTATAAATTAAGATTTACATAGTTGAGCATTCCCAGGTCTCCAAATCCCTGAAATTGCGACATCCATCCCAGTGCTGGGCTGATTCTCAAGTTACTAGAATTACACCTGAATGACTGGATGTGTTCCAGTCTTGGCTCTCTCAACAGAGCAAAGTACAAGGTGGGAGTCAGGGGTGGGGAGAGAGGTAATATCATGAAAGCTTCCAAAGCACATAATCATGCCTAAGGCCAAAGCATTTACAAAGAGAACCAAAGTAGAAAAATCAAATTATTTGCCTGACATAATTGGAGAAATCATTTAAATTATCTGTCCTTGGAGCTTTCAATTAGGATTTGGGAGAAGAAATATTACCCAAAGTTTCTGCAATAATAAAAAACTACATCAATCAGGCAAAGACTTTAAAAAATATACAACGTTGATAAATCATCCTCAGCTCAACAACAAGCATTAAAACTACACAATTGAAACTGAAATTGCCTTCAAGGAGTTTACGTTCTTCTGGGGAGAGATAAAGGACACATAAACAAAGAGAAGTATAATGCAGAATAGTGCCCCAGACAAATATGAGGAAGAAGAGAATATTTCTTCTTGGGGTAGTTTAAGAAAAGAAAGTGACTCTTAGCTGAATCATGAAGGAAGTTCCTGAGAATCAGGTGAACAGCATCGTACAACTATGGAAGATAGCCTGAAAAGGCATCTTGGTGCCAGACTGCAGTCTGAGTTCTAAAATGCCAGGCTAAGACATTTTTAGGTAAAAGTTTTAATTTTATTCTAGACACATTCTTGAGTTTTGTGGTTTAGCACATACTCCAAACTGTAATCTGCAGAGCCAACATCAATGTGTTTATTTTTACCCAGTCAACCAAGAAGGATACATTAGTTCAAAACAAAAAATACTCAAATATTGTAACAAATTATGTGACAAGGAAAGATCTCAGCCCAGGGGGTACTGTATCCAAGAGATTAAAATGCCACCAGTGGGACAATGGATCTACAGAGAATATAGACAAACAAGAAACATTGAAAGGATCACACACATCTTTCATAGGGCAAAAACTCTAATATTTTCTGGTAATGGTATTGAATTGCTTTCTGTTGATCTCCATATAGATAGAGCTGCTTCCCTGGAACTGCTACCATCTGTTGGTATTCAGCAACTCAAATGGTCTGCTATTGTCTTCCATCTGTTAGAGTAGACATAAGGGTAAGCCTCTCTTTTGAAGGTAAAGAACAACCAGAACACTGCACATGTTAACAGCAGCATTGTGTGTCGAACAACTATGATGGCCATGCTCATCTCAGTAGTACAATAATCAAAGACAATTTTAAAGGAATTGTGATGGACAATACCATGCACATCCAGAGAAGGACCTATGGAGTCTGAATGCAGATAAAAGCTTACTATTTGCATTTTATTTTTTTTTAATATTTTAAAGGGTCGCCCCCCCCAAGGTTTTTTCCCCTTTTGGTTCTTTTTTTTTTTTTGGTTCTTTCACAACATGATTATGGAAATATGGTTAACAGGTTATAAATGATTAACCTTTATTAGATTGCTCTCTGTCAGGAGGAAGGGGAAGGGAAGAAAGGAGGGAGAAAAATGTGGAATTCAAAACTTTACCAAAAAAATGTTTGTTGAAAATTATCTTTGCATGTTGTTGGAAAAATAGGGAAAGTAAAGGGCTCTAGAATTTCACATAGTTCATGAGCACAGTAAGCAAAGTACCAAACAAGAAACACTAAGTTTTCCACATTTTTAATGGGGTTAGGATTTTCCCTTTAATTTTTTTTCTTTCCCTGTGTGGGTGGTAAATATCCTACTGTTGCATAAATAAATTTACCACAACTGTGAAATATAAATCATGGCTGGCAGTCAAAATAATAGAGCTTTGTGTAACAATATCAAAATTTAGGATACACTGATAGATAATGGGGGGAACAAATTATCTGTAGCTTTATATATGAACTTAAAAATATTTTATAAAATATTCCAGGAAATATTCTAATCAAATATTCATTTTACCATCCATTAGTACAAATTAGAAATATCTATCACTGATGCCCCCTTAGAGAAGAGTAATTCATTTTTTAATATTCTGAAATTGCATGGGAAAGGGAGATAAGAAGAATTTCATATTTTGTCATTAAATAAAACCAAAAATACAGAGGTAGCTAGGTGGCGCAGTGGATAGAGCACCAGCCCTGGAGTTAGGAGTATCTGAGTTCAAATCCAGCCTCAGACACTTAATAATTACTTAGCTGTGTGGCCTTGGGCAAGCCACTTAACACCATTGCCTTGTAAAAACTTAAAAAATAATAAAGAAATAAAACCAAAATATTAAAGCAATTTAATCTGATACATAATTGTGGCCAAGCTGCAAAGGACAAAATCTATTGATTTTTAGATCAGAATGGGATTATTCATGCATGAATTTCAAAGAAAACCTTTGTCTGACTCTTTTCCCCCACTTATTCACATCAAGCACCTGCTTAAGAGCAGAGATGGAGGTAGAGTAGAGTGAATGTAGAGGCAGAGAAACAAGTTTGTCACAAAAAATGTAAGAAGAAAACCCGGACTGGAACAATGAGGACTATTTTGAGACCACAATCTCTCTATTCAGCAATGTACATACAATTCATAGCTGAAGAAATTCTTAGGGGCCATTGATAATATAACCAGTATTATAAAATAACAGTACTCTAAATGACATATAACATTTCTCACACTACTGATATCGTACAGCAACAAATCAATATGCCACAATCCTTACATTTGGAAAATGAAGGATTTTCTAGCTCTAAAATACTGATTTCATGCAGCTGAAACAAGTCTGTTATCATTCTGCTCCCTTTGATAAATGATGGTGAATACTGCCAAAGAGAATAATCTTGATGACTTTGTCATATTATTTTTATTTTAATTTTGAAAACAAATTTTATCAATGACTTTCATTTCAATCCTTGTCAATTTATCTAAAGTCATACCACAACCAGTTCTGAGATTCTCAGAACTCATATAATAGCTACTAAATTAGTTTCCTTGCTTCTGATGTGTTTCAAGCAATGATGAAAAATTGTCCAACAATATCATCTAACAGTGACTGGGTCAAAGAGAATGTACAATATTTTTCATTCATTCCACTTCTCTTTTGAAAAGAAACATTTTGTGATGGTAGACCATCACAATTATGCAAAATTTGAATTTCTTTATAGCATACTTTTTATTTATAGTATTACAATAATATAATAAAGTCTTTGGATTTATTGTACTTTCTACTTACTTCATTATGAATTAATGTCTTTGTCTTCATATATTTTTCTGAATTACTTTTATTCATCATTTCTTTCAAAGGGGCATCCTCTTTGATCCAGGTATTTTTTTCTACATCAAAAGAATTATCAAAAATATTGTGATAGTTAGAGGACTTTTCCTTCTATCATTGATTTCCTTACGATCTTAGAGTATATTACAATATTGCTAAAATTGTGTAAGATTACAAATGATCTTGCCCTTTTATTAATTCAAATGACCTAATGAGTTGAGACCACCCTAAATATCAATTATTTTATTACTTTTTGGTGGTAAGAGTATATAGAAACCAAAAGTGGAATTATAAAAGTGATAATTTTAACTTTTTTCTAAGTGCTTTATATATATATATATATATATATATATATATATATATGTATGTATATAATTCCATTCAAGCCTAACAACAATGCTGTGAGGCAGATGCTATAGGCTTTATTATCTCCATTTTACAAATTAAAAAACTAGGATTCTAAAAGGTTAAATGGTTTGCTTATGGTCACACATCTATTCACATGTTCACATATTTTAAAGATAAAATTCAATGTTCCTGACTCCAAGAACAGCACTCTAGTCACTATTATCTTACTCCTCTTATATTTGAAATGTCAGTCTTATAGAGAAAGATAGATGATTATTACTTGATTATTTTAAAAATCACAAATTATAGCAGAAATTAGAATTCATATGCATTAGCAATGGGGCATTTCAGCTCTTGAGATTTCACCTGAAAGTCATAAATGTAGAAAATCTGATATAGTCCTGCTTTGTTTCAAAATCATCTGTTCAAACAGAGGGAAGATGGGAAGATAGCACAGAGGGCAATAAAGAATTAGTAATCATAACCTTGAATGTGAATGGGGTGAAATTTCCCTTAAAACGTAAGCAAATAGCAGAGTGAATTAAAAACTAGAATCCTACAATATGCTGCTTACAAGCAACTCATTTGAAGCAGAGGGATACATATAGAGTAAAGGTAAAAGGTTGGAGCAAAATATATTTTGCTTCAGCTGAAGTAAAAAAAGCAGGAGTAGCAATCCTTATCTCAGACAAAGCAGCAGCAAAAATAGATAGTGTTAAAAGAGATAAGGAAGGAAACTTTATCCTCCTAAAAGGTACCATAGGCAATAAAGTCATTTCAATATTGAATATATATGCACCCAGTGGGACAGCACCCAAATTCTTAGAGGAGAAGCTGAAAGAATTACAGGAAGACATAGACAGCAAAACTCTACTAGTGGGAGACCTCAACCTCCCACTATGAGATCTAGATAAATCGAATCATAAAACAAACAAGAAAGAAATTAGGGAGGTAAATAGATTGTTAGAAAAATTAGATATGGTAGACTTATGGAGGAAACTGAAAGGGGATAGGAAGGAATATACTCTACAGTACATGGAACTTATACAAAAATTGACCATGTACTAGGACATAAAAACCTAATGATCAACTGCAGAAAGGTAGAAATAGTGAATACATCTTTCTCAGATCACAATGCAATAAAAGTTATATGCAATACAGGGCCAAGGAGATATAGACCCAGAACAAATTGGAAACTGAATAACCTCATCTTAAAAAATGAGTGGACCAAAAAACAAATTATAGAAAGAATTAACCATTTTATCCTAGATAATGATAAAAATGAAACAACATACCAAAACCTATGGGATTCATTCAAAGGTAAATGCTTATATGAATAAATTGGAGAAAGAGGAAATCAATAAACTAAACATGCAACTAAAAAAAATTAGAGAAAGAACAAATCAAAAATCCCCAATTAAGTACCAAATTAGAAATTCTAAAAATTAAAGGAGAAATTAATAAAATTGAAAGCAAAAAAACTATTGAATTAATAAATAAAACCAAAAGTTGGTATTATGAAAAAACCAATAACATTGATAAACCTCTGGTCAATTTGATTCAAAAAAAGAAAGAAGAAAACCAAATTGCTAGTATCATAAATGAAAAAGGTGAACTCACCACCAATGAGGAGGAAATTAAAGTAATAATTTGAAACTATTTCACCCAACTCTATGCCAATAAATTTGATAATCTAAGTGAAATGGATGAATATTTACAAAAATATAAGTTTCCCAGGTTAAATGAAAAGGAGATTAAATACCTAAACAACCTTATCTCAGAAAAAGAAATTCAGCAAGCCATTACTGAACTCCCTAAAAAAATCTCCAGGGCCTGATGGATTCACAAGTGAATTCTACCAAAAATTTAAGGAACAATTGGTTCCAATCCTATATAAACTCTTTGGAAGAATAGGGAAAGATGGAACTCTGCCTAACTCTTTCTATGAAACCAATATGGTACTGTTACCTAAACCAGGAAGAGTTAAAACAGAGAAAGAAAATTATAGACATATCTCCCTGATGAATATAGAAGCAAAAATCCTAAATAAAATCTTAGCAAAACAATTACAACAAGTCATCACTAGGATAATACATTATGATCAAGTAGGATTTATTCCTGGAATGCAGGGTTGGTTCAATATTAGGAAAATTGTTAGTATACTCAATTATATCAACAACAAGCCTATCAGGAATCATATGATCATATCAATAGATGCTGAAAAAGCTTTTGACAAAATACAGCATCCATTCCTATTAAAAACACTAGAGAGTGTAGGAGTAAATGGACTGTTCCTTAAAATAATTAGCAGTATCTATCTGAAACCATCAACAAGCATTATATTCAATGGGGGAGAGGCTAGAGGCATTCCCAGTAAGATCAGGGGTGAAACAAGGGTGCCCATTATCACCACTACTATTTAATATTGTATTAGAAATGTTAGCAGCAGCAATTAGAGAAGAAAAAGAAATTAAAGGAATTAAAATTGGGAAGGAAAAGACAAAACTCTCACTCTTTGCAGATGACATGATGGTCTACCTAGAGAATCCCAAGAAATCATCTAAAAAACTACTGGAAACAATTAGCAATTTTAGCAAAGTTGCAGGTTATAAAATAAACCCTCATAAATCCTCAACTTTTCTATATATGTCTAGCAAGAAACAGCAGGAAGAGCTAGAAAGAGAAATCCCATTCAAAGTAACCTCAGACAACATAAAATATTTGGGAGTCTATTTGCCAAGACAGACTGACAATCTTTTTGAAAACAATTATAAAACACTACTCACACAAATTAAATCAGATTTAAATAACTGGGCAAATATCAACTGCTCATGGATAGGTAGAGCTAATATAATAAAAATGACAATTCTACCAAAACTAAACTATGTGTTTAGTGTCCTACCAATCAAAATTCCAAAAAATTACTTTAACGAGTTAGAAAAAATTGTAAGTAAATTCATATGGAGAAATAAAAAGTCAAGAATTGCCAGGAGGTTAATGAAAAAATGTGCAAAAGAAGGTGGCTTAGCCCTTCCCGATCTAAAATTATATTACAAAGCATCAGTCATCAGAACTGTTTGGTATTGGCTAAGAAATAGAGTGGTGGACCAGTAGACTCAGGTGTAAAAGCAGGAGATGATTATAGTAAGCTGCTGTTTTATAAACCCAAAGAGTCTAGCCATTGGGATAAAAACTCCCTCTTTGATAAAAATTGCTGGGAAAATTGGAAGTTAGTATGGAAGAAACTTAGATTAGACCAACACCTCACACCCTTTACCAGGATAAGATCCAAATGGTTACAGGACATAGACATAAAAAACAATACTATAAGCAAATTAGAAGATCAAGGACTAGTCTACCTGTCAGATCTATGGAAAGGGGAGCAGTTTATGACTAAGGAAGAGTTGGAGAACATCACCAAAATCCAATTAGATGATTTTGATTACATTAAATTAAAAAGTTTTTCCACAGATAAGACCAATGTAACCAAGATCAAAAGAAATGTAGTAAATTGACAATCTTTACAACTAATGATTCTGACAAAGGACTCATTTCTAAAATATACAGAGAACTGAGTCATATTTTTAAAACAAAAAGCCACTCCCCAATTGACAAATGGTCAAAGGATATGCAAAGGCAATTTACAGATGAGGAGATCAAAGTAATCTATAGCCATATGAAAAAATGCTCTAAATCATTAATTATTAGAGAAATGCAAATTAAAGCTTCTCTGAGGTACAACCTCACACCTCTCAGATTGGCCAGTATGACCAGGAAGGATAATGATCATTGTTGGAAGGGATGTGGGAAATCTGGGACACTATTACACTGTTGGTGGAGCTGTGAACTCATCCAACCCTTCTGGAGAGCTTTTTGGAACTATGCCCAAAGGGCAACAAAAATGTGAATACTCTTTGACCCAGCAATACCACTACTGGGTCTATACCCTGAAGAGATGAGGAAAAAGGGTAAAAACATTACTTGTACAAAAATATTTATAGCAGCCCTGTTTATGGTGGCAAAGAATTGGAAATCCAGTAAATGTCCTTCAATTGGGGAATGGCTTAGCAAACTGTGGTATATGTATGTCATGGAACACTATTGTTCTATTAGAAACCAGGAGGGATGGGATTTCAGGGAAACCTGGAGGGATTTGCATGAACTGATGCTGAGTGAGATGAGCAGAACCAGAAAAACACCATACACCCTAACAGCAACATGGGAGTGATGTTCAACCTTGAAGGACTTGCTCATTTCATCAGGGCAACAATCGGGAACAATTTTGGGCTGTCTGCAAAGGAGAGTACCATCTGTATCCAGATAAGGAGCTGTGGAGTTTGAACAAAGTGCAAGAACTATTCCCTTTAATTTAGGGGGAAAAAAATCATCTGTTAAGGAGTCTATTCTCCCAGCATTTCTACCATCTCTAAAAGTGAGGCTGGTGAATTAGCACACAACCCACCTCATTTAAAAACCAATTCATGTGTGCTTTGTCATGGCATCACCTCCATGGTGTTGTCACTGTTTTCTTCGAGAATGGAAGACAAATATCAATCAATTCATCCTGGTTGTTAATACTCTTTCTGTATTCATTTTAATTTCTGCTTACATTTTACATATACATTGTATCCCCCAAATATAACAAACTCATTATTTTCAGAGATAGTTTCACGTTTGTCTTTCTACAGAACCCCAAATACAACAATTGTTACACAGATGGTTATTGAATTGTAGTGAATTGAATTGGGGACTTAGTTTTGATTAAGAAGGAAGAGCTAGGTGATATTAGTGGAGAAACTGGAAATAAAGGGATTATGTTTTGCTTTTGGAAAACAATTCTTCTCTCCCCTATTCAATAGGAAAAGAATTCAATTATTGAGTTTATCCTGTATATGGACTTAAGAAATAGAATCAAGAGATTAACTGCTGTGGGATAATAAAGCTATTTACCGATTATTTATCAAACTCCTTTGACAATTTGATTGCTTACCATCTCAGGAAAGAGGGAGGGGAGATAAGAAAGGAGAGTTAAAATTTGGAACTCGAAACTTTAAAAAATAACTTAACATAGGGGCCAGCTAGGTGATGCAGTGGATAGAGCTCCGGCCCTGGAGTCAGGACTACCTGAGTTCAAATCCGGCCTCAGACACTTAATAGGTACCTAGCTGTGTGGCCTCGGGCAAGCCACTTAACCTCATTTGCCTTGCAAAAAAAAAACCCTAAAAAAAGAAAAAAAAAGAAAAAATTCCTAACATGTAATTGGGGAAAATAAAATATAATATACAACAAAAAAGAATGAAAATATCCAGGCTACAGCAAAAGGCGTACAGTTTTGGTTTGTTTATGTTGCATTTCAAGTTACGTTTAAAATTGACATTTGAGCTATATTCAAATCAAAAGAGATGCTGAAGAAAAGTGAGGTTCATTATTTGAAAGAGATGGTATAATAGTAAGAGATGACAGAGGGAAAGCAGAAGTACTCAACTTTTTTTTGGCTAATATCTTTCCCATTAAAAATAGTTAACTTTGGGAAGCTAGGTGGCACAATGGATAGAGCTCCGACCCTGAAGTCAGGAGTATCAGAGTTCAAATCCAGCCTCAGACAATTAATAATTACCTAGCTGTGTGGCCTTGGGCAAGCCACTTAACCCCGTTTGCCTTGCAAAATAAAAACCTAATAAAAAAGAAAAAATAATTAACTTCAAATTAAAGGAACTGAAACAGATCTCACTAAGAGGAAAGGGAAGCCAATGATAAAATAGGAAGGAAGCCCTGGCCCACTACAACTGGGATCAGTCCAAGATATTGAAACAACTTCAAAATGGGACTGGAAAACCATGTCAGCAATTTCTGGTAAATCTTGGAGATTAGGAGAGGTTTCAGAAGACTGGAGGAGAGCAGATGAACTCCTTTCCAAATAAATAAATGATCTAAAAGGTAGATACTGGGAACTACTGAATAATAAACTTGAGGTCAATTATGCAAAATTCTAGAATAGAAAAGTTAAGTAAATAATGTGATAATATTTTAAAAAGAAAATGGCAATCACTGAAGTAGGCAAGATTTTGGGAAAAACAAGTTATATCAAACCATAGGATTTCTTTTCTTGATAGGATTACTAGTGTGATAGATCAGAAGAACACTGGCATGCTTGACTTCAGTGAGACATACTTAACAAAGTGTCCCACGATAGTCTTGTGAGAGACAGAAAATATGGGTTGGATGACACTGTTAGAGATGAGCTCACAAAATGTCCTTTAGAAAATAGGATGGTCTCAAAACCAATATACTCCCAAAATTCCAGCAATAATTATTTCTGAAAGACCTACTCATCAGACTCTATACTTAATACCTCAACCCATTTGTCAAGTGTGGATGGGACCAAGTTTTCCCTATAATATCAATTGGAGGACAGGTCCTCACCCCAAATGAATGTATGAGTACACCTCTCTCTCTCTCTCTCTCTCTCTCTCTCTCTCTCTCTCTCTCTCTCTCTCTCTCTCTCTCTCTCTCTCTCTCTCTTTGTCTCTCTCCCCCTCCCTCTCCCCTGACTAATTTAATATACAAACTTGTTTTCCTTAAATGTTTTTTCTTAAAGGCTGCAAATTACTAGTAATGACACTCAGTTTCATTTCTCTCAGATATCTGTAGAACTAATCCTTCAAGTGCTCACAAAGTTGTGGCACCTCTTGGACATAGATTTTCTTTTTGCATGCTTGATGTAATTCAGCTTCTCCTTTTCATTTTCTAAGGTACCATTTCCATTTTTTCAACTTCCATATTGAAGACTGAGATTTTAAAGTCCAAATGTGTGTTCATGATCACCGATGAAGAAAATGGCTTGTTAAAGAAAACTGGAGTATCCATTAATTTTTCATCTTTTAAGTTGCATTTATGACTGTTCTTGGGATGATCTGATTTAATTAGATTTAATCCAAGTTTTCTGAAAAAGAAATATTCTTCCTTCTGCCTCTTTTTCAGTTTTATCATGCCATACTGCTCCCAATCATCCTTTCTCCTCCTGCATGAAAAAGTGCAAATGAGCTTCTATAC
Source organism: Macrotis lagotis (assembly GCF_037893015.1). NCBI lineage: Eukaryota > Metazoa > Chordata > Mammalia > Peramelemorphia > Peramelidae > Macrotis > Macrotis lagotis. The sequence continues at coordinate 91,779,390 of NC_133661.1, forward strand.
TAAATTACTGTTACCATTGGTTGTTATGTCTTTCTCTTTGGCAAGATGATTAAGTATTAGCTGGCAAAGGTAACTCCTGTGTACTTTATGGCCTCCATTTGTGACACTTTACATTAATTAAATTTCCATAGGAAATGGCAAGAGTCCACATCAGTGTTACTCTCTTGTTCTATTTTCTATTTTTTTAAATGAACATATTGTTTGAATAAATCAAGCTAACACTGTGGCAATTGTATATCTTGTCTCTCTCATCTTTATTATACATGCTAATTTAGTGTGTTTTTATCTTTCCTCTAACAAATCAATGGTCTTAATTATACTTCAATAATTTAAAAATGATTGCCTCATCAGTAACTAGCCATTTCCTATCCATTAAAATATTGTCTATTTCATTTTTATATTGCCATTGTACATTAAATCTGAAATATTCCACATCTCCTCTTGATATTTAGTATGAAGTTTCTGAGTAGCCTAAAAGATTTTGTTCTCTTTAATTTCTTAATCCTTAACCATGATTTTCAATAAGTTTTCATTGTGCTTCCTTACTTTGTACAGAAACAACCAATTATTTTTTCATATTTTTTCATTTTCAATTTATTTACACATTACTAAAATATTCTTGTTTAAGAGTAAATATAATACCCCTCCCCCACAAAAATATAAAACTTCATGAGATATAAAGTAAAAGAATGAGAAAAAAAATGTGTTTCAGTTTGTGTTCTGATACCATCAGCTCTGTCTCCAGTGGATCACTTTCTTTATCATAAGTCCATCATAGTAGTTACTTCCATATTTTTCCACAGTTGTTGTTGCTGATTGAAATTCCCTCCATCCATTCCTCCTACCACCATCTATTATATTTTCTCTCTCCTTTCACTCCGTCCCTTTTCAAAAATGTGCCATGGGGCAGCTGAGTGGCACAGCAGACAAAGCACCGACCATGGGGCCAAGAGGACCCAAGCCCACATCCCATCTCCTCTATCATCCACATCCCCCCTCCCCTCTCCCTGACCCTCTTCTCTCCTTTTTTCTTCTGGATTTCTGTATCCTATTGAGTGTATATGCTGTTTCCTCTCTGAGCAATTTCTGATGAGAATGAAGGCTCCCTCATTCCCCCTCACCTTCCCTCCTTCCACACCATTGCAAAAGCTACATGAAATATCTTTTATATGAAATATCTTAGCCTATTATACCTCTCCTTTCTCTTACTACAGTACATTTCCCTTTCACCCATTGACTCCATTTTTACCATATATTGTATCTTCAAATTCAGCTCTCTCCTGTGCCTCATCTATAAAACCTCCTTCTACCTACTCTATTAAATGAGAAGGTTCATATGAGTATTATCAGTATCATCTTTCCATGCAGGAATACATGCAGTTCTTATCATCATTAAGTCCCTCATAATTTACCCTTCTCATCAACCCTCTCTATGCTTCACCTGAGTCCTGTATTTGAAAGTCAAACTTTCTGTTCAGCTCTATTCATTTTAAGAGGAACACTTGAAATTTCCCTGTTTCACTGAAAGTCCATCTTTTCCCTTGGAAGAGGATGATCAGTTTTGCTGGGTAGTTGATTCTCAGTTGCATACCAAGCTCTTTGCCTTATGGAATATTATATTCCAAGCCCTACGAGCCCTTAATGTAATTGTTGTTGCTAAGTCCTGTGTGATCCTGCCTGCAGCTCCACTATATTTGAATTGTGTTCTCTGGCTGCTTATAATATTTCCTCTTTGACTTGGGAGTTTTGGTACCTGGCTATAATATTCCTGGGGGTTGGGGTTTTTTTTGGATCTCTTTCTGGGGGAGATCAGTGGATTTTCTCAATTTCTATTTTGCCCTCTGCTTCAAGGATATCAGGGAAATTTTCCTGTAGAAATTCTTTTAAAATAAGGTCAAGACTCTTTCCTGATCATGTCTTTCAAGGGGCCCAATAATTTTTATTGGATCTGTTTTCCAGATCAGTTGTTTTTATAATGAAATATTTCACATTATCTTCTGATTTTTCATTTTCATTTTTCATGCTTCCTTAATATTTTTAGTATACCAAAAGCTATTCATTATATAAATAAATGTATTTTGGGTATATGCATGGCAAAACTGAGGATAGATTCATCTACCTTAAGAAAACTTATGTTTACCAGAATTATAGTGTCTTAAGTTTGTAATAAATGCTTGTGCCTTCTTTTATGTTATTCTCCCTCCACACATCCCCCATTCCTGCCAAAATGGAATGTTCTCTCCCCAAATGCATTCTAGCACCCTAACACCTTTGCCCAAATTATTTTTCCCTCCTGTAAATGTTTCCTCTGTCTTTTTCATCTGCTATATCTATCCATCCTTTAAAGCCTTACTTTAATGTTCTCTCCAACTTTTGGCTTTTCTGATTCCTCTGGCAGGTAACAGCCCCCTCCCTATCCAACCACACATAGCATCTTGTTTTAAAGTTCCAAAGAACTTGGCATGTAGTGATGTCTATTTTAACTGTGCGTATATGTGTGTGTGTGTGTATTACTTTTACTCTTTTATAGATTAGTATTAATTAGCAACTAATTATATAGATGCAGTACTCTCCACTGGATACATAAGAACTCCATGAAGTAGATATTTAAATTTTTTTTGCTACTGTTGGGCTCAGTTTGGGGTGCATAAACTGGACTGTCCATATACAGGTTACCAGGATGGTGCAAAGATGCAAAACCATTATCATATGAAGAATGACTTAAGGAAATAAAGATGCTTCACATGGAGAAGAGAAGACTAAAGGAGCAGCTGTGTGTTGTTTTTAAATATCTGAAAGACTTTCATGTCAAGGAGGTTAGACTTTGGGCACTTTCAGAAAATTGAAGCCGATCTAGAATTAGTATAGGAAAAAAAAATCAGAGCTGCCGAAAATGAAATGGAGTTCTCATGGATTTCCTGGCACTAAAGTTGCTCACGAAGAGGTCAGTTGCAACAAGGTGAAGCCTGCCGGTGACCCAAGTTACTGGAAGGAGATGAGGCTATTGGGCTTGAGCTCGCTCTGAGCCACAATAAGGCTAAATCTCTCTCTCTCTCTCTCTCTCTCTCTCTCTCTCTCTCTCTCTCTTTCAGAAGGCATGAGGAAGTGTATCAAGGAGGTTAGTTACAAAAAAATTAGCTCAATTGGGAAAGAATAAGCATTTATATAACACATGCTTGTATCAGATACTGGGCTAAATACAGTTTTTTTACAAATATTTCATTTGATCCTCGACTATCAGTCATATTACAAGGACTATCCATGCATGGGATAGATTATAGAAAATCATTTTCAATTCTTTTACAAACTTAAGACACTATAATTCTGGTAAACATAAGTTTTCTTAAGGTAGATGAATCTATCCTCATTTTTGCCATGCATATACCCAAAATACATTTATTTATATAATGAATAGCTTTTGGTATACTAAAAATATTAAGGAAGTACCAATATTCCAAGGATTGTAAATGCATAAATATCAGCAAATGAAAAAGAATTTGGTGTGAATATATTCTTGATATAAATGCATGTGATTCCATAAAAAGAAAACTGAAGCTAACTAAATGGCATTGTTCTGCTCGAATACACAGCAGAAAATTAACACTGTCCAGGAATGTCTAAATCTCACCTAAATGCTAATGTCAAAAAACAGGAAATTTTTATGTTTTTCAAGTCATGTTAAATTTTAGCCCAGGGGAAAAAATGTTATCAAGTCATGTTAAATTTTAGCCCATAAAAAAATAAAGTGAACTGATAAGGAAGCACCATTTGATTTCTAGAAACAATTGGACAAAAGGCGTTTTCACTTCACTGCTCAGTATCCAAATGAATAAATGGCATGCCTCTCCTTTTCCGGGCTGTCAGGTCCAGCTGTAGAAAATGGATCATGAAAGCCCTTAGAGAAGGTATTGTGGTCCTGAATTGCTTTTTTCTCAGACTCTTCTCCTGTTGACCAGAAACAGTATAGTGTCATGAACACAGTATTGGCCTTGGAATCAAAAGATCTGAGTCCAGATCTTTGCTCTGCCACTTAAATGCTCTGCAACCTTAAGCAAATCATTTAACCCATCTGCCAAAATCTGTGAAAACTAACCCACCTATCTCTCTGAGGTCTAATAAAAATGAAATTTAATCTCATTGAATCTGACAAGTATTTACAGGAAGCCAAGCTTTGTACTAGATCAAAACAAAATCCAAATAGCACCTGACCTCAAGGAACATTTTACTGCATTAACTGCTGTGGTCAGACTGCATTTGATATATTGTCTCAATTCTGGGCACCATATTTTAGAAGAACATTGATAAATTGGACAGTATCCAATGGAGAGTACTGAATCTATATAATTAGTTGCTAATTAATACTAATCTATAAGAAGACTAAACTTCTCCAAGAGAAACAACATGATTGCTCTTGTAAAGTATCTGAAGGGATTTCATGGGGAAAAGAAATTAGTTTTGGGCTCAGATGGGGGACCTGAGGCAATGGACAGAAGTTTTTTTAAAAATCAACTTTAAAGAAACCTCCTGATAATTAGAGTTTGAAAAGTTTGATGGACTACTGGACTCCAGAAGTAATGGAATCTTCATTGATTATCTTCAATCCAAAGTTGGGTGATGAATTGATGAGGATTTGACAGAGAAACTTCATATTCAGGTGTGAGTGAACTAGATAAGCAAGTTTCAGATTATGTGACATAATACATATGAAAATGTTTTGTGATTGTAAGGTCCATCATTATCAAGAATTTTTTTGTGGAATACTATTGTGCTATAAAAAATGACGATGATAATTAGGATGGTTTCATCCTAGGAAAATATGAACTCATTCAAAGGAAAGTGAGCAGAACCAGGAAAACACTGTACACGGTAACAATGATCAACTGTGAAAGACTTAACTTCATTAATCAAAATAATGATACAAGACAATTCCAAAGGACCTGTTATGAGAAATGCTAACCATCTCCAAAGAAAGTATTGATGAACTTTGAGTGCAGATTGAAGCACACTTTTTTAACTTTATCTTTATTATTTTATATGCTCTTTTTTTGCAGCACAAGCACAGCTAATATGGAGATAAGTTTTGCATGAGTTACATGTATAAATTGAAATCTAAGAGTAAAGACCACATTCTCCTTTCTGACTATTATGTATATTCACACAGTTCCCTTCATAATATTTCATTCTCTTTTTTTAAGGAGACATATGAGATTTCTCTGCATTCATTCCCCCCACACACACACACATGCACACAAGCCTGCCTGATACATTAGAGGAATCTGTGACTTGATATGAGATAAGTTTTGTTCCCTGTAAAGAGAATTTTGGGGAACTCTGGAGGAAAAGATAGAGTATATAATATTAGTTTACCATATCAAAGCCTCCTTTTCTTGCTACTGAGACATCCCTAGGTAGCTAGGTAGCCTAGTAAATAGAATATTCCACTGGGTGTCAGAAAGAATTGAGTTTGAATCCTGACTCAGACATTCACTAGATGTGAGTGACCTCATTTCTATCAGCTTCAATTTTCTCTATTCCACCTTTGATCCTTCATATTATCATAAAACTGCAGAATGTAAAAATTGGGAAGGAACTTAGAGATCATTTTGGTCCACCCCTTCCCATTTTACAGACTATTTTACTGAATCACAGAGTCTTTCCCCCAACCTCATATGACAAGGACACCTAGATGCTTTCTCTCTTATCAAAATCAATTCGTAGATCCTTCATTTATTCTAAAGTGTAAATCCTCAAATTTTTGATCTGAGGAAAACTTAAGATTGGTTGCTCATAGAATTTTAGATATAGAAAGAACTTTTAGAGATATCCCATCAAATTACTCTGAATCTGAAGCCCTAAGAGAGGAAATGACTTGTCCAAAGTGACAGAACTAATCAATGAGAAATCCAGAAATGGAACACAGATCTTCTACTTTCTGGCCAGTATAATTTTAAATATCACATAGAGGTACACAGAATGGAGTTTAAATGAATATCAAAGCTTATTATCTTTAATTTTTAAAAATTATCTTACATATTATGTAATTTTTGCCATCTCTAATGTCGTTTTTCTTCCTTTTGAATCTGATTCTTCTCTCACAATGCATCCAATTAATTATAAACTATGCTTATCATGGTTGCAAATGTAAAGCCTCTATCAGATTGTTATGAGATGGGGATGAAAGGGGAGGGAGGGATCAAAATTGTAAAATTCAAAACCTTTCAAAAAAAGTGACTGGTTGAAACTACCATTGTATGTAATTGGGAAACAAATAATAAATAAATAAATACCACATACAACCTAAATTGCAATTCAATAATTATTTCAAAATTAGTTTAAAAACATGTATTGAGGCACCAAGGACTTGCTAAACACTTCTTGTAAGACTGATTCTTCAAAATAAAAGTGGCTTACCAGAAATAACACTAAAACTCCACCCTCACTTTGGCCAACATGTTAAAAATCCTAGACCAGGAGCATACATCCTATCTTTGCCATGGATTCATAAGGAAGAGAAATGAGACTATCCACTCTTCATTTGAAATCTCATTTGGTAGCTTTTTGTTCTGCTATAGATGAGGAATCAATTTCCTCTAATATTCTTCACCTGTCAAAACTGGTTTGCATTCATGTTGGAAATAGATTCATCCCAATCAAAGAAATCTAATATGGTCAACCTTGTGGACAATAAAAACACTCTTTTGGTTGGTTAGATTTGAATAAACTGAGCAGATCTTACTGACTGATCAACTTGAGTCAAAAGATTAAACCTGTTATGTATGTCAACAGAATCAGAATTGTGGAACCAAAATGGGGAACCCAGATGTTTCTCCATCATAGACCCCTGAAGTTACAGAAACCAAAGTTCAAGAATGCTGTAGCATTCCAAGATGAAGCAAAGTTTCTGCAGCTCTAAGGAGACATGGGTTGCAATTTTTCTGTTGCTTTTCCCACGCACAGCCAATGCATAATTCACCAGAATAGGAGAAATTACCTGAGCATCCTCATCTATAGGAACAAAGCAAGCGTGACCAACATGATAAAGACCAGGCTAAAAGGAGAACAAGGAGCCTGGCACCACCTCCATGTATCCTTAAAGTAAAATCCCTTCATAAGCATAGAACATACTCTCATCAGCCACACATCCATTTTTCTGTGTTTAGCACAGCAGTCCCTGTTGTTCTGCTTTGTTTCTAGACTCTCACTTTCCTTATAATGTGATCATTACCCTCTCTTCTCAAAAAGTTCACCATTCCTAATTGCCAATACTTAGTCCATTCTACCACTAGCACAAGCATCCCTCCTCCCCATATTATTTAAAGGTCCTTTTGTTGTTGCTACCTGCAAAGACAATTTTAGGAAACAGGATTACACTTTGGAGGAAAAGAGAGTAGATCATATCTGTCTCCTCTACCAGTAGTCTCCTTTTCTTGCTATTGATACAATCTCTAAGCAGCCAGGTGTCCTAGTGGATAGTGGCCTACTATGTGTCCTAGTGGCCTAATGGCTATCCATTCCATCATTTTTAGTCATGATCCACTCTTTGTGACCTCTTTTGGGGGTTTTTGGCAAACATACTGGAATGCTCTGGCATTTCCTTCTCCAACTCATTTTGCAGTTGAGGAAACTGAGGCAAACAAGGTTAGTGACTTGTACAGGATCATACAGTAAGTAAATCTGGTCCAAGGCCAGATTTGAATTCACTATACCCTTTAAAAACCCAGTTATCTTCAAATTAGGGCACTGATCAAGGACAAAAATTACTATAAATTATTAGAATTTGAAAAAATGCTTCATGCAAAATCATAGCGGAGAGAAGGAGGATGGCAGTGTGCTTATAGAGTCAGATTTGAAGCCAGGAAGACCTGGGTTCAAATCCTAGCTCTGATATATGCTAACTGTGTGACCTAGGCTAAGCCACTTGGGCCCTTAGAGCCCCTGAGTTACAGAATAGTTACTCATTGGAACTGGGGGAGTTAAGCTTTAAAGCTGTGTTTCAGAGTGTTCCATATCTGTGTTCTCTGCACAGATGGAATTGGAGGTTTGGACCAAAAAAACAAAGGATCTGAAATTGTCTCTGGTGTAAAATAGCCTTCCTCCATCTAAGAACATCTAATTGTTTTAATCAGATAAACTCATTGCCTGAGTAGGACAAAACAATACTCATAATTATATGTGGCTCAAAAAGCTATTAAAAGCAGATTTGATTCTCTTACAGACGTAGGAAGGGCTTTGGTTAGTGCACAATTGCCTCTTAATGTCATAATAACTTCCTTCTGCCAACTAATGTGAGATATACCAAGAGGTATGATGAGCTGTGGAATTCCCCAATGATGGCTTTCAAATCAATTTTTAATGAGTACCTAAACATGTATTTATATAATGAAAGCCTAATAAATTATACAAATGGCTTAGAAGTCTTTAAATATGTATTCAAAAGACAAAATCTTAAGCACTCTAGAAATGGCAACAAATATGAATGTATTTATTAATGCACAATGGCTCCTTTGCATTAAATAAGCAATATATACATATGTATATAATTAAATTTTTATGAATAGATATTTATGTGGATCCAACATCTAAGTTTCACTATGAAAAAGCTAAAGATAAAAGTAAATTATATATAGTATTTTCTGAAATCTTTTTGTTATTAAGTAGTTTATTTTTCAGGGTTTGACTTTTTGTGATCTCTTTTGGTGTTTTCTTGGTAAAGACACTGGAGTGATTTGTCATTTCTTTCTCTGTCTCATTATACAGAAAAGGAAATTGAAGCAAACAGGGTTAAGTAACTTATCCAGGGCCACAGTTAGTGAATGTCTGAGGTTAGATTTGAACTCAGGTCCTCCTGACTCCAGCAGCTAGCTTTCACTGGTCCTAAGAGTTGGACACCACCGAAATAATGATTGAACTACAACAACTTCCCGACTCCAGGTCTGGCACTCTCTATTCATTCCATCAGCTAGCTGATAAATAGACATGCCTTTATAGTCACACTTCACACTTGTGGGTGGGGTCCCCAGAAGGTGGCTGCTACCTTATTTTCAACTGGTAATCCTGTGGGTGGCTACTACTACTACTACTACTACTACTACTACTACTACTACTACTACTACTACTGCTACTATCTCAAGAGCTTGACTCCCACCACCAATGAATAATGTCAATAGAATTAACTATTTTCTATCAAAAGCATTTACTAAAATGGTAGAGTAAGAACAGCAAGTAAATAAGTTCTCAAGCTCCTGTAATATATGAAAACTTCCTCTCAGAAGCACACACAGTATCTGTGGGAAAAGTAGAATCAGATTATAAAGGTGGTGGAGTTTACCCATGGGGAAAAAGCTAAACCACAGTCTCTGGTATGGCATGACCCAATGACCCTTTTTCTCTTTGTGGAGTCTTTATGAAGGCAGCATCTTCATAGAAGTTCAACTAGGCTCCCAGGGTCTGCTTCTTAATTGAGTACAAAGCTGGAACTACCCTCTGTTTGCTGGGATTGTGCAGATGAATATCAGATAGAGATGCAGACAGGCAGGCAGAAACAGATACATACCCACATATGTGTGTATACATACACATATGAATTGTATGGTACATATGTATGTATGTATGTATGTATGTATATATATATATATATATATACACACATATATCTCTAAATCTCTAACTCTCTTGAGCTCCAGTCTTCCTTTACCAACCACCTTTTGAAAATATAGGTATCTCAAGTTCAGCATGTCCAAAGCAGTTCTTATTATATTTTTCCCAAAATTCTCTCCTCTTCTGAAGACTCCTGTTATTATAAATACTACAATCTTCCCAGTCATTCAATTTTGCAATCTATGTGGCATCTTCAATTGCTCTCACATCTTGTATCCAGTCTGTTTCCAGCTCTTTTTTTGTTTCTGTCTTTAAAATTCTTTCCAATAAAACAGCCACCACCCTATAAATTAGTAAATGCCATATGTACATATATTCATATATGCATGCTTTATATGTTGTGTGTATCTACATATAGTTCCTATTCAATTCCTCTTAATATTAGTTCCTACTCTTTTTTTCCTACAACATAGAATTTATGTTCCTAATCCTCAGAAAACTTAATCTTTCTATCAACATGCTTTCATGCTATCTATCTAATCTTATCTTGGGTTTTTCTAACACATATACACAAACATGCATTCCTTTTCCCTTCCCTCCACCCCCATGGACATCTTATCATTGCCTGGAAATGACCCAATGTTATCAAAATCTCTACCTAGGGAGATTAAATATTGGCATTTCCTATAAAGCTGCTAAATGTATAAAAGTTCAATCTCTATTTACAAATATATCCTCAGATGGTTGACAATGGGGTGATGATAATTTTGACCACAGCTACTCTTGAAGAACATCTAGCAAGACACAAATGAAATGAAAATGCACAAGTTCTTTATGTATTGAAATGTAGTTGGCATTGGTGCATGTGCATATATGACCCATGTTTCACACATTTTGAAATCGATGTGTATAAATCTGAAAAAGGTGGGACATTGCTTGCCATTTCCTTCCTTTTCCTACTTTTAATTTACAAATTACTATATAGATATAGAGATAGAGATAGAGATAGAGATAGAGACAGAGACAGAGACAGAGACAGAGACAGAGACACAGAGGCAGAGACAGAGACAGAGATAGAGATAGAGATAGATATATATAGATGCATGTAAATATACATGCCTCATTCTTCTCCATGCATCTATCACTTCTTAATCATGGATAATATGCAATCATGAATGGTCATTTTATTTATAAGAATTCTTTGAAGTTGTTTATACAGAGTTGTCTTTATATAAATTGTTCTAGTCTTGCTTATTTCATTCTTTATTAGTTTATAAAATCCTCAAAATTAATTACTGTTATAAAATCGATGTTAAAATATAAATTGTTCTTCTGATTCTGCTCATTTGACTCTACAGAAGTTCATATGAATCTATGTCTTTTTGGAATTATTTATTTCCACATTTCTTATAGTACAATAATACTTTATCACACTTATATGTCACAACTGATTCAAGCATTCCTCTATTGTTGGTCATCTCATGGCCACCAAAAAAAGAGTCGCTATAAATATTTTCATTCATAAATTAACTTTTCCTCTTTCTTTAATCTCTTTCAGGTAAAGGCACACAATGATTAGTAAGTTTAGCCTATAATTCCAAATCACTTTCTAGAATGTTTGCATTCATTCCCAGGTCAACCAACACTGTCTGTCTGCACAGGCAATAATTTGACATTCAATTCATTATTTCCATAAGACGGGTGCTAATGTGAGACTGGAGCTTAAGGATGAAGTTGGGGATGTACACACACACACACACACACACACACACACACACACACATATATATGTTTATATATGTATATATATATATATATATATATATATATATATATATATATATATATATATATATATATATTTATCCCATAACCATACCACATTTATCATTTTCCTTTTTTGGGTCATCTTTGCCACTGTAGCAAGTATGTGCAAAAAAATCTCAGAATTGCTTTAATTTGCATTTTTCTAAGTCATTATATGGTGCCTATTTAAATCTGAGAGCTGTCTAGAACTGTCTTTTCAATCTTTAAACCATTCATCAATTGAGAAATGGCTTTTTCTTATGAATGTAAATCATTTCCTTATATAGCTTGAAAATGAGATCTCTATCAGATAAACTTCATACAAAAATTTTTACCTAGTTAATTGCTTCCCTTTTAATTTCAGTTTTCTTATATTTCTCTGTATAAAACTTTTTTAATTTTATGAAATCAAAATTATCCATTTTATCTTCTGTAATATTTCTATTATTCATTTGCACGTCAATTTTTCTCCTATTTATAGATCGTGTAGGTATATTTTACCATCTTTTTATAATTTGTTAGTATTTCTCTAATGTTAAACTTCTCTATTTAGAACATGTATCCATTTGGAGCTAAATTTTGTATAGGTTAAAAGGTGTTTATTTAAATCTAATCTCTGATGTGTTGCTATTCAATTTTTCAATTTTTTAAAAATCAAATTCTGAGTCCTTGTCCCAGAAGCTGGGGTATTTGTTTGTATTGAATAATAGGGTGTTTATTAGATACATTTGCTTCTGTATAGTGTGTATTTATTCTGTTGAATTCATTGATCTCTCTTTTTTTAAGTCAGTACTGAATTCCTATAGTCTCTTTATTCTTATCCTATTTCATTTATCTCATTATTCTTGACCTTTTTTTACCTCCTACATGTCAATTTGTAATTTTTTTAGGTATATAAGGTAATCTTTTGGTAGTTTATTTGATATGGCATTGACTAAATAAATTAATTTAGGTAGTATTATCATTTTTATTGGTTCATCCTACCCATGTACAATTAATATTTTTCTAAATATTCACGTCTGTCTTTATTTGTGTAAACAATTATTTATACTTGCATTTAGGCAGTTATTATATCCATCTTGGAAGTCAGTTATTTTATATATTCTGTACTTACTTTAAATGGAATTTTTGGTATTTCTACCTTCTAGAATTTATTGATATATAAAGATGTCAAATGATTTTTATGGATTTCTTTTATCCTTCAAATTTGCTAAAGTTCTTACTTTTTTCCAATTATCTTACTTAAGAGTTCTTTAAGTAAACCATCTGACCATCTTGGGAAAAAAATGATAATTTTATTTCTTCTTCACCTATGGATAGTCCTTGAATTTCTTTTTTCTTATCTTATTGCTATAACTGCATTTCAAGTACTATGTGAAATTAAAGTTGTGACAATGAACATCTTTTTTTTCTCCTTGAATTTATTGGAAAGGATTCTAGTTTATCTGCTACAAATAATAGTAGCTCTTACTTTTAGATGTATGGATGTAATTTATCATTTTATGGAAAGATTTATTTCCAGTTTTAGTGTTTCCTAATGTAAATGACTGTTTTATTTTTGTCTAAAGCTTTTCCTAAATCTACTGATATGCTTATTATTTGTGTTGATTTTATTATTAATCTTATTTTTTATTGTTTTGCTTTTTAATTAAACTGATCCTGTATTCCCATATAAATATAATCTGGTCATGATGTATAATATTTGTAATTTTTCCGTTTTCCTAAATTGCTCTAAACCTCTATGGTCTGGAAAGCAGACAGATTATGCTGTAAAATGTCATTATTTTCATATCCAAACATTATCTAAAGTCCACCAAAAATCATTTTAGAAGTACTGTTAGTTCAGAAAAATAGTAAGTCTGACACTAACTGTAACAGATAGAAATTAGTCTGTTGAGATCCTTAGGAGCCAATTGGTACTTGTAAATTGCCATTTCTGTGGACCTGATTCCTGTCTGCTTTCTGTAAATTCAGTAAAAACAGCCTTATATCTTCTAGTGACTGATAACCACTTTGACTGAATTTCTTCCCTTTTTCTCTCTGGGTTTTATTCTGCAGTTTTTAATTTTCCAGCAAAACTTTGGTTACTTCAAACCCTTTTTAAGCACTACTATGTCTTTGATGGTCCTAGACTGTCCTTCAACTATACTCTTAGCAACTCTACTCTTGTCATATTTCCTTTAGAAAATATTCTAAATCTTTCTCTCTTTACCCAATTTCACCTCACTGCCCATCTCTCAGTTCAAATAAATTAACTCAGAAAACTCACCATTTTACTCAGATGAAGGCCTCCAAAAGAAGTTCTACTCAGTTTCCCTTCTTCAGTCCTTAAAATTTCTCCACATTTTTCATCACCTAGTCTGCCTTCCTACATTTTAATCACAAAATAAGCTTCCTAGCAACTCATTATTGCAAAAAATTTCTTCCAATACCCACAATTCCATTTCTCCTGATCTTGTCTATGGCTAGTAACTCTCTCCTGTAACCCTATAATCTTGTCTCTTCTCTCCCATGCCATAGAAAGATTGCTAGCTTTGGAGTCAAAGGATGTGGGATTGAATCCTGTATCTCCTATCTATTTGCTGACTGTGTGATCTTGGGTAAGTCAATTAACCTCTGTGTGTCTCAGGTAATTCTAAAATCAGAGAGTGAAATAAAATAATCTCTGTGGTATCAGAATTTATGGTCCTATAAATTTTTTCGGACTCTCCATCTCAATAGATTACTTCATATCTGCTTACAAAATGATTGAGGTCACTTCAATAAGACTTTTCTTGACCTTTCTACTTTATCCATCTGGTAACTCATCTTTCTCTTACCCTTTACCATCAAAAACTGTCTCAACTGTCTTTGATCTGCCTACAGCCCTTTTCATTTTCCTTAAAATGACTTCTCAGAGTTCATCAAAATGTCTTCCTAAGGGATGGCTAGGTGGCACAGTGGATAGAGCACTGGCCCTGGAATCAGGAGGACCTGAGTTCAAATGTGACCTCAGACACTTAACAATTACCTAGCTGTGTGGCCTTGGGCAAGCCACTTAACCCTATTGCCTGGCAAAAAAAAACAAAACAAAACAAAACCTAAAAAAAAAAAGTCTTCATAACAGCCAAATTCAAAGACTCTTTTTATTCAATCTTGATCTTTCATTAGCATGTAAAACCTTGCCCTTGGTCTTTCTTCCTTAACTTATGACATCACTGCTTTCCTTTTCCAATAAGTGAAAGAATCTGGGATAGGCTGAGCAAAAGAGAGTTGGGATTAGGAAGGAAAGGATAAAATGGTTAGACTTTATGAAACAGAGTATGAGGAAGACAGTATTAACTTTCAGAGGCAGATGTGTTTGCACAGAAGTCAGCAGGAGTAGAAATAGCACAGAATTTGTAATCAGAGCAACTGTTTCAAATCTTTGCTCCATCATTTGCCACCTTTCTAACCTTGGAAACATCAAGTCAACAAGCATTTATTGAGAGCTCTGGAGCTACACAAAAAGCTAAAGATAATTTGTCCTCTCAAACTTTTTCATTTATAAAATGAGAATTGAAATAGATAGTCTCTGAGGTCTGAACTATTCATAAATCGTTTAATGTTACGATACTATAGCTTTTCTTGATTTTAGAGAAGAGGTTCTTAACATTTTTTAAATCCCCATCATCTTTGTGCAAATCCAATGAATCCTATTGACCTTTTATTTTTTAAATATATAAAATAAAATAAGAAAGACTACAAAGAACATCGACTATATCAAAAATTATTAATTTATTTTACTAATAGCTATTCACAAACCTGAAGTTAATAACTTCTGCTTTAGAGATATCATTCTTATCTGGTTTTCCTCTTGCCTTTAAAACTAGCTTTTCTTGGCATCTGAAGTCTTTACATCCTTTACCCAGCACCATAAAGGATCTTGGCCCTCTTTTTATCTATATATTCTCTCCCTTGACAACATCTGTAACCTGAGGCTCAAATTCATTGGTATGGTATTCTCCCATCAGTAGTGGAGATCAATGGTAGAGAACCTGGGTAAGAGAAGAGGCGGAGATGGTAATTGTGGGAGAAAGGAGGTGTCTCCTTAAAGAAACTTCTTCAAATTTCTTTGGTCTCTTGGAGTCTCTTTGGGTTTTGAAAGTGATTTAGGTGCTTCTGGCTCTCAGCTTTGAGACAATGTCAAACCCAACTTCAGGTTGCTAAAAGCAAACTAAGATTAGGAAGAAGTTGACTTGAGAGGTTCTGATAGTCTCCATCACATCCCTATGCCCAGTTTTCTACATTAGAGACTTCATGGAATTTCTCCTTGGGAGAGATCTTAGATGAGCTGAGTTAACACACTCCCAATGAGAGGTCCTTCCCTTTCTATTGTCTGTTTTTTTCTTCTATATATGCTTTCTCTGATTTCTGTTTGGCTATTGAACTCTATAGATTACTATGTGTATTCATTGTGAAACTGGTATTTGGTGGAAAGTCAAGCTTTGGACATAAAGCTTGGGCTCCTACTTCTCCCATTAATGGCGATCAATGAATCAATCAATAAACATTCATTATTTATGCACCAAGCATTATATTAAGAGAAGTTTGGCTTGAACCTAAAAACCATATCCATTATACAATAATGTTGTTTCTATTCATGCATCTAGAAATTATATCAAAATTTTTTAGTACTATATAAGAGAGATAGAAGGGACCCCAGTCATCTCTCCTGGATCAAGTATGAAAGGAATGCAACTGTTAATTATTCAAAAAGAGGTCACCTGGACTCTGTTTAAGGGCCTTCACAGAGAGGGAAGACTTTGAAATTCAAGGTAGACCATTACAGGTTGAAACAACTCTCCTTTCTAGGAAGTTTCTCCAAATGTCAATCCTAAATTACATCTTTGTAACTCCCCCCCCACCAATTGTTCCTGATTCTGTCCTCAGGGGACAAATAAAATAAATCTAATTCACCACCTACACCTTTGCACAGTCCTTCAAAAACTCAAGATATCTATGATTTTGCCCCAGTGTTCTATTCTCCAGACTAAACCTGTATTGTTTATCCAAACATTTAACACTCTTTTCTACTCCATACTCTCACCTCAAATTGCAGCCCTCCGAGACTCTATATTACAGTCTTCTGAATGTATTCAGATATTTTATAGTAACTTTTCACTATGTTTCTCAAGAATCAAATGATCAATTATTGCAATTCCAAATGAGTTGCTCTACTTTTCCTGTACTTAAGTCCACTAACTGATTGCGTTACCACCAACCCCTCCCACCAAAAGATTACCAGAGTACAGGCACTGGCATCCCCTTCAGGTCTCAAGATAAGTGACCACAGAAAAATGACTGAAACTCTCTTACAGCTTCCTCTTCTGTAAAATAGAAATCATGATGAACTTCCTCCAATTGGGAGTAAGGGCTCCAAATGAAATAGAAAAGGAAGGAGGTCAATCCAAGTGATATTTCTGTTGGGAAGTAAGATAACAAGTGAACTACAACAAATACAACAACTGGGGCTTGATTTGTTATTTATTAATGTCTATTTTCAGGACTTAAAAGTCCTGAAAAAATATTAATAATGTGTATTAAACTTATAAAAATTGTTATCTATATATTTGGAGGGGGAGGAACCAATTGTAAACATTTACCAACACATTCCTGTTTATAACCACAAAATGCTCCATATAAGTATATTTGAATTAGTATTATTTTACTTTACAAATCTGATTGCCCTTCTTGATGAATTTACTTTATCTATAACATTTTTCTTATCTGTATTTGTTTGCTGTGAACACCAAGGATTTCAAGTGGCAAGTTTACCTATCTTCAACTAAAGCAAAGGAAGGGGGGGAACAATCAAATAACTGAAGAAAGACATTAGGGGAAATGATTTCTCTATTTAAAAGAAAAGCACGGGTTCTACTAGTCATTTATTCCTCTTCAAACCCATTGTAAGCCAGAAATGAATATTCTTCAAATCAAAATCCTGGAAAACAGGCCACTCACCAGCCCCGGGTCATTTCAGAAGTCCTGGCTCAGCTCTCCTCATCCCCAAAAGAGCTCTGATTGGTGTGTGGACAATCTGCTCCTGGATAGAACTGGCCAGTGCATTGGGGAATTAGATCAGATTGCTCATTTGAAATCTTGTTCCCTCTTCTCTGCCCTGTTCCCTGGCATGAGGACTATGGCTTCATCATCACCCTCATTCCCTCTCCTTACTGGTTCAGTAAATGTGGCTAATGAACTGCAACAGCACAGAAAGTTTCCAAGGCCAGAAGGCAGCCACATTGGCAGAAATGACTCTGTGAGGCAGGAAAGACCCTCCTCCCCCTACCAACTCAATCCCCCATCCAATTCCAGCCCATCCACTACCAAGTCAGTGTCCAAAAGGAAGCTTCTATTGAGCTCTATGTTGGTTTCTCTCTCTCTTGCTCTCGCTCTCGCTCTCACTCTCACTCTCGCTCTCTCTCGCTCTCTTGCTCTCTCTCTCTCGCTCTCTCTCGCTCTCTCTCCACTTTACTTTGCAAAATATCATCATAATAATAACTTGCTAACAAAATTTAAGCTACTCATTAGTAGGAGAAAGGCAATGATAGTCTACTGATGTTATTTCTCAGGGACAAGAGGACTTAGAGTTGGAAGGGACTTTGAACTAGATTCTAATCCAGGAGTTTTCAATCTGAAGTCCCTGGATGTTTTACAAAATATTTTTTACTGTATTTCAAATAATCATTTTTTGTAATCTGTATATTTTCTTTCATGCATTTACAAACATTAATAAGTGACTACATAGGTTCTACCAGACTGCCAAAGAGATCCATGACAACCAAAGAGGTCAAAATTCATGAGCTAGCTCAACTCCTTCACTATTCAAATGAGGAAAACTGAGAACCCAGGAGAACAAATGATTTAACCAAAGTCCCCCACATAATATGAAGCAGATCTGGGATGTTAAAGCAGGTCTTTTGTCACCTAATCCAGTGACCCCCCCATCAGATACCATCGTGCTGTGCACGATGAGAACTTGAGAAAGACCTCCCAATGTAGTTAGGAGCTCATAAAGGAAGAATAATTTATATTAACATGAAACAAGACTAAAGAACTTGCTATGACTATAAAGTATCCTGGGGTATTCCAAATCTCAGAAGAAAGTATAATTCTGGAAAAGTGGCAAGGCATTGGCAGTTCTGCTCAGCATTCCTTCCATGGGAAAAAAGTGGGGGATAGGAGGAAGGAAGTAGACAGTGATGGGGAAAGGCAGGAAATAGGGAGAAGAAATGAGGTACAAAGGATAGGTTGATTTTAGGTAATGGTGAGGTAAGTGAAGAACAAGGACATTTTCAGATTCAAAATTCTAGAGAAAAGGAAGATGTAGTTCTGTATCGTTTCATTTGAAAAGTGGGATGATTTCACCACAGACACTAATTATCCTTAAAATGTTATAGAATAGTTTCAGGCTATATACGAAGACATCAAAGTCCACTTCAAGTGCTTTTTATCATAGAAGGTGCTGGTAATTAATTCTTTGGCTTGTGGGTTAGAGGGGGGATAGATTCCCCTTAGGCCTCTATGAGACATATGCATAAAGGGAAAATTGCCAATCTCCTCATCTCCAAAGAGCTGCTGCTGTATGAACAACAGGCAACAAGCAGCTGACCAATAGCAAGGCAAGGGTGCACATCCCTTCTTGGCCAGGAAAGAAGCAGTCTCAGTCAGCTTTGTCAGTCATGGATGGTTGGTCAATCAGAGAAGAATCAAGTTATATAAGCACTTCATTCAAATGTAAGGTCAGTGGGGAAAAGGATCATGTCATTCTTTTGATTTCTATCCTCAGATCTAGCACTAGCTCATTGACTGATATCTAGAGTACCACCCTCCCAGTCTAACCAGAGCACCTACAAAATGGAACAAAGGACTGAATTAAAACTGCACTAAAAGTCTACCTACCTTCATGAAGGAGGGGTATGAAGGCTAAGAAGTCCATATTTTTCAATCACCATAGATAGACCAATAAGAGATTCATGAAGAGTGACTGCAGGCAAGTAGGTAGGGATCAACTATCAATATTGGTACAACTCAGTTCATAGTTTTTTTACCCATAGAAGCAGTCAAATATTAAAGGATAAAAAAGTGATCATTTGAGCCTAAATGATCTACTTATCTGTTATCAATTCTAAGACTTAAAGATTGGAAAGGAGCCTAGGGGGAACTGGTTCAGGAGACTGAGCTGGTTAATTTGTACACCAAAGAAATCAGAGTGTTTACTGCCCCAAAAGCAGAGAAGAAATCTGGCAAAATCTCACTTCCCTCATCTATTTGGTATACCCAGAAACTGATATTAAAGTCAGCCTTGGTGAAGGTCTTTCAGTCATGCCTATGTATCTTGAGGATATAGGAGATAGCAGAAATTTGCTAAGACAGGTTTTCATAGATTTTCATGTGCCTTACACTGAACATTCTTTTTTCAACATATCCCCAAGGCTCCTTTTCTCTTTCTTTTAATATGCAAATCCATGCCTGAGAATAATGGCCCTTAGACTTTGGGATTTTATAACACATTAAGCTATTCTAACTCTAATAAATACCCAAAGGCCAACAAAGGCATGTCATTTCAGTAAGAGTTTTTTTGTTTTTTGCATTAGAATGTTTATGTGTGGTAAAATTATATTCTTGACTATGACTTTCAAGGAAAAAAATATATACATACATATTTTATGTATATATGTATATATTAATATATGTATGTAGTAATGTAGTTCACTTGTAAGTCTTGGCAACTTAATGTTCATTATAAAAGGCTGAAGGCCATCCTTCCTCCAGTGTGTAAAGAATAATTATATTTTTTAAACTGGCCTGCCTCTCAACCTGTCTCCCCTTCCTGATGTTCTGGAGGCCTTCCCAGTCCAATTCTATTTGTGGTTGCCTTTAAAAGGCTCTCACTACTATCTTTGCATTTCTATTAAAATGGTGGGGAATCTATGGATCTAAAAGAATAAGGCTATGAATTATTAATTACCAGCATTTATCCACATCAAATGATCTGTTTTGACTCCACACTCATTCTGTTTCAAATATTTTTCCAACTGATTTATTCTTCTCCCTTATATTAACTCACAGTCATAATCTGCATTACCAAGTCACTAATAATGTTATGCCAAAATCTAAATGTCACATTATTTTTAACACCCATGGAACCTGTAACAGTCAAAGCCAATTATAGATGGAAAAAAAATCCCAGCAGATCTAGTCATGCCATAAGAGCTAATAAGCTTATGTTTCCTTATACTGTTCAAAGTTTGCCACACACACAATAGCTCTGTAAGCATCTGTTTTTGCAGACAGTTTGTATACTTGTTCACAGCTCTAACATGGAGGTGCTCATTGTGTAAGTTTGCTAAAAAGCAATCTACTTCCCTGGGATAAAAGCCATGTAATTAGATAGCAATACAATAATAAGAATGCTAGAGTATTTCTCTTCCTAATCTTCACAAAGCACAGAATCTGGATTGTGATTCATTCCACAGCTTCATTCTGTGGGCTTCATGAGGACACCGGCAATAGCAAACTGGGGACAAGGAGCTCCCATGTAGAGGGTAAGGGCAAGGATCCAGAATTGGGAGAGCTCAGGGCTGGGGCAAGGTTGGAAGGATTGACCCAGTGTCAAATGGCACCATAAGCAGTAATCAGTAATCCTGACATAGAGATTTTCCAGCAGAGCCTGGGAACTTTGGCAAGGGAAGCTTTATAGGCTTTCCAGCTGAAAAGGAACTTGAAGATCATCTGCACCCCCAACCCCCAACCCCAGGTTCTTAACCGTATTTTATATATGGAGCCATGCGTTGTGGAGCCAGCTTGACCTAATTCACCAGAATAGATTGTTAAATTTTCATCACAAGCATTTACTGGAACTTGGAAATTCATCAAATCTGCAAATTAAAACTACATTTATTGTTTTGTTAGTTGTCTAGTCTTCAGAAGGGTCAGAGAAAATATTAATGATGCAGATTAAACATTTTTACATTCTTATTTTTGGAGAGCCAGACATTAAACATTTATCAATTCCAGCAGTTCGATGAAGTCCATGGATCCCTTCTCAGAATAATGTTTTCAAATGCAATGGAAGAAAAAAGAAAAAAAATTAAACAAAAAGCCTAAAGTGTGTAGGATTACAAAATAAAACAAATATATTAAAATATAATTGTCAAAACATTATTGAGAATGCAAACATATAACAGGTTAGGAATTACTGGTAGTTCAAACTCATTTGATTGGTCAGAAATCTGAGATGCATTTTTTTTGCCTACTTCTTGCTTCAAGACCAATTTTTATTTTTCCATTGAAGCAAGAACACACTCCTAGTTGTGGATTGCAGGAGTCAGTCCCTGGAGGCCAGAGAAAGATTTTGACTGGAGCCGGAATGAGAAGGTTAAGATAAAGGTGATTGGCAGATATTCCTGAGGTAGAAAGAGTCTGAAAAAGGGAAGGCCAGTACTTATGAATTGTTGGTCTCTAAGGATTATTCCTTCCTTTCTGACTCCTTCTACCCTAAGTGAGGTGGGCGATTTGAATAATCGCCCCAGGGAATTATCTCAGGGAGATAGTTCATGATTTAGAGAGAAATAATTCAGGAGAAACTGAGGAGCCACTTATTGGAGGAGCTGGAAATCTGAGTATTTCCTATTCTCTTTGTGGCCACTGAGGTATTTTAAGAGACAGTATCTCAAGCCAGAAAGGGGAGTTATAAAAAGGAATACTGACACAAGGGGCATATTCATTTTAGGAGTAGGTTGGAGGAAGAGGATGCATAGGGGAAGTCTAAAGTGTGACTACTTTTGAGTGTAACTGGGGCTCAGAAATCATGAGAGGTGAGGGGGTTCAGGAGTTGGGAGGCCGGAGGAAAATTTGAACTTCTTACTTCCTTGCCTGATGACTTCATTTTAAACATGAGAAAACCAAGCCAAGAGGTTAATTAAGTAATGGGCCCAAAGTCATGATGGCTAGTAACTAGTGGACCTGGAATGCAAATTGAGATCTTCTGACTCCAACTGCAGTCTTCTGAACTTTACACCACAAAAATCCTTTCTCTTGGGCTTCTTCTCCCTTAAATTCTTAGGATGCCAGGGCACTGAAGTGCTGAACATCCTAGAGTGCTGGTATAATCTAGCCACTATATACATATATCTCAAGTCCAACCTATTTATCATTTCAGTAGAAGGCAGGGAAGGTACACAAACCTATCCTTAAGATTTCATCACCTGCTTCTCAAGAAATATTGAACCAAGAGAATATGATGTTGATTTCATTACCATTTATAAATATCATTTATTACTGGTTTTTGTAGTTCTGACTTGGTACATAAAACATAAAATACTCAGTGACCAAGCTTCATTCAGACCAATGACAGGGATGCTTGGTTAGAGAAAAGAGCACAAGATTCAGAGTCAGAAACCATGTTTTGGAGCCACAATTTGCTGATCCATAAAATGAGAATTTTAAGCCCCATACTGCCTACCTCCCAAGGTTGTTGTTAGGAAACTGCTTTGTCAATATTAAAACAATATCTAAATGCTAGTTGTTATAACTGGTTTGTGACTTGAGACAAGTCACTTAATCTCTCTGGAACTTGATTTCCTTCTCTATAAAATGAGAAAATTTACTGAACAATCACTAAGATTAAATTCTATTAACCCATTTCACAAATGATTTTCATTTTCCCTACTTTACACAGCATTTTTTCTGTTAAATAAAATTATGCTAAATTTAATTGAAACAGGTTATGTCCAGATTGAGGTCAGCAAGGAAGCATTTTCATTTGTCGCATTAAAATAGAATGGCATTTCATAAAACAAAAACCAGTCTGAATCTCCTAACTCTCAATACTCTTCTTGGACATTTACCATTTAGAAATTGCCTTATAACTATCCATGAATCCATTATCTCTCTTTTACTTGTAAATTTTTTGACAGTAGGGACCTGTCTTCTATTTCTCTGCATCTACCTCTGTGGCTACTCTTCCCCAGAGCAAGCACTGTTTTATGAATTAATAAATGAATCAAAGAATGTAAAACAAGGATAATCAATACCTGTTCTACCTAATCCAAGAAGAATGAAAATATCGCAAATAGTAGAGCTAAGAATATTTTGAAAAGTCAATCAGGAGCACAGAATTTAGTGCCAAAAGACATCTCATCCAGTTTAACAACTTCATTTTACATACAAGGGAACTGAGATGCAGAGAATTATTTGTTCAAAGTCATATGAGCAATCAGTCAATCAATCAATCAAGAAAAGCATTTTAAGAGCTTATAAGGTGTAAGGAATTAGAGATAACAGGAAAAATGAAGTAGTTGATGTCTTTAAGGGGCTTTCACTCAAAAAATTAAGTAAATATATAAATGTATACAAGATAGATACATATTAAGCACAAATTATTGGGAAGGGAGGATCACTGATAAGAAAAGGTTCAGAGCAGATGATGGAGTTTGATATGAGTTTTGAAAGAAGCTGGGACTTTTCAGAAGTGGTTATGAAGGAGGAGTGACTTCTAGGTATAGTTTGTGAATAAGCACAATAATGGGTTATTGAAGATAGGAGATAGATTGCACATGTGAGAAACAGCAAGATGGAAAACTTGGCTTGATTACAGAGTTTGTAAAAAAGGAGTAATACATAATAAATCTGGAAAGACAGGCTGGAGATAGATTGTGAAGGTCTTCAGATATTACATGGAAGAATTTGTATTTTATTTTAAAAGTAACATTAAGTCATTGGAGCTATATAAACAAACTGACATGATCAGACTACCATGCCACTTTAACAATATGATTTCAGCAGCTATGTGAAGGATGGAATAAAGATGAAAAAGATCTGAGGTGATGACACCAAATAAAAGGTTATTTTAATAGTCTAAGAAAAAAGGTTTGGAGGACTTGAATTAAAGTGTTGGGTCAGTAAGTGAATAGGGAGGAAATAAGTGAAAGAGTATGCAGTGTAAACACCACAGCTAAGATTTCAAATTTAGATATTCTGACACTTCATGACATCATATATCTTAGACCACAATTGGTTTTTTGTTTTGCTTTATTTTTAATACACCTCCATACTTCTTTCATCAGAAATTCTTGGAAATTCACTATTTTTCCTTTTGTAGAATTATACTCAGTTTTGCTGAGTAATTAATTCTTGGTTGTAAATCTATAGATATTGTATTCCATTTTCTCCACTCATAGAGGTAGCTGTTAAATACTGAATGATCTTGACTGTGATTCTTTGGCACTTGAATTCTGTCTGGCTGTTTGAGAAATTTGTTTTCTTTGACCTAGAAACTCTATTAGATATTGGCTATAATGTCCACCAGAGGTGATTTTGGGATTTTATTTTTAGGAGATAACCGGGGATTCTATTTTTTCATTTTTCCCTATGGTTCTAAGAGATACAAACTGTTTTAAAGTTTCTTGAAATATAATGACTAGGTAATTTTTGTGCTCATGGTTTTCAGGAAACTAAATGATTTTTAAAACATTAAACAATTTCCTCATTGTGATTTCCAGATCATTTTTCTGGGTAAGATACCTTATTTTTTCCTATTTTTTTTAAATCTTTTGGGTTTGTCTACTTTTTATATAATCAATAACTTATTGGTCCTAATGTCCTAAGAATCTGTTGCATGGGGAAGATTTTATAACTTTTACAGCAAGCTGAAAATTCTCCCTACAATTCTTTTTTTCCAGTTTTTTTTTATTTTTTCCTTTTAAAGATTTTGAGTTTAAAAATTTTCCCCCTAATCTTGCTTCCCTCCGCCTCCCCCCCCCACAGAAGGCAATTTGCCAGTCTTTACATTGTTTCCATGATATACATTGATCCAAACTGAATGTGATGAAAGAGAAATCATATCCTTAAGAAAAATAAAGTATAATTGTTGATGGAGCAGTGAACTCATCCAACCTTTCTGGAGAGAAGTTTGAAGCTATGCCCAAAGGGCAGCAAAAATGTACATACCCTTTGATCCAGCAATACCACCACTGGGTCTATACCCTGAAGAGATGATGGAAAAGGGTAAAAACATCACTTGTACAAAAATATTCATACCAGCCCTGTTTGTGGTGGCAAAGAATTGGAAATCAAGTAAATGTCCTTCAATTGGGGAATGGCTTAGCAAACTGTGGTATGTGTATGTCATAGAACACTATTGCTCTATTAGAAACTGGGAGGGATGGGAATTCAGGGAAGCCTGAGGGATTTGCATGAACTGATGCTGAGTGAGATGAGCAGAACCAGAAAAACCTTGTTACACCCTAACAGCAACATGGGACTGATGTTCAACTTTGATGGATTCACTCATTCCATCAGTGCAATAATCAGGAACAATTTGGGGCTGTCTTCAATGGAGAATACTATCTGTAACCAGAGAAAGAACTGAATTTTGAACAAAGGCAATGGGCTATTACTTTTAATTTAGAAAAAAACCTGATATCTTATTGCCTGATCTTGCTATCTCTTATACTTTATGTTTCATCCTTAAGGATATGATTTCTCTCTCATCACATTCAGTTTGGATCAATGTATACCATGGAAACAATGTAAAGACTGGCAAATTGCCTTCTGTGGAGGGTGGGGGGAAGGGAAGTAAGATTGGGAGAAAATTGTAAAACTCAAAATAAATAAAATCTTTAAAAAAGAGAAAAAAAGAAGAAATAAAATATAAGAGATAGCGAGATTACATAATAAGATATCAGGTTTTTTCCCCTAAATTAAAGGTAATAGACATTTTATAGCTTCTGAGTCTATTTCTTGAGTTCCTTTGCCACTTTGTGGTATGATTCTCTTTGTGTTTGCTCCTCTTCCAACCACATTTTCTAACTTTCAATATTGTGTTAAGGCCAGGCACTATGCATTTCTAGAGGGAATGCTTTGACCAAGTTTTTTCCTGGTTTTGGGTCTTGCTGAAACTTTCCCCTGGTATTTAGGATAGTGTCATTCCAGGATCTCAGGAATAACTCAGGCTTTGGACTTGAAGTTTTTCACTGAGCTTTCAAGTTCTTGACTTCAGTTTGAAAAATCACACTACTATTATATAAATCTAAGAGCTTATTCAGTGTATAGTTTAGAGAAAATGTCAAATCAATTCAAAGAAATATGATGTCCACAGAAGCTCTTGCAATGGAAAAATGACTTTATCACAAATGCTAAATGATATGTATTTAGTTTAGAAAGGCTTCATACTCCATTCATGATCATGTTGCATCCCTACTATGGAATGTAAGCTTCCAAAGCAGAGTGTTTTATTTTTGTCTTAATATCTCCAATGCCTAGCTCCATGCCTTCCTTATAACCCCTCTTAGACATTGATAATGGTGACTGGGTCAAATTGAATAAAGAAATCAGTTGCTTTTATCAATACAGACTCCTTTCTAAGATAGTTTGTTCCAAATGAGGAAAATCCAGTGAAAATATAGGCTGTACTGCTTCAGTACCTGTCCTGGCTTATTTTGTCTCTCTGAATATTCTATTTGACCTGCCATCTTCAACACACAAAGCAAAAAAAAAAAGGCAATTTTGCAGAAGGGTCAAGAATGAGTGAAAATAAAGTTAGATTTCTCCTTAAACAGGGAAAAAGGCTGCTTTAAATTGTTAAGTCTCAAATGGTCAAAGGATATGCAAAGGCAATTTACAGATGAGGAGATCAAAGTAATCCATAGCCATATGAAAAAATGCTCTAAATCATTAATTATTAGAGAAATGCAAATTAAAGCTTCTATGAGGTACCACCTCACACCTCTCAGATTGACCAGTATGACCAGGAAGGATAATGATCATTGTTGGAAGGGATGTGGGAAATCTGGGACACTATTACACTGTTGGTGGAGCTGTGAACTCATCCAACCCTTCTGGAGAACTATTTGGAACTATGCCCAAAGGGCAACAAAAATGTGCATACCCTTTGATCCAGCAATACCACTACTGGGTCTATACCCTGAAGAGATGAGGGAAAAGGGTAAAAACAAAAAACAAAAATATTTATAGCAGCCCTGTTTGTGGTGGCAAAGAATTGGAAATCCAGTAAATGTCCTTCCATTGGGGAATGGCTTAGCAAACTGTGGTATATGTATGTCATGGAACACTATTGTTCTATTAGAAACCAGGAGGGACGGGATTTCAGGGAAACCTGGAGGGATTTGCATGAACTGATGCTGAGTGAGATGAGCAGAACCAGAAAAACACTGTACCCCCTAACAGCAACATGGGAGTGATGTTCAACCTTGAAGGACTTGCTCATTCCATCAATGCAACAATCGGGAACAATTTTGGGCTGTCTGCAAAGGAGAGTACCATTTGTATCCAGATAAGGAGCTGTGGAGTTTGAACAAAATGCAAGGACTATTCCCTTTAATTTAGAAAAAAACAGATAGCTTATTGTCTGATCTTGTTACCTCTTAGATTTCTCTTTAAGGATATGATTTCTCTCTCATCAGACCCAATTTGGAACAAGGTACAACATGGAAACAAAGTAAAGACTGACAGAGTGCTTTCTGTGGGGGGGGGGGGAGGGGGAGGGAAGCAAGATTGGGGGAAAATGTAAAACTCAAATAATATCTTTAATAAAAATAAATTTTAAAAAATTGTTAAGTCTCTTCAATTTCTCCTTATCTTGTGTGTGTCTTGGGACAATGCCCAAAGAGTGAGCAACTATACTGAACAACTATAAACTGATTCTCTTGAACATTTCTATATCTTCTTTACCTAGTTTAAACAGAAAAGTGACACA
The DNA here is from genome assembly GCF_037893015.1 of Macrotis lagotis. Lineage (NCBI taxonomy): Eukaryota > Metazoa > Chordata > Mammalia > Peramelemorphia > Peramelidae > Macrotis > Macrotis lagotis. The sequence continues at coordinate 91,807,534 of NC_133661.1, forward strand.
ATTGCATTTAATATATTTACCCCAAAGTTAAAATGAATTCATTATCTAAAATAATTAATAAAATTCCAAAAGTAATTAGGAATAAACAAATAGAATGGTTATAGAATGTATATGAATACTAGACAATCAACCTTCTTACCCTATCTAGATTGTCATAATGTTAGAATTATGGATTCATCTAATCCAGAAGGTCTAGGGAAAAATCATTCCTCACCATTAAAACTACATAAAAGTAGACAAGATTAAAGAGGTGTAAAGGATATCCCTGATATTCTAGGGAACTGATTTGAAGAATGATACCAGATTTCTTTTTAAAGCATAGTGCAGCTTTAAATATTAGTATAATGGAATGGAAAAGCTCTGAATCTTTTTTTTTAGTTTTTTTGTTTTGCAAAGCAAGCAGGGTTAAGTGGTTTGCCCAAGGCCACACAGCTAGCTAATTATTAAGTGTCTGAGGCTGGATTTGAACTCAGGTACTCCTGACTCCAGGGCCGGTGCACCATTTAACTGCCCCCTAGCTCTGAATCTTTTAAAAGACAAAAGACCTAAGTTCAAGTTTCTCCATTTAACTCATGTGAATCACATAAGCTAGACCAAGTTTTAGTTTTACAATATGTGAAATGAGAACAATGAACTACGTTGTATTATGGAAGGGGGGGGGGGGGCTTGATCAGACCCTTTGTTCTGATCTTGAACCTGATACTAATTAGAACAGTGATTTGATAAAGGGACTAAGTACATGGACTTCTGTTTCTCCATCATGCAGATTCCAATCAGAAACCATGTGCTTAGATTAAAAGTTGTTTTTATTTAGTAACGTATCAACTCTTACTATAAAGCGAATTGGACTAGGATAATTCCTAAAGTAATAATCCTTCCAACACCAGCTTTCTAATATTCCATGAATGTCTGTCCCACCAACCTCATAGAGTTTTCATAGATAACAAATGAAATAATCTAAATAAATTGCTATATTAATGCTCTTGGGTTGTTTTTTACTTATTTTTATTTTCTCAGACCTATCCTCCCTTCTTTTTTTTAATATTTTCTTTATTTGTTTTTACAACTACATGTGTTGTTTTTACCAATCTTTTTTGTTTTTGTTTTTTGCAAGGCAATGGGGTTAAGTGGCTTGCTCAAGGTCACACAGCTAGGTAATTATTAACTGTCTGAGGCTGGATTTGAACTCAGGTCCTCCTGACTCCAGAGCTGGCTGTGCCACCTAACTGCCCCACCAATCACTTTTTTTTGCAATGTTTTAAGTCCTACATTTTCTTTCTCCCTCCCTTCTTTCCCCCCTTCCCCTATCAGAAAGCAATCTGATATAGGCTCTACATTTATAACCATGATAACCATTAGATTCATCTTGTACATGTTGTAAGAGAAGAATCAAATTCAAATGGAAGAAAGAAGACATTAGAGAGAAAAAAATGACGTAGAACATAAGACAACTTGTAAAAACTGAAAACAATAAGCATTGGTCTTCATTTAAACTAAACCGTTCCTTCTTTGAATATGGATGGTATTTTCCATCACAAGTCTTTTAAAATTGTCTTTGATTATTGTACTGCTGAAATGAACAATTTCATAATAATTGATCATCACCCCATATTATTCTTAGTGTGTGTATAATGTTCTTCTGGTTCTACTCATGTCACTCAGCATCAGTTCATGCAAGTCTTTCCAGGCTTTTCTGAAATCATGTCCCTCCTGATTTCTTATAAAACAACAGTGTTCCATCACATACAAATACCCTAATTTATTCAGCCATTCCTCAATTGATAAGCATTCCTTCAATTTCCAATTCTTTGCCCCCACAAAAAGAGTTGCTAAATATTTTTTGTATATGTGGGATTTTTACCCTTTTTCATGATCTCTTCAGGGTATAGACTCAGTAGTAGTATTGGATCAAAGGGTATGCACCCTTTTGGCATAATTCCATATTGTTCTCCAAAATGGTTGGATCAGTTTACAACTCATTGATCATTTTCTTTTCTAGTTATATTGTTCAATCTAAGAGGTGGTACCTCAGATATGTTTTAATTTGCATTTCTCTAATCAATAATGACTTAGAACATTTTTTCATATGACTATAGCTTTGATTTCTTCATCTATGAATTGTTTTCCATATCATTTTACTATTTATAAATTGGGGGATGATTTTTTTATAAATTTGACTCAGTTCTCTATATATTTCAAAAATGAGTCCTTTGTCAGAAACACTAGTTGTAAAAATTGTTACTCAATTACATTCCTTTTAATCTTGGTAGCAGTGGTTTTGTTTGTGCAAAAGTTTTTTAAATTTAATGTAATCTAAATTATCCAGTTTATTTTTTATAATGTTCTCTATATCTTCTTTGGTCATAAATTGCTCTCCTTTTCATAGATCTGATAGGCAAACTATTCCTTATTCTCCTAAATGGCTGATAATATGTTATTGTTAAGGCTGAGATCTATTTGTTTAAAATTAGAATATCACTTGTATGTATCATTAAATTAGTTCTAAATTCTAATAATGTTTTGCCATAATAATAAGTTAACAAGAACTTCTGTGTCAAATAACCAGGAAAATGATTGCATAATCACTTTCTATTAGCCACTTCAACTCCCCAATCATTCAAATTAAAAAAGAAATTATGATGAAGATTTTGATTATGTATAGGTAAATCCAAAAGAGAAAAGAGAAAGATTTTGAAAAAAAGTAAAATCCTTATGAAATAACATCAAAGAGCCTAATCTTTAGTGTTCACTTGAGGATCACCTTTTCTAGCTTTTACAGACCTGAGGCTGGGATATAAGCTAATTTGAAATTTGTACAGGGGATCATCTAGAGACCACCTACTAAAACAGAGAAGGAATCAGACAATTCCTACATCCAGCATAGGTGGTTGCACATGGAAATAGAATGGGAGGTTACTCAAAACAAAGACTTAGCCCTATAGTTCCTAACACAAAACAACTGAAGCAGTTTTGCAGTCAAGATTTGGAGGGACCAGAAGATAAGTGATGAAGAAACACACACACAAAAAGGCCAAAACACCAAAAACTTCAAAAGAAAATGGCTGAATAAAAAGCTAGTGTACACACAGATAAGTTTTAAAAGGAAGATCCTAAAACCAGATGGAAAAATATTAGAAACAATTAAATCCATGGTAGAGCATCTCTCTAGAAAAATGAAAGTGAAAGATTATTACATGAAATATATACAAGATAAAAGTAAGTGAGCTTATCATGGGTCTTCTAGTAGAACATAATTTTTAAAAATTCTAAATACCATAATTAAAAAAATAATTCAATACAACAGTTTAGAATTGAGAAATTTTTATCGAAAAATTGAGAAAATCTAAACTACATTTGAGAGAATCCTTAAATTGACTAAAAAATATACTTCAACTTCCAAGACATATAGTAGTTAAATTTTACATTTTCACTGTCAAGCAATAAATTTTGCATTGCCCAGGAGAAGGACCCTCAAATATGAATAAAAGAAAATTTGGAATATGTAAAGTTATTTTCACAGTCAAAAGAAATCAAAGGGAAAAGAATAAAATGTTTCAAAAAGGCCAAGGAGATTATATTTCAGCCCACACTGCAAAGATGTCTATAATCAACAAAAATAAAGAACATTTAGCAAAATGGGAGAATGTTAGGCATCCCTGTCCCTAAAAAGATAATAAGTTTAAAATATTAAAATGTTTTGTTGACAATTCTAATTTGACTTTATAGAACATCTTCTAAAGAAGGGCAGTCAGATGGAAGTAACAACAAATGGAATCCAGGCTCTACTTCTCTATCTTCAGTCACATCTCTTACTTGGACTCAATCTTTTCATTCTTTCCTTCACCATTCCACTATGTAACAGGTCTTTCCCAGCCTCAAATATGTGAGAACATCAGGCTAGAGGACAATAATATTTTATAGAGAAGCAACATTATTCCCCCTAAATTTTTTCCAGTCTAAACCTGCAATGAAAGGACTCATAAAATTGTGAATATTTGCTATTTCTAGTTTACTGGCTTTTCTTGATTGAATTTCAAGCTCTTAAGTATATGTTGGTGGGGGATCATGATCCTTCCAAATAGTAGTAATTATGTTTAGAACACATATTTTACCATGAAATCAAATGCCTCACATTTGGAGTTGCTCCCAGTATATCATAGAATGTTGAAGCTGGAAGGGCCTTGAAGGTCATGTAGTCAGACTTTGCCCTAAGAGAGCAAATGATATGGTGTAAATAGTGCTGAATCTGTGGTCAGAGGACATGGGTTCAAAGCTTGCCTCCAGTATTTTCTACTTTGTAACTTTGGATAAATCACTAAACCTTGGGGCTCAATTTCTTCCCTTGTTAAATGACACTTGAACTGGATGATCTATCTCTTAGATTCCTTCTAGCTTTAAAACTAAGTTCCTATGTTCTTAAAGTTACACAAGTGCACAAATACACACACATGTACATATGTATGTGTGTGTCCGTGTATAAATGCATGCCTATACATACATATAAACTTGTATGGATGTGGAATATATGGAGTGCTCTGGAGGACCAGCACCTCTGGTGTGAGGGTTTGCTAAGGCCTTTTCAGGACTGCTCATTTACCACTGGTGTCCACCTGTCACCCAGCTCTCCAAATAGGCTCCAAGCAGCCCTGTAAACCATCTTGACAGATGGGCTAAACCAGGTTGAGGGTATCCAAAAGGTCTCAAACCTGCCCGAGAGTTAGGGGCATATGAAGAAACATATGAAGAATTACCTCAGCAAAACAAATGAATAAGAATAATTTGTTCCAACCACAAAGGCAGTGGAATACAGATAAAGAAGATGCCAAGGTCATCTGCTGCTTTCCAGGTCATCACCACTCATCTTGACTTTTGTCTTGTCTCCGGACTTCAGTGACTCTGGAAGAGAGGTTGAGGCTAATGCCTTTGTGTTCCTTGGTCTCACTTTAATGCGATTCAGGGGCAAGTCAAAACTAATGTGTCTCTTTGATGCAGAACTTTGAATAGTTCTCTTTGTCTAGGACAAATGAACAACAAATATATGTGCATATTATATGTACATATATGTGTGTGTGTGTGTGTGTGTATATATATATATATATATATATATATATATATGCATATGTGTGCACCTAAAACCAGGTCTTCAGAACCCTGATCATCTACTTCGTAACAGGCCTGTTATCCTTGGGTTCCTAGGGCAGCTAGGTGATGCAGTGGGAAAAGTACCAGCCCTGGAATCAGGAGGACCTGAGTTAAAATCCAGTCTCAGACATTTACTTGCAATGTGACCTTGGACAAGTCACTTAACCCTGATTGTTTCATTTCCAGGGTCATCTCCAGTCCTCCTGGCCACAGGACCCAGATGGCTCTTGAGGAGAAAGTGAGGCTGGTGACTAAACACAGTAGCCTCTCATTTAAATCCAATTCATGTGCATGTCACAGCATCACCTCCCTGATATCATGATCTTATTTGAGAATGAAGGATAAACAATAATACCCTTGGTTCCTAGCCTATAAGTCTTTACACCAGACTGTGCAATCTTTGGACTCTTATTTGAAGACCCTAGATCTGTAGCTAAAAGTTCAGAAGTCATATAGCCCAACCCACCCCCTTCTCATTTTACAGCTGAAGAAACTAAGGCCTAGGGAGGTTAAATTATTTGCCCAGTCACATAAGTGATATAGACATCAGAGGAGGAATCTGAAGCCAGATTTTCTGACCTCAGAGCCAATATTCTTTCCATCATATCAGATTACCTTCTATCAGATAATATTTTGAAGGCTATTTTCACCAACTTATAAAATTAGCTTGAAACTGTTAGAGCTTGCCAAGTCTCCTAAATTGGCAGGTTTGCTTATATAAACTATTTCTTTTCAGTTCATTTTATTTTGATTAACCCTTAGCTTTGCAATTATTAGACTGGGCAAAAAGAAAAGTCAGCTTGCCAGTGACTTATGATACCTCATAATTATCAGGAGATCGTTTTTCTAAGACTTTCATCCTAAGGCACCAACAATGCAGATATGGAGTTTATTTCTAGTCAGTGAGTTTCCACCTGCCTTTCCCCCTTAATTGCAGCAAAGCATTTTCTCTACTTACTTGTGGATGGTAAGAGGAGCCAAACAAACTAATGCCAACTAAGAATTAATGACTTCAAAAGCCACTCATGTAGCCAGGGCCTTGTTATAATCAATCTTAATTCACAAACACCACAGGATCCCCCAGAAGGGTAATAATGTACACACTCTCACACATCAATCTGTCAAATAGAAATCAGGCAGATACATTGAATGCCACGGTTGACATTATTCAGTCTTCTGAAGGATGACAGCATGCTAAACAAGCTGAAGCTGAAAAAATCATTTGCAAAATCTGTAGGTGTTCCTCACTCAGTTCCCAGATTAACTGGTGAGTCCAGCAGAACCTTGGGGGGACTGGAGATTTTCACCACCATTAATGAGGCAAATTGGATGCAAAGTGACCATTCAAAAACTGCACCTTCACTGGGAGCTATCAGGAGAAAAATGCCAAGCATTATTTCCCTGATGAACCTTGTCTCTGTTCAAGGCTGGTGCCACCTCTACTTTAAAGCCTCCCCTCTCCTTCCCTGTCTCCTTGGCCTCTCTCTACCAACTGTTTGTCCCTCTTGATTAAACACAAGTTCTCTGTCATTGTCTGTCTGTTTCTCTGACTTCTGTCTGTTTCTCTCTCTGTCTCTCTCTTCTCTCTCTTAGAAAAAAATATTCATCCATTCATGTATACCTACACAATTCATTTCTCATTGTGTATGCACATGCATATCCATATGTGTATGTGTATATAGAGTGCTTACTGTGTCACATGCTGCTTCTGTCTCTCCCTCCCTCCATATCTGTATCTATGTCTGTGTCTATGTAATGTCTGTGTATCTGTCTCTCTGTGTCTCTCTGTCTCCCTCCCTCCCTGTGTCTATGTGTGTCTGTATCTGTCTCTCTCATTCTTGTCTCCCTCTCTCTCTGTCTCTACCTCTGTCTTCTTTCACTGTCTCTGTGTGCCTCCATGTCTCTCTCTATCTCAGCGTCTGTCCCCCTATGTCTGCTGTCTGTCTGTCTCTCCTCAATTCTGTGTGCTGCACTAATCTTTGTACATGTGGTCTCTTCACTATCTTACTCTCAATTAGAACCCAGCTCCTTGCAGTTCGGGACTGTCTTGTGTCCCTTGTATATGGCCTTGTTGTTCCTCCAATAGGACATCCTGTCTTCTAATCTTAAGTAGTTTCATCGACTGATACCAATTCTTGTAAATCTCTCTCCTCACCTCTACCTTCTAAATTCTCTGACTTCCTTCAGGTCCAAGTTGAAAGCCTGTCTTTGCATAAGAAACCTTTCCTATACCCCCCTTAATGCTAGTGCCTCCCTATGTTATCTCCAATTTATCCCATATGTGTGTATACAGATACACATACACACATATGTGAGATTAGGAATTCATAGATGGTTAAAGTTTAAAAGACTCAATATAAATATATATATGTGTATATATATATTATATTATATATATTATATATATACACACATAAATATATAGCAAATAGTTGCTTACCTATTGCCTTTACTATGGGTCTGTGAGCTCTTTGAAAGCGCAAACAAACTTGGTTTTCGTTACAAGCCTAAGTAATAGGGGCATAGGCTTTCCTTCATAAATGTTTGATGATGGAATGATTTGCATGTGTTAAATGTTTAATAAAAGTTTATTGAAATGAATAGGAAAAAATTTTTTAATGAAAGCCTAAGATTGTGTCAGATAGCATTCCTCTCTGATGATAACTGGACCCTTCCTTCTAAACAGGACAAAGTGGAATGATGCTTTAATGGTGTGCTATCTGAAGCCACAGACTTGATGAGAGGCTGTTTTCTCCATAGAAATGTCTTCTGGAGTGGCTCCTAGAGAGAATAACATACATACTCAATAGGATATAGAAATCTATCTTACCCTAGAAGAAAAATAAGAGAAAAAAGGGATGGAGGAGGGGAGGGGGGTATAAGTGATAGAAGAGGGGGAAAGATCATGGGAGGGGGGAGTCAGATACAGCCCACTTCTGAGCAGATATAGGATGAAAGGAGAGAGAGAAGAGAATAAATGGGGGTGGGGAGGGAGAACAGGATGGAGGATGCTAGCAATAGCAACTGTGGGAAAAAAATACTGAAGCAAATTCTTATGATAAAGAATGTGATTCATACCAAAGACAGAACTGATGGTATCTGAATGCAGACCGAAGCACACTTTTTTCTCCCACTTTATTTTTCTTAACGTTTCTCTTTCTTTGTGGGGAGGGTTACATTTACTTTTACAAAATGACTATTGTACTAATATTTTTTCATTTTTAACCCACATCAAGTAACTAACTTTCTCAAGGAGGGGAATGAGGTGGGAGGAAGGGAGAAAATTTGGAATTCAAAATTTTGGAAGTGAATGTTGAAACTTGCTTTTGCAAGTAACTGGGGGGGGGGGAATTTTTAAAATAAATCAATAGACTATTCAATTTACAAAAGAAATGTCTTCCTGACCTAAAGGTTGTAGGTATTTAATGATCTCAGTAAGAAACTAAATAGTTTAAGATGATTGAGCAAACTCATGTGAGATTAGGAACTAGGAACTCATAGATGGTTAAAATTTAAAAGAATCGATCATATACATTTTTAACATCTACCACAGGCCAGGCACTAGAAATACAAAGACAAAAGTAAATAGTTCCTACCCTCAAGGAGTTTACATTATAACAAGGGAAACAATACAAAATGAATACAATGTTGGGGGGTGTAGAGACTAATAGGAAGGAGAATCAGGAAAGTTTTCTTGTCAGTGGTGCTATAAACTGAGTTTCAGTCTCTATGCCTCAGAAAGAGCCAGCTAAAGAATACACTTCAAGACAACTACAATAAACAAGACTAGTTGTAGGTTGGGACTCTACATGGAGTAGGAATCAGAGCAGGGAAGTAACCCTGTTTTTAAAGTAACCAGGGATTCTGAGAGGTAAAAACGAGGAAAAGATGCATTCCAGATATTGGCAATAGCTAATATGAAAACCAGAAGACAGAGGAGAAATTCAAGAGATAATTTGGTTATCTTCTTTATTTAACAGGCTAGGAGACTAAGGCTCATCAATGTGAAATTATCCCCCTCTGGTCAAAGAATAGTTAGAATACACACTAACCATGAATTTCTTCCAGATCTGCTACTAGGCAAAGAAAAGTCTGGCTGATTTCTGAGTAATTACAAGAGCTCAAAAAATAATTGACTTTAAAGAGAAAACCTTAAAATAACTCATTAAGAGTTGGTTGTTTCCAAGTTATCAACACAAAATAAAACTTAAAAATACATAAAACTGCAAAATGATATTTCTCAGATCTAAGAAAACCTTTATCAGTCACTTGAATAATGTCATGCTCACTGTCCCTGATTGGAGTTCCATGGGAGACTTACTGCTGCCTACTTTAGTGGAAAATGAACAGAAAATGAACTCAGATTCAATTGTCATTTCTGTGTATATCAGAAATCAACACATCCAGACTTCATCTCTCTTCTGATCTTTAGCCCATAGCATCAGCTGCATGCTAGACACCTGCATGTTCAATAGGTATCTCAAGCTTGAGACCCCCAAAATACAACTTAACCTCCTCCACAACTTTCCTTTCCTTCTGACTTTCATGGAAAGTTCTTCTAGGCACTCAGGTTCACAATCTCATAATGAATCACGGCTCTTTACTCACTTGGCCATTTTCAATCAGGAACCAAGTCTTAGCAGGATCTCTTTTTCTCACAAATTTCCCCTTCTCATTACACATACCCTGGTCTAAGCATTCAGAGGCTCTAGCCTAGGCTATCAAACACACCTCTCTACCTCTAGTCTCCCCTCCATTCGTAAGACCCTGAGTCTCAAAATCTGTGAACTTTAGCCTGAATGCTTGTAAGATCCTGAGTGTTGAAATCTGTGAATAATAGCCTGAATGCCTGTAAGACCCTGAATGTTGAAAACTATGAACTGTTGCCTAAATTCTGCCCCTAAGTTCCTGCTTGGTCAGCTAGCTGAGTTTCTGCCAGATCAGCTCCTGAGGATTCTGCTTGGTCATCCCTCAGACCATGCAGCAGGGGGGCTTCTCCGAGGACCTGCATCCAATAAGAACAAGACAATCTGCAGGCAGATGCTTGAAATTCCCCTACCAAACCATATATAAGGTCTCTCCTCACTTCACTCGGGGTTCCAGGATCCTAGCCCTGACCTAGGACGGAACCCTAGCTCAAGCTAGTTTAATAAACCCTTACTATTGCATCTCCATCGTGTGGAGTGCCTCTGTTCTGTAATTGGGGACATTTCTCAGACCTTAACATTTGGGGCCTCGTACGGTATCCCCAGCAGAGGCTACAAGACGTACTTGGAGGGGTATCTAAAGTAACCAAGTCCGCGGCTCTGTATTTGGAGTAAGCTGGCAAAGGACCTAGGTGGACGCACTGCTGAATGGTCACCAGCGGGGTTGTGGTGGAAGGTGTTCCCCAACCCCTTGGGAGGTCAGTACTGGAAGGACTGATGTTTGCAAATGAGATAAGGGAACCCTTCTGCAGGTCAGGAATGACTGACGTATGGGAACAAGACAAGGTTAACCTGATTTTTCTTTTAGAACCTGGCAAGCGATACTTAGTCCCACTGGAAGGGATGGATGCTGACTGGTTATCGCCTTTGCTTCTGCTTTCCTTATCACTCTTAATCATTTAATCTAAGTTCCAGCTGAGATGGGACTGACCCAGACCACTCCTCTTAGCCTGCTCCTAGACCACTTTAAGGAGGTCAAGGGACCATCCTCCTTGATTCTGGGCTGCCAGAGTGTTTCCCCCTCCCTCCCCCTTACAGGAGAGAGAGAGCTACTTCAGGAAGAATTAGTAAAGTAAGTATTAAAAGGGGCCTTACTTTGAAGTTAAAGAAACAGCAAATATTACCAAATATGTTAAACAAAGAAATCATAGAAAGAGATGCTATTTTAACTTGAAAATAGGGAAAATAAATTTCAGAGAGACAAGAGAGTCAAGTCAATCCTAAAGTGTATAATGTGGTTAGCAAGATGCCTGTACAGAGGAAACTAAATAGTCTTTTTTCCAGAATGATATGGCATCATTAGAGCTTTAGGAGTTTAGTTATTACAGAAAATTATGGGACATGTAAGGTTTGAAGAATAGAAGACCAACCCCCCATAAAGAATCTAGGATGGCCTCTCTCTCTATAATAGTTATTCAGTTTACTCTATTTGAAGAAGGAGGCAGGGAATGTTCTATTTGGGCTAGGGGATTTTTGAATGACTGCCTTCTCCAGAATTTTAGCAGTTGTATTCAAGAAATGTTATATATTAAAACCTTGGAATGGAAGGTGCATTGTGAAGAGTGGAATCATAGCTGTAGTATGAACTATGCGACTCTAGTTCAGAATGGTGTGACTTGAGGTCAGGGGGAGCTAATGAAAAGGAATGGTGGAAAATGTGAGTTGTATAGTTTGAGTAAGAGATTCTAAAAGTATTGGGAAAGAAAATCCAGACTTAGAGACAATTGGGGGTTCTTTTGAACCATTTGTTAAGTAAGGAAAGTGGTAAAAGTATGTAGACAGAAGGTCTGAGCAGGGTTGACTTTGTACACCAAAGATGGATTTTGGGAACTTTGGAAAAAGGTGTACAAATCATTATGAGAAAAGAAGAAAGTATAGAACTGTAAGTCTATAGGGAGATACGTGTTTATCTGAGATTGGGGTGATTTAAAATTGCATTAAATTGGTACTTTTTCAATGTTTGGCGATGAATTGATAAGAAAAGTAATAAGCCCCATAAAGTGAAAAGTTTTGTATGAAAGTGATTGCTAGGTAAATGTTAATTTTATTAATGATCCTATAATGTGCTAATCTAAAGATACCTGTAAATTGACTTAAGGGGTTTATAAAGAATATGTTTGAGTTTGGATTTGGATGTTTTATGGCCCCTCCAGAGGCATAGGAGGCAGGACAGACTTGTGAGTCAGCTTTACAATAACTAAACAAGAGGAAGTTAATATTTTACACTGATTGGAATGTGGATCATGTATTTGGGAAGAATCTGGAATGAGTGAGTAATGATAAAGAGTAAAGGTAAAGAATTAGTGCATATAGCTTTGATATCTCAAATTGTGGGGAATCTCTCATTCCCAGAACATAGAATGTTCTAATATTAAGAAATGTTGGTCAGTGAAGATAGAAAGTTCTTATAAGTGAGAGCATTGAGAAGTTAGAATTTCACTGATGAAGATAAGAAGAATTTGCAAACTTTTTAGGCTTTTGGAAAGAAAATGATTTAAAACCAATTTGAAGGTAACTTTTGGAATTTAAGAGAAACATGAAGAAAATCTTGTAGTCACAAGAAGGCATTTTTTAGCAACAATTAGTCTTAAGAATTCTTTGTATTTTAAAGGTTTAGGGAATAGAGAACATACATACAATTGAAATATGCTGTGTACAATTAGTAAGCTTTGTATAAGAACAATTTAAACTACACTTTTTGAGATTTTAAAATTGTTTTGTAATAGCAAATGAATTGAAGTTTCACCTATCACATTTGTATAGATTTTGTTACGAAAAAAAAAAAAACAACTAGAGAATACCTTGCCAGTGGGTTATCGTTCTCAAGGTTCTTTTGGCCCAGAAAATTTGTGAAAGGCTTTGTTTTTCACCTCATGTTTATGAAAGGGAATATTGATATGTGCGGTCAGTGTAGTTTGTTATCTGTTGAAGAGGAAATTATACATATTACTGCATTGTTAAATTTAGAACCCTCAGCCCCTGAATTTCCACACCCCATCCCCCACCCCTGTCACCAGGTCCCTTCTGTTCCCCCTTGGAAGATTCCTTCTCTGAATAAAAAGTGGGGAAGAGGGTAGCAGGAGGATGGTGGGGAGGTGGGATGTGTGATTGGAAAAAAAGAAAAAAATTAATTATCTAAGATCCAGGGGTTAAGAGACTCCTCTATTGAAAGGAAATCACATTTAATGACTATCTGCTGGCCATGTGGCCTGAGTGATGACTCTCATTGTTTCTAAAGTTTGTGAACTAGAGTTTGGGGAAGCATTCTGAGGGTTCTAAAAGAATACTAGTGTTGTAATATTCTGACAAAATTTGTACAGAACGGGAGGAATTAAATAACTAGATTGTTAAATCAGTTTGGGATTAAACTGTTTTAACACTATTGTAACTTTTGCAAGGAGTTTGGGATTTTAAAACTCTATTGTAACACCTTTGGGTTAAGAAAACTGGTATTGGGTTACTAAGAAGAGAAACATCTAGGTTATCAGGGATGTTTACTGATGTCGTTTTGGGGAAAAGCTCTAATTGGTTTTAATGTTGAGTTTAATAATGCTAACAGTGTTTTTATTTTGGATAGAGCTTTTGGAATGTGAGTGCTGGATTCTCTGTATAAGGTACTCTAAAGTTTTTATCAAACTAAGCTGTTGGAAAGTTAGTTGAATTGTAATGACATTGGGGTTTAAATGTGTCATATGTATGAGATTGGATTCTGAGAATTTTGCTTTTGTTCTAAGAGAAATGAGATGTTTAAGAATATTAATGTTTAATGTATATTAAAAATGTATGTTTAAAGAAGTCAAGAATGTGGACTTCTCTCTTGGTAACTGCAGACAGCTGATAGGGGGCTCTGAACAAGTTGCAATCGTGGGCCCTATTGTAAGGTAACTTATTGATGAATAAGATGTTTTTATCAGTTATATGATGTTCTTTTGTTAACTGCAAAGAGATAATATTTGCAATATTTAGCTATCTCTTGTGAAAATGTTTTTTTTGAATACTGTATTGTTAAAGCCTGGGATTAATGTGATTGCTTTGAAGAGCAATAAGAAAAATATGAAAAAGTAAGACACTTTCTGGGATAGATCTGTGGGTTCATGAATAATGTGATAATGGAGGAATTATTTTGTACAATCTAGTAATTTGTGTGTTACTCTGTTACTCACAGAAATTAATAACGCGTGTTGGAAATTTAAAGCTACCTAAGATGTTTAAATGGTTTTAAAGAATTCTGAAAATTAATTTGTATGTTAGAGGTGGCTAGGTTGCACAGTGGTTACAGAACTGGCCCTGGAGTCAGGAGATCTGGGTTCAGGTCAGGCCTCAGATACTTGGTGATTGTTTAACTGTGCAACCTTGGGCAAGTCACTTAACCCCAATTGCCTTGCATAATTTCAAACAAAGGGATGTCTGAATGTAAGAGGTAGGAGACAGGCCTGTAGGGCCAGTCATAGTTAGAATACCAGTTAGACAAAGACCCAGTAAAGATAATCCAAGCTTTAGGCAGGCAGTTTCATTAATTGGGACTCCATTAAGATTATAATTGGAATTTAGTGAATTGTATTCACTGGAAGTTCTAACTAGGTAAAACAACCATTTTAGATCGTGGGACTTTTAATTGATTTTCTCTTATGTCAGATACCAGGATGGTCAACAAAAAGGAAATGCCACTAGGTAAATGTCATGTTCTTGCAGCCAAGGAAGCCAAGATGTCAGGAGACTGAGATGGGCAGCCAAAGGGGCAACTTCTCAGTAAGGCTGAGGTTGGACCCATTTGACTTGATTTCCCCAAAATGACATTTGGATAATATCTCACCTGGAAGAATAAATCTGGCCTAAGATATTTGACTTACCCACGTGACCTCTGCCTGGACACTGACATTCAGTACTTATATTTATAAAGGAATTTTCCTTTAATGCCCTGGATCTTTATAGTTAATTACTAAACAAACTAAAAAAAGAAATTTTAGGTGAATTGGATCTAATAGCCAGAGATAGGTTAGGTGTGTGGCTCTGACACCTGCTAACAGCTACATGTTATGATAGGAATTAAGTTTCTTTAATTTTTAGAAGAGATATTTAGGTAAGAAGAAGAATGGGAAATCCTTAGGATAATTATAGTTCTAAGGTCTAGCTTAAGGAAAGGAATGTGAATCAGATAAGTATATCAGGAAAAGGAAAATCAATGGTATATTTGAGAATATTTTGAAAAATTTCATTTTTGGTTAAGGATGTTTGAGCCATTATTGTAATAAGAGCAAAGGCTAAGATTGTTTTATTTTTAAACCATATGCTGGGTACTCTGAACTAAGATGATTGTTGAATGTATGTTACAAACTTAAGACAGTATGACAATTCTCATTGGGAGTTCAATCATATAGTAAAAGTTTATTGTGTTAAAATTAAGTATGTGCATCAATATGGCAATAAGGCAAAATGTAAATTGCAATAAGCTCCAAAATCTCATTGTCTTATCAAGAAAACATGTGTTTTGATCTAAGTAAAAATGTTAAGCAAATCCTTTACCAGAAGACAAAGTTTCAACTAGTTACCTGAGCTGGAGAGAATTTTTTGGAACCGATTCAGAAGATGCAGAAGGACATTGGAGGTCTCCAGGAGAGAAGAGAAGAGAGCAGAGACACTGGACCAGTTCATCTCTACCATTTCTCACCAATTTTTACATTGTATTGTCAAGGGATCTGTTTTTGTAACCTCCCCTTGATAATGAGAATGCCCCTTGCCAGAATAAGAAGGGAGCCCCTCACCATCCTAACGATAGCCACCCTATTTGGAATAGGCCTGGTAGGAGCGGGCACAGTAACTTCCTCTCTCACCTTCCATCAGAAAGGTTTCGACTCCCTCAGAGCAGTGGTAGATAAAGATATTAGCAGAATAGAGGACTCAATCTCACACCTGGATAAATCCCTCACCTCCCTTTCAGAAGTAGTTTTACAGAACAGAAGAGGCTAGACTTGATTTTCCTACAGCAGGGGGGAATATGCACTGCACTAGGAGAAGAATGTTGCTTTTACACTGACCATACTGAGGTGGTCAGAGAGTCAATGGCTAAAGTAAGGGAGGGATTGCCCAAATGTAGGAAAGAAAGAGAACAGCAAGAAGGATGGTTTGAAGCATGGTTCAACCAATCCCTGTGGCTCACCACATTGATCTTTACCCTGCTTTTACTCCTCCTAACCTTTGGGCCCTGCATATTAAACCAAGTGCTTGCTTTCATTAGGAACAGGTTTAACACTATCCAACTAATGGTACTCAGGCAGTCTTACAACGGTCTACCTGGGGGTTCCATGCATCCCTTTGAGGAGCATGAGTGCTCCTGGATTGAACAAGAAGAGGAGGGAGTGTAAGACCCTGAGTCTCAAAATCAGTGAACTTTAGCCTGAATGCCTGTAAGACTCTGAATGTTGAAACCTATGAACTGTTGCCTAAATTCTGCCCCTAAGTTCCTACTTGGTCAGCTAGCTGAGTTTCTGCCAGATCAGCTCCTGAGGATTCTGCCTGGTCAGCCCTCGGACCATGCAGCAGGGGGGCTTGCTTCTCCAAGGACCTGCATCCAATAAGAACACGCCGTACCATCTCAAGACAATCTGCAGGCAGATGCTTGAAACTCCCCTACCAAACCATACATAAGGTCTCTCCTCACTTTACTTGGAGGTCCAGGATCCTAGGCCTGACCTAGGATGGAACCCTAGCTTGAGCTAGTTTAATAAACCCTTGCTATTGCATCTCCATCATGTCGAGTGCCTCTGTTCTGTAATTGGGGACATTTTTCGGACCGTAACACACTTTCTACACAGTTGCCAAAGTGATATTCCTAAAGCATGGGTCTGATCATATCATTCCATAGCTCACAAAGCATAAATGGCTCTTCTTTGCCCTTAGGATAAAGTACAATTGTTTTCTATATTAAGCCCTTCACAATATGACCCCAGACCATATTTCCTCTGTTACTACACATTATAGCCACTCACTTACACTCCACTTTGGTCATATTGACATGCTGGGTGCTCTATGTTCATGAAATTTGAACTTCTAGCTTCTTAATTTTGTAGATACTATAGCCAATGCCTGTAATATTCTACCTGTCTGATTGTCACTTCTTCAAGATACCTTTAGTGAATCTCCTATTAGTAACCTCTGTCAAAATAATTTTGAATTTATATTTTACATGTATATGTATATATATATATTCTTCATGTAGATTTCAGAAAACATGTTCTTTCTGTGTGCAATGCAAAATTCACTAAGAAAAAAATCTCACAGACTGGGTGTGAGCAAAACAGCTAGTTGTTTATTGTCTTTCTCGAGAAAGGACAGACTCAAAGATATCACACTGAAGGTGAATCAAAGATCTGCCCCAAGGTGACAGTCAAGCAAGATTATATGGTCTAGTGCGATTCCCCCCTCCCTAGCCTCTTCCAACCTGATTGGTTGAGGTCTTCAGAGTTACAATCTTTACATGAAAAATCTACGCAGTAACAAAGAGAAGAAGAAAATGTTTCCATAGAATATTACCTCACCATCCTGGTGAGGACATCAAAAGAAGATTTCTAATGACTTTTTGTTGTCTATCTAAATGAATTAATGTCTGAGTATGCAAGGTCTTCTAAGAAAAATCTACTATGTTCATAGTTTAATACTTATCATCAAATAAGAGGAGACAGTGTACTGTTCTCCTAGACTATCATCGATAGGTGGCTAACTAAGAATGTAAGGTCTCTTCTCTGTAAATATTCCACTATTTCCCTCCCTAACAGAATCAGGAGGGTATCCAGCTGATAATGCAAGGTTTTTCTGGAAATAGTCTACTGTTTCCCTCTCTAAAAAAAAAAATCAGGAGGGTATCTGACTGAGAATGCAAGGCCTCTCTCCCTCTTTCTTCTAAGAATAGTCTAAGAGTCTGTCTTTGTTTTAATGATTTTTTTAACCCTGAGAGGACTTCACTAGGAGCATTAACTCTTAAGAGGGAATATTCCATTCATTTCCACTAATGAAATATAAAGTTCTTGAAGACAGGGACTCTATTTTTGCTACTGTATGCATAACAATCAGCACCGTGTATCTGGCACATGGTTGACAATAATAGATATAAATTAATTGAGTAGTTGATTGAAATCATTCTGGTATAGTGGGAATAGGACTGAATTTGAAGTCAGAAGATTTGACTATCTGCCCCTATTCAAGGCTGGTGAGAATATATTTGTCTAGAGTCTTGCAAACCTATTCAGAACGATTTTAAACTGGGAAAGAGAGCAGTAAAAATACTACTTATATATATCCAGTTTGTTGGATATCATAGAAGGCATCTCTAATGGCATCCTGAACCCCTTTCTCTTCCTTCTCTATACTCTATTAGTGACCTCATCACATCCCACAGCTTTATAGATCCATAGATTCCTACTCCAGTCGAACTCTCCAGTTCACATCATCAAACTTGTTGCCTAGATTAGTAGAAGGTATTCAGAGCTGATTGTCCTCATAGAATCTCAAACTCAAGATATCCAAAATACAACTCATCATCTTTATCAGTTAACCCTGTCCTTTGCCAGCTTCACAATTTCTGTTTATGGTAGAACCATACTTTGTCAGTCTTACAATCTTGAAATTCTCAATCTGTCATTCTCCCTCCCCACTCATAACAAATCTATTGCAGAATGAAGACTACTTCCACAGCATCTCTGGCACCTTTCACTTTCTCTTAACTGTGAATATCTTAATTCAGGCACTTATCACCTCACACTTGGACTATTACAACAGCTCCCTAATTGTTTTTCCTGCCTCCAGTCTCTCTAGTCTTTAATCCATCCTCAAAAAGCAAAAGACTGACCATCTTCCTCCCTTGCTCAATAAGCACCAATGACAACCTATTTATTACTTCTATTATCAAATACCAACTGCTCTTTTTGGCATTTAAAACCCATTACATCCCAGCCTCAATCTACCTTCTCAAATTTTTTACTTATTATTTGCTTTCATGCTCTCTAAGATCTGGCCAAAATGACTTCCTTAAAGTTCACATACTTGACCCTCGATTTTCCAAATCCAGCTTTATCCACTCCTCTACACAGCTGCTCAGATGGGCCATTAGCTGTGATTAGTTATCTAGCCCACACTAAAAAAGAAACCTCTACTGTAACAAATCTAGAAAATAGTTGGTCATTCAGCCTCTGCCAGTAGATATTCAAAGAGGGGGAAGTAGTTACCTCATAAAGCAACTCATTCTACACAGGAGAGTCCTAACCACTGGAGGTTCCCCCTAACATCAAGCTGATCAATTCTAGAATTCCATAATATCAAACTGATCAATTCTAGAAGTGTGGGAAGTAGGAAGTAGAAGGAGGAAGAAGTCATTTAACTACATGGGAAGCAGATCAGAGCTTGGAGACATAAATGAGTCATCTCAGCACCTTAATTTTGTGATTCAAAATATCACTTTTACTATTTGACTCCAGACCTCAGACACTTTAATAAGAACAAATTATTATCCCAATCATTCAAGGATGTGTTATATGCTTTTGATTTACACTTTCTAATCTCTTATCTTCCTTGAAATGAATGGCAAGGTCCCCATGTCAGGTGATTAAATTCTAAAAGGATGTCCCAGCAGTAGATAGTAGAAGGCAACTCTATTAATCTAAAAATAAAATAAAGCCTCTATCGAATATTTTGGAAAATGGAAAATGTTTGGGGTATAAGGCACCTGGTGGAAAAGCACTGAATTTAGAATCAGATGCCCTTTGTAAGAATTCTAGGTCTGCCCCATTTGTGTGATTGGACAAGACAAGACCTTTATTTTTTCAGAGTAATAGGACAGAGGTAGGATAGGAGGGAAATAGAAAAACAGAAGCTCTTAATAGGCTCCATGAATAGATTTCAGCGGGTCTATGGGGAAAGTTCTGTTATTTTTCTCTAACCTTACCAAATTAACATGTTCTTCAATTATTTTAAAATGTTATCCTGAGAAGGGGTCCATCTGCTTCACCAGACTGCCAAAGGGTTCCACAATGCAAAAAAAGCCTAAGAAATCTGGACTTTATGATCTTTAGGGATTTATCTTGTTTTAAATATATGACATGCTATAATAAAAGTAAATCTAAAATTTTGAGGGGTTTAGGTTATAAAGTATTTTTCTGGAGTACTTCATTAGACTGGGAATATTTTGGTCTGGATTAGACAATGTGGGCTGGAATACTGAAAAATTGCAAGTCCTATTAATTATTATTTACAAATTCTACTGTATTTTGCTGATGTTCCTTCAAAGTCTTGCACTGTGGATCAGTTTGCCTCTCCTCATCCCATTATTCCAACAATAGATACAGTGCCCCTAAGTGTCCATCATGAGAAATCAGGGTTAAGAACCCTGTCTATGATTTATGTATACTTCCCCAATTCATACAGATTGGATTCTTCACCATTTTGAGTAAATCCCACAATTTGCTTATTGACCCCTTTCAGTGCTGCCCCATCTCCATACCAAATCCCAGGAAAGGGGAAGTTTTTGTAAAGAAAACACAGTCTCAAAAGTCAAGTTCTTCCCCAAGGTCATATGAATAAAAAGGAAATATTTTCATTCTGTAAAAATTAGGGAAAAAATTTGATTACTTCCTTTTACTTATATTAAAATTATTATTATTATTATTATTATTATTATTATTTAATTCTTTTGATGGATTTTATCCTTTTCAATGGATTTCAGTAGAAGTCATCTGGAGATACATTCATATCCTGCTATCATTTCTTTAAATACAAACTGATTTTTTTTTGCAAGGCAATGGGGTTAAGGGGCTTGCCCAAGGTCACATAGCTAGGTAATTATTAAGTGTCTGAGGTCAGATTTGAACTTAGTACTCCTGATTCCAGGGCCAGTGCTCTATCCACTGTGCCACCTAGCTGCCCCTGCAAACTGATTATTGCATAAGAAATGGACCAAATAAAGAATAGGATAGAGTTTTTGTGAGGCAGGTCCTGGCAATGTTAAAGGGTTATAGAAATGTGTGTTATTAATCAATTGTTATCTGTTCAAGATGACTTTCTATATTCTATCTCATGCCTCAGTACTCATCAAGCATTTTGAGGTCACCAATCACACCTTATCTAAGTTTCCTCTTCCTCAAACTAAACTTCTCCAGTCAAGATTCCTAGAAATCCACATCTGTACAAAGAGGAAATTGTAACATGTAAAATCTCTAATTAAAACAATGTACCTATGTAGAACGGGAAATGGAATAGAGAAGACACTCAGGTTTCGTTTCCATGACCTTCAAAACTGTTACTGGTGAGATGTTATGGTTTAATGGATATAGGGTCACTCTAATGGTCAAAATGCCTGGTCTTTAGACCAGGGTTTTTGCTTCTGAACCATCCAACCTGACTATGGATAAGCCCCAATCTCTGATTGTTCCCAAACCACCCTTTCCTGATAATAAACTTCACGAGAGTTATTGATCTCTGCCAGGGAATGGAGTCTGTTACATCCATGTCTGTACCCTGCCCTATCCCAGAAATTATTACCAGATCAATTGTTAATCAGTCTGTGTCAATCATTAAAGTATTACCCAGATTATGCCACAAAGCTCTATCATTTTGTATATGTATACATGACTAATAAGAATAGCATTTATTTTTTCATGTTAAGGTTTATAAATCACTTTACATTATCTCATTTTGTCTTCACAACAATTCTGCAAGATGAAACTGAGAGAAGTTAAATTACTATAACCAGAGTTACATAAGTAATAAATATCTGAGGCAAGATTCTAACCCAGCTCTTCTTGTGCTAGGTACATGTCTATTCATTACACTAAAGCCTAACAGATAGAGTCTTGGATTCAGAATTAGGAATACTTGGGTTCAAATCCTGTCTTTGCTACTTATAGCTGTGTGATCATAGATGACACTTAACCTCCTTCAGTCTCAATTTTTGCATCTCTAAAATGGGAGCTATGTAACTATAGTAGCTGTTTCAAGGAGTTTTTTTTAAAAGTCCAAATGAGATCATGCAGATAAAAATGTGCTGCAAATTTTTCAATGCTATAAATGTAATCTATTATTATTTCTCATGGTTCTGTAATTTTCCTGATGGGTACAGCTGCTATTCAATCACTAACTCAATAGCTGTTTTTTTGAGAGTTTCTGTGGCTAAAACATGAATGACCATATGACCAAACTCATCCCCAGATGAGCTTCTATAATATTAATTAGCCCTTGGATAACAGAAATTCAATCTATCACCACAGGCAACAAGAATTCAATCTATCACCCACATACCATCTCAGACTTGGAAGGAACGTCAGAGGTTCTCCAGTCTAGTGCATACCTGAACAAGTCTCTACTTTCCAACAGGCCTGAAAAGTGGTCAGTAAATCTTTGCTCAGAAACTTCTTGTGAGGGGAGACCTACACTCTTTTGAAGCAGGCTACCCATTCCACTTTGGGGCAGCTTATTCATTAAATAAGAGCTTTTCCTGATTCTAAGCCTAAATCTGTCTGGGGAACTTCCACCAGTAATTATGCACCCATGAACCAATCAGAACCAAAAAATTCACTTCCAACAAGCATACCATCCCTCAAATAGCTGACCATCATCGCTCAAAATCTTTCCAAATTGGTAGGACCTGTCATAGGAAATGAGAATCCCCTTTGCTCCTTGATAGGGTTTCTGAGGTCTTTTGCAGGAAATCTGATAGTTCCTTTAATGCATTAAGTTTTTCTTTTAAATTAAAATTAAAGCCAAGTATATGAACAATCTGGTAGAACATCATTCTGAATTGAGTTTGTTCCAAAAACTCTTTCCCCATCATTCCCTCCCTAAACTGGTCTGTGCTTTGCAGCACAAATGTAAATTCTGTTTTCTGTCAATGATGCTTTCAGTTTCATTACATCTCTCTTTTCCTTGTTATAATGTTGATATTTACTTGCTTTTCATTTCAAATCATTATGTGGTTATTGTTTAGGGGCTAGAAATCTAAATCTGTTTCTTTGCCTGTCCTTCAAACAGCTACTGTTTACTCATATTGAAATGGTAGGGAGAAAAATGACAAAACAATGTGATTTAATTTCCAAGCAGTAAGTTTAGTGAGAAAGGATTAGAGTTTTCCATTAACCTCTTAATTACTATAGGAAATGTGATTTTTTTAAATAACAAGAAAATCAGCTCCTAACTATCTACATATTTAAAACCTTAGAATCACACATATCATTTTGTACAGAGAAGTGTTCTTTCTAATAGGTGACAAAAAGTATTAAATTTGAAATCAGAGAACTGGGTCCAATCCTAAGCATTCTAGTTACTGCCTGGGTGACTTTGCCTTGGGTTTCTGACCCCCAGTACTTCATCAGTAAAATGAGGGTATTGAATCAGATGACCTTTACATCTTTAGATTTCATGTTTCAAATGAAGGAACTGAAGGTAGTAACGGCCCTGGTGGCTGAGTAGAACGCAAAACAATGTCAATGGGCAACCACACAGAAGAAGTGGAGCAGGCATTAAGTATTTAGACAGTGCCCACACGAGCCAAGCATTTTACAAATACTATATCTCATTATTTCAAGTGACTTGCCCAGCTAGGAACTGGCTGAAGTCAAATTTGAACTCAGGTCTTCCTGATTCCAGATTAAATGTTCTATCCATTGTGTCACTTAGCTGTCTAAAGAACCCCAATGAGGCAAAACAGCAAATCATATGAAGTCTGTCACCCAGACCTAGAATGTTCTTCCTCTGTATTTCCAATTCAAAATACTTTTCTCCCTTGAAGAAACAATTCAAATGTTGTCCTCGACTTCCCCTAATTATTTATATATATTTGTTATTTATTTCTGTACATGTTGTACCCCATGGCTTCTCTACACTGGAATATAAGCTCCCTGAAAACAGGAATTGTTGGGGGGTGAGGTTGTTTTTGTAATGCTACTGTCTAGCAGTGCATGAAGCATGAAAGCAAGGGAGGGAGGAAGGGAGGGAGGAGGGAGGAAGGAAGGAAGGAAGGAAGGAAGGAAGGAAGGAAGGAAGGAAGGAAGGAGAAGGAGAGAGGGAGAAAAGAGGGAAGAACTTCTCAAGGTCACAGAAGAAATTAGCATAAACAAGACTAGAGCACAGAAAGACTTCAACCAGCACAGACTCCTTCCCCTCCACTGTGCATCACATTCTCTTTTAATAATCTAGGTGTACCAAGACACAGACTAAATCCGTTCAGGTTCCCTTTGAATCATTTTTTGGGGGAGGGGTGTAGATATGGGAAAAATAGTGAAATAATTTGCTTAAACAATCAGTTATTGATTTCTTCAGATAGCATTATGATCATTCGGCTAGATTATATTCTGGAAAGGCAATAATTCAAGTTGATTTTATCACCTTTAATAACACTTAACTTCACTGGTGCCCTGGTAGAAATTCATTGCAGCATTAAGGCTATCTACTGATGCAAAGAATTAAGAAATACCAAACTGAGATTTCCTGGTCAAAAGACTAGTATGTGAATCAAAGAAACATCCCTGGTCTTTTCCAGCACTGATTTCCAGTGGGTTCGACCCCTCCAGGGCAGAACATGAATGATCAGTCCAGTTACATACACTATTTAGTGCCTTATGAGTAGTGAGCTGTGAGCTGTGAGCTGTGAGCTAGAATTAAGTCTTGCCTTTGATATCAGAGCATCGAGGTTCAAATTCTGACTTACCACCACCTCTAGGACTTCAGGCAGCTTTCTTGAACTCTCTGGACTGGTCTGAGAAGACTGGTCTGAGGTTCCCTCCAACTCTAAGTCCTGTATAATTATTTTGCTTGAAGACAAACAATCCTAGGCTTCTATAAAGTGAGAGTACTGATTACCTGCCAATACTCGATGGGATTCCATTTCAGGTGCTATATTTTAAGAAGGACAAATTGGTAAATTGGGGAGTATCCAGAATAGGCCAAAACAAAATGAGGAAGGGCCTCAAGATTAAGCCATGTAAGGAAGGGCTGCAGAAATTAAGGAGAAGGAAAGACTTATCTGCTACTTCTCTTGAAATTTAGGAAGATCGGTTATATAGAGAAAGTAATATAAAAGTCTTCAAATAGAAGTAAAGGCCTAGCATATGGCTTATCACAATACCTGGGTGACAGTATGGTAGACCAGCCAATTAAGCTAATGAGATGATGGGCTGCATTAAACAAGGCTATGGCAGTACTCAGCCATGGTACAGTAATGTCTACAAAAACTACAGGGAGTTACAGAGATCTGCTCTGCCTCTAACCAAAAGGCTCCAACTATGTTGTTCTAGTGCAGAGGATTCTTCTCACTTCCCTGGGGGTGGATGTTGTTGCCAGCTCCCTGGCCTCTCTGCATCTTCCCATCTTATCTCACCTCTATTCTTATCTCTCTGCTCCTTTGATCTTTTACTTCCAATCCCATCCATGTCATTTTCTGTTTGTTTTTTGTTTTCTTTTTCCTTTTTGATCTTCCTATTCTTCTTGGACTTGGCACCAGTCTCTCAGATCTTGGCTTGGATTGCCATCATTGAACAAGGAGAGAGAGACCATTCTCTAGGCTGTTAAGGGTGCAGTGATGTGATAATCTAATAAATGAGGCATCACAGCAATTATTTTGCAGAGCAGCTTTCTTCATGCTTAGGTGCATCAGAAAATGTAATTTATCATAGAACACTTAACTGAAGCAGGTAGAAGATTTATAAATGGTCATGAAACCTCAATGAACAGCTCTCACACACGTTTACATTCCTTCAACATTTGTCTTTATGCTAAATATATATATGAATATATACATTTCTAAATATATATATATTTTAAATATGTATATGTATATAACAATCCCACTAACACTAGCCTTAGTTCCCAAACCATTAGAACTATAAAGTTGCATTTAAAAAGATGATACCTATACTAGCATATATATATACATCTATATTTCTTAGATATATATTATATATACATTATTCTATTATGTTATTTAAATACATATATTTAATAAATATACAAATAAAGTAAATATACATAATTCTGTAGAAGATCTGACCCAAAGCTAAAACATACCAAAGCCATCATATAGCAATGGAAGTCCTAGAGATAGAACAAAGGTAGCTCTGGTTTCAAATCCTGCGTCCAACCCAGGGCAAACCATTTGACTCCTCTAAATTCAGTTTGCTCAGATCAGAAATGTATGTCCTAATGCTCATTCCATTAGATTATTATATAAAATATTATAATTATATATTAAATCATTGATTTATTTATTAAGTTATTAAAATTTATTATAATTAAAATTATAAAAATCACTTAAATTTATTAAATTATTTATTTGTAGATTATTAAATTATTATTAAATTAGTTAAAGTTATATAGTATAAGGGAATATGTTACATAAATGACAAAGTACATAAAGAATTCCAGATATATAAATTTACATTGTTATTATTATTCTGTTTCTGACAGTGGTAGAAGAATAGCAAGGAATTATTTGCATCTGGGACAAATGACTAGGCATGAGCTATCAGATGAGAAAGGAAAAAAAACAGAGGACAGGCCAAGAGGAGATAGCTCGTCATTTGGACCTTCCAACTTTACCAAATATCCTTGCTAAGGAGATGCTAAGTTCTGTTTCTTTACTGTTGAATGATAGAAAATGCTCATAGAAACCTCTAAAATTAGTGAAACAAAACTTTAGAACAAACCCCAATTAACTCACTCTAGTTATTGCCTCAAACAAGGAGACCAAGGAATGATTTTTTTTTAGTTTTTTGCAAGGCAAATGTGGTTAAGTGGCTCGCCCAAGGCCACACAGCTAGGTAATTATTAAGTGTCTGAGATCTGATTTGAATCCAGGTACTCCTGACTCCAGGGCTGGTGCTTTATCCACTGTGCCACCTACCCACCCCAAGGAATGATTTTTTTAAGAATGTCTTTGTCCCCCAGCATCAATCTTAACCTGTTAGTGGTCTTAGGAGATCTTGGACCTTGGAAATGAATAGGACCTTAAAGACCCCCTCCATATAACCCATAGCCATCCTTGGCTTTGCCTAATAGCTAGCATCTATCATGCATGAATAAACCTTTAGGAAGCTACTTCTATTTTCAGTCCACACATTTACTTGGGGTGATAAGTTCTAAATGTTAACTTACCAATATGCAAGGTACTGTTTCCTCACCATCTTCCAAATTTCCCACAAGATACTCTCACTGAAGATATTTCAGGATTTGATGAAAAACTACCAATTCACCTCTTCCACATGCCTCTCAATTTTGATAGACTACTTCATTATCCATCTTCTGCCCTTTGTAGTTCCAGACTAGAGGATGCAGTGATACTACCAAGGTGATTAAAATCAATTCAAATTATTGATAACAACAGCAACAATAATATCAACTTAAGGTTCTATAGTTTTAAGATTTGGAAAACTCTCCTTCACAGCCACTTGAAGTGAGTGTAGATACAAATATTATTCACCCCATTTTGCAAATGAATAAACAGGGTAATTTATTGGCTCAAGATCAATCAATAAATATTTATTAAGCACTTCAGAGTGGATTCAAAAAAGAAGCAAAAAGTCTCTATACTCCTATTGATTCCAAATCAATCATCAATCAATAAGCTTTAATAAGCACTAGGCTCTGGGAATAGCAAGATAAAAATACCAAGATAAAAACAAATTCATCCCTGCCCTCAAGCAGTTTCATTCTCTCAGGGGAAATGATATGTACATAAATATATATACAATACATTTAAAGTAAGCACATGTAAATAGGGTGGAAGGAGGTTCTCCTTATAATTTCAGTAAAGGAATTTCTGATTTTTTTCCTAGTCTAGTTCTCTTACTTAAGAGAGTAGTTAAAGGCTGTGATTCTGTAAACCTTAGTTGAAATATTTCATTATTCATAAATGAATTTTTCATAACACATGAAAAGCATCTTGCAAACTTTAAAGCACAAAATAAAAATCTACTTGTTGCTGTTCCTGGTAATGCTAGTGATACTGGTTGTGGTTGCTGGCTGTTGTGGCTGTTGAGGCTGTTGCTGGGGCTGGACAGTGGGATTATGACCCCTTTTTGAAACTAGTGAAAGTTCACATTCTAGAGCACCCCTTTCTGAAGATGGAGGAGTTGGTTTCTTTGCTAGGCTTCCTGATTTCATAGTAGTTAGTTTTTCTGTTTTGCCCATGGGACTTAGCTGTAGCTCCTTATAGTCAGAACTGTCCAGAGCTTTCTCTCTAACCACTGCTCCCTGGGCTATTGCCACTTCCTGGGTAGCCTCATACTGCCTGGAGTACAACAAGGCTGACAGGATAAAAGGTCATATAGCTGCCCCATGAAGAACAGTCATATGTAGGCTATGGGGTCTCTCAAAGCAGCAGTCAGTGACACAAGCTTACCCAAAGCAAGAAGGCTAAGGGCTTTCATGGCAGATTCTTAAAAGACTCAATTCACATAATAGACACTGTTAGCACCCTGCTTGCTTAGCCATTCCTGGCAGTACAGTAATTATGACTGATGTTAAGGTCCTGTCTACCTGTTTGCATTTGGGAAGGGGAGCAGTAACAACCCCACTACCACCAGCCTTACTTAGTTCCCAAGTAAAGCAGTGGCTTTCTATCAATAAGGCAAGCTTGATTTTAAAAAAACTATAAATTTCTAAAAACAAAAAAACTATAAATTTGCCTTTTAAAAAATGCCACCTTTAACAACCCTCAGAACTTGAAATGCAGATGGTAAAATGTTGCCCTCTGACCGTGTGGGCTGGTGAGGAACAATGCAAGTCAAGTCAATGAGCTTGTATCAAGGGCCTCTGCCTTATGCTAAGTGCTGGGGATACAACAAACAGCCAGAAACCTACCCTGGCTCTCAAAGGCCTTACGGTCTAATGGAGAGGTGACCCAAACAAGATAGATTTAGAAATGAGAGGAAAGTGCCAAGATGGAGGCTTGGAAAAGGTTTCTTGAAGGAGGGATTTTAGCTGAAATTTAAAGACAGATCAGAAAGTCTGGAAACAGAGAAGGAAGAGAACTTTAGGCAGAACTTTCTGAAAAGCTGCTTCTTGGAATGTTTTCTTGGGCTGTCCAAGAAAACATGTCAAGAAGCAGCTGATCAGAAAACGAAAAGGCAGAAAAGGGGCAGGTTATGAAGAGGTTTAAAAGCCAATCAGAAAGCTTTCTATTTGATTCTGAAGGTAATAGGAAACTCTGGGAGTTGATTGAACTGGGAGTTGATGTGATCAAACTTATGCTTTATGAAGATCAATTTTACAGTTGAGAGGGGGATGGATTGGTGTGGGGGAAGCCTGGAGACAGTAAGACCATCTGATAATAAGCTACTGCAAGAGTCCAGACATGAAATTATGAGTGAGTGTAGAGGAGAGAAGAGGACTTATAAAAAAGATGTGATTGAAGTAGAGATTATAGGACTTCAGAGATGAGAGGGGGAGAAAGGGTGAGGAATGATATCTAAATTGTGAGTCTGAGAGTCTCAGAGAGTGGGAGAGTAATAGTATCATCAACAGGAATAGAGAAGTCAGGAAGAGGAGAGGGATTGAGGAAAACATCACAAGTTCAGTTCATCACAAGTTCAAGATATCAATAAGCTATCCAGTTCAAGATGTCCAATAAGCAGTTTAAGATGGGAGAACTGGGAGAGAGGAGAGAGTAAAGGCTGAACAAATAGATTTGGCAATCAGTAGCACAGAAATGATAACTGATTCTATAGAAGCTTATGAGAGATTGCCAAGCAAAATAGCATAAAGAAAGAAGACAGCTCAGGCAAGGTCTTGGGTGACTCTCACAGTTAGTGGGACACTCTGGATGAGATCTGACAGGAGGCTGAAACCAAGCAGTCAGATAGGTAGAAGGAAAATTAAGAGAGTTACAGTGTCATGGAAACTTAGAGAAGAGAATATCAAGGATAAAAAGGTGATCAACAATGAAAAAGTCTGCAGAGAGATCAAGAAGCAAATGTTTTTGAGAAAAGGCCTTTAGATTTGTCACTTAAGAGGTAATTTGTAACTTTGGGGAGGGGTGTTTCAGAAATGACCTAATTAAAAGCATGAGATCTCCAAAGGGTTTTTTTCTTAGTCCCTCTTTTCTTCCAAATGAACAAAATGAAAGGAGCAAAAGGCAACATGGCTCTTTGTCTCTTGTCTTGAAGGACAGTGCTTCAGAGAATCATCACCTCTCTTCATCCTTCCCTGAGAATGGATCTACCTGGTCAGCAAGAACAAACAGCAGTCTCTCTCTGTATTGTAGTTTGTCTCTGTTAGGAGCTAGGATGTCCATGTGTCCACAATTCCACAAATCCAATGACAAGGCCCAATGAGATCCAGAAAAGATAGGTTAATTCCATCTTATTTACAGAAATGTTTGTGCAATTTCTGCTGCCATGGTTACTAGTAAGAGTTTTACTTAACAATGAATAAAAAGCCATTTTGATAATTTTTTATAATTATATGGAACATTTATGTACTCATTGAATGTCTTTCTCTCTTGATGAAAAATGACCTTTTTTCCCAGTGGAGTTCAGCTAGATAATAATATTGTTGTCCACTACCAAAAAAGACACTTTCTCCCCTCCAAAAGACCACTGTCTTGTAACTTTCTTGTGGGGGATAAAAAAAAGCAACACCCTTCCTAAAGACTAGTCCTAGTGTTTGTAACAGCAGATAGAACATCCTGGCCATGGCCTCAGAAGTCTGATGATGATGATGATGATGATGATTACAATGATGATCACTAGAATCTATGTAATGCTTTTATGTTTTGCAAAGCATTTTATATATGATCTCATTTGATCCTCAAACAACCCTGTGAAGTAGGTGCTGTTAAGAACTTCATTTTATATATGAAGAAACTGAGGCCAGTAGAAGTTAAGTGACTTGTCCAGGGCCACAAAGTTAAGAAGTTGACTAAGGCAGAATTTGAACTCAGGTTTTCCTCAGACAAGTATGAACCTGGACAAGTCACTTTAACACTCTTTCTCTCAGTTTCCATTACCTGCAAAATAATCTGGAAAAGGAAATGGCAAACCACTCTGGTATTTTTGCCAAGAAAACCCCAAATGGTATCATGAATAGTCAGACATGGCTGAAAAATGATTGACCAGTCACTTCCTGATGCCATCAAGCATTCTCTACTCTACCACTTGGTTGCTTTTATAAAAATTGTAATACATGCTTTAGATTTGCAAAATATTTTGCACATATTGTCTCCTTTGTTCTATTTTGTTTTCATGAATGAATAATGACTATAATATTGATTCTTGGTAGAAGAAGTGTTTCCTTCATCACATTTTCTCCCCATTCCCCATCCTCAATTATACTCAAGGAACCCTCATCTTGATTTCTAAACTCCGGATTGAGACTGCAATGCAATCAAATCAGAATGGCTATTACTCTATGAATATCCTAGAGACATTATACACAATCACACTCTATGATGGTTGGGGAAGGGAAGTCTAAAAATGGGAAGGATAGATATAATGTAAAAATGTTCCAAATAATACTCCATATGTAAAAAAAATTACATGATTAATGATTTTCTGTCTTCAGTATTGAAATTTGTTCAAGTAAATAGGGAGTTTATGAGTGAGTGGAAGAATTATGGGGAAGGGGAAAAGAGAAAGACAAGCTCCTCAGTCATCATTTCCAAAACCTGCAAAAATCCAATTTACTTCTGGAAATTTTGAAAATAAGATTGAGCATAACACTAAGAAAAATGTACCTTTCAAAAAATAAAAGGAAATAAGAACACAAAGTCCCT
Source organism: Macrotis lagotis (assembly GCF_037893015.1). Taxonomy (NCBI): domain Eukaryota; kingdom Metazoa; phylum Chordata; class Mammalia; order Peramelemorphia; family Peramelidae; genus Macrotis; species Macrotis lagotis. Next base: position 91,839,127 of record NC_133661.1, read on the forward strand.
GAGAGCTGCTGGGACAAACCAACTGCTTTGCTTTCCCCAATCTCTGTGCATCAACATAGTTTGTGCTGAACAATATACTGCAGTCAGGGGCTTCAATGTTTGCCTAGCATCAAGCTCCAGAACTTTTGAAAAGAGGAAAAAGCAAGATGAGTAACAATATTAGCAAAGGAGAAGATTTGCCAGAACAATATCTCACAGGGGAAACAAACTGGAAGAGCTTTATCATGCCAGTGTGAAGCATTGGTGTACAAGGGAACAAGAGGGAGGCAGAGAAGGCAGATTTGAGCTATGTCCACATTATGCAAAACAGTTGGCAGGAGAATGAAACAACTGGAGGAAGAATGAGAGATGCAGAGATCGATTGATTTTCAAATGGCCCACAGATATGTAAATGGAAAGAAAACTTCTTGGCTGAATTCCACTAAAAAAATAATAAAGCTGGTTTGGCTTTGGATATACCGAATGCATTTTCACTGCCTGAAACAGGAGGACCCTGAACAACAATCCCAGCTTGAATTTTCAGCCTCCCTGCTTCTCTCCCTTTAGCTTCATGCTAGGGGAAAAGGGAACTCTGGGGAAAGAAGGTGTGAGCCAGAGGGGGGGTCAGAACAGTTCCAGACGGGAGTTGGACTAGTTGAGTAGAGGATTTTGAGAAGCTTATGAAGACCCAGGATGGACATGTTGAATACAGTCCAAGAGCAGCCTAGGATAGAATTAAGAGGGTGAAGGATTAAGGGCTGCACTGTCATATCTTCATGTTAAGCTTGTGGTCCCCTCAAACCCCCACTATACTTCTCTGTCTCCTGACTCTTGCCATTTTCACTGGCCAGAAGATTCACTAGCGAAAGAATATTCCTGGAAGATTCTCTCTTCATCTCTGCCTCCCAGCTTTCCTGACTTTATTCTAATCCCAGATGAAATCAAAGCTTCTACAGAAGCCTTTCCCAAGAGAAAGGCAGCTAGATGATGCAGTGCATAAAATGATGAGCCTAGAGTCCAGAAAACCAGAATTCAGTTTTAGTTGTGTGACCCTGCTTAACTTCTGTCTGCCTCAGTTTCCTCAAATGCAAAATGAAACTAATAACAGCAATGACCTAGCAAGATTATTGAGGATCAAACAAGATGGTATTTGTAATGTGCTTAACACAGTACCTGATACATAATACTTGTATTCTCATTCCCCTTCAATTCTAGTATGCTATTTCCAAAGGATATGGTAAGCAGCTTATTTGTATATAACTATATGAATATTGTCTCCCCATTAGGCTATAAATTCCATGAGGGCCAGAACTGTCTTTTGCCTTTCCTTGAATCCCCAAAGCTTAGCAAAGTGCCTGCTACACAGAGTAGCTGCTTAATAAATATTTCTTGATTGACTGACATAAGCTGTTGCCGGGATATGGATTACTATTACTTTTTTAACCCAAGTGTAAACTTCATTTGTGCCTGTTAAATTGAATCAGGTAAATTTGGTTTTCTGTTCTAGGAGTTTATGTCTATTATAAGTCTTGTTAATTATCTCTTTCCACTTCATGTCATCCACAGATATGATAAACATGCCATCCATGATATCATCAAAGCTACTGATAAAAAATATGGAATAGAATAAGATTGAAGATAGATATCTAGAGTACTCCTTTAGAGACTTCCTAGATAGTATCACACTGAAAAATCCAGCAGTTATTAAGATGGAAGTTAAGATGGAAGTTTTAGGGGGCAGCTAGGTGGCACAGTGGATAGAAAGCTTGCCCTGGAGTCAGGAAACCTGAGTTCAAATCCAGCCTCAGACACTTAACAATTACCTAGCTGTGTGGCCTTGGGTAAGCCACTTAACCCCATGGCCCTGCAAAAAAAAAAAATGAAAGTTGTAGAGAGGGGAAAAAAAACTTTTCAGCTTCCATAGTAATAATGCAAAAATGTGACTATCATCCATAAATAGTTAGTTTTAGGGCCTGAATTTTAATCCAAGTGTCTCCTTAGCTTAAGTCTGGTGCTATTTCTACTTTTTAGTGCTTTCTCTTTAAATGGCTAAAGTTTTAATAGCAAACTATACCATTAAAATATTAATTGTTCCATTAGAAAAGTTTACCAATTCTTGATAAAAACTATGGCTTTTCTTAATTTGCAATTAAGATGTTATCTCTCATGTATTACATCCTTCCTTAAATTCCATTGTACCTGTTATTCTACTATATTAGTTTTATCCACTCTATCCAGGTAAGTTTTCTCTTCACACCATCCAGTTTCAGTTTACTTTCTTCTGGAACAGACTGACAATACATGAGACAAACATATATTTACTAACTCTTGTAAGGTATACTCCATCTCTGGTCAAGAAGACCCATTCTCAGAAATCAACTCTCTAGTCAGTTCATCAATGGCTCCTTTTTGCCCCAGGAGGAAGGGAGGGTAGATTGGACCTCCCTTATCATATCCAGTCTAGAATGGCTAGGACTACTCATAGACCAATTCCACTACTGATTACCTCAAAAGTTTTGACTTGCTCCTTTCCAACCTGGGACAGGTCCCTCCTAGGCATCGTGATGGAACTCCATTCCTAGAAACTCATATTTTTGTTAGGCACTTATTTCAGACATCTGATTTACTTTAACCCTCAGTTCAGAGTTCAATTCACCAATTCCAAGAGCAAGAATTTAAGACATTTTCCTCTACCCCATGTGCCTTCAACTCAGTATTACTGAAAACATAATTGCTTGTGTCTCCTCCACCAAGATCTTAATTTTTTTTTGTTCACAACTTCCCAATCCTTAGCTTTATGGGTTCTTTTTATGATATGACATGTGGCCACATAAATCAACAGAAGGGGACTGTGGTTGTCACATTTGACAAATCTCTGTATGATCTCTATTATGTCCTGGATACATATCACTACAAGACAATAAAAACCTCTTTTAGCCAAAATGTCAAGCATCAGTCTCAGTATTCCTTGGTTGAAAGGGATCAACTACCACTTTTCTACATCATCAGACTGTTATATATCAATTTTCTCTTTTTCATTTCCTCTTTGGAGGACTTTCTCCATTGTTTTACCATTATGCTTTATTATCCTTGATAACTCAGAGAAGTAGTACTCAAACTTTCTATTCTTAAGACCCTTTAAACTCTTAAAAATTATGATAGACTCTTTCAAAAAAGAGCTTTTATTTATGTGATATATTCAGGGGTACGCTGGAGCCAACTTATACCAGCTCTAAAGAACTATTAAATTTTCATCATGAGAATTTAGAGCTTAGAAATTGACAAATGTCACAAATGAGGGCTTGATTTGTTGTTAATTTTCTAGATATGAAAAAGTGATCAAGAAAATTTTAATAATATGGTTTAAATTTATGTACATTTTTAGAGAAGTGATTGTTAAACATTCACTAGTACTTCATTGCTTATGTCTTTTAATATTTATCTTATTAGACTTTGGCCTCATGGACTCCATGAAAGGGTATAGAAAACTCCCAGAGGCCCCTGGACCACATTTTGAGAACTGCTAATCTATTGAACAGAGATTCATTCCACTCATTTTGTCACATTTTCCTTTAGGAGATAAAAACTTACACTTTGTACATAGTTGAAAGATACTTGGAAATAGTAGGGAGAAAAGAAATACAGTATAATCTCAGAAAAAGTCTAAAATTCTGCTACATGTTAGAAAAATTCTCTTGGTCTTCCATACTCGATTAGGGAAATATCCATAATCCCTGATTTTTCATTTTTATTTTAGTACCTTTCTGTGTCTAAATGATGTGGCAAACTTATTGGCACACACCTGTTTACTGTCCTGATTAGAATTGTTAAGGGTTCCTGATCAAGTCTTTATTTATTTAGGATTAGCTGCTTGACTTTCCAACAATAAAATAACATATGCTTAGCTACTTTTAATTTCACCCCAATACAAGGATCTGTACATAGTAGAAATGTAATAGATGTTTGGATTGTCAAGCACATCCCTGCCATGTCCTGATTCAAAGAAAAATGAGTTGAAGTTAACCTAAGCAACAACTTAACTATCTAATTAGATCTACCCAAGCCTGTTCTTCATCACCTCTGACTAATAGATATCTCTTTATCCTTCCTATTGCACTAGGTAACCGGTACTCAATGTGTAAGATTTAAATTATTTGACAGAGAACCAGGGAGGAAACTCACCAGATTCAAATGAAAAGAAGGAAATCAAATTATTTACTTTGCATTGAAACATCTTGTTTCTCCTTGATTAATAAAAATGCATTCACACATCATCTATCATGTTACAGGTACATAGTGCCAAGTGTTTTACAAATATTGTCTCATCTTATCCTCACAACAACTGTAAGAGAGATGCGCTATTATTATCCCCATTTTATAGTTAAAGAAAGGGAGACAGACTTTGAATGACTGGCCCAAAGTCACAAAGCTATGAAGCTGAAATTGAATTCACACCTTCATAACTCCTGGATTCACTGTGCTACTTGGTTCTTTCTCTGGATGTACAATTATACTTGCCTAGCTATTAGACTTTCTTCTGCTCCCTTTGTAGGAGAAGAGGAGTAATAAATTTTCTTTTAGGTTTTTGCAAGGCAATGGGGTTAAGTAGCTTGCCCAAGGCCACATAGCTGGGTAATTATTAAGTGTCTGGAGGCCGGATTTGAACCCAAGTACTCCTGACTCCAGGGCTGGTGCTTTATCCACTGCACCACCTAGCCGCCCCCAGGAGTAATAAAATTAGTCAAAGATCCAGAAGATCTAGCTTCAAGTCCTGTCTCTGATACATGGGTGATCTAAGTAATGCATCTAACCTCGCAAGACAAATCTCAAAATAACATAAAACGCAGATGGAGTTATTTACTAAAATCAATGGAGGCATTCTTCCATAACAGAAGTTCTTAATGAAAACACAAGTCCATGCACCTTTATCTCCTCTAGACACACCAAAAAATTTCTGTTCTAATTATTTTAAAATTAAATACATGTATTATATTGAAAACTTCTGTTAACTGGCATATTTGGCTATGATGCATAATTATTGTAACAAATTATTATATGCAACTCAGACCATTTTCTTGCCTCCACATCCCTTGCCACCATATCTCTTTCCTTGCCCTGTATAAGCATTACAGTTGTGCTCTCTAAGTTTGAAGATGATAACAGCATCGTCTTTGAGAAAAATCCAAATTTCTTTAGGAATTGTGACTTAGCAAGGACCTAATAAGATAAACTATCAATAGAAATGTATACAATGAGCAAAGAGGTCTTAGAGTCAAACTATCTGCACTGACTTCCAAGTCTATACCTATCACAGTCAGAAACATTATCTGTAACATTCCATCACTCTAATATCTGTTGCTAGAGGGATATTCTGATACAAATTGCCTGTCTGAAATAATTATTTTCAAAGGAAAATGTGTTCTACTCTTGGCCATTGGATATATTTTGCTTTATGAAATAATGCAATTTCTGAGATTCCCCCCTTCCTCTCTAACCTTACTTTTTAAGCATGAATTTTTAATGAATGTCTATAAAAGTGACTTGTGTCAGCATGGGTTGATACCCCTGCCTCTGGAAAGGAAAAGAACAACAAGCAACAGCAGATTTGCAATTTTTAAAAAATGGAAGAGGACAGTTATAAAGTACAGGAATGAGGTGTTTCCTTTTCCAGCTGCTTTGTCAGATTGAATGCCTACGACCAAAACTATTTTCCACCCAGTGAAAAGATGTGACCAATTTTGCAACAAAGTTAATTGGTGAGCTACATATTTCCCATTCCCTCCTGGGCAAGCAAGTGCAATGAATGGTGATTATCTCAGAGATATTATCTTTAGGGACCAGTCTCCCCGGGCTCATGTTGCAGCTGCCTCAAGAAGAAAGAGAAAACTTGTTAATTTTTTTTTAAGTAGGAAACAAAGTTTTAAAGACTCCAGTTAAGGAGCCTGCCCAGCAGCCACAAGGACTGAAGGGAATCTCCTGGCTAGCTTTTGGGAATCAATGAGAATGGCTTTTCATCACAAAAATTCCCCAATAACACCAGTAGAGGGGAAGCTGGAAAGCCTCCAGGTCGAGGGTCTGGCTCTGATTAATACACATTGTCCAACGGAACACAGACTTAGCATGCCAGTCACATAGCATCTTGTGATGCAACATGTCATCATGTGTTGTCACTGTTGAGTGTCTATAACGTGACAGATTTTATCACATGACACACATTCACTGTATGTCACAGCATCAATCAGATGTTACAATATTCTGTCATGCGGCATGGCAAATCATCATATGTGGCATCACAAGGCATCATCCGTCTATTGCCATGATGTGGGAATTGTGTAAGTGTATCCATCACATGACATTGTGTGCCTGTCACCTAACAAGACATCATGGCATAGTGTGTCATCACATGGTGTGGCATGTCCATCATATGGCATGGAATGTCACAGCCAAATTTTGAAGAAGGTGGAATCTACCTTTACTCTGGCAGTCAATAATCACCTACAAAGTGCCAGGCAGTGATGGGGACACAAAAAAGAGACCAAAGTCAGCCCCGGTCCAGGGACTCATAGTCTAATAGAAGAGGTGACATGGCAACAACTATGTACAGGATCAACTGGCACTGGTGTGGCATGTTTGTCATGTAGCATGCTCTTTGCATGGCATCACATGATGCTGCAATCCTTTGAATGACATGTCACACCCATAACATACCATGGTGGCTGTCACATGGCAGCATTCTGTATTTCAACACGTGATATAGTGCATCCACTTCTACCAGTAACTCCTATTCTAGGAAATGATTCTCGGATGCTAATTTCATGAAATGAAAGAATTATTAAATTTTTGGTAGCATCAAACAGCTTAAGATATTTTGGTTCAACTCATGTTTTATTTAGAATCCATACTTCATTTGGAGAGATGATAACAGTTTTAAGGCTAGTCAGAACCTGGAAAATTACTAATTTTATATAATTTGTTTTGGCATTATTGTGTTGGTGATGTGTTTTAAATAGGCAGCAGTTTTTCATGTTCACATCAAACACCTTCATTATGCTTGGATATATTTTATATACTTGTAGCACATGAGTAAGCCTTTGTGATAATCACAAAGGCAGTGTTTATGTTAGGGTGCTTTCCCTCCAGTTTTTTTCAATAATTATTAAAGAAGTAAGAAATGGCACGCTTTTTTCTTCTCAGTCAAGATAATTCTTTCCTAGTTAGTATTTATAATTTTTCATGATATATTATTAACATTTCACAATAAGTACAAATACATAATTGTTATATATTTGGGAATCCACTGTTGTTCTCATCCCTTTTCTCTTATTTTATAATAAATATGGAATTAATTCAGGTAAAAAGGATAAGACTTAGATCTGAAAAGTCAATAGAGTTCCTTGTCACTAATTTCTACACCACCATAAAGTATTTGAACCAATTCATTGTAATTATTTATTACTAAAGAGATCCCAAGTGCCTACTCATCTTCAATCAATTCATTCATTAATCTACCAATAGTCATCAAACACCTAAAATTTACAGGGTTGATCCAAGGTCCCTAGGAGAACACAAAAATGAAGGAAGCAAACCGTCCTTAAAGCATTTGTGGCTTAGAATGAATGTTTCAGGGCTAGAATTTAATGCCTTCTTCTTTATGTCCTACTTGGGTCACCTGCTTATAGAGGACAATTATAAATGGTTCCAGTTCTACAACCCTATCTATAGGGCAAATGGCAAGACAGTTCAACCATGCTGCTGAATAATTCTGGGCCCTTTTTATTATGAGTCTCTATCATGCTGGTGACTTATCTTCACCTTTTTTAATGCAGACATCTCAATTCTGCCATAAATGTGGTAACTGGGGTAGCCTTGAAAGCAACTTTGGAGTTTCATAAAGCAAGCTCTATGAGAATCTGATAGAAGAGGAGACTGTAAGGAATACAAAGGAATGCCAGTTTCTTGAGGTTGTGAACTTTTCTTTTGTCTTTGAATCCTCAGGACAATGTTATGTGGATGACATATATTTAATAAATGCTTAATTAAATTTAAACCCAGATCTGCTGATTTCATCCTCATTGTCTTGCTCTGTTAATGTAATAAATTAATATGTCCTAATGTTTTCATGGATACTGTAGTGAGTTTCTTCAAGTAAACAATTGGGATTTTAATTGGCATTTTATGGAGACAATGCCTCAAAGTAATGGAGAAATTCCAAGGGTTAAGAAATTCAAGGATTACAGATATCCTGAAATGAATGGTGCTTGAGCTGCTTCAAAACCCCAAAGCATAAGCATCTGTCTCCTTTCCCTTATTTATAGGGATATAACTCCAGACAGTTTTCTCAATACCTAATATTCTACTTCATTTTTTCTATGGTATAATAAGCATTTCAATTCTTAAAGAGTGTAGAATAGCATCTTTTGAACCCTTTTTTCTTAAAAGATCCTTTGACATTTTCCCCAACAACAAATCCATTTCCTTGTCCACTAGGGACTTGAATGTCAACAAAATTTATTACTTTATAATTCTTGGGCATAACATTCTATCTCTTCCCTCTAGACTTTGCAAAAGCTGTTTTCCATGTCAGAAATGTTCTCTCACCTTCATCTCTTATGAAATCCAGTTCTTCTCAAGGTTCAACTCAAGAGCCAATCAATCAATCAATATTTATTAAGTATCTTGTATGTGCCAGTTACGCACTAGAAGCTGCCCCCTCCTATGAGACTACTCTTGATTCTTCCTGTTAATGCTTCCCACTCTCTGAAATTATTTTGTCTATATTTTATATGTATTTATTAATCTATGTACATAATGCTTCTCTGCCTGCACTGAGAATTGAGATTGTTTTCTTTTTTCTTCTTCTATCCCTGAGTGCCTAGAATGATACTTGGCAAATGATAGGTAGTTAATGTTCATTGAATTGCTTTGGTTTGACAACATCTCTCACACCACTGATGATCCCACAGGGATGCTCTCTAATTCATTAAGTACAAGAAGCAGCTAATACAGGAGAAAGAGCATTGGTTTTAGAGCAGGCAACTGGGAGTCAGTTCCTGATTCTTACTACTTGTGTGACGTGGGGTAAGTTATCTAACCTCCCAGTTCCTCATCTGCAAGTCATTTAACCCTATTTGCCTCAGTTTCCTCATCTGTAAAATGAACTAGAAAAGGAAATAACCATTCTAGCATCTTTGCCCAAAAAGACCCCAAATGGAGTCACATAGAGTCAGACATAACTGAAATGATTTGTCAACAACAACAAAATAAGGGGGATTGGATCATTGGTCCCGGTATTGTTTCCAGTTCTAAATCTGGAACTATGAAGGCTGCAAGTGAACTACAGTTCAAAGGAAGGAGTTTCTACACGGGGTGGGGTGGGGGGTTCCTATATCAATTAAATCATAGTTGGATAGTTATTTAGGGCCATCTCCCAGTCATCCTGATCAATATCTGGCCACTGAACCTAGATGGTTCTGTAGGAAAAAGTGAGGCTGGTGATTTAGCACAGTACCCCCTCACTTGAATTCAATTCATGTGGTTGTCATGGCATCACTTCCCTGATGTCATTGTCTTGAGGACAAAACATCAGTTGTAGAGCTAAAACAAATGAGTTTAAAAAAACCATCTACACAGTACCTTTCAGTCCTGACTCCCTAAAGAAATCTTTGTTTTCTAGAATTTGTGTCTTTTTTGCTTTATGTTGACAATATATCAGCTTAATGACTATATCTTAATATTCCGGTGACAATGCATATGGCATTACTTTTTCAGGATTGTTAGAATGAATTCTAATTTAACTAATAACTTTAGAAAGTACAAGATGTCTTTTTGTAGTCGCTGCTACCTTATTCTTTTTCATTTCACTTCATCATTTAGATGAATATTCAGTACATTTGTATCCTTTTCCATTTTTTGATCCTTCTCCATTTTAATCATTATGACTCCCATTTTCACGGTACTTTACTGTTTACAAAGGACATTCACATTCATTATCTCATAAATTTCATAATAACCCTTTGCTAGGATAGTAGGAGAGACAAAGCAGACTGGAATTCAGAAGCAAGTGGTCCTGGAAGGATTCTCAGAGCTGCAGAATGTTGGAGTTGGTGAGGGATTTCAGGTCATTCAGGTCCAGTTCCATCATTTTTTCAATGAGAAAGCTAAAGGCCACAGTGGAGAAATGAGTTGCCAAAGTCAGAGACTTGTTTAGTGGTGTCTAATGGAACCTGCTATCCTGTGCTCTTTATGGATGAACACACAGGACCCGATGGAAATTACCTTCAGATTGCCATCATGGCTACTGAGCATTGTTGAGGCAAGGTGACTGATTTTATGTTTAGGTTCAGAAAGGGAAGCAGTTAGAATGAATGCTCAACAGGAATACCTTGGAACAATGCTGTGAACTTAAAAGAGAGATTAAGGAAAAAGCAAAGTAGAAGCCAGGTAGAGTTTTCGGTTGTGGCTAGGAAGCACTGATGAACAGCTCAGGTCTGCATCCCTCCTTTGTATGTTCAGAGATTTCTCAAACTTCCCTTACTTTGGGAAATGTCAGAGAAATTGGATTTGAATCCCTTAAAGGTGTGTGTGTGTGTGTGTGTGTGTGTGTGTGTGTGTGTGTGTGTGTGCACCAATGCTATATGCTACTTGGTAGCTAGGAAATATTTCTACATCAAAGGTAAGGAACTGAAATTTAAAGATGAGTTCCAGAATATACCTGTTGTCTTCTACGTCTCAGGGAGAAAACTATTTCTGACAGAAGAACTCTGGAGTTAGGTAACAGACAGAGTCACAGGATCATAGATTATGGTTTATAAGGGATCTCAGACACATATTTTTGTCCATTTTTATAGGTAAAGTGTCTTGGGAAAGCTGAAGTGACCTGCCTCACAGCTAGGAAGAGATATAGCCAAGCTATGGCAGCTATGTGGACCAATGGATAGAGCGCTTAAACTGGCACTAGGAAGACCCAAGCTCAGATACAGACTCATACACTTACTAGCAGTGGGACTGTAGGCAAGTCACTTAATTGCAGTCTGTTGTTGTTATTGTTATTCATCCTTTACTTTAGAAGATATAAATGACATCGTGGGTTGATGTCCAGACTCTGATATGAATTAGATTTAAAAAAGGCAAAGGCACAAAGTCATCGATCTCCTTTCCTCTTTCAGAGTCATGAGCATCTATTGGCAAGTCAAAGTCAGAATGACTGGTGACGGCCTGGGAGGTAGTAGAGAGCCTTGGCATCTTCAAAGACTGGTCAAGCTCTAAGCACTCCTGTGCTCATGGCCAGGGAGATGATTATTCTTATCTGCCCATTCCATTGGAGGAAGTCTTCACATGCTTGAAATAAACATTCCCACTAAGTCAACCTGCTTAAGCTCCTCTGTGGCTTAGTTTTCCGTGGTTGTGGCCATTGTGCAGCAGCCTCTTGGAGCAGTTGGTGAGAATGTCTGACTCTCCTTTGTAAAAAAGTGGGTAATAGGATAACAGCACCTTTCTCTCAGGATAAAATAAGATAATATTTTAAAAACATTTTAAAGAGCTATATAAATGTTAAATATGATTATTATTATGAACCAAAGTTGTTTCATTCAAAGAAGGGGGAGACAAATGGTGGGGGAGAGAACTAGAGAGAGGGAAAGAGACATAGAGACAGAGACAGAGAGATTACTTCCTTATTTTATGGAAGGTATACTTCCCTGAGTCATTTTTCCCTACCTAAACCCAATGAATCTTTACTTGCATTTTACATTATTCTATAATCCCAAAGGAGATTGGTAACTATTATGTTATTCCTCGTTTTTGATCACTGATTAAAAATGAGGCATAAAAATCACAATGACAACCAGATCCTTACCAGAACTGAGTATTTTTTCAGCCTAATTTAGAAAAGATATGAAATACAAAATAAAATAAATGCATCTCAACCAGACATCCTTTTCTAATCAGTAAACAGAAAAGTGAGTTTAATTCTCTTTTTTTTTAATTTTTTTAAATTTATTTAAGGCAATGGGATTAAGTGATGTGCCCAAGGTCACAAGCTAGGCAATTATTAAGTGTCAGATTTGAACTTAGGTCCTCCTGACTCCAGGACCAGTGCTCTATCCAGTGAAACACCTAGCTGCCCCAGTAAGGTGAATTCTCGATGAAATTTTTTCATTTAATTTTCCTTTTGAAGAAGAAACTTTTCAAATTATACTTTTAGAGGTATAATCTATTCAATTCAGAAATTTAAGTAGTAGTTATTCTTTGGGAATATTTGAAGGAAAACACATACAACTGTATATAGAATATTAATCATGGGCTCTGACCAAAGCACTCAAATTAATCTTCCTAGATAGAGTATAGGTCATGTTACTCCTCTATTCAAGCATCTTCAATGGCTCCTTATTACCTTCAGAATCAAACATAAAATCCTCTCTTTGGCTCACAAAGACCTTCACAATCTAGTCCCTTTCAACATTTCCAGTCTTCTTACATCTTTCTCTCTCACACACACTCTTATGATCCAGTCACACCTCACCATTTCTTACACAGCCTCCATGTATTTACACTAAATGTTTCTATCCATGGAATACTCACCCTCTTCATCTCTGCCTCCTGGCTTCCTTGGCTTCTGTCAAGTTCAAGCTAAAACCCCCTCTTCTATGAGAAACATTTCTTAATCTTAATGTCTTCCCTATTGCTAGTCTCTTTGAGACTAGTCCCAGCTTATCCTGCAACATGTATCTTCTTTGTACATAGTTTTTATATGTTGTCTTAGCCCCAATTAGATGAGTTCTTTGAAAACAGAAATTCTCTATTTCTGCCTTTCTTTATGTCTCTGGCACAATGATTAACACATAATAGAGCCTTAATAAATGTTAGTTGACTGACTCTTTGAGACTAGAACAGGTTTTGCCTTTCTTTATATTTCTAATACTTAGCCCAATGACTGAATAAATGCTTGCTGACTTGAACCATAAAAGAAAGTTACTTTACTTCCCTATGTAATAGTACACAGAACATTGAAGATACAAAAAAATAGTAGTATAACAATTGCCTCAGGACCATTTATATCTGAACTCCATTAAAAAGATAGAAATGAGACAATAATAATAACTTCCATCTCTATGAGGCTTTATGGTTTACAATGTACTTTCATAGAATTTTTAGAGTTGAAAAGGTCAATAAAAATGGCAATGATTAGATGACAATCAAGGTCATCTATTCAAATCTCTCCCTGAATTATGAATCTGCTCTACAAAATTTCAACAATGGTCATTCAGCCCCCACTAGAAGACCTCCAAAAATTAAAAAAAAAATACTTGTTATCTATAAAATTAATCTATTTCATTTTCAGATAAATTTAATTATCTTCAGGGAATTTTTCCTTATAATATTAAGGAAACTGGCCTCCTAGGACCATTTACTAAATGGACCTAAGTCTACCTATGTAACTAAGCAAAATAAGTCTGTTCTCTTTTTCACATGATAGTCCTTCGACTGGCATTGTTCAAGTTTACTCATCTTCTTTTCTTTAAGATAAATATTCCCAGTTTCTTTAGCCAATTTTATGTGATACAATTTCAATTCACCCTCATCCAGAATTATTCTAGCTTGTCAATGTCTTTCCTGAAATGTTATATCTAGAATTGAATATCATATTCCAGGTGTGCTCTAAGGTCAAATATAATAGACATAATAGTATCACCTTCCTCATTCTAGATGTATTATACTTGCATTCCTGTACTGATTAATTTAGACCACATATACTACTTCCTTACAATCATAAAATTTATTTGATTTTTACTATCATTCAGATGTTTTTAATCATGTCCAACTCTTCTTGACCCCTTTTGTGTTTTCTTGGCAAAGTTACTGGAGTGGTTTGCTATTTCCTTCTGAAGTTCATTTTACAGTCAAAGAAACTGAGGCAAAGAGGGATTAAAGAGACTTAACCTAGTTAGTGTCTGAGGTCAGATGAGTCTTCCTAACTCCAGGAGCATTACTCTATCCATTGCACCATCTAACTGTCCTGATCTACTTGCTATATATGTGCAATTTATTCTAATATTATAATGGAAAAGGGATAAAAATAGTAATTCTAATAGACAGTTGGAGAGATAAATTTATTTTGAAGCTAAAATTAAGGCTGGTGACTTAGCACAGCCCCCCCCCATTCAAATCCAATTCATGTGCTTCTCTTGGCATCACTACCCTGATGTCATGGTATTCAAGAATGAAGGACAACTGTTATCATCAGAACCTAGTTTGAGTTTTGTTAGGAGGGGGAATAGGAGAGGGGAAAAAACAGAAAAAAAATGAGCATTTATATAATGCTTTAATGTTTGCCAAGATGATGATATATACTTTCATTTAATTCTCACAACAAGAATTTTGGAGTCAGGAAGTCTTTTTACAATCAAGTAGTCTAGTTCTTTAGTGTCTTGTGGGATAAAGAGAACAATTTTAAAATCTGAGGCAGGTGTATGTGAGAAATTAGGTTGAGTGTCCCAGGTTACCTTCTGAGCTGTCTTGATAGTGCTACTGTTAGGGAAAATTACAGATCCTTCTGAGGGTCAAACTGATTACCTTGGACAGGTCTAAGGAGCCTTTGGAAATTCCTTCTATAAGAGATTCAACAAATATATTTCCACAGACAATGTAAGTTCTTAGACACTACTACCAAATGACCATAAAAAGATATGATGTGATCAACCACTGCTACACACACCCTTCCAGCTAGGTGGACTTTTTTGCTTCCAAAGAAGTTCCAAAACTTTAGTATTAATCAGAAAACTATTGTAGGTCTGGGTATTTCTCATCATTATCTGATTCATTGAAGATATACATAATAATAAGCTACTATTATCTGTGATTACTTTCCAAGTTAACGCTATACAGAAGATTATGTTCCCTATGTTTCACTTGGCAGTTTGGATATAGTCTCATAGCAATGTTCTGCTAATGTCCATTTCCTTATACTAGCTATGAAATTAGAAGACCTCGTTGCTGGATATGTGACATTGGCTAAGTCACCTTATCTAATCCATTCAGCTAAGTGGCAATGAATAAATAGTCTGAACTTGGAGTAAGGGACCCTGAATTTGAATCCTGCTATAGAGAAATATAGCTATGTGGTCTGGTATAGTCATCTAATTTCTTAGAGCCTCAGTTTCTTCATTTATATGTAACTCAGAACCTGCTCTAATCAACCTGATTCATATTTGACCAATGAACTGAGGATGGTTGTAGAGGATAAATTGAGGCTGGCAACTTGTTACAGCACCCCCTCACTCAAATCCAATTCATGTGCTTGTCATGGCATCACTCCCCTGATGTCATAGTCTTCTTAAAGAATGAAGGACAGGGGGCGGCTAGGTGGTACAGTGGATAAAGCACTGGCCCTGGAGTCAGGAGTACCTGGGTTCAAATCCAGTCTCAAACATTTAATAATTACCTAGCTGTGTAGCCTTGGGCAAGCCACTTAACCCCACTTGCCTTGCAAAAACCTACAAAAAATGAATGAAGGACAACCATTATCATCAGAACCTAGTTTGAGTTCTGTTAGGAGGGGGCATAGGAGAGAAAAAATTAAAAAAAATGAACATTTTTATAACGCTTTACTGTTTGCAAAGACAACAAACCCATGAGGTAGGTGCTATAATATACTCATTCCTGCAGATGAAGAAACTTGAGGATATGGAAAATTAACCTGTGTTTGCCTCAGTTTCCTCATCTATAAAATGAGAAGAATAACTTCACAGAATTCTTGTGAGGATTAAATGAGATAATATTTTAAAAGTGCTTAGTATTAGTGCTATATTTTTCTGATATTATGTACATAAGTTCCACAACCTTAGCCACCACTTTCTTCTTGGAAGAAAGCATAATAGCTTGTATTTGAACACAGACCTCTTGCTTTTTTTTTAAATCTGTAGTCATTGATCTTTTGACTAAACCAAAACTACTTTCTCTAAAGTTACCTTTTTTAGCCACTCCTTTTCCCAAGACTCATTCTTCTTGACTTCTCAGCAGTCTTTGATATTCTTTGACATTTGATCACCCTCTCCTCAATACTCTCTTCTCTCTAGGTTTTGGAGACCTAGAGATCCTCCTCCTACCTATCTGATCCCTCCTTCTTAGTCTCCTTTGCTGGATCTTCATCCAGACCATTCTCACTAACCATGAGTCTAACAAAGGGCTTTATCTTGGTCCACTTCCCATCTTCCCTTTACTATTTCCTTAGTGATCTCATTAATTCCCATGATTTCATCACTCTGTATATGATTCTCAAACCTGCTTATATTAGATATCTTGATTTAGATATTGAGTGGATATCTTAAGTTCAACAATCTAAGCAGAACTCATCTTTCCTCTTAATGCTTTTCCCTGGGGAGGCTAGGTGGTGCAGTGGATAGAGCACTGGCCCTGGAGTCAGGAGTATCTGAGTTCAAATCCGGCCTCAGGCATTTAATAATTACCTAGCTGTGTGGCCTTGGGTAAGTCACTTAACCCCATTTGCCTTGCAAAAACCTAAAAAAATGCATCAAGCCCTAAGAGCTCTATAGAATAAAAAAATTAAAAAAGAAAAAGCTTTTCCTCACCAAACTTCCCCAATGATGTCAGAGAGCATGCCACTCTCCCAGGACCTCAAGTTCACAAACTAAGAGTCATGCTGCACTCTTCACTCTTTCTCACCCAAAATCCCACATTAGATACTTTGTAGCTGTGTGAGGTTATGTAAGTCAACTAAACCCTCTGTACCTCAGTTTCCTTTTCATAATCAGTGGCCTCTAATATTCCTTTGAACTCTAAATTCATGATCTTATATGATCCTTTTATTTCCTCATCTGTAAAATGGGAATGGTTATTCTCACAAATTCACTGGAATATGATAAAGAAGTTGGTCCACAAACCTTGGAGTATTCCATGATTATGAGTTACAGGTAGCTGCTCAAAGTTGTTCAAGAGTGGATGTTTATAAGTCTCTATTGAAAGCTAACATTAATCATCCATAAAGACCTTGTACATAGATAATATTTAGAAGGCACATGTCACTCCTTGGAAGTTAGAAAAGAACCCCAGATACAGGTTTACTTAGTGGCTAGAGCTCTTGAAAATAAATCACAAAGAAAATATAAGGTAAAGGTTTGATGAAAGGGTAATTCTTACAGGAATAATACTGCTGGCCTCCTGGGCATATTGCCACTCTATGATCAAATGGTTTAAAAATGAAATGTTATTATAAAGCCATTAATTTTTCATTTATTTCTCTCATTACGGGGATAAGAGATGGAACATGGCAAAGCTACTGCTGCTCAGATAATGACTTCTTCCAAAACTGTTAAACCAGTGGTAAGGAGTCACCAAGGCTGACAATGGGGCTTGCTTCCCTTGCCTCTTTTACTGAGAGGCATAGGAGTTGCTATGTGAGTTAAGTGCTTTAAAACTTGGGAAGTCTCATTAGTATAAGCAACAAAGTACTACATTCAGGTTTGCTGCCCCTTAATACCATCCAGGGCAGATGCTAAAGACCATCCTCTCCTCCCATTACACCAAGTAATGAAGTCTATTAATCAGTTCCCATTGCTTTGGGGAGCACTGAGAAAGCATTTGTTGACCTTTGGACTGAAGCTGTAAGTTATTTTTAATGTCCCCTTTTATCTATAATCTACTTAATGAAGATGTGTTATGGTTGGAACCTATTATTATATTAAGATGTTAATGTTTCGACTGTTTCCCCCCCCACACCATTTTCTGAGTCAGTCCATTACTACCTAAAATGGACAATTTGAATTTTTGCATTGGCTAAGTCAAATATTAAATAATTTCTTGAATTTCTCATGAGAAAAACAATATTCACAGTGACCACAATCATGTAAAAGAAATAATATTAAAAGACATCAAAATTCAGTTTAATGTAATGATCATCCTTGATTCCAGAACACTATTGATGGTGAAATATATTTCTTTCCTTCCAAGAATAAAGTGGTGGATAAGAATGTGGAATTCATGTACATAATGTCAGATTGTTGTTGAATCAGTTGGTTTGTTTTACCTAATTGTCTCTGTTTCAAAGGAACAATTAAGGCAAGGCCTTACTGATAAATAATATAAATAAACAATATATTATTTTAAATCCATCATACAAGCAAACAAAATGAATAAATTAAAAACTACATGATAATGGCAAAGCCTGGCCCCAAAGAAGAGATGAGAAAATGTGCCTCCTCACTCTTCTCCCATCTTTGGTAAGTAGGAAAATAATGGGTGTATAATACTCATATATATTGGTGTTTTGCTGAAATTTTTTAAATCTTATCTATGTTTTTATTTTTTGTTACAAAGGGGACTCACCAGTCAGTGTGTCACCAAACAGAAATTAAGTTGATATATAAATGACAGCTATAAATAATTTTTAAATAAAATAAAAGTCATTAAAATGTGAGAAAAGTGCTCTATTTACCCTGTCAGTTGTCCCTTTTGAGTCCCAAAGGGTACAGGGTCAGCATCCATGTAAAAGGAACTATTAGCCTAGGAAACAAAACAAAGTTTATCATCCAGTAATTTTGCTTGCTCTGTTGGCTTATGAATCTAGTGACCCACCTCAAAGCTCTCTCCCCCAGAACTGGGCTCATGTGGCATTTGACAAGGACTATTTTCCCAGATTCCTCTGAGACAACCAGTGTTCAGTCTTTCCTTCCACCTAAGCCTCCCCTTCAGTCTAACTGATTATGGCTTGTCAATTTTAGGAGACAAGTTATTGTAAAATGTACCAAGATCCTTGCACAGGAGAGCAAAACTTGAATAACTTCATATTTGGGTGCCCTAATTTATATTTTATTGTTCATCTTATTAACTACAATCTTGGAGTCATCTTTAACTCTTTCCTACAGCAGCTCTTTCCTATTTCAACACCTATATCAAATCACTCGACAAGTCTTATTGCTTCTCCATATACATATTTCACATTAATCCTTTTTTGTCTTATGATACAGATTTTATCCTACTTCAGACTCTTTTGACCTTTACTAGGAATATTGCAATCACCTCACTGAGATCCCCATCTCCAGTATTTCCTGTTTCTCAACAGACCCACCCCACAGCTATCAAAATGACACACCTACAACATCTTATATAACACACACAGTCATGGATAACATGCATTAGATACAGATACTTTCAGAAAAAAAAATATTTAGTGGCTCCCTATTGCTTCCACAATAAAATACTAATTTCAATCTAAAATTCAGAGTCCTCTACTATCTGGTCCCCATCTATCTTTCTTGCTTTATTTTGTATTCTTTCCCTTCTCTAGTCGAATCAAACTTGTCAACTGGCTATTAACGATAAATGATATTCTATCTCTCATCTCTGTTTCTATATAAGTGGTTCCTTTTCTGAAATACACTCTCTGCTTTACCTGTTTCACAGAACTCTTAGGAACTCAAGACCCATCTCAGGGATTCTCTCCTATAAAAAGCCTTTCCTGATTTCCCACAATGAGTAGCACTCTCTCCCAATTGAAACTACTTACAGGTACTTTATTTACCTGTGTGTATTGGCAAACTAACAGGGATGTGCTAGAGATAGCACTTAACAAGAATCAATTATTAAATTTTCAGTGTGAGCATTTACACCTCAGAAATCAGAAACTCTACCAATAAGAACAGATAATTAACAATACAAAGCATTGAATGATGTGTCAAATGAGTAGCAAAGAATTCTTTTTTGAATGTTATTTTATTTTACTGTTTAAATTACATGCAAAGATAGCTTTTAACATTTTTCCTTTTGGAATCTTTCCAGTTCTACATTTTTCTGCCTCCCTCCCTTCCCTCCACCTTCTGCCATGACAGCTAGTAATCTGATAGAGATTATTAACTGAACAATCAATTGGTCATGTTGTGAAAGAAGAACAAGAACTAAAGAGGGAAAAATATGAGAAAAAAACATAAAACAAGTTTTAAAAAGTGAAAATAGTATGTTTTGGTCTTCTTATTTTTTTCCCTCTGGATGTGAATGGCATTTTCCATCACAAGAAAGACAGCAAATTCTACAGGAATTAAGAAGGGTGAGCTTATTGTGGTTTGGGGTGATACATAGAGGGAAGTACTATTTTAGCCGGGACTTGAAGGACAGTACAAGTAGTTTTGAGCCACAGGCAGAGACAGAGACAGAGAAAAAGAGACAGAGGAAGAGACAGAGATCCAAAGAAAAGAGAAGGCAGGTGGGGACAGAGGTGTCTAGGGAGACAGGAATGATTCTCATGAGTAAAACCAAAGATGGGCTCCCAAGCATTTTATACTGTCTAGAATGATTTTAAATGGGGTATCTTTTACTATTTCTTCTTACAGAGTTTTGTTTGTGTTAGATATATGGGAATGCTGATGATTTATGTGGATTTACTTTGTAACCTACTACTTTATTAAAATTATTGTTTCAAGATACAAAAAAAGATGCTATCTACATATAGAGAAAGAAATAATAAATAGAATTATGTATGGAATAAATTTATATTTATATATAAATATATTTATATTCATATGTATATGCATATGCATTTAAAGATAGTCATCTCTAGGATGGAGGGGAGAAAAAATTATCATCATAATTTTATTAAATTTAAAAGGCACAGTAAGTTGTACACAATAGATTAGCAGCTCATTTGCAATCATCTTTTTTATTATATTCTGTTATGGAAAAACTTGTTTTATCCCATAAATTAAAACTAATATAATTAAATGTGAAAAAAAAAGGTGGAAAAACAAAGAATGTGTTCTAAGAATAATGGGCAGGACAGGTTGACTGAAGCTATGGAAATACATATGACAAAAAGTCAGTCATCTAATAATATTTATCCAGTTCCAGATTCTATGTTGAGAGAATACAAAGGGGAGAAACAGGTCCTGCTTTCAGTGAGCTCATGGTCTAACAGGAGAGACAACATGCAAACAATGATATACAAAGATGAATTCAAGGTAGTCCCAGAAGGCATTATGATTGTGGAAGAGGAAAGCTTCTTGAAGAGGGGGCTTTAGGTGAATCCTGGAAGAAGCCAGGAAATCCAGGAGGAAGAGATGAGGAAAGACTGGGTCTTGGATTGGAAGTAAGTCAGTAAAAATTTTCAGAGACAGGAGAGTGCCACTAAAATTTTCAGAGACAGTGCCACTAAATTGATCCACAGAATGTGTATATGTATAAGAAGATTAAAAAGGTAATAAGGGGCCAGGCTATCAAGGCATTTAAAGAATAAACAGGATTTTTTGTTTGATTCTGGAAGTAACAGGAAGCCCTGGAGTTTGTTGAATAACTAAGAGAACTGAAAAATAAGTAAGCAGGAAAATAAGGAAATAAGGTAAAAATAAGGTAAAAAATTAGAAAATCAAGTGAGGCATAGTTTGAAGGAATAAGATGATGGGTTCAGTTTTAAATATATTTGGTTGGGTGTGACAGCACCATATCAAGTGAAAATATCCAGTAGGGTGTACACCAGTCAAACTTTGTTATTTTATTGGTCATTTTTGCCTAATTTCCTTTTTTGTTGTTAATAAAATACATTCCAAAGGGGAGGGATACTTATATCAGGACATTATTTTTATACTGTAAAAAAAATCCATTTTAATTGAAACAGAGAATAGACAGAGACACAAGACTAGAGCACTGAAGAGATGTCAAAAAAAAGATTTATTTATTATAAAGATTTGAACATCATACCTCTAGAGGTGAAAGTCAAAATTGTATTAGTAGATGAATTACAAAGGAAGAAATGTATGATGACTGAAGATTGAAATTTGACTTATAAAGTGGAACCAATCAAAGAAACAAAGAAAGAACAGAAAAGTAGAATAATCCAACTAATGGGACAACAAAGAAGTCAAGAGGGAGAGAGTTTCACAAAGGAAACTATTTCAGAGGGAAAGGAAACTCAGGAAAATGATGATAAGATCTTAAATGATGACTGAAAAATATATTTTTAGAATCACAGTAAATAAAAAAACCTGTCAATTATCTATCCATATCCAGCTGAAAGTATACCACTACAAAATTCTTTATTTTAATTTTAAACGTCCTTCCTAATTTAAACCTTCAGTGGCAGTTTACAATGTTTAATTACAATTTGAGTTCTCACAAGCTCTTAATATGACAGGTTATATTAATGGCAAAGTTCTTGTGGACTTCAAGAGGCCATAAAGACTTTTTTCCTGTGGTACCAAAGACTAATAAATTTCTTGATCTATGACATACTAATTTTCAATACTGAAAAAAAATATTAAAATCAATATAAAGTTTTTAAGAACTACAATGCATCCAGAGAAAACTGAAGATGAATATATATAAATTAGGAATTGTTCCTAATTAAACAAACTGCATTCACAGATATGTTTGTTTTATTTTTTTAAAAAATATGGATTTTTCAGTTTGTCATTGAATGTTCATTAAAACCTATCCTTTCCTAACAAAAATAAGCATCTGAAAGGAGAGAGACCAATCTGAGCCTTAAAGAAAAAAACCAGCCTGTGAAAATTAGAGATCTTTACTGATAATTGTTTAGTTATTTTACTAGGGAAACTGTTTTGATTGGACAAAATTAATAGTTTTGTTTTTTCTATAGGAATGGTCTACTAACAGTCTCCTCTAATACCTTCAACAAGGTGGGAAGTAATGCAATAAACACAAGCTTTAACAAATCCCATCGGGCTAGAGAGAGACTTTGAGTATGGATCCAGTGAAAGACTGAATGTCAACCAAGAACCAGCCTTGTTAAGGTTTTAGAGAGTCTCCTCACCAAAATATTGGCACACCATAAAATTATTTTTTAATAAGCCACAGCAACTATCTAAAGCTATGAATCAAGGCATGGAAAGGTTGGAATCTGCATTGGTAGAGTTGGAACTAGAGTGAGGTGACTGTAGTTTTGCCCCAGGATAGGAAATTTAAAAGTGGGGCTAATAACAACATCCCAGGGGACTCTTGTCCTCTTGCCTGCCCCATACCCATAGTAACAGAAACAGCCAGTTCTGGAAGATGTTCTCCAGGTAAACCCTTCTGACCTCTGCTATTTGTCCCAAATACATTTACAACTCTGAGTAACAATAAGGGAAGTAATACCATCAATGAAATCACGAATCCTTAAAAAAATGACATATACTTCAGGAATGCATGCCTAAAGATAAAGTGAATTTGAAATTTATTGGGATCAGAAATTCTAGAACCCTCTAGAATTGAGCAAATCTGATGGGCTAACAGGAAGGAGAGGATGGGTGGAATATTACTATAAGTACACTTTGATCACCAATGTTTATTATTATGGTGACTTCTCCTGAGTCCCAGGATGTTGTTTAATTGTTTCAGTAATTCCCAACTCTTGATCACCATTGGGGGTTTTCTTACCAAAGATACTAGAGAGGTTTGTATTTCATTTTCTAGCTCATTAAAGATAAGGAAACTGATGCAAACAGAGTTAAGTGACTTGCCCAAGATCAGGCCAGATTTAAATTCAGGGAGATGAAACATTGCTTTCCTAGAGTCCCAGT
Organism: Macrotis lagotis; assembly: GCF_037893015.1. NCBI lineage: Eukaryota > Metazoa > Chordata > Mammalia > Peramelemorphia > Peramelidae > Macrotis > Macrotis lagotis. Next base: position 91,862,625 of record NC_133661.1, read on the forward strand.
TACCTTATCTATAAAATTAGGGAGCAAAACAATATGGTATCTATAATCCTTGCCATCTCATATGTTCTAGACTTTTGTGTGTTTCACTTCTAGCCCTATGCACGCAAGAAATATTGAAGGGGGGATGGCTAGGTGGCGTAGTGGATAGCGCACCGGCCCTGGAATCAGGAGAACCTGAGTTCAAATCCGACCTCAGACACTTAATAATTACTTAGCTGTATGGCCTTGGGCAAGCCACTTAACCCCACTGCCTAGCAAAAACCTAAATAAAACAAACAAAAACAAACAAAATAAATATTGAAGGGAAAAGGTAATGTTCAAACCCAAATGGGACAATAATTTGTGAAAATGGTAGTCAAGGCAAATTGCACAACCCAAGCAACATCTCAGAAGTGGTTTTCTGAACCACTGGATACTAGAGCCTAAATAAAATCAATGTATGTTAAAGCATTCTAAAAATCTTCTATTTGTGCTGACTCACCTAAATATCACAGTCACCAAAACAATGAAAATGGGGGGATGGGGAGAGAAAAGCCATATTTTGTTTTTCAAATGAAAAGAAAATATCATTTTTTATAAACTTTTTTAAAGGAATTGCTGGCCTTGGAATCAGGAGGATCAGGTTCAAACCTCACCTTGACCACATATTGGTTTAGCAGACAAGTCATATAACCTCGGGGATCTAGGAAACTCTCTAAGATTGGAAGTGGCAGGGCAGAGAAGGTGCTGACTGCATCAGTAGAGTATAAGTAAGTAAAACAAAAAAATAAGAGGAAGACCAGAAATCATGAAAAGTATAATTTACGTTCAATGTTTAGCAAGATTATTTTTTTCTGTGTATTACAATGGACATTTTTATTTCAGAGTCAATGATCTGTCACTAAAAATAATTCAAATTCCTACTTTCTTTTCTACTTTAAGAAAAAGAAAAGAGGATGAAGAAAGAAGGAAGAAGGAAAGAAGAGGAAAAAGAGGAAAAAAGGAAAGGATAAGATGGTAAATTTGTAGCAGAGATGACCACTATTCTTGTTACTTCATACCTAAAAGGCAAAAGAATTTTTTTCAAGAAATATAAAAGGCAAAATGTATCTTTTTTACCATTGTCAGAGGGAATTTCCCAGTAGAGGGAATTTCTTCACCCTATCCATAACAAGAGTGTCCAAAGCCAGGCAAAGAGTCAAGAAGATTTTGGGTTCAAGTCCTGCCACTGATATAGATTAGCTTTCCAATCAGACAGAAATCACTTAACCTCATAGTATCTGAAGCAGTTCTCTAAGACTGTCACTAAGTGGTTCAGTGGATGGAGCCCTAGGTCTGAATGAGGAAGACTGGATCAGACACAAGTTGGGTAACCCTGGATAGGTCACTTAACCTCCATTTGCCTCAGTTTCCTCAAATGAAAAATGGAAATAATAACAGCATAGGATTGATGTGAAAATTAAATGAGATAATATTTGTAAAGAAGCATTTAAGGACAGTGGCTGGTACACAACAATTCCCTCTATAAATGTTTGTTCTCTTCTGGGGAGATTCTCATACTGAGAGTTCCCAAACTGATAAAAATCACAGATCCACACCTTTCCCTTGCAAAGAAAAACTGAAGCTTATATTTAACCTAATCATGAAAAATATTGATTCTGCAAACATTTCTTATCTCTGTGCCATCTATGGCCAGCTCAAGATGGTAAATTTGTAGCAGAGGATGACCATTATTCTTGTTACTTCATCCCTAACAGGCTAAACAAATTTTTTTCAAGAAACATATAAGGTGGGTGGAGCGAAGAAGGCAACAAGAGCGGATTGTGTCTTAGGCGCTCTCTCATAAATCTTTGAAACTAAGGACTTTAACTAAATTTTCGAGAGACAGAACCCAGAGAGGGACCCTTTGAGGCAGTTCTCCTACTCAAGGTAACCTGGAAAAGAGCAGAAAGGCTCTGCTCCCCGGGGTTGGAGGGCTGGCCTGCCAGAGGGCTGGCCCACCAAAGCGAAAGAACTTCAGCTGGGAGCCACAGCTCACAACAGTGGGGGAGTTTCCTGAGCTACACCCCGGGGATCACCGGGCACAAAGTGGGGGAACAGCAGGGGGACCTCTGCCAGAGCGAGCAAGTGAAGCCCAGCCCTCAGGGCACACAGCAAGCATCTTGGCAACTGCATTCCAGATCCAGGAAACAGAAGCAGGCAGAGCCAGTAAACAGGAGTCCCCAGGGCATGAGCCCATTGATCTGACAGAGGGGAGTGAAGAGAGAGAAGAGTGCCCAGCTCTGTCCTTTGCCCCTGGAACAGGACTCTGGGGCTCTGAACACATTCAGATCCTGATCGAAGTCTAGGCCCCTCCATAGAACAGCAGAGCCTCCCCACTCTCAGCCCCATGGCAGAGGGGGGCACATATGGTCATTCACAGACCAGGACACTGAGACCCTTGTGGGAGTGTCCCAAAAGCTCAGGAAGCACCCCAAAAATAGGCTTAGGCTGGGAAAATGAGCAAGCAGAGAAAAAAGAGGAACACCATTGAGAAATACATTATCTATGATCCCAAGAAGGATCAATATACTCATTCTGATGATGAGGAAACACAAGCTCCTGCATCTAAAGACTATGAGGAAAAACAAAAATTGGGATCAGGCTATGACAGAGCTCAAAAAAGACTTTGAAAATCAAATGAGGGATTTAGAAGAAAAACTGGAAAAAGAAATGAGAGAGATGCGGGAAAAACATGAAAACGAAGTCAGCAGCCTAGTCAAGGAAATAAAAAAAAATGCTGAAGAAAATTGCATGCTAAAAACCAGCTTAGGTCAAATGGATAAAACACTTCAAAAAGTTATTGAGTAGAAGAATGCTTTAAAAAGCAAAATTGGCCAGATGGAAAAAGAGATAAGAAAACTCTGAGGAGAACAAATCCTTCAGACAAAAAAAATCGAACTCAGGGAGGTTGATGAATTTACAAGAAATCAGGACTCATTACTTCAAAACCAAAAAAATGAAAAAGTAGAAGAAAATGTGAAACATCTCATTGAAAAAACTGATATGGAAAACAGACTTAGGAAAGATAATTTAAAAATTATTGGAATACCTGAAAGTCATGATCAGGAAAAGAGCCTTGACATCATTTTCAAAGAATTACTACAGGAAAATTGCCCTGATATCCTAGAAGCAGAGGGCAAAATAGAAATGGAGAGAATCCACCGATCCCCCCAAGAAAGAGATCCCAACAAACCAACCCCTAGGAATATTATAGCCAAATTCCAGAACTCCCAAGTCAAAGAGAAAATATTACAAGCAGCCAGAAGGACACAGTTCAAATATCATGGAGCTGCAGTCAGGATTACACAGGACTTAGCAGCAATTACATTAAAAGCTCATAGGGCTTGGAATATAATATACCAGAAGGCAAAAGAGTTTGGAATGCAACCAAGAATCAACTATCCATCAAGGCTGAATGTCCTCTTCTGGGGAAAAAGATGGACTTTCAATGAACCAAGGGAATTTCAAATGTTCCTGTTGGAATGGCCAGAGCTGAACAGAAGGTTTGATCTTCAGATACAGAACTCAGGTGAAGCATAGAGATTGGAGGAGAAGGGGAAAACATGAGGGACTTAATGATGATGAACTGCATGTATTCCTGCATAGAAAAATGACACTGATAATACTCATATGAACATTTTAATTTAATAGAGCAGGTAGAGGGAGCTTTTATAGTTGAAGCACAGGAGGAAAGCTGAATTTGAAGATAAAATATAGTGTAAAAATGGAGTCAATAGAAAAAAAGGGAAATGTAATGGGAGAAAGAAAAAGGAGAGGGGGAATAGGCCAAGATATCTCATATAATAAGATTTTTCTTTATTACAATGAGCCATTGCAATGATATGGAAGGGGAGAAGACAAGGGGGAAAGAGGGAACCTTCACTATCATCAGAGGTGGCTAGGAGAGGAAACAGCATATATACGCAATGGGGTAAAGGCATCTGGAGTAAGAAGAAAAGGGGGGGACAGGGGGAAGGGGTGGATGTGAGTGATGGAGGAGAGGACGGACCATGGGGGGAGAGTGGTCAGATATAACACACTTTCTTTTTTACTTCTTCCAAGGGGCTGGAATTGGAAGGCCTGTCCGGGACCATAGGGCCAGGTGGATGCTGGGCCTAAGGGGTGGTAGGGGGGTCACTTGGACCAGGACCAGGGATCTGTCTGCTGTGCCACTCAGCTACCCTACAGCAGAGTCATAGTGAAAGGAGAGAGAAAATATAGTACATGGCCGTGGAGAAATACCAAAGGAGGGAGTTGTGATCAGCAATGGGAATGGTGGAAAAATATGGAAGTAACTTTTGCGATGGACAAAGTTGGTGGTGTTGGAACACAGACTGAAACACATTTTTTATGATTATTATTTTGGGGGATGCAGGGAAAATGGGGCTGGGTGGCCTGCCTGGGGACATATAGCAGGGTGATCATTGGGTGTCTGAGGCTGGATTTGGACCCCAGTGCTCCTGGCTCAAGGGCCAATACTCTGTCCACCACCCAGCCACCCTTAGTATTATTACTATTTCATTTTATTTGGGGTCTTTTTTTCCTTTTTTTTTTTTTTTTTGGTTTTTGCAGGGCAGTGGGGATGGGGTGGATTGCATGTCACACGGCTGGGTGATTGCACCAGGGCTGGTGCTCTGTCCATTGCGCCACCTGGCCATACCTACAATTATTACTATTATTTTTTTATTTTTAATCTTTTTCTCTCCCCTTTACTTTATCGCTCAAGCGAGTCTATGTTTTTTGGGGGGAGGGGATATTCTGTTTATTCTTAAACAAGAATATTTTATTAATGTATAAAAAACATTATGTGTAAAAAAAATATGCATACCCTTTGATCCAGCATACCACTCCTCAGTCTATACCCTGAAGAGATTATGAAAAAGGGTAAAAACATCACTTGTACAAAAATATTCATAGCAGCCCTGTTTGTGGTGGCAAAGAATTGGAAATCAAGTAAATGTCCTTTAGTTGGGGAACAGCTTAGCAAACTGTGGTATATGTTTGTCATGGAACACTATTGTTCTATTAGAAACAAAGAGGGATGGAAATTCAGGGAAGCCTGGAGGGATTTTCATGAACTGATACTGAGTGAGATGAGCAGGACCAGAAAAACACTGTACACCCTAACAGCAACATGGGGACAATGATTGACCTTGATGGATTTGCTCATTCCATCAGTGCAACAAGGGGGAACAATTTGGGGCTATCTGCAATGGAGAATACCATCTGTATCCAGAGAAAGAACTGCGGAGTTTGAACAAAGACCAAGGACTATTCCCTTAAATTTAGAAACAAAAAACCCTGATATCTTATTGTCTGATCTTGCTATCTCTTGTACTTTATGTTTCTTCCTTAAGGATATCATTTCTCTCTCATCACATTCAATTTGGATTAATGTATACCATGGAAACAATGTAAAGACTGACAAACTGCCTTCTGTAGGGGTGGAGGGGGGGGGAAGTAAGATTAGGGGAAAACTTGTAAAACTCAAAATAAATAAAATCTTTAATAAAAAAAATAAATTAAATGCAACTAAAAAAAGAAACATAAGGCAAAAAAGTATTTTTCTACCATTCTCAGAGTACAATCAAATGAAATTCTAGTAAATATTTATAAAGATCATGCGCAGACAATTAATATTTGAGCTCCAGTGTCTTAAAGACTATTAAAATGCTTTTGATGGAAGTGATAACACTTTAAAATGCCATGAGCACCCTTACTATAGCAAGCTGCCTTTCTGAAGGAATAGAACAGCAATAGATTTTTTTAATGAAAAAATTAGAAGGATTACAACATGTAATTTTGAAGCCCCATTCAAAAGATGCTAGTTCCTGCATTAAAAAGCTGAACTCAAAGAATTTTAAACAAACTGAACCAAGTAGTGCCAGAAATAATTATGATTTTATTATAGAAATGCAAGAAAATAAGACCAAGAATCATGAAAAGTATAATTTATGTTCGATGTTTGGCAAGTTAGTTTTTTTTTCTGTGCATTACAAGTGACATTTTTACTTCAGAGTCAATGATCTGTCACTAAAAATGATTCAAATTTCTATTGCTCTTTAAAGATCATATTAACTTCTATGAGATCCAGAGTAGAAGTATTATAATTTCTACTTTAAAGATGAAGAAACTGGTGTAGTGGAATATACATGCTATCCATCAGCTTATTCCTCTTTTCCAATCATATATTTCTATGGTGATATACTTACCAGGCTTTTATGGCATATCTTCCTCCAGTCAGAAATAGTTAGAGGAAAGAAATGTGGAAAAGAAAGGGCCCTCAAAATCTGTTCACTAAATAATACAACAGCCAAAGATTCCAGACTTGGCTGTATTTATGAATATGTCAAAATAGGGAATCATTTTTCTTGGAGGTACTATTTCCAAGGATTACTGGAAGGGAGGGGAGAAGAAAAAAAGGGGGGAAAGTTATATGACAACTTTATTATATGTTAAAAAGAATAGCAAATTGTACATAATAGAGTTGCAATTTTATGTGTAATCTTTTTTTATTCTGTTATGGAAATGCTTATTTTATTACATAAATTAAAAATAAAAGAATTTTTTAAAAGAATTTCCAATAATAGTAACATACTCATTTTTTCCTCTTTGAGAAAAGCTTTGTTCTAACAAGTTAATTTTCCAGTTTTTTGTTTGTTTCCTTTACTCATTTGGCTTAAAAATCTCTCAGATGTTTGTTCTTAAACAGAGTACATACAACATTATTTATAACCTTTTTAAAAATGCTGGGCTACTCTACCAGATTTCAAACTGTATGATAACATGGTATTTACCAAAACTAGCTGGTATTGGCTAAGAAATAAAGTGGTAGATTAAATTAGATTAGATTAGATTAGATTAGATTGGATTAGATTAGATTAGATTAGATTAGATTAGATTAGATTGTTAGATTGGATTGGATTAGATAGATTAGATTAAGGAAAATGACCATAATAATCTAGTATATCATAAACCCAAAGATCCATATTTTTGAAACAAAAACTCATTATTTGATGAAAACTAATAGGAAAACTGAAAAACAGTATGGCAGAAATTAGGTACAGACTGACATTTCACATTGCACAACAAAATACAGTCAAAATGGGTATATGATTTACAAATTTATTTGTCATTTCTATGGATAAAGAATAATTATGGCCAAAGAAAATATGAGCCTTACAAAAAAGTAAAATAGATAATTTTGATTATAAAAAAAATAATTTTTACACAAACAAAACCAATGCAACCAAACTAAAAGGAAAGCAGAAAACTGGACAGAGTGTAGGGAGAGTTGCAACAATATCTCCAACAAAGGCTTCAAATTTCACAAATAGATAGAGAGAATTAAGTGAAATTTATTACAAGTCATTCACCAATTGATGAATGGTCAAAGTATATGAACAGGCAGTTTTCAGATAAGGAAACCAAATTATGTAAAGACCTATTAAAAATGCTCTAAGTACTACTGAATAGAGAAATGTAAATTAAAACAACCATGAGGTACCACCTTACTCATTTCAAATTGGTTAATATGACAAAAAAGGAAAATGAAAAATGGTTGATGTTATATGGGTAAACTGGGATAGTAATGGAGCTACAAACTGATCTAAGTCCTCCCCTGAGTCTTCTCCTCTTAGGATAAACAATATCTAAGATATTTTATACCAATATTCATCAGACTTAATTAAGCTCCACATCATCCTGGTCAACCTCCCCCCAGTCATTCTCCATTATATTTCTGCTTAAATGTAGCATCCAGAAATGTCATCAACCTGAGTGTTCAGTCTAGACTATGTTATAATTATTTGCTTCTATCAGCAAGGTTTCAAATTCTATTACTGTTCTTTGCTTGCTATTTGTCATTACTAACTCAAACTGACCTTTCAATTCACTAGTATTACCAGTTTCTTTCACATGAACTATTCTGCTTCTATCCTATCCTGTAAATGTAGAGTTGATTTTTAAAATTCAATTGTAAAAACCCAGGACTTGCTTTTTAACCCTATTAAATTCCATTTTATTAGATTTAGTTCATCCTTACAAACCAGAAAAAATATTTTTGGATCATAATTATGTTATTCATCATATTAGCTATCCCTCTCAGCATTGTCAGCTCAAATTTGATAAGCATGTCATCTATCTCAGCATTCAAGTTGTTTGTGTAAATGTTAAAGAAAATAAGGTCAATGATATTTGGCTAAATTGGGCACTCCCTAAGAGAGATTCCTTCCAAGTTGACATTCAATCCATTTCTTTGGGTCAGGTCCTAACATCAACACACTACTTAGTTTGGGTGTGATTTGGTACAAAATTAGATACTACTAAATCAATGGGACAGTTAATAAGAGGAGGTTTGCTTTGCTCTAACAGTAAAGGTACACAAAAATTGATATAGTTGCACTTAGCTTCAATGAAGGCAACCCCATGTTGAAATGCACCAGGTCAGCAGGGTCAGTTATGGGGACTTTCCTTTAGGAATTCCCTATTGTTGCCTTTTAGGGAAAAACAATCCCTGTTGCAGGGAAATGGAGAACCCTGGTTCTATAATCTATTAATCACCACTCTTAGTGTTTTGTCATTCAACCCAGAATCTACCATTCTGTCATCCCTTTTAGTTCAAATCTCTCCATCTTGTCCAAAAAGACAGCATGCATCACACCTTAATTACCTTATTTCCCTGATAGACTAGTTTAGTTGCCCTCTCAAAAAAAGGAATAATGAACTCATAATGGTTTGTAGTGATGACCACTTCTCTTTTTAAATAATCACAAGCAATCTCTTTAATGATGAATTGTAGAATTTTGTCAGGAATCAAAATTAACCTCACAGTCTTAGTCTGAAGTTTTCTTAGTTTTCTCCCTTTTTAAAAATTAGAATATTTTCCCAACTCCAGTCTAGTGGTATCTCAATTATTCTCCACAATTAATCCAAATTGAACAATCATGTCTACAAGTTTTTCTAGCATTTTAATGTATTCATCCAATACCAATGATTGGAGAAAAAAAAATCTAAATAGTAACTGAGTATTTTATCTCCTATCCAATTTAAAATGTAGCTATATACTTTCCTTGTTCCTCCCTATGCCTCAACATCATTTTATTAAGCCCCTTTCCCTTGTTCTTAGTATTTTCACCAATCTTAGATCATCGAAGTTTTAGCATGTCTGAGGTAGCTAGGTAATACAGTGGATAGAGCACCTGCCCAGGAGTCAGAAAGACCTGAATTCAAATATGACCTCAGACACTCAATAATTACCTAGCGGTTGTGGCCTTGGGCAAGTCACTTAATCCCATTGCTTTTCAAATAAACCAAAAAAATACTATCTTCGAGTAACATAGAAGCACAAATAAGAATTAAAGGAATAGACTTACTCTTGCAAACTCCCATAGCTATAGTTCGCAGATTAAAAGATGGTTTCAAATTTAAATGTTCCTGATGTTCAACCTCACACCTAGCAAATTGGAAGAGATTTCAAAAGGGGGAAATAGTCAAAGATGAGCAGTTTGTGGAAGGATAGATATACTGGAGTCTATAATTTACTAACACTGCAAAGTGGTCCATCTGTTCTGGAAGGCTATTTGGAATTATGTTAGGGAAATAAGTTTAATGCCCACATTCTTTGGCATAGAGATCCCACTGTTAAGATATATGCTCCATGAAAGTAAAATATAGAAATAAAGATTCCATTTATACTAAAATATTTATAGCCAAACTTTGCAATAGATACTTAGAAATGAAGTAGATGTACATTGTTTAGGAAATGGCAAAACAATGATTCATGAATGTCATGCAATATTACTATGCTGTAAAATGTCAAATATGAAGAATATAGAGAAATACAGACTCAGTGAATATTTTATTTAATTTTTCTTGGGAATTTTATTGGAGGTTTTTGTTTTAATTTTTTATATTTTTTGTTACAGGAAGTGGTTTTCTGGGTATGGTAGAGGAAAGACAAATATGGAAATGAAGATTATATAAAAATAAAAGATATCAATAATTTTTTAAAATGCAATCATTAATTCCTTGTAGAGCTTATCATTCTTTAAATCCCTACCCCTGTTCTTTCTCAATCATTTGTTCTTGTGACATTTGAATTTTTTTTTCCTTCTGAGTTAATTGAACTGATTTTACTTTTAGAATTTAATACCGCGGCGGCTAGGTGGCGTAGTGGATAAAGCACCGGCCTTGGAGTCAGGAGTACCTGGGTTCAAATCTGTTCTCAGACACTTCATAATTACCTAGCTGTGTGGCCTTGGGCAAGCCACTTAACCCCATTTGCCTTGCAAAAACCCTAAAAAAGAAAAAAAGAATGTAATACCTTACTGATACTTTCTCTAAAACCTTTGAAATATACTTTCCCCAAGCTTAGAGTTCTCTTGAAACTTTTTTATTCCCCAGAAAGTAATATGGTATGGTCGCTTCCTTACAAGGTTTTTGATTCCCTTTCACCATCTAGTTGCTATTTATTCATTAGACCTGGATGCATTAAACCTGGTCATCTCTTCCTTTTTTCAAAAGATGACAGAAACAACAAAGAAAATCAGGAATTTATCAAGTCAACAACATTTCTTAAGCACCAACCTAACCCAGGCAATGGGCTGAGCCTTGCTTTCAAAGAGCTCATGCTCTAAAGGTGATGATGATGCAACAACTATGTAAACACAAGATACAAAGGATCCATAGGAGCTCATCTCAGAAGGAACGTATTAGCATCAGGGGGAGTGGGAAAGGCTTGCTGAGGAAGGCAGCTGAGACTTGAAAAGAGTCAAAGAAACCAGAAGATAGGGATGATGGGAGAGGAAAATTCCAGGCATGGGAGACAGCTGGTAAAAATATTGTGTTCAAGGAACAATAAGGGTGCCAATCATGGAGGGAAGTAAGGGATGAAGAAAAGAATGGAAAGCAAAGAAAGAAGTACCAGGTTATGAAGGGCTTTAAGAGCCAAAGAGATGATTTAAAATTAGATATTATGCTTTAAGCCAAAATGGACCTCATACATATGTCTAGCTAATTGGAATTGTTCCTCACAACTGTGACAGCTTCATTATGTGCATGAGCATTTCATTATCCATTACCCACTTCCAATTTTCTTGGATATTTAGTGAATATCAGTTATTGAATTATGCTTCAATACAGTATTACTATATCTGGATTCTAATGTAGGCTCTGGCACTTTCTAGGTTCATGTCCTTTGACAATTTACTTAACCTCCCCTAGACTCAATTTACCAATTTGAAGAAACAGGGATAAGAGTACCTAGAGTATCTGCTTCACAGAGTTGCTGCTCATAGCAAATAATATATGTGAATCCATTTTCAAACTTTAAAGTGCTATATGAATGTTAGACACATTTGTTATTATTGTCTGAACTTCCTTGAAGGGTTCCCTATATTACTAAGTATCTCTCTCAGGGTTCATATTTTAAAGCACCGATTTATGCTTTCTCACTGAACTGTACTAATGATGTTTTGACTTGACCAAGTGAAATCAATAAGAAACTAAAACTACAGACTACAGTTTCCACATCTATAAAGATGGGGATAATAATGCATTCATTAGCTATTTTGTTATGGTGCTGAGTATCAAATGAGATAATCTATGTGAAGCACCTTTTCAAACTTTAGAGAGCTCTAAAAATATTAGCTATTATTATCATTGAAATTTTTAAGCCTTAGATTCTTCATCTGTAAAATGGAAATGGTAATACTTTCATTAGCAGCTTCACAGAGTTGTTGAGATAAAAGCTCTCTATAAATATTTAAGTGCTAAATAAACATGAAGTATTTACAAAGACTAGTGAGGGGTATAAGGTCTTTGCTTCTGAATTATAGTGCTTTTGAGTTCATGTGTCCATTTTAAAATAATCTACTGTTTAAAATAACCATCACTGTAAGGATGCTAAGTATTGCTCCTTTTGCTACTTTTGGGTTTGTTTGGTTTTTTGGCATCACAGTATCTACATTTTTTCAATGAATTTTGTACCCGAAGTCTATCATCTGACAGAGGGTGAGTACCATGCTTTCTCATTGATCCTCTAGAACCATTTGTTGATCTTTGCATTAATCAAACTCTGGAAGTCTTTTAAAGTTTCCTGTCTTTACAAAGTCAGCACAATTATATAAACTGTTCTCTTGGTTCTGGTTTACTCAATTCTATTTCAATTCACTCAAGATTTGCCTAGTTTCCATGAACTCATCCCTTTGGTCATTTCTTGACCAAGTGGTAGCAGCCCTTGACCTGAACCAGATAGTGGTTCAGAACTACTATCCTCTACTCTTGAAATCCCATCCTTATCCATCCCATGTCTGGCTAAATTCCCCTTTATTAGAGATGTGTTGACAGGCCTCTGCTTTTGTACCTGTTCTCTGACAGCAGTGAGACAGGATTTGTTTACAAATTGTGGGAGCTCAAGAACAAGCCTACTTCACAAGGTACCTAGGTTAGGGTGAGGAAGTACCCAATTTGTCCACTGATAGCCAGCACCTCATCATTAGATTTCAGGTGAAAACAAATGAAAATTAGTTACTTTGGCCTTGACAGCTTTATTAAGTCAGCTGTATAGTGCTAAATGATTTTGATACTACAGAGCCATCTTGGAGATCATTTTCTCCTTCCACCAACTGACTGACTCTTCCTAGTTGCCAAGAACACTTTCCCAACACTTATCTGCTGCTAGAAATAATACTATTAAATCAGTCATGGACAATGACCAGCAGAGTTTTAGCTGCTTCTTTTTTATTTCAATCTTAAGTCAAAAGACCATTAGATAACAGTTCAGTGAGAAAATATAAATCAGTTCTTTAAAATATGAACACTAAAAATGATATGAGTCCTTAATGGAGGTTTGGAATAGATTAAGTTTATTTTATTTTTCCAACTACATGTAATTAAAGTTTTTCAATATTCATCCACATGCATATTTATAAATTACACAATTTTCTTCCACCCACCCTTCTCACCTCCCTCCCCTCAGTGGCAGTCTACTGAACACTACATGTACATTTGTTTTTAACACATTTGCATATTAGTCATTTTCTGTATGAAGAATTAGGGCAAAGGAGAAAAAAAGTAAACTATTTTTGATAGGAAGGAAAAACATGAGAGATTTTTAAAAAGTGAACATAGTGTTCATTCAGATGTTGAGGTTATTTTTTTAATAAAATTTATTTTGTTTTGTTATCTTCATCTGAATGTGGATAGCACTGAGTATTGTCCCTAACAGATCTCCCAGGGTTGTCCTAGGTCTCTGTACTGCTGAGAGGAACTGCATCCACCAAAGTTGATCAACTCACAATATTTTTGTTAATGTGCCTGATGTTTTCTTGGCTCACTCAGCATCAGATCTTGTAATTTTTTCCATCTTCTCTAGAGTTCAATCATTCAAGATTTCTTATAGAACAATAATACTTCATAAGATTCATAAACCATAACTTGTTCAGTCATTCCCTAATTGATTGGCATTTCCTCAATTTCCAATTCTTTGCCACTACAAAAAGAGCTACTATGAATATTTTTGTATGTGTGGGATTTTTATCCTTTTTTATGATTTCTTCTGGACATAGGCCTAGTATTGGTATTTCTGGGTCAAAAGGTATGATCAGTTTGGGCATAGTTCCATACTTCTCTGCAGAATGGTTGGATTAGTTTACAACTACACCAGCAGTGTATTAATGTCCCAATTCTCCCACAATATATCCAACTCTGATTATTTCCCCTTTTTGTCATCTTAGTCAATGTATAAGATAGACAGTTGTTTTAAATTGAATTTTTCTAATCAGTAATGATTTGGAGCATTTTTTCATATAATTATTATAGCTTTAATTTCTTCATTTGAAAACTGCCTGTTCATATCCTTTGACCATTTATCAACTGGGAAATGACTTGTAATCTTACAAATTTGATTCACTTCTCTATATATTTCAGAACCCCTAGCTGTGAAAATTGTTTCGCAGCTTTGTTTTCCTTCTAATCTTGACAGCATTGGTTTTAATAGTGCAAAAACAATTTAACATAGTCAAAATCATCAACCTTGAAATTTATAATGTACTCAATTCTTATTTGGTCATAAATTTCTCCTCTTTCCATAGATCTGACAGATAGAGTATTTCTTGGTCTATAGCACTGGGCTTAATTGTCTAAATCCTGTAACTATTATTATTACCTTATTTTGGTACAGGGTGTGAGATGTTAGTGTATGCCTGGTTTTTTTTTTTTTATTTTGAGTTTTACAATTTTTTCCCCTTAATCTTCCTTCCCTCCCACCCCCCCAGAAGACGGTTTGCTGGTCTTCACAATGTTTTCATGATATACATTGATCTAAGTTGAATGTGATGAGAAAGAAATCACATTCTTAGGAGGAAAAATGAAGTATAAGAGATAGCTGAATTACATAGTAAGATAACAGGGATTTCCCCCCTAAATTAGAGGTAATAGTCTTTGATCTTTTTTCAAAATCCACAATTCTTTCTCTGGATACAGATGGTATTCTCCATCGCAGATACCCCAAAATTGTCCCTGATTGTTTCACTGATGGAATGAGCAAGTCCATCAAGGTTGGTCAACACCCCAATGTTTATGCCTAGTTTTTGCTGTGCTATTTTTCCAGTTTTCCCAACAATTTTTGTCAAATAGTTAGTTCTTACCCCTTGAAACTAATGTCTTTGGGTTTCTCAAATTGTTTAGATCTGACTTTATTTGGCTGAGAAGAACTTTTCAATTGTGTTCATGCATTAAGGATCAAAGTCCAGGAATGAGATATTCAGGAAGAACAAGGGAGCTTGGAATGCAGCCAAAAATCCACTATCCAACAAAACTGAGCCTTCTTTTCCAGGGGAAAAGACATTTAATGAAATGGGAGACTTCCAACATTTCCAGATGAAAAGACGAGAGCTAAATAGAAAACTTGGACATCAAATAGGAAACTCAAGAGATACATGAAAAGGTTAAAAATAACTGCTATCCAATAAAATGAAACTGGTTATATCCCCACTTGGGAGAAAGATTCTCATGGCTCTTGATATGTAACTCTCTTAGAGAGAATATACTTAGACAAAAGAGATGAACACTCATGATTTATCCATGAAACTGCTATCTAATAAGACGAGCCTGGCTATATCCCTACCTCAGAGAAAGACTCTAATAACTCTCAAGAATTGTAACTCTATTTAAGAGAATATACCTAACCAGAAGTGAAGGACACTCATGAATTTTCTGACTCTGACAGAATGATTTAAAAACAATACCTCCTTAAAAAGGGGGGATAGTAAAGAGATGGAAGGATGGAGGAGACTGAGTGGGGCAAATCTCATTACATTAAGAGGTTCAAAGGACATATTGCAATAGAGGGGAAGAATGGAAGAGGGGAGAACTGCCTGAAACTTACTCTAATCAGATTTGGCTTTGAGTTAACATACATACACTCCATTAAGAAACTTATCTTACCTTTCAAGTATTAAAAGGGGGGGAAGGGGAGGGGGAGGAAAAGGGGAACTAACAGAAGGAAGGGAAGGAAGAAGGGGAAAGGGGGAAGAAAGGGGAGGAGGACTGGATATAAGGCAAACACTGAGGATGGTGGTATTCAGAAACAAAATACTAGGGAGTATGGATAAAGTGAATAAAAGGGGAAAAATACAAAGAGAAGGAAGATAGCATGGAGAGCAATAAAGAGATAGTAATTATAACTTTGAATGTGAATAGGATGAACTCTCCCCTAAAATGTAAGCGAATAGCAGAGTGGATTAAAAAACAGAAATCTATAATATGCTACTTACAACAAACTAATTTGAAGCAGAGAAATACATAAAGAATAAAGGTAAAAGATTGAAGCAAAATAAATTTTGCTTCAGCTAAAGTGATAAAATCAGGGGTAGCAATCCTTATCACATACAAAGCAGCTACAAAAATAGATAGCATTAAGAGAAATAAGGAAGGAAACTATATCCTCATAAAAGGTACCATAGACAATAAAGTAATTTCAATGCTAAATATGTATGCACCCAAGGGCATAGCATCCAAATTCTTAGAGGACAAGTTGAAGGAATTACAGAAAGACATAGAGTGAAAAACTCTACTAGTGGGAGACCTCAACCTCCCACTCTCAGATTTAGCTGAATCTAACCATAAAATATACAAGAAGGAAGTTAAAGAGGTAAAGAGCTGCTAGAAAACCTAGATACAATAGACCTTTGGAGAAGACTGAATGGGGATGGAAAGGAATATACTCTACAGTACATGGCACTTACACAAAAATTGACCATGTACTAGGACAGAAAAACCTAATAATCAATTGCAGAAAAGAAGAAATAGTGAATGCATCTTTCTCAGATCATAATACAATAAAAATCATATGCAATATTGGGCCAGGGAGATACAGACCCAAAACTAATTGGAAACTAAATAACTTCATGATCCACATGAGTGGATCAAGCAACAAATTAATGAAAGAATTAATTATTTCATCCTAGATAATTGCAATAATGAAATAACATATCAAAACCTATGGTATACACTCAAGGTGGCTGTCAAGGGATATATTATACCTAAATGCTTACATGAATAAATTAGAAAAAGGAGAAATCAATGAACTAAATATGCAACTAAAAAAAATCAGAGAAAGAACAAATTAAACCCCCAATTAAATATCAAATTAGAAATTTTTAAAATGAAAGGAAAAATTAATAAAATTGAAAGCAAGAAATTGCCAGTATCACAAATCATAAAAGGTGAACTCACCACCAGTAAGGAGGAAATTAAAGTAAAAATTTGGAATTATTTTCCCCAACTCTATGCCAATAAATTTGATAATCTAAGTGAAGTGGATGAATATTTACAAAAATCTAAGTTGTCCAGGTTAAATGAAGAGGATATTAAATACCTAAATAACCCTATCTTAGAAAAAGAAATTCAACAAGCTATTATTGAACTCCCTAAGAAAAAAATCTCCAGGGCCAGATGGATTCACAAGTGAATTCTATCAAACATTTAAGGAACAATGTGTTCCAATTCTATAAACTCCAGTATTTACATTGTTTCCATGGTATACATTGATCCAAATTGAATGTGATGAGAGAGAAATCATATCCTTGAGGAAGAAACATAAAGTAAAAGAGATAGCAAGATCAGACAATAAGATATCAGTTTTTTTCTAAATTAAAGGTAATTGTCCTTGGTGTTTGTTCGCACTCCACAGTTCTTTCTCTGGATGTAGATGGTATTCTCTATCACAGACCACCCCAAATTGTCCCTGATTGTTGCACTGATGGAATGAGCAACTCCATCAAGGTTGATCATCACCCCCATGTTGCTGTTAGGGTGTATAATTTTCTTCTGGTTCTGCTCATCTCGCTCAGCATTAGTTCATGCAAATCCTTCCAGGCTTCCCTGAATTCCCATCCTTCCTGGTTTCTAATAGAACAATAGTGTTCCATGACATACATATACCATGATTTGCTAAGCCATTCCTCAACTGAATGACATTCACTTGGTTTCCAATTTCCAATTCTTTGCCACCACAAACAGGGCTGCTATGAATATTTTTGTATAAATGATGTTTTTACCCTTTTTCATCATCTCTTCAGGGTATAGGTCCAGTAGTGGTATTGCTGGATCAAAGGGTATGCACGTTTTTGTTGCCCTTTGGGCATAGTTCCAGACTGCTCTCCAGAAAACACCTTGTCTTTTTAAAAGAAACAATTGGGCCAAGATGGCGGAGAGAAGACAGGCACAGTTCTAAAGTCTCCTGATCTCTTCCCCATCTATCACATGAAACAAACTTCTTAAAAGAAATCTGAACCAGGAAACCCAGAAAGAAAAGCCAGGAGAGGAAAATCTACCTCAGGATTTGTCTCCCACAGCAGCCTTGGCTGAGTACCGGCAGGTGAGTCTGAGCTCCCAGGGAAGATCAGCCAGACCAACAGCTGAATCAGAACCGGGAGTCTGAGGGCCCGAGAGCCGGACCTGCTGGATCAGCGGTGAGGCTGGACGAAGGGGGCTTGGGTCCGCAGGGAAGCAGAGGCACCCGTGTTGGGGCTGTCCCCCTGGAGCTTGGGGAAGGGGCTGCGGGGAGAGGTCTGGTGCAGGACAGCTGCGGACACCATCCCTGGGCTCCTCAGGTCTGAGAAACTCTGAATCCATGCCTCCATTGCACTGAGGTCTCCTCCCAAACAAATGCAAATTATTTCTGCCTCAGGACCAGGTGTGTGAGCAAAAGAACCAGCCCAGCTGAGGAATCACCTCAGGCCAGGGTAAAGCCCACCATTGATTGAAGGCAAAAGAATTCAATAGCTCCAATTCCCTCCCTCAAGCAAAGGGAGAAGGCCTCCCAACCAAGGTCACAGACACCCCAGAGAAAGCAACCAGCACCTCCTACTGGCCAGCCAGAGAAACTGCACTCAGTAAAGCCTTTAGAGATCCCAAGCCCAGGTGAACCAGCCCCACCCAACTCAAGGTCTTAGCATAATGAAGAAAGGTTAGCTGAAAGGTGCATCCATAGAAAAATTCCTGGAAGGGAATGACCCCAACCCAGAGAGACCTGGAACCTCTGAGGAGAATACAATCTGGTCTCCAGCACAGAAAGACTTCCTTGAAGAAATAAGGAAGGAGTTTAAAAATCAACTGGAAAATTTGGGGGAGACAATTAATACCTTGCAAAATGAGAATAATTCTCTCAGATCCTCAAATGAGCAAATGCAAAAAGAAATTAATTCTCTCAAAACCTCAACTGGTCAAATGGAAAGCTCTTTAAAAAGTAGAATCGACCAATTGGAAAAGGTTAATGAAGAAAACTCCTCCCCCCAAAAAATAATGGAGTCTACAGAAACTAATGACTCCACGAGACAGCAAGAGTCAGTTAAACAAAATCAAAAAATAGAAAAAAATAGAAGCAAATGTGAAATACCTCATCAACAAAACCACTGACCTCGAGAATAGATCGAGGAGGGGAAACCTGAAAATTATAGGACTTCCTGAAAACATTGAAGAGAAAAAAAAGCCTGGACTTAATATTATAGGATCTAGTGATGGAAAACTGCCCTGACATCATGGAATCAGAAGTCAAAGTAGTTATTGAAAGAGTACATCGATCCCCACCAGAAAAAGATCCTAAAAGGAAAACACCAAGGAATGTTGTGGCCAAACTCCAGAACTATCAGATAAAACAGAAAATCCTGCAAGCAGTCAGAAAGAAACAATTTAAATATCAAGGAGCCAAAGTAAGGATCACGTAGGACCTGGCTACATCAACTTTTAGGGATCGAAGGGCCTGGAACGAGATATTTCGAAGAGCATGGAAGCTTGGAATGCAGCCAAGAATCTACTTTCCTGCAAAGCTGAGCTTTCTCTTCCAGGGAAAAACATGGACATTTAACGAAATAGAAGAATTCCAAAAATTTCTGATGAAAAGACCAGAGCTAAACAGAAAATTTGGATATCAAACAGGAGGTTCAAGAGACACATGAAAAGGTAAAAAGAAGGGGGGGGAGCGGTAAAAGGAAAAAAATGCAATCCAGCAAGTTGAAATTGGCTATATCCCAGCATGGGGGGGGGGGGGGGATAGAGACTCTCATAAATCCTGAGAATCCTGAGAAATGTAACTCTAACAGAGAGAATATACATAGCCAGAAATGCTGGACATCCATGACCTATCCATGAGACTGATATCTAATGGGATGTACTGGCTTTAACTCCACCAGGGAGAAAGACTCTAATAACTCTCAGGAATTTGGACTCTATTCAACAGAATATACTGAACTAGAAGGGTCAGACACTCAGAATTTTCTATGACTTAGATAGAATGATCTAAAAAAAGATACACTACCTCCCTAAAAAAAAAGGGGGGACAGGAAAGAGACGGGAGGAGGGAGGGGATTGAATGGGACAAATCTCATTACACTAAGAGGTACAAAAAACCTATTGTAATAGAGGGGAAGAAGGGAGTAGAAAAGAAACACCTGAATCTTCTTCTCATCCGACTTGGCTTAAAGTCAACCTACACATACTCAGTTAACTTATAAAACATCTAACCTTTTAAGAAGTAAAAGGGGAAAGGGGGAGGGGGGACAGAGAAAGGGAAGGGGAGTGGAGGTAATCAGGGGAAATAACAAAAGGAAGGGAAGGGAACAGGGAAAGGGGAAAGAAAGGGAAGGGAGTGATATAGGAGGGCAAACACACTGAAGGGGGTGGTATTCAAAAACAAAATACTGGGGAATATGGACAAAGGGGGGGGGAGGGGGAAAATACAAACAGAGGGAAGATAGCACAGAGGGCAATAAAGAATTAGTAATCATAACCTTAAATGTGAATGGGATGAACTCTACCTTAAAACGTAAGCAAATAGCAGAGTGGATTAAAAACCAGAATCCTATAATATGCTGCTTACAAGAAACTCATTTAAAGCAGAGAGATACATATAGAGTAAAGGTAAAAGGTTGGAGCAAAATATATTTTGCTTCAGCTGAAGTAAAAAAAGCAGGGGTAGCAATCCTTATCTCAGACAAAGCAGCAGCAAAAATAGATAGCATTAAAAGAGATAAGGAAGGAAACTTTATCCTCCTAAAAGGTACCATAGACAATAAAGTCATTTCAATATTGAATATATATGCACCCAGTGGGACAGCACCCAAATTCTTAGAGGAGAAGCTGAAAGAATTACAGGAAGACATAGACAGCAAAACTCTACTAGTAGGAGACCTCAACCTCCCACTATCAGATCTAGATAAATCAAATCATGAAACAAACAAGAAAGAAATTAGGGAGGTAAATAGATTGTTAGAAAAATTAGATATGGTAGACTTATGGAGGAAACTGAATGGGGATAGGAAGGAATATACCTTTTTCTCTGCAGTACATGGAACTTATACAAAAACTGACCATGTACTAGGACATAAAAACCTAATGATCAACTGCAGAAAGGCAGAAATAGTGAATACATCTTTCTCAGATCACAATTCAATAAAAGTCATATGCAATACTGGGCCAAGGAGATATGGACCCAGAGCAATTGGAAACTGAATAACCTCATCTTAAAAAATGAGTGGACCAAAAAACAAATTATAGAAAGAATTAACCAATTTATCCTAGATAATGATAATAATGAAACAACATACCAAAACCTATGGGATTCATTTAAAGGAACTCTCAGGGGATATATTATAGCTCTAAATGCTTATATGAATAAATTGGAGAAAGAGGAAATCAATGAACTAAACATGCAACTAAAAAATTAGAGAAAGAACAAATCAAAAATCCCCAATCAAATACCAAATTAGAAATTTTAAAAATCAAAGGAGAAATTAATAAAATTGAAAGCAAAAAACTATTGAATTAATAAATAAACCTAAAGTTGGTATTATGAAAAAACCAATAAAATTGATAAACCTCTGGTCAATTTGATTAAAAAAAAGAAGAAAACCAAATTGGTAGTATTATAAATGAAAAAGATGAACTCGCCACCAATGAGGAGGAAATTAAAGTAATAATTCTAAATTATTTTGCCCAACTTTATGCCAATAAATTTGATAATCTAAGTGAAATGGATGAATATTTACAAAAATATAAGTTGCCCAGGTTAAATGAAGAAGAGATTAAATACCTGAACAACCCTATCTCAGAAAAAGAAATTCAACAAGCCATTAATGAACTCCCTAAAAAAAAATCTCCAGGGCCTTATGGATTCACAGGTGAATTCTACCAAACATTTAAGGAACAATTGGTTCCAATCCTATATAAACTCTTTGGAAAAATAGGGAAAGATGGAACTCTGCCTAACTCTTTCTATGAAACCAATATGGTACTGCTACCTAAACCAGGAAGGGTTAAAACAGAGAAAGAAAATTATAGACCTATTTCCCTCATGAATATAGATGCAAAAATCCTAAATAAAATCTTAGCAAAACGACTACAACAAGTCATCACTAGTATAATACATTATGATCAAGTAGGATTTATTCCAGGAATGCAGGGTTGGTTCAATATTAGGAAAACTGTTAGTATACTCAATTATATCAATAACAAACCTATCAGAAACCATATGATCATATCAATAGATGCTGAAAAACTTTTGACAAAATACAGCATCCATTCCTATTAAAAACACTAGAGAGTGTAGGAATAAATGGACTGTTCCTTAAAATAATGAGCAGTATCTATCTGAAACCATCAACAAGCATTATACGCAGAGCCATTCCCAATAAGATCAGGGGTTAAACAAGGGTGCCCATTATCACCACTACTATTCAATATTGTATTAGAAATGTTAGCATCAGCAATTAGAGAAGAAAAAGAAATTAAAGGAATTAGAATTGGGAAGGAAGAGACAAAACTCTCACTATTCACAGATGACATGATGGTCTACCTAGAGAATCCCAAGAAATCATCTAAAAAACTACTGAAAACAATCAGCAATTTTAGCAAAGGTGCAGGTTATAAAATAAACCTCCATAAATCCTCACCTTTCCTATATATGACTAGCAAGAAACAGCAGGAAGAGCTAGAAAGAGAAATTCCATTCAAAGTAACCTCAGACAGTGTAAAATACTTGGGAGTCTCTTTGCCAAGACAGACTCAGAATCTTTTTGAAAACAATTATAAAACACTACTCACACAAATTAAATCAGATTTAAATAACTGGGCAAATATCAACTGCTCATGGATAGGTAGAGCTAATATAATGAAAATGACAATTCTACCAAAACTAAACTATGTGTTTAGTGCCCTACCAATCAAAATTCCAAAAAATTACTTTAATGAGCTAGAAAAAATTGTAAGTAAATTCATATGGAGAAATAAAAAGTCAAGAATTGCCAGGAGCTTAATGAAAAAAAATGCAAACGAAGGTGGCTTAGCACTACCAGATCTAAAATTATATTATAAAGCATCAGTCATCAAAACTGTTTGGTATTGGCTAAGAAATAGAGTGGTGGACCAGTGGAATAGACTAGGTGTAAAAGCAGGAGAGGATTATAGTAATCTGCTGTTTGATAAACCCAAAGAGTCAGGCCACAGGGATAAAAACTCCCTCTTTGATAAAAACTGCTGGGATAATTGGAAGTTAGTATGGAAGAAACTTAGATTAGACCAACACCTCACACCCTTTACCAAGATAAGATCCAAATGGTTACAGGACATAGACATAAAAAACAATACTATAAGCAAATTAGAAGATCAAGGACTAGTCTGCCTGTCAGATCTATGGAAAGGGGAAGAGTTTATGACTAAGGAAGAGTTGGAGAACATCACCAAAATCCAATTAGATGATTTCAATTACATTAAATTAAAAAGTTTTTGCACAGGTAAAACCAATGTAATGAAAATCAAAACAAAAGTAGTAAATTGGGAAACAATCTTTACAACTAATGATTCTGACAAAGGACTCATTTCTAAAATATACAGAGAACTGAGTCATATTTTTAAAACAAAAAGCCATTCCCCAATTGACAAATGGTCAAAGGATATGCAAAGGCAATTTACAGATGAGGAGATCAAAGCAATCCATAGCCATATGAAAAAATGCTCTAAATCATTAATTATTAGAGAAATGCAAATTAAAGCTTCGTTGAGGTACCACCTCATACCTCTCAGATTGGCCAATATGACCAGGAAGGATAATGATCATTGTTGGAAGGGATGTGGGAAATCTGGGACACTACTACACTGTTGGTGGAGCTGTGAACTCATCCAACACTTCTGGAGAGCTATTTGGAACTATGCCCAAAGGGCAACAAAAATGTGCATACCCTTTGACCCAGCAATACCACTACCGGGTCTATACCCTGAAGAGATGAGGAAAAAGGGTAAAAACATTACTTGTACAAAAATATTTATAGCAGCCCTGTTTGTGGTGGCAAAGAATTGGAAATCCAGTAAATGTCCTTCAATTGGGGAATGGTTTAGCAAACTGTGGTATATGTATGTCATGGAATACTATTGTTCTATTAGAAATCAGGAGGGATGGGATTTCGGGGAAACCTGGAGGGATTTGCATGAACTGATGCTGAGTGAGATGAGCAGAACCAGAAAAACACTGTACACCCTAACAGCAACATGGGAGTGATGTTCAACCTTGAAGGACTTGCTCATTCCATCAGCGCAACAATTGGGAACAATTTTTGGCTATCTGCAAAGGAGAGTACCATCTGTATCCAGATAAGGAGCTGTGGAGTTTGAACAAAGTACAAGGACTATTCCCTTTAATTCAGAAAAAAACCCAGATGTCTTATGGTTTGATCTGGTTACCTCTGAGAATTCTGTTCTCTTTAAGGATATGATTTCTCTCTCATCACACCCAATTTGGATCGAGGTACAACATGGAAACAAAGTAAAGACTGATGGAGTGCTATCTGTGGGGTGGGGGTGGAGGGAGGGAAGCAAGATTGGGGGAAAACTAAAACTCAATATCTTTAATAAAAATTTAAAAAAAAGAAAAAAAAGAAAAGAAACAATTCCAACTTATGTAAAACAGATATAAATCAGTCACAGGTGGGGTGGGGAGTCACCTATTCAAATATATGAAGACAGAAGATAGAATTCCAGAGGTTAGGGAACAAATAGGGTAAATATGGAGGGTATAAAAGGAAGTTATTTTAAATTAAGTATAGAAGACCATAAGGAGCTTTAAATATCAAGCTGTAAGATTTATATTTTATCAAACCACCAAATATTTTTAATAAGTAAAGTAACATGAGCAGAATTATTGAGTTCCTAAAAGACTGTCTAGCTTTCTTTGTAGAGGATGGGGTTTGGGAACTTAATTCAAGGAAGCCAATAAAGAGATAACTTCAATAATACAAGTAAGAGAAGACTAAGGACCTAAGAGTTGTAATTATGTGAATGGCGTGACATTTAAAGACAAAAGATATGTGGAAGGATTGTGGTGTTATTAGAGAGGCCCTGTTTGAAATTAGATAGCATTCACTGAAGTGGATCCAATAATAACTGTTACTTTCCATAGTACCATATGTGTAGAAACAGAAAAAAATGATGATGGGAATTACTCAAGACTGGAATTTGGCTACACATGAATGAGTTGGAAGGAAGGAATTAAGGATAGAAGACAGTAGTTCTGGTCAAAACAGAAAAGGGAAAAGAGTGAGGCTAGATCAAGAATGATAGCATGAGAGGGGAAGAGCGGAAGGGAAGATCTGAAATGACCAGAAGTTGCAGTGAGGATATAATGAAGGCTTAAAAGAAGTGAGACAGGAGAGTTAGAAGAAAAGGAAGCTGTCATTTAAAAGAGACATTCTACCTGTAAGTGGGGGGGGGGGCTAGATTAGATGAATTTTTTGAGGTCTCTTCCTCATATACAATAAATCAACAAATTTCTCATATTTCACCATTGTTCTCCAACAAAAAGGGAATATAGAATGTAATTATGAGAGTGAACTCCAGTGATAAGCTGTGGTCTTTTCAATGTGTGAAAAAGAAAATCATTATATGCTAATGTGTACTTGATGAAAACGGGTCTAGAGGAACTCACAATGGATCTGGAGTTAAAAGTCCTGGGTTTCTATAAAGATTCTGCTATTCACTATCTAGGCAATCCCAAGAAAGAATATGAACCTCACTCAGGACCAGTTTCTTAATTTGTAAAATGAAACAGGTTAATTAAATGACTTCCAAGGTCCTTCCTTGGTTTAAAAATCTATTTGTCTGTAAAACTTACCTTGGATACTGGTAACTTACCCTCAAGGATAAATGAGGAAAACAAATACCAACAGAGGAATTTACATGAAACCATCTTTTCTCTTCATTGTTTCTTTTCTAGCAAAAACATTTCCAAAGGTGTTACTACAATGCTTTTAAAAATAAAAATCAAATCATGCTTGCCCTATCTTTATTCATTGCAGGGATCCTAATTAGTTTTGCTTTTTTAATGTTTCTAGATAAGTAAAAATATTAGAATATCAAATATATTTTTCTGAATCTACTAGATAGCTTCCTTATGGTTATATTTCAATTACCTGTTATTTGTCTTTTTTCTTTTTTAAAAATTGTTTTAATTAGATTTACCCTCAAAAACAATGCAGAATTATTTTGCTGCAACAATTGAAATGAAGAAATAAAAGTTTCTACAGGTATAAGAGGAGTTCTCTATATCATTTTGTTTAGAGAAATGTAAATTAAAACAAGTCTGAGATAACCCCTCACAATTATCAGATTGACTAATATGATAAAAAAAATAGGAAAATGACAAATGTTAGAGTGGATGTAGGAAAATCATGACACTAGCACATTGTTGGTAGAGCTGTGAGCTGATCCAATCATTCTGGAGAACAATTTGGTACTATGTCCAAAGGGCACAGAACTATGCTCAAATTGTACAAACCCTTTGAGATCCAGCAATACTACTATTATGGCTGTATCCCAGAGATCATCAAAAAGGGAATGTACCTATATGAGCAAAAATATTTATAGATAAAATATTGGAAATTGAAGGAATGCCCATCAATTGGGGAATGGCTGAACAGATTGTGATATAAGAATGTAATGGGATACTATTGTGGAATAAGAAATGATGAACAAACATATTTCAGAAAAATCTGGAAAAACCTGCATAAACTGATGTAAAGTGAAATGAGCAGAACCAGGAAAACAAGGTATAAAGATATTATCAACATTGTGTGATGACCAACTATGAATGACTCTTCTTAACAACACAATTATCCAAGACAATAACAAAGAACTCACAAAGGAAAATGCTA
This sequence comes from Macrotis lagotis, assembly GCF_037893015.1. Taxonomy (NCBI): domain Eukaryota; kingdom Metazoa; phylum Chordata; class Mammalia; order Peramelemorphia; family Peramelidae; genus Macrotis; species Macrotis lagotis. Next base: position 91,889,345 of record NC_133661.1, read on the forward strand.
TCTACGACCATTTAAAGAACTGATGGACTCTGAATACACATCAAGCATATTTATTTCAATTATCATAGTATTACTTGTGTTTTTTTCTTTTGATCTACAATTGAGATCAATATGGGAATTATTTCACATGATAGCACATGTATCCACTATACTAAACTATATACCATTTTCAGATGAGGGAAGAGGATGGAAAGGAGAAAAAGTTGAAATTTTAAAATCTTGTAAAAAATGAAGGCTAAAAATTTTCTTAGAGACAACTAAAATACTATTAAATATGAAAAAAAGATTGGGAAATAATTTGTCTTGGCAAATCAAGTCATACCCAGAATGCTGGTTATACTTTATACTTAATGATTTAAATAAGGTTATTTTTACAAGGCTATTTATCTATATTGTGTATCACAACAATACTGGAACATTGGTAGTTCAAAAATATCATTCCAGTGTTTTTTAATCTAAATTCCTTATTTCAATAGTGAAAGGAAGTCCCAGGGCAGCAACTCATCATTGATGGTCTTAGAGAGTTGCCTAGGGACACTGAGAAGGTAAGTCAGTCAGTCAATAAACTTTAATTAAGCATCTATAATTTACCAGGAACTGTATCAGTGACTTGCCCAAGGTCTCACAGATAGTGAATACCAAAAAGCAGAATTTGAACTCAGTTCACCTAACTCTTCCTCTTTCCATCACATACTAATAAGACTGAAACTTGACATTGATCATAAATCAAATGACTGTATTTTATTTTCTTACTTGATAGTTTTGTAGAAACCATTCCTTGGTCTTAGAAAAATTTGGTCTGGCACAACAGCTGTAACAAGTTGGAAATTTCTCTGAAGCCAGGATACCAAAAATCCATCGACTGAAAAGCTCTGATGTTCATTTCCAATTATCCATCACTGCCTGATCTGCTACTTATTTATTTAGCTTTGGTCTCATGTGGGGAAACCACTCCATTGAAAATTGCAGTGTAATTTTTATTTGATTATCTTCCATCATCAATTGTGCCTGAGTTTTAGGAAACCAGTAAACCAATACAGTCTCACTGAAGAGGCAAATATGTTAATTGGCTATATATATATATATATATAATATATATATATATATACATATATATATATATGTGTGTGTGTGTATATATATACATATATATATATATATATGTAAAACATCATATTCCAAATAATCTCCCAATAATCCACTCTTCTAGATGTCTGGATTTATCATTTTGGCTACAATGTTCTGAATCAAAATGTCCTCAGAGAATTCCCATGATTCATAAGGATCTGAGAATTGTGATTGGTTGGCAAGTTTTTATTCTAGGTGATAAGGGCAAAGCAATTCTGTCATAATTATTTTAAAACTGGTTGTTTCATAGGATCATAAATCAAGAGATGGAAGTGTTTTTAGAAGTCAACTTCTATGTATATACTTCATTTTACAGTTAAGGAAACTGAGGTCTAATGAAGTTATTCAGATTTCTCAAGGTCACACAAATAGTAGGTCCTCAGATTCCAAATCCACTACTATTTCCACTGCACCACACTGGCTGTTTATTCAAAATATTCTTCTATTTTTAGTTGCTTATGGATCATAAGAATAAAGATGCAACACAATAGAAAAAGAAGGTGCACTGGATTTGGAATCAAGAAATTAAGATTCTGATTGCTACTCTATCATTATTTTATTGTAAGATTTTGTGTAAGTCACTTTCTCTTTCTCTCTGAGCTTCACTTTACTTATCTATAAAATCAGAGTTGGAGTGAGTGACCTAATAGTCGAAATTGAAATAAACTATAAGAAAGTAATGGAGCGGAGTCGGCAAGGTTGGAGCAGTAGATAAAGGACCAGCCCTAGAGTCAGAAGTACCTGAGTTCAAATCCTGCCTCAGACACTTAATAACTACCTAGCTGCGTGACCTTGGGCAAGCCACTTAACCCCATTTGCCTTGCAAAATCCTAACAAAAAAAAAGAAAGTAATGGAGCTTCCCTGAAGCAAAAACCTTTCAATTTCATAAAAATAGAAGTTATCAATGAATTTCTGTTACATGTTTTAGAGTAACCCCAACCCAAAGCAAAAAGCTAGGGAAAGGACAGCAGAAAAAAGCATGGTTCTTGCTTCATGTTCAGTTCTGCTTTGGGGGAAATAAAGAGTCCAAGATTTGAAAGGTGCCATATGGTATTTTATTAGAGTTAGTCAAGATGACAGGCAGAATGCAGATCAGAAAAAGAGATACTCTCCAAGTCCTTGGATGACCGAAGCCCTAAGAAGGATTAGCATTATCCAGTGTAGCCTTGGAGGATAGAACAGTAGTCCCATGGGTTACAGAGTGGCAGATCTCAGCTCAATAAGAAAAATCTTCTATTAACATTTTATCAATAAATGCATAGAAAATATGCATCTATGAAGATCATCTTTTAGGAAGGACAGAGTAAAATGACCATTACTCAAGAGAATATTATTCAATAATAGGGTGGAGGAAGAGCTTTGGAAGTCAGAAGATTTGGATCAAAAGCCTGACTCTTCTGCTTATAACCTGTGTGACCTCTAACAAATCATGTCCTCAAAATCTTACCCTATTCTATAGACATCTATGTGATATTCAGTTTGGGCAACTGTTATCTTTTGCTTTCACTGTATGACCAGCCCATTTCCATTTCTGGTCATTGATATCCTTGGTAATATCTCTCATACCATTTTGTGCCAAGTCATAATTGGTAATAAGTTGCAGTCTATTTGCTTTCAAGATGCATATTCCCATTACCATATAGATAGCCTGAAATTTTAGTTCCTTTAGGAATTTAGTATTCCATGATTCCTAACTATATAGAAACATTGGAAGAATATTAGAATAAAGGGGATAAATTTGGGTGTCAGAAAACATCTTGGAATTAATCACTGAAGATACACTGCAAATTCCCAAATGCCATCTGGCCCAAACTTATATTCTTTTTTTTCAATTCTGAGCTCAGTTCATTGTCCAATTGTAAAACAGTATCTGTCTTAGATATAAGTACAGATGGACTAACCTAATGACCTGTACTTTGAAGTACATATCACAATCTGAAATGTACATACATATATACATACATACATAATATATATATATATACATACACATATTTACATATATACACATATATTTGTTATTCATTTGGTTTTTCCCATGTGAATATAAGGCTGATCTCTTTTGAATGTCTATGAATCTCATTGCAAATGCTCAGGATTGTAATTCACACAATTCCATCTACAAATAGAACGTCTGGGGAGCCTCTCTGTCCCCAGAGATGCCTTCTTCCACTTGGACTTGGCATAAAATGACTTTCATTATAGTGCCAAAAACTTTTGTTGAGTCTTGTCTCCTAGTTTTGCCTCATTTGATTTTTTAAAATCACAGTCTGGTGTAAAACTTGATTGCATATAGGAATCTTAATGTTTACAAGGAATCATATTATTATTATTATTATTATTGTTGTTGTTGTTGTTGTTGTTGTTGTTGTTGTTATTATTACACGGAATCCTAGAATCTTAGAAGGCTATGTAGTTCAATCCAAGAATCCTCTGTGCTGCATTCCTGATAAGTAGTCAAGTCTTTATTTAATAGCTCTTAAGAAGAGGAATCCACAAACTCCCAAGGTAAACTATTTTCCTTTAGTACAGCTCTAATTATCAAGAAACCTTTATTTTTGTTAAGTTTTAATCTGTCTTTTTGCAACCTCCATCTATCATTCCCTTATTCTTTGTTCTAATCTATTAGACAAAGCAGAAAACAAAATAAAACTTTTCTCCTATGTGGCAATTCTTCAAATACATAGACAGAGACCATGTCATTTTGGTCTTCTTTTTGTCCAGGATGAACATGCTCAGTTTCAACAAGTAATTCTATAACAGCATGATCTTGATATTCTTCAGTTTTATTAGTGCATACCCAAACTGAACATAGCAAGGAGGAGTGGACAGAGTTCCTCAGATACTTATTAATCATATGATCTAGCAAACATTTAATTTTCCTATGCTTCAATTTCATTATCTGCAAAATGGGGATTGGATTTAATAGCCTTTAAAATCCCTTCTGGCTCTAGTTCTAAGATTCTATGATCAGTGATCCATAAACTATCTGACCAGAGTACAATCAATCTCTTTTATAGTGGAATACAATTTTCTAAATGTAACCATTTTTAGCTGTCATGTTGATCTCTATTGATCTCTACTGAACACCCCCCCCAAACTTTTTCTTCAGGTAAAGTGTTAACTAGTCATGCCTCCCCAAATTCAGACTTTGAGAATGTCATGTTTTAACTCAAAAGTAAAGCTTACACTTAATCCTTATTAAATTTTGTCTCTTAGCATCAACCCAAAATTCTAGGCTATTGAAGAGCATTTTGAATGCTGACTCATCAACCTATTAGAAATCCCTCCAAATTTTGCATTATCTGAAAATTTGAGAAAGTATGTCATGTATTCCTTTATTCAAATCATTTATTAAAAAAAAAAGTTTAACTGCTGGTGATACAGACTCTTGGGACACTCCACTAGAAATTTCTTCCCACCTTGGTATTAAACCTATAATGAGTTCTATCTTGGTTTTATACACTCAACGAGTGGCCTTTCCAATTAACTGTACTATTGCCAAATACACATCTCCCTCATCTTGTCAACAAGAACATAAAAGACAGACTTTTTCAAATGTTTTTGCTTAATCTCCCAGTCTGGTAGTTCTGTTAAAAAAAAGAAATGAGGTTGTTTTGGTTTTGTTCTTGATGAAACAATGCTACTTGTGATTCACTGCCTCATTTACTGGCTGCTCAGTAGCCATCTTTTATAATGTATTCTAGAGATATGAAAGGAATAGAAGTTCACTAGCCTAGTTCATGCTCGTCTCTTCAAAAAAAGGAGACATTTACCCTTCAGTGCATTCTGTAGTACCTCTTCAAATTCTTCATAACCCAATGACAGCAGCTCAACAATCATGAAAAACAGAGAGGGGGATTTCTCACTCCCTCTTTTGTTTGAAGTTCTGTAGGTCTTCACCCAATTGTCCCCTACCGTGCTTCCCTGTCCTGGTCCTTAGATTACTTCCTGACTTTTTTACTATGCTACTCCTCAATCCCTTTTGCCTATCCTATTCCTTTTGAGTAAGGCATCCCCTTCCAGAGCCATTTACCACTCATCGATCCTATCCTACTAATTCTGTTAACCTGTGAGGCCAACTAACCACCTTGTGATAGAATCTCTAGTTCACTTTGCTTGTTAATCACACTTTGTATATTTGCAGATGGACTAATAAAGTCATGGATTTTATTTGTAATTTGTATCCTGTAATTTTCCACATGCCTCTGATGTATACAATTACTGCACTGTAGTTACTCCCTCTGGCAAAGCAACTTAGATTTAAAGGAAGGACTATTTTTGTTTTTGGTTTCCCATTCAAATAAGATTTGAGGAGTGGCTAAGTGGTGCAGTAGATAGAGCACTGGCCCTGGAGTCAGGAATACCTGAGTTGAAATCTGACCTCAGACACATAATAATTACCTAGCTGTGTGGCCTTCGGCAAGCCACTTAACCCCGCTTACTTAGCAAAAACATAAAAAAAAAAGATTTTAAAGCCTTCAGGCAAGTATGGTTTTATTGGCCTCAGGATAGCTTACCCTTTTTAGAATCCTATTATTCTTTTATTTTAAGACAGTCCAGAAATATAAATCAAATTCTTGGCCATAATTTTCTTAACGCTTTACCTCTCCTTTGAGGACTTTGCCTTCTTTTGTTAACCAACATAAAAACACCATCCTGTGCTTCAGTCTTCATTTTCTTGCCCAAGATGTCTTACCATGGGAGAACCATTTAGGGCTCAATGTATTGAGTTATATATTTTTGGATTTTTTTATTTTCCAAAAATCAGCAAACAAAAACAGAAAATCTGTGTATTTTTATAGGGCCTGGCACACAGGTGATTTGTAGATGCTTATAGACTGATTGAATGACTAATTTTTTCCATACCACTCAATCAAGTATAGAACTGCAAAGAGATAATGCCATCTACACATTAAATCAAATAAGAAATAGAAGCTCCCTTGTCCTAGTTCTTCATCTATTCAAATCTCAGAGGCAGCTCCAAGAAATCATTTTCTTTGGTTCTTTAGGCCCTATCCAATTTCCTTCTGGGAAATCTCCAACTGTATTTAAAGTATGGCTTGTGTCTAGGTCCCCTCAGAAGTTGGTAAAGGGGGTCATAGGTCCCACAGAATCACTAAGGGCACCAAATTCATTTATAAGGAACCTATGAATTCCACACCACTGAAAATGTGGAAAATACAAAATATCTCATGGTGATATATAAATAATGCAAAAAACAAAAAAATTTAATAGTACATAAGGAAATAACTTTCCTTCATTTCCAGAAATTCTTCTTCCCAGGAAAACATGCACTCAAACTCATAGTTCCTACTGTTTGGAATTCTTACTCTACTGAGTCTTCCTACTCTACTGTCTGGACTCCCCATGAACTGAAACAATTTAGAATTATTAGTTGGATAACTCCTTATCATTCTGGTGATTTCTACTTTTCACCACAAACATCTTTATAAGTCCATCCTTATAATTCCCTAAAAGAATGGACTACCTTCTCAGGAAGATGAAGTTGGGATTACTAGAGACTCAGTTACCTTTCTACCAGACCCGTATCTTCTATTAAGGTCATAGCAATGATAGAGGTTAAATATTGATTATTCTACCCCATACTTTGGTCTAAACTATTGTTCCCCCTCTTGCTTTGAGGCCATAAATAAAGTCCTCTTCTTTCTACTCCAGAAATCTCTCCTTTTCTGATAAAAACACAGAGTATGAAAACCTCAAACATGTGGTTGTTAGTGGCCCAATAAATCTCAGTCACTCCAGAAGAGGGTGTGACCTACTTCACAGGAACTCCAGTCTAAGTCTCAATGATCTAGCCAATAAATTCTGGACTAAAGAAAGAGGCAAGAGAAAAAAGGAGAGATGACACTGGAGCCCTGGGAAAAGGGCATCATAGCAATATGACTGGTGGGGCAGGGGCAGCCCAGGAAGAGTAGAGATAAGAAAAGACACAAAATATTGGAGGGCCACTGAAGAGAAGAACTATGTCCCCTGGATGTCAGCAATCTTTGGTACCCCCGAGAGAGGCCCAATCACACTGACAGAATTCTAAGGAGAAGTCATATACTCAAGACATAAAGTTATTTTCAATATTTATTTAATTACTAAGATACATAATCAGAATTTTTAGACTATATGGGTGTAACCCAGTGTGTTGGGTATTATATAAAATAACCTGAAGGGATTTAAAACAAAATATCATTTTCAAATTAAAGTACAAAACTTAAACAGCCATGAACTTTATTATTCCTCCAGGGTAATGAAATATTTTAGAAAGATGAAGAAATGTGTTTTAGAAGAAACAATTTTTATTCTCATAGAAATCTAGAATTTTAAAGATAGAAAAAACTTAAGACCTCATTCAAAGCCTTTGTTTTAAAGAAACCTACATTCCCACTAAATACTGATTGACTTAAGCTGAACTGATTTTTATAGATGAAGGAGATAGGATCCAGAGAGGTGCAAGGTCACTAAGTCACTTTGTAGGGCAGCACTGTCAGAATTATATTATACAACACTATTTTATTATCCAATCCGATCTTGTTAACTGGGTTAAGCTAAAAGAGATATAAAAGTAGTCCACATAGATTCTTTTTTTTAAGAACAATGAATTATTGTGGGGAACTTTTATTCATATAATCACAAAAATGTTTCATAGGTGAGGAAGAAATGCAGAGAATAAATAGGTGGCTTGGTCATTCATATATTTCCCCATGAAGCTTCTGAGATGTTGAATTTTATAGTTGTACTCCTGAAGGTGAATAGCATCACTATTCCTATAAAAAAAAAATCAGTGCATCCAGGATCAAAATAAGTTGAAGGTCTAGGAGTGATTAAAGTCCAGAGGCAATGAGTAATTCATTAACAAAGATTTAGAGAATTAATTCTTCATCTTAGCTAAATTAAAATTAAGACTCCAATGACAGCAAGTTCAGGCTATGGGAATGGGCTAAGCAATTAATGGAAGGACTTTTGATTTTAATGGTACAGAGAGACGTCTGGTGGACTAACAGATAAGAACAGTTCAATAGTCATAAGAAGAACTTTCATTTTGAGTCTCATTAGAAGGTTACTCTCTAAGGGATTTAGCAGAAATCATTGTAGGTAGGTCTACTAGACAAAATTATCTGTTACAGGGCTTTATTCTGCAGCAATCTTCCTTAGCCCTTTCAGAAATAGAGAACCCAGTTCCATCTTACTCTCAGACTGAGAGAAGAATAGATTAGGAAGTCTCTTTTTTCCCCTGCCCCCAAAACAGAACAAAGAGCCTCCAAGATCAGTGACTGATCAGTTTTAAAACTATAATGATTATTTTTTCTTTGCTTCATTTTGTTTTGATACACAGAAGTACTTGTGAGAAAACTCATTGTCAGAAGCCCACTTTCCCCACAAGGGGAAGAAATAAACATTTATTGGTCTTTTACAATGTCCCAGATCCTAGTCTATGCACTTTGACAAATACTATCTTATTTGACCCTCACAACAACCCTGGGAAGATAGGAATAATGATAATAAGTTATTATTAGCCCTATTTTGCAGTTAAGGAACTGAAGGCACAGAGAGGGAGCAGTTTGCCTTGGGTAATATAACTCATAAGTGTTGTTAGTCAGATTTGAACTAGGGTTGTCCAGACTCCAGGCTGAGCACTCTATCCACTTAGAGACACCGTTTACTATGTACCAATTAATGCATCTCCTTGCTCCAGCTTGTAACCATGGGTAAAATTTCACTGAATTCTATCCTAAATAGTAAACAGTGAACTTTATTTCTACAATAATTCCATCGACAAACATTTATGGAACAGTTTCTGATTCGATAGTATGGGATCATTACAAGCTCAGAAAATGAAATAACCCTTCTTCTATTTAGCAGTAGGCAAGATACGAGTGATCATCAAAGTAGCGCCAAAATCACATCCTCAATTGATTTAGAGCCAGCACAGACATAACAAGTCTCTTCATTTTACAGAAGAAGCAAAGACCCAAGGATTAAGTGATGTGTCCAGAATAACAAAGTAGCACGTGACAAACCTGTAGTCTGAATTCAGTTCCTCTAATTTCAGCTCTAATGCTCTTTCCACTAAGATCCTGCCTGCCTGTTCTCATAGAAAGAGCTCCAACCTATCATTCTAGTCTGCTGCTTGGCTATCAAGTCACAAAGGATCGGCGCACTGAAGTCAACCAAAAATACTCATTGTATGGCCCTTGTGTGTGTATATATGTATACATGTAGTGAGCATGTGTGGTACATGTGTGTGGTATGTAATGTGTATGGGGTGTGGTATGTATGTGTGTGGTGTGTGTAGTATGTGGTATGTGGTGTGTGTGGTATGTGATATGTGTGGTATGTATAGTGTGTGTGTGATTTGTATGGTGTGGTGTGTGTGTGTATTGTGTGGTGTGTATGTGTATGGTATGTATGTGTATGGGGGTGTGTGAGGGGATATGGGGTGTGTGTGGGTGGGTGTGGGCCTGTGCTCGACTCTGGGGAGAAGGGGAGATTCAAAGATGATCTGGGACCTGACCCACACCCTCACAGAATCATGTTTTAGAGCAATATAATACATACAAACACAGGACTGGTACACAAAATAGAATATAAAGCTATTAATGACATGTTATGGAGGTGCATGGGGATATTAAAAAGAGGCAAAAGACAGACCCTGCCCTCAAGGAGGAGAGAAGGAAAGAAAAAATAATAAGAAGCAAGAAAAGTTTTATGAAGAGGTTACATTTAAACTGAGTTTTGAAGGATGGGGAGAATTTCAAGACAAAACTGGGGATAAGGGTGAATTCTTGGCAGGAAGAATACTGTCCTTGCACCAAAAAAGCAAAGTACAAGATAGGAAAGTATGGTAAAGAGAAAGAAAAGTCATCTAGTCCTGACTCTAGGGAGTCAGGAAAGGGGGCACAGGGATGAGTGTCATATATGTAATCATAGCTAAAGGGTAAAAGCTGAAATAAATATTTTAAACAATCAATTTTCAAGAATACTCAATAAATGTCACTAATCTTATCCTCATTGGCTGATTTCAACCTAGTCAAGTCTCTTTAGAATTACATATTTCTATTTCTAGTCATTTGACAAATTATGTGACTGATAACCACAATACAGCTGCCTAATGTCCATTAAACTTAGTCATCTGATTAATAAAAGATTTGTGTCTCTTCAGTTTCATACAAGTATACACAATATCTAGGTTTAATTTAATCTTTAGGCTGAACTTCCATAAAGAAATCAAATTCCAGGATCAGAATTCCAGGAACAGGGAGAAAATAGCATTTTATTGTGGTGTTGAGCTTACATACTGACAGGTTCCTCCAGTCTGGCACTGTTCTGATGCGGGCCATTTTTCATTTTGACAAGAGGAATCGAGTGGATAAAAAAATCCATGTCACAGAAGCCTGACTGGGACTTGCAATTAGTGACTCCAATTCTGAAACTGTTTGTAAAATAAATAACCTAATCCCTTAAAGTCTCCAGACTCAATGAAATAAGCTGTCTTCATACAATAGTCCAGACAAGTTTACAGTGACTGTTCTGATCTCACTATTTCAACTTCAGTCCCACAGGTTTTGTTCATCACCTTCCCCCAAGCACATTTCAATTTCTTTTGAGAAAATGTCAATCAAGGAAAGCCTGAAGACCATTCAGTGTGAGCAGCTTAGTAGCCAGGTCACTAGAATGTCACCCAGGCTCCTTTGTGCTTCTGCACAAGCTGCTCCTGTCTCTAATATCCCTCTCCCTCCTCCAAACAGGCACACATGTCAGGAATACTCTCCTGCTTTCTCGTGCCTTTTAGAATACCTAGCTCCTTTCCATGCTCAGCTCAAGTGCCAAGCCCTATAAACTGCCTTTTCTGATTCTATTACTTGATGTTACCCCCCCAAATAGAAATAGTTTGAATCTAAAAATAAAAACTATTGGAAAAAATGTAGTTGCTTATAGTTTTGGTTCATGAACTTAATTTTCCATAATGAAACAATAACCTGTCAATAGTTCCTAAGGGAAAATAGGAGTCCTATGCTCTTACCTTTTCCTCATCATTCCCTTCCCCACCCTCCCTCAAACCCATTGGGATGGCCCCAAAAAAGAAACACACTGGAAGTTACCTCACCCCATCGTCTTCCTTCTTGCCTGGAGGATTTTACTGAGAGCAAAATCAACAACTCCATCCTTCCTGATCTGATGGAGGATGATCAGCCCTTTCCATCTGCCCTACCACTGACTCCCAAGATCTTCCAAGTCTCGCCATTTGGTCTGCCTTTGTTCCTTTGGTCCCCTAGTTATGTCACCTTGACTACTTCAGTAACCTGAGGACCTCTGGGTCTTGACAGTCTTGACCCTTCCCTACAGCTGAGCTTTCTTGTATATGTTATCTTCCCTAGTGTAGTATGAGCTCCTCAAAAGCAGAGATTTTCTAGCTTTTCCTTGTTATTTTCAGCACTTAATGTGGAATATCATAAGTGCTTAATGTTGTTTATTCATAGGCTTAAGATGGATCAAAACAATGACATGGAAGTTCAAAATAAAATTAATTTAATCACAGACTGAATTAAAATTGACAAGGTATTCTTAAGACCACTCCTGGAGGCATCTGTCAAACATCTTGTTACTCCACTTGCTCTTCTATGAATATGGCTCCAGGAATGGCAATCTTTCCTTTAATCTGCTTCCTTGAGAGATGGCATCAGAGAGTGAATAGAATCCTGAACTTGAAACCAAGGGAGACTTGAGTTGGTACTGGACTTCAGGGGTTTACTATTTCTGTAATCCATCCTCATCTTTACAAGGGAAATAAAAATGCCTTGAGCAGCAACATCACAGAGTTATGTAGCAAATCAAATAAGATCCTGCTATAAATGGTTTATAAATTTCAGTTACTAGAATCTTTTTAGAAAAATTAAAAAGAAGATACAAACTACAAACTATAGAGCACTGAGCTTAATTTTGAGTCCTGGCAATATCTAGGAACATGTAATTTTCAAGATAGTTTTTTGACAAGTGAGAAAGGGAAGCAGAGGTTGCTAAAAGCCAGCATGCACTCATCAATATCAGATTAGACCAGATTACCATCATTTCCTTTTTCCACAGAGTAAGTCAGTGGACAGATCATTGATATACTGTAAAAGTAGTATATTTAGTTCAGTACAGCAGACTTCTATATGCCCTTACTATACATAAGGCACCACATAATGGGGATACATAAACTAAGCAAAATACATTTTGTCCTCAAAGTTATTATATTCTACAGGGGTGAAGAGAAGCAGATATAGCATATATACACATAAAAAATACATTATAATTTGAGGAATCACTAATAATTGGAAGGATTAATAGAGATTCTGCGTAGAGTATAGTGTACTGAGCCTTAAAGAAAGCTAGGCAACCTAAAAGATGGAGGTGAAGAGAGTGTGTATTCCTATACCAAAGCATGGAGGCTGACTATGAAATGAAAAAATTAGAAAATAACTCATAAGTCTATGGGAAATTCAATTTTTGAGCAAAGCAGTTTGTAAAGTGTCTTATCATATCCTTGCTCACAAGATGGAGGCTCAGTGATGAGAGAGTTAGGTAGATTTACAATTGTTTGAATGTTTGGACCCAAAGAGCAATGATCAGCAATTCTTTTTTAACTTGAAAGTCCCAAGAATCTATACTTTTCAACATTTTTTATCAATGACTATGATGAAGCCTTCAGAAGTATACTTGTCAAATTTTCAGATAACATAAAATTGTAGAAGGGAGTGTTAAAACATTATATAACAGAATTAGCACCATTAAAAATAATCTGAGTAGGCTTGCCAGAGAAATGAAACAAATGGAACAAGTTGAAATTGAACAGAAGTAAATGCAAAAACCTATCTATGAGTTTAAAAAATCAATATCACAAATATAGATCATGGAGGGACAGGTAGAAAATATTTTAACAAAAGTTTATTGATTGGTTGTGTGGGAAAAGAAAGATCTGGGGATTTCAGTGGACTGATGGATCAATATAAATCAATATCACAATATAGCAAGCAAAAAGCCTAAAAAACAAAAAAAACAAGAAGACCATATTATAAGGAAGCAGTCAGAATGATAAGGGAACCACAGACAATTCCGAATTCCAAGAAGAATTGACTGAAGGAAATGATACATATCCTATAGTAAGAAAAAACTTGTATTTGCATGTGAAAGAATAATATGTGTCCTTTATGATTTCAAAGAGAACTACATCAAATAAATTAATGGTGACACGAGTTGTACATCATGTTTATTATAGTGAGAAGTATATCGAACCAAAACATCTTTCTCATTTACCTTTTCCAGAACCATTTCATCCCATGACCTGATCTGATAGGAAAAAAGGACTTCTGATGTTGGTCTGAATGCTACAGGAGTCTCATGACCTTTGTATGGTTTCTTCTCCCATATCAGCAAGGAACTTCAGCAATGATGCAGTCCCAGAAAGAGCACTAGCTAACCTGAGGGCAACTTCAGAAGGAACCGGGTACTAGATGATTGGATTAGTCCAGGAGTGGGGAACCTTCCATTTGGATATTTATAATGTCATTTGCCTGCTATATTTGGTCCATTATTTGATTGATGCCTAAAAAGCTCTAGGTTTATTGAATTTCAAGACCCACCTTCAGTTACTGCCAGAAGTTCTGCGGCTGGATGGTCAGATGACAGATTTGTGTATTAGGATTGTTTTGAACCTCCATTAGAGTTTCTTCTGGCTTCATCCTACCCAGGCATACCACAATGAACTCCACCTAGGCAGGGTGTGAAAGGGAATAACAAAAACCAAAAAAACTCTGCTTAGCCTCAGAAGAGAGAATTAGGGAATGGGAAGAAGGTACAGAAAAAAGTAATTTCAGGTTAACAAAGTGTATTTTAATGATGTAAGACCCTTTAAGTGTCTCAGCAGTAGCAGTAGCAGTAGTTGCAGTAGTAGTAATAGCAGTATCAGTAGTAGAGTAATAGTAGTAGTAGTAGTGGTTGTAGTAATAGCAATAGTAGTTGTGATAATATTGGTAGTGGTAGTAGTAGTTGTAGTAGTAGCAGTAGTAATAACTATTATTATTAATAGTAGTAATAGCAGTAGCAGTAGTTGTAGAAGTAGAAATAGTAGTAATAGCAGTAGCAGTTGTAGTAACAATAGTAGTAGTAGTAGCAGTAGTAGTGGTGGTTGTAGTAGTAATAGCAGTAGTAGTAATTGTAATATTAGTAGTAGTAGTTGTAGTCACAGTAGTAATAGTAGTAATTGCAGTAATGGTAGTAGCAGCAGTAGTAGTAGTAATAATATTAGTAGTAGTAGTAGTAGTAGTAGTTGTAGTAACAGCAGTAGCAATAGTAATAGCAATAGCAGTAGTAGAGTTAGTAGTAGTAGTTGTAGCAGCAGTAGTAATAGCAATAGTGGTAGTAGCAGCTGTAGTAGTAATAATAATAATATTAGTAGTAGTAGTAGTAGTAGTAGTAGTAGTAGCAGCAGCAGCAGCAGCAGCAGCAGCAGCAGCAGCAGCTGTAGCAGCTGTAGCAGTAGTAGTGGGATCTGGAGTTAGGAAGACCTGAGGTCAAATTGAGCCTCAGTTACTTATTATAACTGGATAATTCTGAGCAAGTCACCTTCCATTTCCTTATCTGAAAATGGGGATCATAATTCTACCTACCTTCTTGGATTGTTGAGGGGATGGAATAAGGGAACACGAGTAGAATACCTCGAAAATCCTAGAGTACTATATACTAACTCCAGCTCCCAAGCTTTACTCAGACATCTTACTGTCTAAATAATTATCCCATTTTTAACAAATATTTTTCCTCTAGGACAGCAATTATATACCTATTTAAAGATGATAGTTCTATTCTCATTGTTCTTTGTATTAGTATTTAATGAATAAATCCAAAAGGGTATCTTAAGTAATGGATTAAATTATCCTGAAGTATATATATATATATATGTATTTTCCCCAGGGAGGTTTGACTGGATTGTTTACCTTAAGTTTCTTCAAATGTAAAGTGAGGACATTGGGGCAGGCAGTGAATAATGCACCAGCCCTAGAGTCAGGAGTCCCTGAGTTCAAATCTGGTCTCAGACACTTTAATAATTACCTAGCCATGTGGCCTTGGGCAAGCCACTTAACTCCATTGCCTTGCAAAAATAGAAAAATAAAAAAAAAAAAGTGAAGTAATAATGGCCCTTGCTTCACCCAGCTGGTGGGAAGATCAAATGAGATAGTTATAAAAAAATCATTCTCTCTCTCTCTACATATCTATATCTGTATAGATAGATAGATAGATAGATAGATAGATAGATAGATAGATGGATGGATAGAGATAGGGGCCCCGACGGCCCCTCCCGCACTGGCCGCCCCTCCTCCCTCCCTGGCTCTGGTCACATCCGGGCCTTAACGCCTCCTGGCAGGCTCCAGTGCCAGCCGACGCCCCCATGGCGGCCAGGGCCGAGGCGGCCTTCAAGCAGCAGCGGCTCCCGGCCTGGCAGCCCCTCCTGGCGGCGGGCAGCGCGCTGCTGGCCCTGCTCGCCGCAGGCCTGCCCTTCGTGCCCACCGGCACCGGCGCGCTGGTCACCTCCCGCGGCGCGGCCGAGATGGCGCTGGACTACACGGGCGCGGCGGGCGGCGCCGGGGCCCCGCGGGTGCGACGTGCCCTTCGCGCTGCCCCGCGCCCCGCACGGACCCGTCTTCGTGTACGGGCTGTCCAACTCCTCCCAGAGCCACCGCCGCTACTTGCGCTCCCGCGACGACGCCCAGCCGCGCGGCCCAGCCCAGCTGCGAGCCCCACCGCGGCGCGGCGGCCCGTGGCGCCCTGCGGGGTCATCGCCACCAGCATGTTCCCCGACCCGCCGCGGCTGTAACGCCTCAACGGCAGCGCCCCCGTGCCCGTGCCGCTGCTGCGCAGGGGCATCGCCTGGTGCAGTGACAGGGCCGGCAAGTTCGGCAACCTGTGGGAGGCCTTCCGGGGCGGCCGCAGCCTGTGGGAGGCCTTCCGGGGCGGCCGCAGCCTGTGGGAGGCCTTCCTGTGGGAGGCCTTCCGGCGCGGCCGCAGCCTGTGGGAGGCCTTCCGGGGCGGCCGCAGCCTGTGGGAGGCCTTCCGGGGCACCGCGCGGCCCAACTGGCCCCGGCCGCCGACGTCAACGAGGACTTCGTGGTGTGGCTGCGCACGCGGCGCTGCCCACCTTCCGCAAGCTGTACCTGCGCATGCGCAGGAGACGCTGCCCGAGGGCGCCTCCCTGCTGCGCGGCACCTACAACTACCGGGTCCGCGCCTTTGACGGCCGGAAGCGAGTGACCCTCAACACGGCCTCGTGGCGGGGGCAGGAACCCCTTCCTGGGCGTCGCCTACATCTCGGTGGGCGCCATCTGCTTCCTGGTGGGAGGGGAGGTGCTGGTGCGCCGGCATGCCCGGCTGACCTGGTGTTGGGGAAGGCAGGACGCGGAGCCGGCCTCGCCGCCGAATGCCCGCGCCCCGGGTCGTGCGCCCTTGCTGAAGCCGGGGGCATCCGGCGCCTTAATCTTTTAGAAGTTGTATGCAAACTTTTTTCCATTAAGAGAACCCGGATGCATAACTTTCTTTCCATTCATTTTTAAGAGAAGCCGAATACAAACCATTTTCCCTTAATTTTTTTAAGGGAACCCGGATGCACAACTTTTTTCCCCTTAATTTTTTAAAGAGAAGCTAAATGCAAACTTTTTTCCATTAATTTTTTAAGAAAAGTTGAATGCAAACTTTTTTTCCATTATTTTTTAAGAGAAGTTAAATATACTTTTTTCCTTAATTTTTTTAAGAGAACCCGGATGCACAACTTTTTCCCCTTAATTTTTTAAAGAGAAGCTAAATACAAACTTTTTCCAATAATTTTTTTAGGTGGTTTTTTTTTGCAAGACAATTGGGGTTAAGTGGCTTGCCCAAGGCCACACAGCTAGGTCATTATTAAGTGTCTGAGACTGGATTAGAACCCAGGTACTCCTGACTCCCAAGTCCGGTGCCTTATCCACTACGCCACCTAGCCGCCCCCCCATTAATTTTTTAAGAAAAGTTGAATGCAAACTTTTTTCCATTATTTTTTAAGAGAAGCTAAATGCAAACTTTTTTCCCTTAATTTTTTAAGAAAAGTTGTATGCAAACTTTTTTCCTTTAATTTTGCCAAGAGAACCCGGATGCCTAACTTTATTTCCATTAATATTTAAGAGAAGCCAAATACAAACTTTTTTCCCTTAATTTTTGTAAGAGAACCCAGATACATAACTTCCTCCCCCCTTAATTTTTGTAAAAGAACCCGGATGCATAACTTCCCCCCCCTTTTCCATCAATTTTTTTAAGGGAACTCAGATGCATAAACTTTTTTCCAGTAATTTTTAAGAGAAGTTGAATGCAAACTTTATATATATATTTAATTTTTCTAAGAGAACCCCGATGCCTAACTTTTTTTCCATTAATTTTTTAAGAGAAGCCAAATACAAACTTTTTCCCTTAATTTTTTTAAAAGTTGAATGCAAACTTTTTTCCATTAATTTTTAAAAGAACCCAGATGCATAACTTTTTTCCATTAATTTTTTAAGAGAAGTTTGAATGCAAACTTTTTTCCATTAATTTTTTAAAGAGAAGCTGAATGAAACTTTTTTCCTGTAATATTTTAAGAAAAGTTGAATGCAAATTTTTCCCCTTAATTTTTGTAAGAGAACCTGGATGCATAACTTTTTTCCATTAATTTTTTAAGAGAAGCTGAATACAAATGTTTTTCCCCTTAATTTTTGTTAGAGAACCCAGATGCATAACTTTTCTTACACTAATTTTTTAAGAGAAC
The DNA here is from genome assembly GCF_037893015.1 of Macrotis lagotis. NCBI lineage: Eukaryota > Metazoa > Chordata > Mammalia > Peramelemorphia > Peramelidae > Macrotis > Macrotis lagotis. The sequence goes on from NC_133661.1 coordinate 91,907,286, forward strand.
CCACATTTTTTTAAAGAGCCTTGTCCCATGCTTTTTCACCATAGATGACTTGTGAAAATATCAGCAGAAATTAGCTATAGCTGTATTGATCACGTCAACACTGTGACTGCTGAAATGGCTTTTATTGTTTGCTTCTTATTGGACCCTTGTCCACATGATGTATACAGCTTCTTTCCCATAAATGTTTAATGTTTGTGCTCTGTGGGTAATATTATATATGCAGTTAATACTGTATAAGCATGTTTATTGTATAAAGAAATAAAAAGATGTTTAAGAATATATATATTATATACACAGATAATACTGTATAAGCATGCTTATTGTATAAAGAAAAGGATAAAAAAAGATGTTTAAGTATATATATATGTATATATATATATGTATATATATATATATATATATATATATATATATTATTACTTAATATCCCTTCAGGGATCAAAAGGTGATGAGAAGGTAAAGAAAGCTAGATCTAAATAAAAGATTTCCTCTCTTTCATATGTTGTGCATCCAGGCTTCAAGTACCATCTTTCTTAAGGTAATTAATGTATTCAGTTTTACATTGTAGAGACCTATGATGGACTTAAAGTGCCATCTTTGTTAAGGTGGTTAATATATTCAGTTTACCCAGAAAAGTCTTCAGGTATCATTTTTGTTGAGTTGGTTAATATGTTCAATTTACCCAGTAGTAACCTATGATAGGCTTCAAGTACCATCTTTCTTAAGGTGGTTAATATATTCAGTTACCCAGAAAAGTCCTATGGTAGACTTCAAGTATCATTTTTGTTGAGTTGATTAATATATTCTATTTACCCAATAGTAACCTATGATAGGCTTAAAGTATCATCTTTGTTAAGGTGGTTAATATATTCAGTTTGCCAGTAGAGACCTATGTATAGCCTAGCTCTGATGTAATAGGAAATGCTTAACATACATAGTACAGGAATGAATTATTAGTCATGTCTAAAAAGATTAGACCATGTACCTAATGGATAGAATTTAAAATTCTTATTTCCATTGGCTAAAGTCAGTAAAGTCAGGTATCCCAGCTAACTTTAAATGTTTCATGTCTTGAAAATGTATATTTTAGTTAATAAGAAAAGATGGCTTAATTGAATTCAAATTGTTATTTACTACATTTAATTTTCAGTGTATGTATCTGTACATTTATATAGAAAAGGGTATGTTTATTCTGAATTTATGCTTTATCCCATGTTACGTTTTAAATCAAAAGTGGGTATTGTATTGTCATTAGATATATACTCATTTAAAGATTAATAGTATAAAGTTAATGGTATAAAAGATACCATACATCTTAATACTTTATATAAATTTCCAATTGGATTATATGTAAGTCATATACTCATATATGACTTGTTTATTCATAAGAAAATTACTTGCATGGCATCCTTAACAAGTAACCTTCACAAAAACTTTTAAAAAACTGATTCTACAGTTCTAAAATATGTTCTTTATATGGAAATTTTTTTTAAGTTGACTCCCCAGATTTTGTCAGCTGTTTTCAACATTAGGAATATTCCACTTGACAAATTGTTTCCTTAGGCTTTACATTAATTGAGATTCTCTCCTCCTCACTTGTCTCAAATTGACATCAAGGAGTGTTAAGGAGAAATATCTTCCATCTTTTATTCTCATCTGAGAATTAAAAGAACATTAAAAGAACAAATGAAGAGCTTTTCCGTGAATGTCTAGGATCTACTGAAGTTGGAATCCTAAAATGGCTTTGAAGTTTATCCATCTTACAGATGTATTTTAGGGCTGAATTCTCTCCTATCTCTCCTCACTTTGAGCCATATAGAATTAGTGTAGCCTAAATCTAATGAATATGAAATCTTTATTTGGTCTTTGTGAAGGATTAAGAAAGAGAAATATTTTTATCTTGCAAGTTTTATGCCAACTTTAGGGCTATATCTAGCATTCTGCTTTCAAAAAAAACTGAACTTAATTTTAAGGCATCTAATTTATAGTTTGAAGATTAGTAAATACTTTAAAGATTGTGTGTTAACTTGTAGGTTTTGAGGTGTTAAAAGGTTTCCCATTTTAAATAGTTATACAGTAAATAAAGGCTTGAGAAATTTCACTGAAATCAATAAGACAGGTTTTTTAATTGGAAAATTATTATATATTACTTAATGGAGGAAGGCCTTACTAAAGAGTGAATTAATATAATTTGTTTATTGGCTAGTGATGAAATTTCTTTGTATTTTTGAAAGATTACTTTGTTAGCATACATTACAGCTTAATAAAAATGAACTGGGTTTTAAAATAGTGCTTTTTTTCCCTTCTTTCTTTTAAACATCAGAACTTAAAGGGACCTTAGAAATTATAGCTGTTATTTTTGTGGGTATCCCACAAAACCCCTCAGTCAGTGATGTCTAAAAATATAAAAGGTCCACAGTAAGTAACTTGTTAACTATTTTCATTATCATGCAGACAATCTGGCTCTCAAAAAAAAAAAAGACAGATACTTCTTTTTGCAGAAATGTTGATGAATCACATATAAAAATAAAATACCAAGATAGTATAGTAAGAAAATTGTGGCATGGTGAGAGTATGGTGAGAAAATTGTGAACATGAGCTTTTTTATCTAGTTGACCCTCCACTCATTGACCCCAGTGTTTTCATGTGAGTTCTTAAAGACTGTGCCAGAGCAACATAAGCACTGATAGTTTTTTAACCAAGCTGGAAAGGTTTGGAATGTGACCCTAGCAACAGATTCTAGTCTTGCTAAGTTTGGAGAGCTTCAGCACTGAAGGATTTGGCCACCAATTGATGTAATTTTATTACAGGAAGTGAGGAAGCAGCTAGCTAGGTGAACTAGTATGCTAGTCGTGGAGTCAGAAGGACTTGAGTCCAAATTCTGTTTCAGACAGTTTCTAGCTATGTCACGTTTGGTTCCTCATTTGTAAAATAGAGGTGATAATGGCACCTCCATCCTAGACTTGTGAGGATAAAATGAGATCGTGTCAGTAAAGTACTTTGCAAACCTTGTACTCTATAAGTTATTATTCATAGGCAAAAGACTTCAAAGGAAGGATTTGAACCCATGTCATCTGATTCCAGATTTAGGACTCCATCTGTGGAGGGAAGTATTTTAAAGAGAGATAATAAGGCTTTTTTTTTCTTTCCTGCTTTGTCCTTCTGACCATCTTCCTTTAAGCCATTACTGTACTCAAAACACCCCTACAAAGATTGACCTGGGTATGTAGTAGGCAGCTAATGGAATAATTAGAATAATTATAAACTCAGTTGCCTGACAGCTTACGTGATTTTCCAGAAATTGCTACAGATCTTTTTTTTTTAATGTGTTTCTGGAAATATTGGCTAATTCTAATGCTAATAGGCATTCAACTGGTAAAGGAAGGTGGTTGTTGTACAGAGGGTTGCTTTTAATTTCCTGGACATCTCCTTCCTATGGATTAGCACAAAGGACCTTGGCAGGGTAGATCTCCTGTGATTCCTCTTCTCTTTGCCAAAAATGAAGTAAGCAGAGGGCAAAGCTCTGGCCCCAGGGGCTTCTACTGAAAGAAATAATAAGTAAACATGCCATCTGCTGATAAAACTCATCAAGCTCCTACTTCTAATTACAGCACAGCTTTTACTTAAGAGCTGGGCCACACTGCAATCAGAGTTTTGGAGATTTTTAATAGTATTTCTCAACCAATTCATTTTCACTCTTCTTTAATCCTTAAAAAAAAAATAGTCAACACCCTCTCTCCACTGACATATACAGAACGAGAATACTCTATCAAGGAAGAAGGCTGCATATATTGTCAAATAATCATCAATGAGAGGATGTTTCCTTTATCTGTTGATTCTTGATTGGTGCGTTTTTGTTGTCTTTATTGGGTTAAATGCATTATTTTAATAATAAACATATTGAGAGGCAGTGTAGAGTATTAGAGGTCCAGCCTTGGACTCATGGAGGCCTGGGTCCGAGCTCAGCATTTCACAAATGACATACTAGCCATACATAACCATGAACAAGTTTTTTAACCTCTTAGTCAAAGGTACCTGAAGTAGATAATAAGTTACAGACTAGTTGCCAATGTGTATTGGTGGAGGGAGTTCAAAATATTGGGGAAATTGGCATTTTAGAAATGAGCTCCTCAACCTATGATGATGATGATAAAGATGATGCTGATAGTAATAACTAGCATTTATATAGCTTTACAACCATCTAAATGTATTCTCACAAAACCCTGAGGGATGGGTACTGTTATAATTTTACATATGAGGAAACTGAGGCAGACAGAGGTTGAATGACTTACCATGGATCACATAACTAAAGTATCTGCAACTAGATTTGAACTCTGTCCTCCTAACTCCAGATCAACCATTTTATCCACTGTGTCACCTTTGTTGTGGTTCAATCATTTCAATTGTGTTTAACTCTTCATGGCCCCATTTAGGGTTTTCTTGGCAAAAATACGTAGTGGTTTTCCATTTCCTTCTCCAGTTCATTTTACAGATGAGGAAACTGAAGCATATTGGGTTAAGTGACTTGCCCAGGGACAAACAGTAATTGTCTGAGACCAGATGTTAATTCAAGATGAATCTTTCTGACTCCATATGGCACTCTATCTCCTCTGCCACCTAGCTGCCCAATCTCCACATAGGAACTTACTATTGAACTGGTTAGCTACAATATTCAGAAGTAAAATCCCAGTATTGTATCTACATTTTGCAAAAATAATTCACATGTACAAAATATTTTCAAGGTTAACAAATCATTTTCCTCATGATTTCAATATAACAACATATAGCTCTCCTTGAAGAAGCAATATAATTAGAATAAATGACTGAATAAATTAATTTTAGAAAAGTACAGTGTTAAAAGTGTAGATTTCTCCACTTTGCCTCACTACATAACCCATATAATTTGCTTTTAAAATATTACTCCAATGAATTTGTTATCCCACATTGTGGATATTCCTTTCAATGATACACACCATAGCTTGTCCATGTCTACCTTTCTTGATATCCTTGATATCAGGGACTGTTATATTTCTGCCTTTATATCTCTAATGATTAGTACATAGTAGACAGTTACAAATGCTCATTGATGATTATTTGACAATATATGCAGCCTTCTTCCTTGATAATCCCTTGTCTCTCTACTAAGAGGAAGAAGGTATAAATCTCTTCTCTTTTCCAAGACCAAGACTGGAAATTACAATAACATATTTAGACTCCTCCTATTGTTCTTTTTTAATTTACATTATTGTAGTTTTGGTGCATATTGTTCTATTTATTTCGCTACCAATTTCTATAATCTTGTTTTTAAAATCCTTTCTTATGGCAAAAGACACTATATTCACTGAGGATCCTTTTTCAGTTATTCTCCTATTCAATAGACAACCACTTTGCAAAAATAAACAAGCTAATGCCACTATAAATATTTTATTATCTTTTGTTTCTATTGTTGACCTCCTTTTGGTATATAAACCAATAGTGGGGTCACTGAGTTCTCCAAAGTAGTTGAATCAATTGTTGACTTAGTTTTATAAAGCTTTCTGTTTCTGATATACAGATCTGGTGTCTGCATGCTACTATAAGAGGCACTCAATAGAGTTTCTGTTAGGGCTTGTGAAATACAACTTGAAAGTCAGCTTTGAAAAAAAAATAATTAGAAAAAAAGTAAGTCACATAAAAATCCTGAATTGGATGTTCTACTTTAAGATGCTATCCCTTAGGGGCAGCTAGGTGGCACAGTGGACAGAGCACCAGCCCTGGAGTCCGGAGGACCTGAGTTCAAATGGAACCTCAGACGTCTAATGAATACCTAGCTCTGTGATCTTGGGCAAGTCACTTAACCTCATTGCCTTGCCAAAAAACAAACAAAAAAACAGATGCTCTCCCTTTAGTAGTAGTCATTTCTTAGGAATTTGATATTTAAAGTTTCTAGTAACTTTAAACTTTCCTATTTTGAACATTTAAAAGATTCACTTGATACTTCTTTCTGAATTTCTTTTGCTTCATTTTGTTTGAATCATCTTTCTCCCCACTACTTAAAGAGATATAATAGACTTTGTCATATCCATGATCTCATTAGTATGTTTCCTACACCATTTCTCAAACTGCTCCAAGAAACCTTGAAACAGCTCAAAGGGTGAGTCTTTTAGTGTGTTTTAATGAGCCTTATGTTATTTGTTGAGTCATTACAATAGTCATTTTAAAAAATTACTGCAATAGTTTTGTTAAGATTTTGTTTAAAGTGAAGTGATCTATCACTATGGAAAATTTCGAGAAACACCACCCTACACCTTTTCAAAATGCAGCTCAACCATACCTTCTCATCCTGTGCATTTCTTACTCATGTCTAACCACCTTCCCAATCTGGGTCAGGGGTTCTTAATATAATTTTTTGGTGCCATAGACCACTTTGGCAGTTTAATGAAGCCTCTGAACCCCTTCTCAGAATGGTATTTTTTTTTAGGTTTTTGCAAGGCAATGGGGTTAAGTGGCTTGCTCAAAAGGCCACACAGCTAGGTAATTATTAGGTGCCTGAAGACTGATTTGAACTCAGGTACTCCTGACTCCAGGGCCGGTGCTCTATCCACTGCGCCACCTAGCCGCCCCAGAATGTTATTTTTTAATTCATAACAGAATGAAATGTTAAATTTCAGTAAGAGGTTAGTGAAAAATAAAATATATTTTTCCCACTCTACTTCACAAATTCCCTGATATTTATTCCATAGGGAATATAGACTCCTTAGGGATATATAGATGCCAGATTAAAAACTCCTGCTCCAGTTCTTTTCAAATTTAAAAATTAATTCTTTTAAATTATTTTTTCTTTTTTAATATCAGTTCAACATCTATCATTCTCTTAACATAACTGGACCATTTTCTTTCCAAATTGTCCATATCTTGAATTATATCTTTATAACACTTCATGAACAGTATAGAAAACCATCACTATCACTGGTAACATTGCTTATGTCTTCTTTGTCCATAATACTTTGGAAATAATCTTCTAAACCAAAGATGTCAAGTTCTTTATCAACAGGTTCACATGCAGTCTGAAGGAGATTAAAAATATAATTAAGAAAATGCTAACAATATAATATAACAAAGATATTACATTTTAAACCTAAATCAATATGCAGAGCACTATAGTCTCCATTCACAGATTAGTGACCCTCAATTTGATATCATTCTTCTAAATGATTGTCAATCCTGCCTTCCATATCTTTAACATCTTTTTCATACCATATCCCTATTTATTAAAATCCAGTGGTCTCCTAGTGCTTCCAAATTCTTTTCTGTGACATTTAAACCTCTTTACAAACTAACTTCAGCCTATTTTTCCAATCTCCCCTCTTTGAATTCTGTGATCCAACCAACTGGTCAACTTGGTGTTCCATACACAATCTCCTTAATGTTATCCTGGTGGTCCCCCTGTGTCTTGGAATGATTCACTGCACATCTTCCACATCTCGAATTCCAATTTCCTTTAAGATTCAGCCCCAGCATTATCTCATATAGGAGATCTTTCCTAATCTGTGAAATCCTGGAAAGTATGGACAATCTTTAACCTTTTATCTCCCCAGAGCCTAGCACATGATGGAGCTTATTAACTGACTCCCACATGGAGGGAACATTTCCTCCCCAAACTACTATATAGTTGTTGATGTTTTTTATTTATTCTGCATACACTATATAAATTCACGCTCTCTCTTGTTCTCTCTCTGTGTCTCTCTCTTTTTGTCTCTATCTCTCTGTGTCTGTCTGTCTCTATATTTATCTCTCTGTCTTTATCTCTATGTGTGTGTGTGTGTCTCTCTCTCTCTGCCTTTCTGTCTCTCTCTGTGCCTGACTGTCTCTCTTTATATAAAAGTATATCTCTCTATAAATATATATGTTTCTCTCTGCTTCTATCTCTGTCTCTCTGTCTCTGTCTCTCAGTCTTTGTGACTCTCAGTCTCTCTGACTCTCTCTTTTCTCAGATTCCTTAGAAGCAGAAACTGTTCAGCTTTTATTTTTGACTCATTCTTAATGCTTATCACAGTTCCTGGCACATGGAAAGTTTAATAAAAGATTATTGATTAATTAATTCACTCCCTTATCCCACTTAGCCATTATCACTACAGAAACCTTAAAAAGGTTTCAGGGGAGTAAGAGTCACTTTGTATTTCTTTTCTTTTTCATGGGTTGACATGGCCCCAAAGCTCATCATCTTCTGGTCAACTTGATAGTAATAAACCTCTCAATATAGCTCTGGGTTAATGCTTGAAAAGTTGATTCATTCTGTACTGGAACCATCCTCAAAATCCTTTGAACTTGAACAACCTGTCAAAATTTTTATTCAACTTTTATAGACTTGAGAACTCTAGGTCAGTTCTATATTCTTATGAGCAATTAAGAAGGACTGTTGTAGAGAAGTTATTCAATAATATTTTGGTTTTTTTGATTATATGCTACTTAAGAGACTATAAAATATTTATTTTACTTGGATAGTTACAAACTTTAATGATGAATTTTATAATGTAAGTGGCCAAGAAGCTTTGTAACATATTTATCAGCAAAAAATGTCTTCTTTGTGCTGAAAAATGAGTTATTTTAATTTCAATTCAATCATTTTCAGTTGTACTCAACTCTTCATGACCCCATTGGGGTTTTCTTGGCAAAGATATTGGAGTAGTTTGCCATTTCCTTCCCCAGCTCATTTTACAAATGAGGAAATTCAGGCAAACAGGGCTAAGGGACTTGTCCAGTGGTCACTTAGCTAGCAAGTATCTGAGACCAGATTAGAACTCCCAAAGAGGAGTCTTCTCCTGACCCAGTGTTCCAGCCACTGCATCACCTCAGCTGTCCAGTTATTTTAATTTTAACTTCATATTTAGAGTCATATAAATGTCAGAGGATTGTAGATTTAGAGCTAGATGGAATTTTAAAGGCCAATTACTTACATTTCCTCATTTTACAGATCAGGAAACTGAGACTCGGTGAGGTTAAGTGACTTGCTCAGAGTCATTCAGCTAGCAAATGTCTAAGGTAGAATTTGAATTCAGGTTATCATAAACTGAAGTCCAGTTCTCTAGCCACTTTACCATGGTTCCCCTCACCAGTATTTAGTGTCTGAGTAGTTTTTAAATTTTCTCTTTCAGGATCATCTTATTAAAAAAAACATATAACTAATGAAACTACCTACCTTTAGCAGATTTAAAATTTCTTATCAAAATCATAATATCATTGGATATAGGTATATGCCAACTTTATAATGGTTTACATTTATCATTCCAAATCAGTCCCTCTTCTAATAGGAAAAAGTCTGGTACTCAGAATTCTAAATCAGATAAAAGTCCAGAACTAGGCAAGCTGACAATCAACCCTCATCCTAAATCTTTGACCCATCAGTGGATCAACTAGTCCAGAACTCAGCCCAAATTCTCTCCAGGATCAATATTATATGAAGAAGGAAAAAGGAAAAAAAACAAACATTTGTTAACTGCCTGAAGCTTTATGAATATTATTTCATTTGGTTCTCACATCTTTGTGAGGTAGGTACTGGAATTCCCATTTTACCACTGAGAGAACTGAAGTTGATAGAGGTAAAGTGACTTGCTCAGGGTCATACATCTAAGGAAAGTCTGAGTCTACATTTGAACTCAGGTCTTCCAAGACCACTCCTCTATCCATTTTGACCAACTTAACATACAAAAACATTTAGAGTCACTTTTTTGTGATGGCAAAGAAGAAGAAACAAAGAGGTTCCCCAATCAATTGTGAATTTATATTATATAAATATAATGAAAGATCATTGAATTATAGGAAAGGAAGGAGGATAAAAAAATTACAGAACTTTAGGCCTTGTTAAAAGAAAGAACATTTTATAGAGGAAACTTCAAAAATAAGTATCTGGCCCAATGTCACACAACTTCTTGTCACCAGATCAGTTCATGTCTGGTCCTATACCTCCACTAAATTTAATTTCCTCAATTTCAGATGAAGAAATAAAAGCCTAGAGGAATCTAAATGACTTTCTAAGGTCACACAATTAGTTAGTTGGCTATTTTCTATTAAAAATTATATTTTGTCTAAATTTGATCATATTTATGACTCAGGTGTTTTTCAGTTTTATTTACCTGCCTCATAATATTTCTTTCCCTTAATAGAAAAACTCTAGCTCATCAATGGAAATTTAACTTGTATTCATGCTGAATACTTTGATTCACCTCTTTTTAGCTGCACATAGAATCGCCTATGTATTTTCAGATAAAACTTAAAAGACTGTAGTTGAAGCTGATGTGAATGATTACATTGAAGGTTTTAGTAGATAGGAGAATTCAGAAATCAATGTTTTTCATCTCACTTCAGGATCAAAATATATATTTTAGGAATATATGTCTTTTGAGCTGAATACACTACAAATCCAAGGTCTTCCTGCTGTAGCCTGTTTTATTTTCTGATATCTGCAAATCCAGGTATGAGAAGTACCACACCAAACCCAGCTTTTTTTTCTAGGAATGATTGTGGTTTGATTCCTTGAAATGATCTATGTAAAATACATTGGTACAGTTTTTGTCTAATTGATATATACATATATATATATATATATATATATATATATATATATATATATATATATATATCTGTTCTTCTGATAATAGGCATGGGGACTATCAGAGATCATTAAAGTCAACCAATTCATTTTTCAGATAAGTAATCTAAGACTGAGAAAAATTAAGTGACCTGTCTAGCATCCCTCAATTAGGAAATATATAAGGAAGAATTTGAATTCAGCTCTTTCTGACTCCAAGCTTCTACTCTAGCCACTATGCCATCTAGAATCCTCTTTGCAGAAAGCATAGCCAGGTGTGTCAGCATACCCTGGAATAACATTCTCATTGTCCCTTCCCCATCTTAGTGAATGATTTCTTCCCTCATCACTCTGGCTGATCTACCATCTACTTATATGCAAGGGAAGTTATTGTTACTCCCAAACTAAGACCCACAAAATATAAATATATTCTAGAAACTCTACAATAAAGTCAAACATAGAAATTGTGTCTTCATTCAAAATACATGGTTTATGCTACTAGAGCATTAGATTTCCTAATTTGGTTTCACAACACCTCAATACTTCATGAGACATCTATTGAGGTCAGAGAAGAAATGTTCCATTATTTCTAAGCTATAATCCAAGAATAAGTCATGTATTGATTTTGTAAAAAGTATCAAGTGATGTGAAAAGATTATTTGTGATCCTTAAGCCTATGTATTACACTATATAGCTACTGTTTCATAAAGTCTAAAATTAAAACTTGTACAACAAAAACTGTCTCATAATGCATTTAATTCAATTATATTCGAAAATAATTGAAAAGAATTGCTCATTCATTCATCCATTCAAGAAACATTTGTTGTAATTTTATGTGCTGTGTCAGTAGAGATATAAAAATACATAGATACAGGTCTATCCTGTAATAATATTTTTATAATTAAATAATAATAGAGGTTAGATTCAGAGAGAATCCATAGGGAGTCAGATGCAGGATAACAGCAAAATACATATATGTATTTATTGCCAATATTAAAAATTACCTATCAAAACCAACTGGGTTTTAAAAAAATTTATTGTTTTTAGAAATAGAAGGGGGGGGGGGAGAAATAGATGTCTAATCAGGTGACTCTGTCTATTAGTATTCTTTTCTTCCTGAATTTTCTAATTGTATAGATGTAAAATAAAACATTCCTGAGGGTATGGTAAGCAAAATTTTCTGTATTAAAAATATGTGCATCTGCAAAAAATTGAAAATAGGGGGCAGAGCCAAGATGGTTACAAGAATGGATTGTGCCTTAGGCGCTCCCTCATAAATCTTTGAAACTAAGGACTCTAACTAAATTTTCGAGAGACAGAACCCACAGAGGGACCCAATGAGGCAGTTCTCCTACTCAGAGTAACCTGGAAAAGAGCAGAAAGGCTCTGCTCTCCGGAGTTGGAGGGGCGGCCAGTGAGAGGGGTGGCCCGGCCAGACTGAAAGAATTTCAGCCACCTGGAGGCAGCCCCAGGGCATGGGAACCAGTGCTGACAGCAGCAGGTGAGTTTCCTGAGCTACGCCCCAGGGAGCACTGGGCACAACCTGGGGGAACTTCTGCCAAAGCGAGCACGTGAAGCCCAGCCCTCAGGAGGAGAGTGAAGAGAGAGACTGTGGAACTCTGTCCTCTGTCCCTGGAACAGGAGGCTAGGGTTCTGACCACATTCAGATCCTGATCACAGTCTAGGCCCCCCCATAGAACAGCAAGGCCCCCCCACCTCAGCCCCGTGGCAGAGGGGGGCACATATGGTCATTCACAGACCAGGAGAAAGGACTGAGCCTCACACACTGAGATCCTTGTAGGAGTGTCCCAAAAGCTCAGGAAGCACCCGAAAAACAGGCTTAGGCTGGGAAAATGAGCAAGCAGAAAAAAAGAGGAACACCATTGAGAAATACATTACCTATAATCCCAAGAAGGATCAATATACTCAGTCTGAAGATGAGGAGACACAAGCTCCTGCATCTAAAGACTCCAAGAAAAACAGAATTTGGGATCAGGCTATGACAGAGCTCAAAATCAAAGGAGGGAGTTAGAAAAAAAACTGGGAAAAGAAAGGAGAGAGATGGGGGGAAAAACATGAAGATGAAGTCAGCAGCCTAGTCAAGGAAATCCAAAAAAAAAAAAAAAGCTGAAGAAAATTGCATGCTTAAAACCAGCTTAGGTCAAATGGATAAAACAGTTCAAAAAGTTATTGAGTAGAAGAATGCTTTAAAAAACAAAATTGGCCAGATGGAAAAAGAGATAAGAAAACTCTCTGAGGAGAACAAATCCTTCAGACAAAGAATAGAACTCAGGGAGATTGCTGAATTTACGAGAAATCAGGACTCATTACTTCAAAACCAAAAAAATGAATAGAAGAAAATGTGAAACATCCCATTGAAAAAACAACTGATATGGAAAACAGACTTAGGAAAAATAATTTTAAAATTATTGGAATACCTGAAAGTCATGATCAGGAAAAGAGCCTTGACATCATTTTCAAAGAATTACTACAGGAAAATTGCCCTGATATTCTTGAAGCAGAGGGCAAAATAGAAATGGAGAGAATCCACCTATCCCCCTAAGAAAGAGATCCCAAAAAACCAACCCCTAGGAATATTATAGCAAAATTCCAGAACTCCCAAGTCAAAGAGAAAATATTACAAGCAGCCAGAAGGACACAATTCAAATACCATGGAGCTGCAGTCAGGATCACACAGGACTTAGCAGCAACTACATTAAAAGCTAGTAGGGTTTGGAATATAATATACCAGAAGGCAAAAGAGCTTAGAATGCAGCCAAGAATCAACTACCCAGCAAGGCTGAATGTCTTCTTCCAGGGAAAAAGATGGACTTTCAATGAACCAGGGGAATTTCAAGTGTTCCTGTTGGAATGGCCAGAGCTGAACAGAAAGTTTGATCTTCAGATACAGGACTCAGGTGAAGCATGGAGATTGGAGGAGAAGAGGAAACTATGAGGGACTTAATGATGATAAACTGCATGTATTCCTGCATAGAAAAAATGACACTGATAATACTCATATGAAACTACTCAGTTAATAGAGCAGGTAGAAGGAGCTTTTATAGTTGAAGCACAGGAGAAACCTGAATTTGAAGATAAAATATGGTATAAAATGGAGTCAATTGAAAAAAGGGAAATGGAAGGGGAGAAAGAAAAAGGTGAGGGGGAATAGGCCAAGATATTTTATATAATAAGATTTTTCTTTATTACAATGAGCTATTGCAATGATATGGAAGGGGGAAGGAAGGGGGCAAGGGGGAATGAGGGAATCTTCATTCTCATCAGAGGTGGCTAGTAGAGGAAACAGTAAGTATATATATATACATATATATATATATATATATATATATATATATGTATATACTCATTGGGGTATAGGCATCTGGAATAAGAAGGAGAGGGGGGAACAGGAGGAAGGGGGGTGATGTGAGTGATGGAAGAGAGGATGGACCATGGGGGGAGAATGGTCAGATATAATGCATTTTCTTTTTTACTTCTTACAACGGGCTGGGATTGGATGGCCTGTCCGGGACCATAGGGCCAGGTGGATGCTGGGCCTAAGGGATGGTAGGGGGGCTCGGGGCCCCTTGGCCCCAGGACCAGGGATCTGTCTGCTGCACCACTCAGCTACCCTACAGCAGAGTCAGAGTGAAAGGAGAGAGAAAATATAGTACATGGTAGTAGAGAAATACGAAAGGAGGGCATTGTGATCAGCAATGGCGGAAAAATATGGAAGTAAATCTTGTGATGGACTTATCATAAAGAATGTGATCTACCCACGACAGAGTTGATGGTGTTGGAACAAAGACTCAAGCATATTTTTTATTATTGTTATTTTGGGGGGGTACAGGGCAAATGGGGCTGGGTGGCCTGCCTGGGGTTGCATAGCAGGGTGATCGTTGGGTGTCTAAGGCTGGATTTGGACCTGGGTGCTCCTGGCTCAAGGGCCAATGCTCTGTGTGCCACCCAGCCACCCCTACTATTATTACTATTTTATTTTATTTTGGGTCTTTTTTTCTTTTGGGGGTTTTGCAGGGCAGTGGGGCTCAGGTGGCTTGCATGTCACACAGCTGGGTGATTGTTGGGTGTACAGGACCGGATGTGGGCTCGGGTGCTCATGGCTCCAGGGCTGGTGCTCTGTCCATTGCAACACCTGGCCATACCTACAATTATTACTATTATTTTTTTAATTTTAATTTTTTTCTCTCTCCCCTTTACTTTATTGTTCAAGTGAATCTATATTTATGGGGAAGAGGGGGTATTTCATTTACTCTTAAACAAAATATTTTATTAAGGTATAAAAAACATTATTTGTACAAAATGAGAATAAATATTAAATTTAAAAAATTGGAAATAGTTTTAATTGTAGTCTATTTAATATGTATCTGTCTGTAAACATATCTAGTTCTGACTCCAGATATAGTCTCAGTTCTGGTTCCTATTTGGGATCAGTTTCAGAATACTGAGTATTTACCCAAAGCCTGTCAGACTCAAGACCTATATAAAGCTCTGAAAGTCCTTGACAAGACTAAAATGAGATAAATGAAATTCCTGAAGTTACTTCCCAAGTAGGAGAAGCATAAATCAATCTGAACATCTGATTTCTTCAAATGTTTGATTTACTTAGCCTCATTTGGGATGACTATTTGTGACTCAATTGCACTCCGCCATTCATGAGTGATCCCATCAGCAAGATTTCATATACATATCTTGGGCTCATCGGAAGAACAGGTTTGGTAAATCCATTTAACAGCACAGGCAAGGAGAAACAGGGAAAATTATAATAAAAGCTTGACAGGGAAGTTGTGACAGATGCAATGTCTATTTGACAAATTTATAGTGAAGGCAGAATGCCTTATATATTAAAAAAAAAAATAACATTGAGGATTATCTGAAAACTGAAATAGTAACTTCCCTGATTCTTTCAGCACCTTTATTACTGCTGCTATTGGTAGTGTAGTATTGCTGTTGTTGTTGTTGATGGTGGTGATGGTGGTGGTGGTAGTAGTAGTAGTAGTAGTAGTAGTAGTAGTAGTAGTAGTAGTAGCAGCAGCAGAAGCAGCACAGCAGCAGGGTAGTAGCAGTAATAGTAGTAATAGTAGCAGTAGGAGTAGCAGCAGTGATGGTGGTGATGCTAGTGGCAGTGGTGGTGGTGATAGTAATAGTAGTAATATTAATAATAACCATACCATAATAATGATTTAAAACAATAATAATTGGTGGTAAATATATATAATTTAAATCAAATTTTAAGGTTTGCAAGGAGCTTTACATGTTGTTTTATTTGCTCCTCATAACAACCCTATCAACTTGGAAACTCCGTGGCACTGTCTTGCCTTTCTTTGCATTCCCAGGACTTAGTACAGTGCCTGGAACATGGTAGGCCCTTAATAAATGCTAGCTGACTGACAATTATAATCTCTCTTTGACAAATCAGGAAAAAAGAGTGTGAGAATGATTGAATTCCCTTGGGTCACACAGTGTCTGAGGATAGGTCCTCTATTCACTATTTAATTTACCTGACTCAACATGTGTGTAGGGTATGCAAGGTAGAACCTTCAAAAAATAAAAAAAGGAAAATAGCTGACACATAGGAAGCTTGATTATTTTAAGGTCCTCGACATACATCATCTCATTTGATCCTCACAATAGCCTTAAGAGAGAAACAGTGTAAGAATTATTAGCCCTATTTTATGGACAAGTAAAGAAGTTCAAAGAAATTAACTCAATTGTCCAGGGTCACAGACATAATATAGAAGTCAGGACTCAAACTCCTTTTCTGACTCTTAGTTAAATGTTCTTTGCATTACTAAAGTACCAACATCATTGCCATGATGAGATCATGGTCAATAGCAGATGGAGGTCTATGTGACCATAAAAAAGGAGTGTGTCCTTTAGTGGCCAAAGGACAAGACAGGCTAGTGTGGTAGCAAAAACTAAGGAGAATATAAGCAAATAACCCAGATAAGTAGTCAAGATCACAGACAAGGGATATCATCAACAAGAACCTAATTTTGGTGTAGTTCTGGTTCAGTCCAGGGAGTCTATAAAATATAAAACAGAATACGGTGTGGGTAGGTAAAAGCCTGCATCTATATGTAGAGAAAACAAGAAATAAATAAGAATTCATGAACATCATCTTCTTACCTGAGAATTAAATGTGATGCATATGAGAGGTAGTTCTTATATAGGACCCTGGTCTTGGAGTCAGAAGGACCTAGGATCAAGTCTTGTCTATGGGAAATACCATATGTTCAAGTCAGCTAACTGCTCAAAGCCCTTATACAATTCTCTGAGACTATAAACTTCAGAGTAATTGCTACTTTACAGAGGAAGAGAGAATTTGCTCACCAGGAGTTGCCTTTTCCAATGAAGGGAAGAAAATAAATCTATGGATTTGCAACATTGACCTAGAAGGGTATGACTCTTCAACCTACTATTGGAAATATGTTAAGGCTTTTTTTTTAACATTTCAAGTATTTATAACATTGTACAGGTAGGACTAGGGCAGCTAGGTGGTTCATTAGCATTGAACTGAACTGGGAGTCAAGAAGGCATCACTTAACTGAGTGATCCTGGGAAAATCACTTAACCCAGGTTCTCTTGGCTTCTCACCTGGAGAAGGAAAATGGAAACTGGAGCTGGAGAAGGAAATGTAAAAACCACTCCTGTATCTTTGCCAAGAAAATCTCAAATGGGATCACAAAGAGCTATGAAAAATGTTTGAACTGAATGAACTGAGTCAGATAAATGACTGAAGTGAATGGACATGGAGGATTAAAGTACCCCCTCATTGCAAGGCTACAATATTTTCAAAGTATTAACTGGATGAAGGGAGGCAGAAGTAGATAAAGGGCTAGAATCTGGCTATAGGAAGACCTACAGTCAGATCTGGACTCAACACTAATTAGTTATGTGATCTTGGACAAGTCACTTAATTTCTATTTGTCTCTATTTGCCTATTTGCTAATGAACAAAATGGGGAACTTGAACTAGAATTTTCAATAAAGTTGGTTCCAATTCTTTTTTTAATTTTTTTATTTTTTTCCAACTACATGCAAAGATAATTTTCAACATTCATTTTCGTAAGGTTTTGAGTTTCATATTTTCTCCCTCTCCCAACAGAAGCAATCTAATATAGGCTATACATATATAACCCTGTTATACATAGATCCATATTTATCATGTTGAGAAAAAAGAATCAAATCAAAACAGGAAAAACATTAGAGAAAAAAAATATAATATGCAAGACAACTTTTAAAACTTGAAGATAGTAAGCTTTGGTCTGCATTTCAACTCCATAGTTTCTTCTCTAGATATGAATGGTATTTTCCAACAAAAGTCTTTTAGAATTGTTTTTGATTATTTTGCTGCTGAAATGAACAAGTACATCAAGACTGATCACCACCTCATGTTGTTGATAGTATACAATGTTCTTCTGGTTCTACTCACTCCACTCAGCATCAGTTCATGCAAGTTTCCAGGCTATCCTTAAGTCTCATCCCTCATGAACTCTTATAGAACAATAATGTACTTTCACATTCATATACCACAATTTGTTCAGCCATTCCCCAACTGATGGGCATCCCCATAAACTCTAATTCTTTGATGGTGGGCTAGGTGGCAATGGTTAGAGCACTGGCCCTGGAGTCAGGAGTACCTGAGTTCAAATGCAGCCTCAGACACTTAATAAATTACCTAGCTGTGTGGCCTTGGGCAAGCCACTTAACCCCATTGCCTTGCCAAAAAACCTAAAAAGAATATCTAATTCTTTGCCACTATAAAAACCGTTGCTATAAATATTTTTGTACATGTGGGGCTTTTACCTTTTTTGTGATCTCTTTGGGATATAGACCTGGCAGTTGTTTTGTTGGATCAAAGGGTGTACTTGGTTTATTACCCTTTGGGGTAATTCCAAATTGCTCTCCAGAAAGGTTGAATCAATTCACAACTCCACCAACAAGTCATTAGTGTCCCACTTTTCCCACATCCCCTCTAACATTGATCATTTTCCTTTTTTAGTCATGTTTGCTTCAATTCTAAAGTTATGGTCCCAGGATACACTTATTATCAATCTTTCCAACTTTCCCAATGGAATAAGAAATGACATGCCAGAAGTACCCTGAGGTACTGAGGTCCCACGGTGCTGGAATTTGGGTTAAAGAATAGATAGTATCTGTCAGATCTGGAACTAGAACCCAGTTTCTTTCTGTCATTCCATCCTGTCTCCAAAGTGTAGGCAGATAATATGTTCACAGAGTTTAGAGTTAAGAAGAATTTTAGAGAAAACCTGGTTCAACTACCTCAGTTTACAAATAATGAAATTGAGGCTGAAGTTAAATCATTTGTCCGTAGTTACACAGGTTATAAATAGCAGGAGCTGAATTTCACCTAAGAATCCCTGACACCAGATCCAGTGCTTTTTCTATTATAATAAGATAGAGGTGAAGGTCACTAGTGCTGGAAAGATGAAGGAACAGTGAAAGCAGAATTATTAAAGATTCAATTTATCTTTCTGTTATAGTAAACTGCCTTCCAATCTTTATTTAGTACCCCAATCAATCAACAAAGATTTAGCAAATATGTATGTAACTCTCTCTAAAATATTAGCCCTTGTTCTTGTGCAAATGCATATCTTTAAGATAATTCAATCTTTCTTTGGTATTTGGAAGTATTGTACCTCAAGTTCATTATTCTTATCATGAATTATGATTTACATGGCGGTAAAGTAAATTTAAAAAGTATTAAAGATAAGTATTGTATGATATAGTAGAAAGGAAATTAGGTATGGAAGAAATTAATGAAAAAAGCATTTATCATATGCTCATTATGTATAATTCACTGTGCCAAGTGCTGAGTATACAGAGAGAAAAGCAAAGCAGGTTCACCTTCTAATAAGGAAAGAGAGTACAACACATAGAGGGGTTTCAGCTATGTAGGTGCAGACCCTTCAAATAATGCAACAAGTTGCATCTACAATTTCACTGCTACCCCTAGCTACAGAGCCATTGTGCTATATGCCTGTGAAACCTGGACAGTCTACTAACACCATGCCAGGAAACTGAATTGCTTCCATTTAAATTGCCTTAGGAAAAGTCTGAAGATCACCTGGCAGGAGAAGATCCCAGACACCAAGGTCCATTCTCGAGCTAAACTGCCCAGCATTCAAATATTACTACAAAGAGCACACCTCTAATGGACTGGCCACCTTGTTGGAATGCCAGGCATAGACTTGCCAAAACGACTTATTTATGGAGAACTCAAATAGACCAAGTGTTCAGAGGAGGGGTCAGGAGAAAAAGCTGTACAAGGACACTGTCAAGGTCTTCTTTAAGAACTCTAGAACTGATTGTGCAAGTAGGAGAGACCCTGCCCAAGACGGCCCAGCATGGGAAAGGTGTTGAACTCTATGAACAAGACAGAAGCGAAGCAGCTCAAAGGAATCACGAAAGGCATGAGTTTAGAGAATCCACTCCAGGTGTACACCTGTACTCTTTGTGCCTGTCCTGTGGTAAACCATTCTGAGCTCATTTTGGTCTGACCAGTAACAGTTGGACATGCTGTAACTTGTCTCCAACTTCGTGACTTTTGGTCCTCTTCAATAATGATAATAACAGTTGCATTTTTAGGGGCAACTAGGTGGCGCAGTAAATAGAGTACTGGCCTTGGAGTCAGGTCAAATCTGACCTCAGACACTTAATAATTACCTAGCTGTGTGGCCTTGGGCAAGCCACTTAACCCCATTGCCTTGAAAAATCTAAAAAACAAAAAACAAAAAAAAACCCAAAAATGATAATAACAGTTGAGCTTTTTCAACTGCAGCTATTTTAATATATGCTATTAGAAATGGAATTACCAAAGCTACTAGTACCAAATTCTGCCTCCCCCAATGGATCTTCAATAAAGGATTTGAAGTGTACTCATTCCAATTACAGGATCTCAAAATATTTCTATATTTTTATTTTTTTTATCCCCGGGCTGGGAGTGAGTAGGAATAACCAACATCAAAGGATAAGAACCACCATCACTGCTACCTCTACCACTACCACTACCATTCCTGAGGAACTAGAAGTAAAATACGGATTTGAGTTAACTAAGTTAGGGGAAGGTCAGATGGTCATTAACCTTCTCAAGAATGGATATATCTCTTTTTATGTCTCTTCCTTGAGGAAAAGGGGATATTCCTATGCTTTCTTGTCTCTTTGAGTTGAGAGTTCACTCATACTAAGTGAATTTGATGATAAAGACTCACTGAAACATCTAAGACCTGAACCTCATATATATTTGCATGAGACCCTTTCCATAAAACTCAAAAGTAGCTTCAAAGTGCTAGACTTAATTTTCATTTTGTTCAAGCCTTTCATTTCCCTAGTTTAAATAACAATCCTTCAATATCCCCATGAAGTACAAATCTGAATTTCTAAATCTTCTTGGTCCCAACCTTCATCCCTTTTCTCTTTCCTTCATTCTCATAGGTAGTAGCTCAAACACTAGGGTAGGATGGGAGGGGACAATAAATATAAATTGGACCCATCCAGATGCAGGTAGATTTTATAGACATCCAGAATCTCTAGTTTTATATTAAGCACTATTACTACCATTGTCCCTTCCATAGTCAAGAAAGTACTTTTGGGTTATTCCCAAGAATATGATTCTTTTATTGTTCATATTTAAAAGTTTAACAAACTTTAATTTCAGAAGAAAATTTACCTCTGTTCTATTCCTCATCCTACCCTCTCATGCCTAATTGGAAAAGATAAAATGAGACCAAAACTGTGTATTATTCCAACTACTTTGAACCACTTTGATCAGTGAAAACAGCTTCAGACCAGCTGGTTCTTGGCATTCATACAAAGAAATGGCAACCACATCTCGTTAGCTTTGTAGCACATGAAAGTCTTAGTAATAAAAAGACATCATAATTATTGATGTCAATCAGAAGGTATGGCAGCAAACAGATGTTATCCTGAAACAAGCCCAATAGCATTAATTTTAGCTGATTGGAAAGGTCAAAGTCTTCAAAGCATTTTTTGCACGAGAATTGATTTTTGTTTGTCAGATAACTGACCCTTGTTTTCCTGGGAAAAGAAGTTAAGAGTGGACAAAGTCAAATTAAAGATGTCTTTCTTAAATTTTATATCCTCCTCAACCTGGAACACCAGGAGGGTTGATGTCTCTTATTTCAAAATCTCCAACAACTTAAGCAACACATAAGAAAGACTGATTTAAATATTTCTCTCTCCAAACCTTTTATTTCATTCATTACATGGCTTGCACTTTCACCTGTGTCTGGATATTTGCTTCATACTATTGGCTTCTAAATTGTTTTAAGCTTAGCCTTCTAACTGCTGCCAAGGCAGGTTTTCTTCATTTGTTTTCCAATACCTCTGAAACAATCTCTCATAAAATCAATAACCCAGAGAAGTCCATTTCCTTTTTTAAAAATGGAATTGTTCCCAAGCTTCACTTCATCTTCAGAGCACATACTAATCAGAATTAAGACTTTCTGTTGCTGGTAGCTCAAGGACAATTTCCCATGGCATACCTTTGACATTTCTTTGAAAAATTGAGTTTTATGCCCTTGAAAGTTATTTAACTCTTTGATTAGTGTTTATACAACTTGAAATCAGGTTGTTTTTTTCTTTATGCATAAGTTTCTACATAAAAATGTATATTATAAATAACATGAGTTCACATTCAGAGAATGTTTCACAATTTTTAAAAATTCATCTTCACAACCCTGGAGAAGAATAATACAAATGTTAGAGTCCCCTTTTATAAGATACTTAAACCTGCATCTTCTCAACTTCAAGTCCAGTACTCCTTGGCAAAAAATAGCATTTTTAAGCACATTTCTGTATATATCCAGGACCAGGTATTATGGAAATTCAAAGCAATGCTCAGGAAAAGTAGAGGACTTACTAAAGATAAGTCAGAGCCTGGAAAAAAATTAATAAATGCACTTTACCCCTTTCCTTCTTATTTATTTACATGTCTAGGGAGAGAAACAACACATGTTTTTATGGGTAGATGCTTGTTCTTTCCAATTTAATGATATTTGTGCTATTCTTTATACAAAGATGGATGTCACTGAGCCTTGAACCTGCCATGTGCTCAAATACAGTTTTGTAACCTATTTTGACAGGTAGGAAACAATATCATGTCCACCTAGGGAAAGTCATACCCAAAATGCAAGGACAGTCAATAGATGGAACTGTCATAAGACTGGGTATATGACAAAGCAAGAATGGAAGTAAAGATATCTGTATATGATGGGAAAATATGTGTATAATGCAATGTTACCACTAAAATGGATTTTTTAATCAGTTGATGTGTCTCTTCCTTATGACAGATACAATAGGCCAAAATTTTAAAAAAGTGAACAAGCCCTAACTGGAACTTAGTCACTTGTATTTGCTTCAACACAGTTGGTTGTAATTCAAGTTACATACAGTTGTACAAAGTCATCAGCCTCACTCCCTCTTCCAAAGTCATCCAAGTTCAGGGGCAAGGCAAAAGGCAGGACAACTGACAATGACCTAGGACCTCTATTGATGCTGTCCTATTGATTTTATTCTATAATAGTCAGCTCTGTTTGGCATATTTCTGGTGGTAAAATAAAATCAGCTGCATCCACATTGTACCCCAAAAATTTCAGATAAAAATGAAAAAGAGTGGCACAGTAGATAAGAGCACCAGCCCTGGAATCAGTAGGACCCGAGTCAAATCTGAACTGAGACACTTAATAATTACCTAGCTGTATGACTTTGGACAAGACACTTAACTTCATTGCTTTGCAAAAATCAATGAAAAAATAAAAAAAAGTTCAAGCAGTCTTCTGAGTGTTTTTAGATACCTATCTATCTGATGTTGTGTGGAGCCTGACCTTGATCAAGGTAAAGTAGTGTGAAAATTGATTGTGGACATTGGCATAACTTTTGAGCTATTGCTGAAGGAAATCAAAGGTCCAATATTTAGAACAATATGCTTCTTTTATTTTTTAAAGTGAATGTGGGGTGGCTAGGTGGCACAGTGGATAAAGCATCGGCCCTGGAGTCAGGAGTACCTGGGTTCAAATCCAGTCTCAAACACTTAATAATTACCTAGCTGTGTGGCCTGGGGCAAGCCACTTAACCCCATCTGCCTTGCAAAAAACCTAAAAAAAAATTTAAACTTTTTAAAGTGAGTGTTCTTTTCTTAGGTGTACTTTGTATAGTGTTTCTAAAGCAGGTCCTCAACTCATTGTGAACAATATAGGAGTAGTTGATCCTATCTGGGTCTCTTATTAAGTAAGACTGGCATCTAATCTAGTCTTTTGCAAGGTGATTTAAATAGCAATATTGAGGTGAGGCACCTGTGGCCTCACTGAGCTGTGAAATGAATTGGACTTGGATAACAGCTTTTCTATCATCCTGCCCAGATTCACGAAATCCACAGTGCCAGAGCATGTTGACAGTCATCATTTATTTTCTTGGAGTTGGGACAAAAAAGGGTCACTGAACAGGGAGCATTCTATTAGGAACTATAGCACAACTGTCTGATATCTGCAGTACAGAATACTAAGCTTCCCACTCCAGATGTTGCTGCTCCAAAAAGGAAAGATCGAGGAACTTTGAAGTGAACCCATGGGGACCTGAAAACTCATTTCCATCTCACTGCCCATGCATAATAGAGGGTGATGAATATTGCTCTGCTAGCTACAAGTGTATTATTGCTAGCTACAGTACAATATTGCCACAAGCAACCTTTCCTCCAAAGTTTACTCAATTAAAATTTTCCACTCAAGTCACATCATGGTGGCTATTATATACTAGCCTCCAGGTAATTGTTCTTCCTTTCTCAAGGAGTTAAGCACATGGCTCATCATCTTCCTCTCCTCTCTATTTTTGCCCTTGTATTAAGGAACTTCATATATATATACTGATGCTGCCTCAACTCCCTGCCCTCCCAGTTTCTCAGTCTCCTCAGATAGCATGGCCTCCTCTTGCACGTGGGTGAAAAAACCAATACAGGGTCTGAATCTCACCATTAATCATATATTCTAATTCCCTAATGATGTTCCTCTACTTATAACCTCTTACCCTTCCATTCATTCCCTATGATACACCCTTCCTAAACCAATTTCTTTACTTTCTCTAATGATCTACAATCCATTTACTATCTTCATAATCAACAGCAATTTCTTAGGGCAATACTCCTACTCTGACTTCTATACTCCCTTTTCAATCAGTGTCAAACAATTCACATTTATTCTGTCCTTTGCTTTCAAATCCCTCACATTCTTGTCCTTGTCCTATCACTGCCTTTTACTTTACTAAGAACATTTTCTTATAGGTGTAAGTCTTAGCATTTACTTTTCTCTTTCTTCTAAAATTCAAAACCCTTTAATTTCATCCACTTCTCTCATCCTCCCTTATTTCTCTAAAGGAGAATGTTCTTTCTCTATTGCCAGGTCTTCTCTATTCTTTTTTTTTAATTTTTTTCTTTAATCTATTTACACATTACTAAAATATTCTTATTTAAGAGTAAACATAATACTCCCTCCCCCACAAAAAATATAAAACCTCATGAGAAATAAAGTAAAAGAAAGAGAAAAAATGTGCTTCAGTCTGTATTCTAATACCACCAGTTCTGTCTCAGGTGGATCACTTTATCATAAGTCCATCATGGTAGTTACTTCCATATTTTTCCACAGTGTCTGTTGCTGATCCATTCCTCCCCACTATTATTTATTATATTTTCTCTCTCCTCTCATTCTATCCCTCTTCAAAAATGTGCTGTGGGGCAGCCAAGTGACACAGTGGATAGAGCACCAGTCCTGGGCCCAGGAGGCCCCGAGCCCACAACCCACCCCAGAGACCCAGAAACCATCTGGCAGACCACTCAATCCCATCACATTGCAAAAAGTAAAGAAGAAAATATGCTATATCTGACTATCCTCTCCTAGGATCTATCCTCTCCTCTATGACCCACATTCCCCCCTCCACTCCCCTGTCTCCCTTCTCTCCTTTTTATTCTAGATGTCTATACCCTATTGAATGTGTATGCTGTTTCCTCTCTGAGCCATTTCTGATGAGAATGAAGGCTCCTTCATTCCCCCTCACCTCCTCCCCTTCCATGCCATTGCAAAAGCTACATGAAATATATTTTATATGAAATTTCTTAGCCTATTACACCTCTCCCTTGTCTTTCTCCCAGTACATTTCCTTTTCTCCCATTGACTCCATTTTTACCATGTATTATATCTTCAAATTCAGCTCTCTCCTATGCCTCATCCATAAAAGCTCCTTCTAACTACTCTATTAAATAAGAAGGTTCATATGAGTATTATCAGTGTCATCTTTCCATGCAGGAATACACGCAGTTCATCATCATTAAGTCCCTCATAATTTACCCTTCTTGTCCACCCTCTCTATGCTTCACCTGAGTCTTGTACTTGAAGGTCAAACTTTCTGTTCAGCTCTGGTCATTTCAACAGGAACATTTGAAATTCCCTTGGTTCATTGAAAGTCCATCTTTTACCCTGGAAGACAATGTTCAGTTTGCTGGGCAGTTGATTCTCAATTGCATTCCAAGCTCTTTTGCCTTCTGGAATATTATATTCTAAGCCCAATGAGCCCTTAATGCAATTGCTGCTAATGTGTGATCTTGACTGTAGCTCCATGATATTTGAATTGTGTCATTCTGGTTGCTTGTGATATTTTCTCTTTGACTTGGGAGTTCTGGAACTTGGCTACAATATTCCTGAGGGTTGGTTTGTTTTTGCATCTCTTTCCAGGGGAGATTGGAAAATTCTCTCAATTTCTATTTTACCCTCTGCCTTTTAGTATATCATGTCAATTTTCCTGTAGAATTTTTTTTAAATGAGGTCAAGGCTCTTTCCTGATCATGACTTTCAGGGAGCCTAATAATTTTCAAATTATATTTTCTGGATCTGTTTTCCAGAGCAGTTGTTTTTTCAATGAGATATTTCACATTTTCTTCTAATTTTTAATTCCTTTAGTGTTGAACTATTGCATCTTGATTTGTCACAAAGTCATCAGCTTCCTTTAGCTCCATTCTACATCTGAAGGATTTGTTTTCCTCAGAGAGCTTTCTTATCTCCTTTCCCATCTGGCCAATTCTGCTTTTTAAAACATTCTTCTCCTCAATAATTTTTTTTAGGTTTTTGCAAGGCAAATGGGGTTAAGTGGCTTGTCCAAGGTCACACAGTTAGGTAATTATTAAGTGTCTGAGGCCACATTTGAACTCAGCTTCTTCTGACTCCAGGGCTGGTGCTCTATCCACTGCACCCCCTAGCTGCCCCCTCAATAACTCTTTGAACTGTTTTATCCATTTGGCCTAAGCTGGTTTTTAACATGTTATTTTCTTCAGCTTTTTTTTATCTCCTTTACTAAGCTGTTTACTTTGTTTTCACATTTTTTCCTGCATCTCTCTCATTTATTTTCCCAATTTTTCTTCTATCTCCCTTACTTGATTTTCATAATCCTTTTTTGAGTTCTGTCATAGCCTGAGCCCAACTTCTATATTTCTTGGAGTCTTTAGATGCTGAAGCTTGGACTTTCTCATCTTCTGATTGTATGGTTTGGTGTTCCATGGAACTAAAGTAATTGTCTATAGTCAAGTTTGCCTGTTTGGGGTGCTTCCTGAGCTTTTGAATATTATTGGAACACCTACACACACACACACACACACACACACACACACACACACACACACACACACAAGGAACTCAGTGTATGAGGTTCTGACTGCTCTCCTGGTCTGTGAATAACCACAATCTCATCCCCTGCCACGGGGCTGTGGTGGTGGTGGGTCCCTGCTCTATGGGGGGGGGGGGGTGCAGACTGTGACCAGGGTCTGAATGTGGTCACAGCCCCAGAGTGCTATTCCAGGGAGAGAGGACAGATCTTGGTTCTCCCTTACCTTCTGTGGAGTGAGCACTCAGGGCCCAGATGCCTGAGGCTCCTGTTGGGCAGCTCTACCAGCCTTCTTCTGTTTCCTGGAATCTGGACTGCCTCAGCCACCCATGGCCACATTGGCCTGGGCTTCAAGCTCATTCTGGGAAAAGGTCTTCCTGCTGATCTCCCAAGTTGTGCTTGGTGCTCCCTAGGGTACATGTCAGGAACCTTCTGCTGCTGCCCAGAGTCCTGGGGCTGTTCCCCAGAGGCTGAAGTTCCTTCACTTCAGTGAGGTGCCACCCCTACAACCCCATGAAACAATTTTTCCACTATTTTCCAGGTTACTTTGGGCTGGAGAATTGCCTCACTGGATCTTTCTGTGGGTTCTCTCAAAAATTTAGCTAGAGTCATAATTTTAAGGTTTTTGAAATATTTTGGAGAGAGCATTCTCTTACTGCCATCCTGGCTCCACCCCCTCTTCCCTATTCTTTAAAAAAAAAAACTTCCCTAGATCCTCTTCCCTCCAACTATCATCCTTTATCTCTTCTCCCTTTCTCCCCCAGACATCTAGGGAAAAAAATTTATTTGTTGTCTCCAATTCTTCAGTCTTTTGTAATCTGGTTTCAACCTCATCACTTAACTGAAACTGCTCTTTCTAAAGCTACCAGTGATCTCTAATTGCATCATTTGATTTTTCCTGTCTCTGTCCTGAACTACCTAGTGTATTTACCACTGTTAACAATTCTCTCATCTTTGACACTCTCTGAGTTTTTAAGGTACTACTTTTTCTTGTTTCTCCTTTTGTCTCTTTAATCACTTTTTCAGTTCCCTTTATTGGTTAATCTTTCATTTATATCATGTCCCTTAAATGTGAATGTTCCTTAAAATTCTGTACTAGATCTTCTTCTATTCTCTTCTCTGTCTTTCTCTTTCTATCTCTGTCTCTGTCTCTCTCTCTCTCTCTCTCTTTCTCTGTCACTTGATCTCTGCATCTCTCCCTCTTTCTCTTTATCTCCCTTCAACTTCCCATGGTTTTAATGATCATTTCTATACCAATGATTCACAGCTTTATTTATCCAACCTTAGTCTCTACCCTAAGTTTATAAATTTGCAGCATGTTACCTGTTAGACATTTTTAAAATGAATGCCCTGAGACATCTTAAATTCCAAAATCCATCCTCCATCCTCCATCCTCTCTCTCTCTCTCTCTCTCTCTCTCTCTCTCTCTCTCTCTCTCTCTCTCTCCACACACACACACACACACACACACACACACACAAAAGCATACCACCACCACTATCACTACCACCCTACCTCAAGAGATCCCTCTTCCAAACTTCCTTATTTCTTTCAAAGGACCCACCATTCTTTTATTGACTCAGATTCATAATATCTCTGTTTTCTTTCATCTGTCTCTGTCTCTCTCTCTCTGTCTCTCTCTCTCTGTCTCTCTCTCTCTCTCTCTCTCTCTCTCTCTCTCCCCTTCTATATAAGCAATCAGTTGTCAAATCTTGCTATTTCTACCTTCACAACATCTCCCCTGTCCAAATCCTTCTCTCTAGCCTTGTGGCTGCCATTTTAATTTGACTGGAACAACAAGGTATCCTAAGAGAGAGACAGAAGGTAGTAAGTATATTCACAAAGATCAAAAATCATCACTACTACGACCTCTACTTAAACATCAGTGGAAACAGTCCAGGAACTAGAGCCTTCGGGAATCACAATGCCCCTATAGCCATCAACAAAGGAAACAACCATCATGGCTCAGGGGTCCACCATCCATATAACCACCAATACCACCATATATACCAAGAACAGTAATGATCCCCCCATATCACCAACCCTACTACTAGCCTGAACCTCACAGCTATCATCTAGGAAACGTACTCTTCTAGAGCTGTGGCCTGTCAACTGACTCTTCAGGAATGATAGACCTGATCTCTGCAGTCCCAAAATAATCTCACTGCCAAAATCTTTGGCATTGAGAACAACAAAATGAAGCACTTTTATCAATGTAAAAGACATTAAAAGATGTATTGCCATCTGCCACTCTATCCTAAGGACCACTGGGCTTTTTTCATCTGACCTACACCTGGAAGATATTTTTGTGGTCTCCAGCTTTTAAAATGTGAGTTCCTTAAGAGCAGGATTGTCTGTCTTGCTTTTCTTTTTTGTATCTCCAGAGTTTCATACTCTACTTTGAAAACATATCAAACACTTAATTTTATTTATTCATTAAGGCCTTCACCACATTTTCTAATACATAACCAACAACCTCCTAACTGCTCAAATATCTCCTCACTCCATCCCACACATTGCTGCTAAAGTAATTTTCTTAAACAGAAATCTGACCATGTCATTTTCCAATTCAGTAAACTCCAAATTCTTTAATATAAAATATGAATTCTTCTTTGCTTTTAAATCCTTTTACAACTTGGCTCAAATGCATCTTTCTAGTTCTACTTTCTATTACTCCTTTTTACTCACCCTATGATCTAAGCCAAACTGACCTTTGTATTCCTGACACTGCACCTCTTCATTCTATGATTTTGCCTTGGCTGTCCAGAGTCTGGAATGTATTTCCTCCTCATATCCACCTCAAAGAATCCCCTTCTTTCTTCAATGCCCTTTCTCCCAAATATGCTTGTATTTAAGCACTTTATATTTACTTTTACTTATTCTTTTCAAAATTATTTTGTATATATTTATATTTGTCCTTGTTTTCTTCTCCATTAGAATGTAAGTTCCTTGCAAATGGAAATTATTTCATTTGTTGCATGTAGACTCTTAGTACCTTGAATAATAATAGACTGGCATATAAAAGTATTTAATAAATACTTGGTGAAGGGGCAGCTAAGGTAGTTCAATGGATAGAGCATCAGCCCAGGAGTCAGGACAACCTGACCTGTTTCATGATCTAATTGTAAACTTGGAGTCACTCAGAGAAGGAATTAAATGGTAAAACCTGGCCTCACATATTTACCACTCGTGTGACATTAAGCAAGTCACTAAATCCTGATCTCCCAAAAAAGACAAGAAACAAAAACAAAGCAACTTTGTGATTGATAACAGAAATATTTTATCCTTTGTTAATGTAGAATAATGCATTAAAATAATAACTGTGACTATTTAAATGACCTTTAGAATAAAAAAATATACTAGTAAAATAAGTTGAGAGTTTTAAGTTATAAGTTATAAGTTTATAAAACCTACAAAAATGCACCAAGAAATTTGGTTAAGTTTAGCAAAACCTTACCATTTTTTCCCAGGCAATTTATCCAGTTGAGATAAGTTGGGTAGTATTTTCCTTCATTATTCTCAATTTTTACTTCATGTTGTTCTGGCTGTAATCTTGAATAAGGAGTAAATTGTTAAATAAAAAATTTACCATTGTTCAAGGTACAATCCAAATGTCACTTTCTTCCCTTCCCCAAGTCCTGCATTCCAGAAAATATCTTTCCTTATTTGGAACTTATACGGTATTTTGTACCTCTTATATTCACATAGTATATTCCATTCTGTTATTTAGTATTCATGAAAATATTTTATTTCTACAGTTGAGACCTAAGCTTGTCATTTTTATCTTGACATTCTCCCATCCCACCTCACCCCCAACTGGCATGATGCATCATCCATGGATAAATATTTCTTGAATGAATTCCAGTGCCATAGTATCAACTTTAAGGATCATCTACTTTATCCTTCATGGTCTTTCATTACTATTTTTTTCATACCTCCCACCAGATTCAGTAGGCAGTTCTCTTCACCTTTTCCACATCTTCTCCTCTCATACATTTCTTCCTTTTGTCTTCACTGTGCGTTTATGTATGCTTCTTCACATTTACAGATTTTTAAAAAAAATTCTGAACTTAAAAAATTTGAAATAAAAATGAACATTACAAAAAAAAGTGAAAGAGAAAAGAGATATTGTCCATAAAACTGAGCCTCTATCATGTGCAGATTATTTTTTTGCTTTTAAATATATAATAAACATGTAATTTTCTGGACTTCTATCTATTCTCTTTTGTGCACTCAAAATATTTCAGTGCTTGATTAATACATATTTTTCTCTTTCTAGAAAGTGATATCTATCTTCTTAAAATTCTGCATTTTCACCAGAGCTCACTCTGACTTAGCAACATAGGAATAAGTATACTCTGTTTCTTAAGTAACCATTTTTTAAAAATCAGCTTTTTAAAATCTAGGTTATACTTTTACTAAAAAGTTTAGAATTTGCCAATGTCATAAGTCCAATGAATAACTAATTCTTCACTGATAATTTTTTTTTGGTTTTTTTTAATTTTAGAAAGGTTTTATTTATTTTGAGTTTTACAATTTCCCCCCCAATCTTGCTTCCCTCCCCCTCCCCTCACAGAAGGCAGTTTGCTAGTCTTTACATCATTCGCATAGTATGTATTGATCTAAGTTGAATGTGATAAGAGAGAAATCATATCCTTAAGGAAGAAACATATAGTATGAGATATAGCAGAATTACATAATAAGACATTTTTTTAAAATTAAAGGTAATAGTACTTGGTCTTTGTTCAAATGCCACAATTCTTTCTCAGAATATAGATGGCATTCTCAGTCACAGATACCCCAAAATTGTGTGTTGCCCTGTTGGTATGAGCAAGTCCATTAAGGTTAATCATCACTTCTATGTTTCTGTAGGGTGTACAATATTCTTCTGGTTCTGCTCATCTCGCTCAGCATCAGTTCATGAAAATCCTTACAGGCTTCCCTGATTTCCCATCCCTAATAGAACAATAGTGTTCCATCAAATTCACTGATAATTTTGTAATTGTTGTTCAATTGTTTCAGTCATGTCCAACTCTTTGTGACCCTTCTTGGGGACTTTTCTTGGCAAATATATTTGAGTGGCTTGTCATTGACTTCTCTAGTTCATTTTACAGATGAGGAAAGATAAATACCAAAGTTAAGTGACTTGCCCAAGGTCACACAGCTAGTAAGTATGTGAGGCTGGATTTGAACTAAGGAAAATGAGTCTTTTTGATTTCAAGCCCAATGCTCCATCCATTGTGTCACTATCTGCTTCACTGATAAGAAAGACTATAAATTTAAAAGGTTATGAGTTCAGCTCCTTTCAAGGTGAGGACACAGAGGGTTTAGATTCCCAGCCATTTATCTAGCCAGATCATGCTGGATCTAGTTCTTGGCAGCAACTGCCACCCCTGGGAACCTACCCAGCTTGAATAGTTTTCTAACAGATTTTTTCCTGCTTCTTACAAACTCAGAAGAGAACCATCTATTTGAGGCAGTTTCTACTTCCCAACAACATAGAATATGAGTTCTATTTTCTTTCAACCAGTGCAAGAAATACTACCTAAAGTAAAAACCGGGGTTTTAAGGCTGGGTACTCAATGCTTAAGGGATGGAATTCCTTGAGGGACCCATATAAGCATCCTTGTACTAGAGGCACAGTTAATTGCCCATCGAAACTGGGAAG
The DNA here is from genome assembly GCF_037893015.1 of Macrotis lagotis. Lineage (NCBI taxonomy): Eukaryota > Metazoa > Chordata > Mammalia > Peramelemorphia > Peramelidae > Macrotis > Macrotis lagotis. Next base: position 91,940,221 of record NC_133661.1, read on the forward strand.
TGGCTGATCAGCTCTCTAGGTCCAGGAAAACTTGGAGTTGATCATGAGTCAATCCTACTGATTCTGAGTAGGGATGCCAGCACGTCTATAAGCATAACATTACAACGTTTCTGTATCTCTAAAGAGAAAGTATTTCTGTTTTGAAACCACAACTGCCAGTTACAGAGACTCTTTTCTAACAAAAAGCTTTATTTGATAATACTATTATAGTTCCGTAGGAAACATAATTAAAAGGTGCCTAAAATGCCACAAATTAGAGAATTAGGTAAAAAGTAGCAGAAAAGAATTATAGCCCTGAACAGTTTTTATGTTCATTAAAATAAATTAGTGGCACTGAGAATATTATAAAGGCATTTCTAAAAATTAAACCACTTAATATGTCCGCAATGGAATTAAAAGATTCAAGTAAATTAAGTTTCCTCATGGAATTCAGTTCTTCCCAGGACTACTTCTTTAAAAAAAAAAAGACCAAACTCTAACCAACAAGAAAAAAATTGGACTTTCCAGAGCTTAAGGCTCTGGAAAAGGTGAGAACACAAACTGCAATAATAGCTTTCTTCAACATTTTATAAGAAACCAGATTGGTAGCCAGATGCCTTAGGTAATGATTTATTCAATTTCAATTACCTAGAAAAGTCCTGCAATATCTGCTAAACAGGGAGAACCCAAAGCAAAAACATTACCTTCAGGCCCCTACAAACCCTTCCAATGTCAACCAGTCCTTTTCCCCCACCATAATTTTTATACTTGGGGCAGCTAGGTGGTGCAGTGGATAGAGCACTGGCCCTGGAGTCAGGAGTACCTGAGTTCAAATTTGACCTCAGACACTTAATAATTACCTAGCTGTGTGGCCTTGGGCAAGCCACTTAACCCCATTGCCTTGCAAAAACCTAAAAAAAAATTATACTTGTGAGTTCTTTATGAGCTCTCTTCCTCGGAGCTCAGAATTGGTGTAAACAATCTATGATAGAAAACTGCCCTTTTGTCCTCCCCAAAGCTCCTTAAAAGCTACATATTATTAGTGTTAGAATGTCATTCATTTTTTATGTTCAATGGATTGATGAAACAAAATCATACTAAAATGTGAGAGATTGATGCGAGGTAAAATGTTTCACTATTCCCAGAAATGGATGCTAACCCAAAAATGACTAATGATGGGATATCGGGGGAGATATTTTGAGATAAATGACTGCAAACATTTTACAAACTGACAGGGTCAGAATACTAGATAGAACAAGATCTTGAGAGTTAATAAATATTCTTTAAGCGTGATGTGGCTTTGGAATCAAAGAATCTGGTTTTTATAAAAAAGCACAACCTAGGGAAAAAAAAGTTGTGTGTGTCAACCCCTGTGCTAAGTACTGTGGCTACAAAGAAAGATAAAAACAATTCTTATCCTTAAGGAGCTCACACTTTAACTAGAAATAATTAACAGAAGGAAGGCATCTTTCTAAAGAAGATAGAATTTTTGCTGAGATCCATTATCAGCTTAAACCTGGGAGTTTCAAAAAGCATGAATAAAGTGATCTAGAATTATAGTTTTGGAGGTTTTTAAGCTAGAAAGTCAATTAGATATCATCTATTTCAAATTCTCTATTTTGAAAATTTGGACACAGAAAGCTAAAGAGATTAGCTGATTTTGTCCTTGGTCACTCAGCCAATGAGATTCAAATTCACCAACTCAGGTCACCCAGGTTCCAATCCACTACTATTTTCCAAATTTAGAGATTCTCCCCAATTCAATCATTTACAGTCAGATATGAAACTTCTCCCTGGCAATCAGGCACTTCTGATAGTGAAATGCTAGTGAAAGTCAATATACCACCCCCATAGCCACCACCATTAGACTATAATCTGCTATCCAAGCACTGTCTTTCTGGCCCACATGATCATGAATGTGAGGTTATTCTGGGTCCCAAAAGTCTATATTTTGTAGCAGTCTATGGGAATTTTAAAGAGGCATAAGCACAGAGAAGGATTCAAAAGAATAAGTTTCTGAATGGCATCAAAAGACCTTAGTATCACTCATTTACCCAAAAATGTGAATATAAGAATTATATCTTCTTTATAGGAGTACAGAGCCAAAGAATAAAAGATTTTTTTCTGTTTTTCTAGTCTCTCTGAAATCCCTCAGGAACAAAGTCTCAGACTCACATGCCAAAACCCAAGTGCAAAATCAATGTAAGTCAGTCAAGTTCTGGCAGGATCAACCAAGCTAGAGTGATCTCAAATTTGGACTTGTCAGTAGACTGTCCTAGTTGAATTCAGAAAGACTTATGAGAAAGTTGCTGTTTTTTTAATAAAAGCAACTCATGAAACTTCCTTCTAAGTCATGGATAAGAATATAGATGGGGGGGAGATTAAGAGCAAGAAAATAGTATCTTTTTAAAAGTTTGAATATAAATGAATAGAAACTATAATTTTGTTCTATAACTCTCAAGAGAAAGATAATTGGATACCATAAACTGAATGAAATTTGTTAACAAGCTGATTAATGTTTCAGGTAAAGGGGGAAGGGGGAAATGGACATATTCTGTTACTTTCTAAAAAGAAGACCTAATTAAAATCAATGATCCACTCCAGTGTAAATAAACTGGATCAATCGTATTTTTAGGAATCCCAAAAAGGCATAAAAATGAAAAGGAAAAGTCATAGTCTACAGGGTATCTGAAATTTTTTATATTTGTGGGTAAACTATTTGCCATCTTCATGGAGATAAGAATATGAAAAGAAATTCAAAACTATATTTCAGTTAAGTACAGGTTTTTAGTTTTCAGTAAAAGAAAAAAGTTTATCCTGTGAAACCAGTATTTTGCAGAAACCTGTCCATGAATCTATATAGTTTTCATGGGTCTATTTTAAACGCATCTTTAGGCAGTGCTATAGATATGGAAGAAATGCAATTAACTAACTGCTCATTATCCACAAGTGAAAATAGTATTGATATATAGTCTGATAAATAATAGGCACATAGACTCTTGTATTTCCTCACGTTCTCAAATGCCTATTTGTAAAGATATGGTCTATGAGAGTGAAACTATTTCCTTCTCAAATTATCATCACAAATGCCATTGCTTGAGCATTTCTACTTGCTGTCCGATGTCTCAGTCCTATCTTGAACTTTATAACATTTTAATGGGGAGACAGGAAGCTAGTTGTTTCCTCCATTCTCAAATCTGTAATCCCTTAGGAATTCTGAGACAACCACTGATGAATAGTCAGATGATTAATGTCAAGGTTAGAATGCTTGATCCTTATCTTTTTCAAGATCTTGGACTGGGGACTGTTAAAATGCCTTACTATATATTCCAAGAACTAAGTATCCCACCTGTGTTCACATTTGGCCTTTCTATAGATATAGTCCCTTAGGAGTTTAGACTAGGAACATTATGGCCTAGGAGTGCAAGTATATAGCTCACTTGTGTAAATTATTCTCATAAATGTTTTATGATGATATGAAGATCAACCTATGGATCAACAGTTATTGGTAAGTATTAATCAATCAATGAAAAATATTTATTAAGTAATTATTATGTTTCAGACACTATATTAAGTGCTGTAATACAAATGATTGATTGTTTGGTTTTTGCCCTTTGTTCTTGAAGAGGACCAAAATGGCATCATTATGTTGGAGTCAAGGTACAGTGTGTCCATCTGTAGCTGATCAGAATAATGTAGTTCAGAAGGTTCAGCAAAGGACAAGTACAAATAGTCTATATGAACATTTGGAGTGGAGATATCTCTAAATTTGCACAATTCACATTTCTTTTGAGCTACTGTAATTCTATTTCTTTCATAGAGCAAAGTACTTTCTTTGATGTGGACACACCATGCTGGACAGTACCTTGCCAGCATCTCCCATGTCACACAATTAATTCTAAAGTTCTTCAGAGACCTTGAGTAAGTGCCATATTATTTCTTATGACCTTTGTGTGAGCATTTGCCTTGTGTGAGTTCTCTGTAGGCAAATACAAATACAAAATTTTTGACAGATCCTGTCCACAAGGAGCTTACATTCTAATGAGGGAAAAATACATGAAGGAAAAGGAATTTTGACCTAGAAAAGCATAGGAATGATAAGTAGATCCATAGAGCAATTGATTTTACCCTTTCTGGAATCAATGGTCCTATTGATTTAATTACTGTGCTCAGACCAAGAGGCATAAAGTATATAAATGAATGGATTATCCATAGAGTCTTGCTTGTGAATGGAGGATAACAAAAACAGAGCAGTGCTGATGAAGTGGGAGAGTAAGGAAAAATAGAGCAACCAATGGTCACAGTGAGGATGAAAAATAGGTTTATGCGTAAGAAGGCACAGGTAGAGATGAAAAGATGAAATGAAAGAATTTCAGAGTTCTATATCATTGAGGTAGAGAACTTATGGGTGATTTTTAGATCAAGAGTCTCACCATACCTGTAGGTGACTCAGGTGAGTGAGGAAAATGCAAGTCAAGAAGTTAATTATTTGGGAGGAGGAAGGAGTGTTTGAGGAAAAATCAACATGTGAGCTGAAGTCCCCATTTATAAAGACATAGGTGATATAACAGTAATCTAAATGCTAAACTTAGTTGAAAAGGAAGAAAAATGGTCCAGTGGGGGGCTAGTTATACCTAGAGAGAGACAGACAGACAGACAATGGGGACATAGGGGTCATATTGTGGTATATGTATTAATAAGATATTATTGCTCTCTAAGAAATGCAGATAAAAAGAAATATGAGAATACTTATATGAGCTGATGTAGACCAAAGAAAGCACAATAAAAGTTTAGACACTAATGATAACTATGCAAAAAATAGCAATAGTCATGATTTGAAAAATATATACAGAATTAAAAGTTATCATAGAAGCAAATAAAATATTTGTGTTATTTTTAAGCTAATATGAATTTCTAGGGAAGCAAATTGTTCAATAGGGAGGGTGATACAATTAGAGCCAGGAAGTCCTGAGTCATTTAACTACCTCAGTTTCCTCAACTATAAAATATGGACAACAATAGCACCAATCTCCTAGCGTTGTTGTGAGAATTGTTATAATATTTGTAAAGTACTTACCACAGTGCCTGAAACATAGAGCATTAAGATTAACCAATTGTTTGGTTTCCTTATTTCCTTAAAACAAATTATAAAAAATAGACTTTAGAGCAACATGTGATCATTTATTTTGTTTAATCATTATCTGCTCAATAAAACTTTTGCAAAACAGACATAGTTTGGCTTTTTCTAGCAGGTGCAAAGGCATTCATATATTCAATTATATTTGTAAAATACATTCCTATACTATGTTTGGATTGCTCTTAGAAGGTAGGGGAAGGTCATTTCTTCACATCAAGTATGTAAGGTAGATACTATGAATATTATCTCCAATTTACAAATAAAGAAACAGGCCCAAAGAGGCTATAATTTTCTCAAGTTCAAGTTCACTCAGCTAGCAAGTTTGGAAACAAACTCTGGAAATGAACTCCAAGTCCAAAGTTCTTTCTTCAGAAATATGCTAGCCTTCCCAAAAGGAACCAACAAACAAAAAAATTATATGATGTTATTAGGTTATAAAGCAATTTTCATAATTATGTCATTTGAATCTCAGAATAATTCTGTGATCCCTATTTGGGAAAAGATGACATTGAAATAGTATACTGAGGAAAAATAAGCTAGTTAATTATAGGGTCAAGATTATAAAGGGGTGACTGACAGAAGAGGGAATGATGGAAGCCTGGAAGTTACAGGTACCCAAATTCACATTTAGTACCTAGTGAGTCTTCTGAATCTAGGGTCACTGCTTACAATACTACACCATGCTCATAAACCATCCAGTACTCATTGTGATAATAAACTACAATTTATATGAGACCTATTATGGGTACCAGAAACCTTGCTACATACAATAAAAATATCATTCCATATCATCCCTTTACAACAACCCTGGGAGGTATTTTATAATTAAGGAAACTAAGACAATATAGAGGTTAAGGGACTTACCTAAGACTTTGCAAATTATCCAAGGTAGAATTTGAACTCAGGTTTTCTTGACTCCAAGATCAGCACTCTATTCATTGCAACATTTCCTTTAAAATGACAATGGCACAAAAGCTTCATATGGTACATTCATGACAGCTCTTTATGCATTTTTCACAATTTTTTGACATGTTGGGATTTGTTTGTTTGTTTGGAGTGAAAAGTGATTTACTTGTATCTTTGAGGAGGAGGCCTATGATTTCATGAGTGTATGGAGCTCCTGGTGAAGAATTCCCACTACCAATGCTGATCTATATTTTCTCTGTGACAAACTTTTAAAACATTGCCTGGGAACTCTGAGAGGTAGCATCTGTCTCAGGGCCACCATGGCAATGAATGGAATTGAATTCAGGTCTTCTGAATTCCAAGTACAGCTCTCTATCTAGTATAAAAGACAGATTCCCTTAATATATATATATATATAATTTTATGTATTATATTAAATTATATATATATATATATATATATATATATATATATATATATATATTCCTTTCAGGTCTGGGGCTTTTAGTTCAGGGTTATAATATTCCTTAAGGCACTTTCACTTTCACACAAAATCAGTATCATTCTATTCTTCAACCCTGGGGCCATTTTTCTTATCTCCTCTAAATGCTTAGACTACAGGAATTTTTTGAGTTAGGAGATTTTTTTCTGTAATTAGATTTTGTCCATTTCCAAAAACATTTGAAATTTCATTATCCCAGAACTCTAGAACTTTGGGGTGGAGGATAAAAATAATGTCTCTTTCTGGATCTTGTCAATGTGGAGCCTTCAATAAATAATAAAAAATGTTCTAAAAGTGAATCTTTTCCACTGTTAGCTTTGGGAACATGGTTTTCCATTTTATAGGAAGAATTCTAAGTCAACATGAACTATGATGTTATGTGATTCATCAACTGGACTGTGTTAGGAATCAGTGGAACCCATTTAATGCTATCTTAACTAGTATTTACATGTTTGTTTCTTCTTTCAGCTGGGGAGATATACTGTGGATCAGAGGTATCAAACAAATGCCAGAGTAAACTGAACCAGAAATACTTAACAAAATAAATAAAAATACCAAAACCATAAATAATGTTAATATTTTGCTTTCCAAGTCAGTGCAGCCAACAGAGAACTTCATGTATGGTTTCTCGGTACTCTGTTTGATAGTATTGCCATAGACATGCCCTGATTTCCTAATAAAATTCTCTATACAACTGATAGTATGTCATATTGGAGGTCAAGGTGAGGAAAGAAAGAAAAAGAGGAAAGAAAGAAGGGAGGGAGGATGAAAAGGAGAGAGGGGGAGGAGGAAGGAAGTTGGGAAGGAAAACAGGGAAAGAAGAGAGGGGGAAAGGAAGAAAAGAAAGAAGGGAAAATAAAAGAATAGTTGAGTATTTCTTTAGCATTTACTATGGGCAGACACTGCTAAAACCTGGAGATACAAATTTAGGCAAAAACTATAGAAGAGAAGTCAGTTTTGAAGTGAACATAATTTGGTCACCTCTTGAAATGGTGATCCAGTGAAGAGGCTGATCAATGATAAAGGACTTCAGGGTAGAGAGATCTTCAAAGCGAAAAAGTCACTACTGAAGAAATAGAAAAATCCTGAGACTGAGAAGTCAATCCAGGAATCATTTTTATCAAGTTCAAAGGTTGACTTCTTGAAATAAGTACATATGGTGGCCTGTTTGATTTATTCTTTTAACATAATCTTCTGGTGGTGGGTTCAAATTTGTGATTCCATCAGTATAGAGAACTTAAAGTATGGAAATTGATCCTATCAATGGCATTCAAATAACTTTGTTTATCAGAAAGTTCTCTAGGGTAATGAAAGTATGACTATCATGTTTCACAGGCAAGAGTCATGTAAAGACTTTATGATTGCAATCCTAGCAGCCAGTGTCATTTGTATCAACTCTGAAGAATTATAAAACAGAAAAAATAACTATATTGTGAAATGAAAGTAATTTTGCCAAAAGATACTGTCACTTTTTTTTTCAATTAAAAGGAAAAAAATAGTGTAGCATTGGGCATCACAACAAAGTGGATATCAGAAATCCTAGGTTTGAATTTTGGCTTTACCTATAGAATTATTGCAAGAAAAACATTCTGTATAACTTAAAGAACTAAATAAATACAAGTTATTCACCTTAGAAATAGAAACAAAAGAATGAAGCTGAACATTCAATAATTATTGACCTAGCTTGGTCAAGGTGTTCCAAAAATGCACTTTCTGCCTTCACTGAAAAAGCAATTCCTCTCTATCAATCAGATAGTCAATTAGCATTTATTCAGTTCCTTCTATATTCAAGGTACTGTACTAAATCTTGTGATACAAAAAAAAAAAAGACAAAAGCAAACACAACAAAATTCCGTAGTCCCTGCTCTCAAGAAGCTTATAGTCTAAAGCAGGAAATAGTGTTCCAATAATTATATAGAAAGAACATTTAGGCAGGATAAATTGTAAATAGTATCATTTCGCATTTCTAATTCATTGCCAAATTTTATAGTTCCTACTTTCACTGTATCTCTCTCTCTTCCATGACCACTTGCTAGTCCTGGCATTCATCATCTCTTCCCTAGACTATTGTCACTTCTTAGTAGTCTTCCAGTCTCAACTCTCACCATTCTAATTTATCTTCTGCTAAAGTGCTGGAGTGATTTTCTTAAAATCTATGTCTGAACATGTCACCACACTCCACCACACACCATCATCACAGCCCCCACATGAAAGTTATTAAACTACAGTGGTTCCTTATTGCTTTCAGGATGAAATATGGTGGGCATCTAAAGATCTTCATAACCTGACCCCTTCTACTATTCCAGTCTTCTTACAGTTTCACCCTCTTTCACAAACTACCATTTCAATACTCCATCTCCTGTCTCCACTGACAGTCCTCCATGTCCAGCAAGAATTGGTTTTATCTTTCTTTGTATCCCTAGCCACTTAGTATACTTCAAAAGTATATAGGAAGTACTTAACCAATGTTTGTTGACTGACTGTTGATTGTGTGGTCAGGCTTTTTTAACCAATTTTTAATGTTTTTCCTCTTTTCTAAAAGGCATTATAGCTCACTGGATAGGGAAGGGTCTTCTTAAAAATGTGTTATGAGAACAAAACTAATCAATAGAAAATAAATTAAAATATTTCATGGGAAAATTTTGGATTATTATAACCACTATTATTATAATTTAGTACATGGTCCACCACTGTAGAAATGGAAATTAAAATGGACAGAAAATTCTACAGCATTCTATCCCTTTTGATGAAAACCTTGTCACCATCATTATCCTATGACATTTCTAATTATAAGTACTTATATATATACATTTATATATATGTATATGTATATTATATATATGAAAAATTCTCAACTCAACAGATATTTATTTGTTGTTGGAAGTAGAGTGCTACATGAACAAATTCCTGGACTTTAAGAAAATCCATTTTTGGAAAAAAAAATTTTAATATAGGTATGAGATGGTGATTCATGTAACAAGTATCCTGGATGCATAAATTTAAACATAATTTTCCCCTTCCATTGAAATCATTTACAGATCATTAAATACTAAACCTAGGGGTCAGAAGACAATGACCTTAAAGCCAAAGTGGGAGAAGTCTCAGCAAATAAGAGATCAATCAAAAATGAGAATAAAGAATCTTTTAAATTATCACTGTAATACTCTCAGAAACACAATACTACTACTATTAATAGTAGTCAATGAATGAAGAAGACTACACCAACCAACCAAATGATTAGATGTGTAAATTGTATAGTTGTGTTTATTATAGTGAGGAATATGCTGTGCAGGGCTTCCTTCTCTCTTGCCAATACCAGAAATAAACATACTAGAGTCTGATTTTTAGGAAACAGGAGGTATTAGAGATGGTTTGACCACTCCTGGAGTCTCTTAGCCTTAAATGTTTTTGATACTTCCCATATCAATGAGGCAACCATAACCCCACAATAATGCCAGGCAAGCACAATTCTGTACTATGTGGTAATATACAACAAGCCACTGCATCCTAACTTGTCACTGGATGGACTAATCATCAGTATGGTCTTTCCTCAAAAACCAACCATCTTTGAGTTGAGGTAGCCGGTTCTATGAAGATATTTGATCATCTTTGAACCTTTTTCAACAACATGGTATATCCTACCTGTCACTCAATGGGTTAATTGTAAGTATGGATTTTTCATGTCAGACATTCATCTATAACAATTGATGGATTATATGGTTTTGTTGAACTGTTTTTCCTCCCTCTCTTTTTTAAACTTTGTATCAAGGGATGACACACTAGGTAAAGGAGAGAAGAGAAATTTTTGGAAGTAAATGTGATGTAAAAATAAAGGATAGCAAGAAAAATATAAAAATAATAAATTATTCATATAAGTATATTGTAAAATATGTTGCACCTATCTGCTATTGTTTCAGCTACTGCTGCATACTATTTCCCCAGCCAATACTCAGAGAGTCTTACAACCAAGTTCCTACCAGACACAAAATGACCATTACCAGTTGGATGTTGACCAAGTCACCTTCACCCAAGCCACCCTTCAACTCTTTATATCTGCTAGAAATATCAGAGACTCCCATTGTACTTTAACCTTTAACCCCACCATAATTTTGATAGACAAACAACCATTTGCCACAGAATCCTATGGGTCTTACTTCATAACCTTTCTATCTGTCAGAAACTAAACAAAACTTTTTCATGTACTATCTCTTTCCCACTTGGGAAAAAATTCATTTGCTAATATCTTTAGCATTTAATTCAGTGCTTGATCTTAAGTATTTAATAATTGCATTTCCATTCCATTTCACAGGGAAAAGGAACAAAGATTTTATATTAACATGGATATCCTAAATCTTCTAGGTTTACCTGAAGTATGACTCTCCTCTTTACAAGGTCAACCACCCTCTTCTAGAAGACTTCCAGTAACTTCCAGTAACCAAGATATCCTATCCTCCTTTTTATAATTCTAATGGCTAGGAACTTTCTTTTCTTCTGCTCATTCAGAATCTCATTTCTTATAATTTCTCCACCATCTTGGATCAAGAAGGACAAGTGTTCTTCAAATACTTGAAGACAAAATAAAATACTTAAGTATTTATCATGTATAACACATAGAAGTAGACATTGAGAACCACGGAGACAAAATGAAGTAGTCCTTGCCTACCAAGAGGTCACATTCAAGAAGGGGACATGGTGGTCAAGAGGAGGATATATCTTGTACAGAAACAAAAATAAGGTCATTTGGGGGGGAGATCATTAACAACTGGGGAGGAGGCAAGGAAAGCCCCAAGGAGGAGTTGATAAGTGTTTATTGAATTGAATAAACACAAGTTTACTCTGTCAAGAAAACAGATAAACAGAGCTTCATAGAAGGAAGGACAGTCATTTCTTTTCCCCATTAACAACACAAGGACTTTCAGTGTAGTTCACAAGCATGTACGGATATAAACACAATGGAAATGCTACTAAGCAGTCAGGAATATTAGTCTGGATATGGATAGTACTTAAAAGATAGTGTCACTGGAGAACTGATAAGGAAACACTATTTCCTTCTGAGTAGAGAGACTGGGGACTACAGATGTGGATTGCTGTATAAACTGTCAGACTCAGTTGCCATACAGACTGGCTTCATCTAAATGGTGTTTTATTGTTATTAAGTTAAAAAGGTTCCTGGAATGGGAGAAAGCAATTGAAATGAAATGCTGATATGTAAAAACAAAAAGCAGAAACATAACTATTTTTAAATGCAAAATTAAAAAAACCTTATTAGAAATTCACTGTTGTAGGCAATAATTCAAACTGATCTTGTACTTCCAGGACCATGTTGATTTGGTAAATTTCAGGGATGAAAAAAGATTCAGGGTACCTTCCACATGCATTATGATATCAAGTTTTCTTCTCTGAGTTCTTGGGTGAGTTTGTGAATATCCATAAGAGGTTAAACTTTCATTTATTCCAGGAAGATTCCTCTTATCTTGGCAGTTGGTAGGTTGTGACAATAATCCAGAAATATGACCTGGACTTGTTAAGAACACCTTGAGAGGGGGGCAGAGTCAAGATGGTGGCATGAAGGAAGGAATTTCCAGAAACTCACTTCCCAAAAAACTCCAAAAGCCATCAAATTATGACTCTAGTCAAAATTTAGAGGGGCAGAACCCACAGAAAGACTGAGTGATACAATTTCCCAGTTCAAGACAATTTAGAAGTTCCACAAAAAAAGGTCTGTTTCACCGGGATGGGGGTTGGAAAAAGCCGCAACTATAGCCACAGACACAGCCCCAGCCCTAGTCACAGTCACAGTACAGCACAACCCAGCTGACCAGTACCTAGATTCCTGGGGGCACCTGGGTCCAAGGCAGATGGGCCAGTTTCCAGACCTCCTGACCCTGGGATCACCAGGAATAGCTTGAAGGAGTAGTGAGAGAATTCTGCCACACCAGAGTGAGTATGGAGCAAGCACTGGCCTCAGAACAGCCTTGCAATGAGAACCTGCAGCAAGAATCAGGGAAGCCAGCCTGCACCTCCAAAGTGTAGTACACAGATGGTTGAGGGAGACTGCAGAGGTCCCTCTGATCTCCTTGGGGCAGGACTCAGCTGTTTGCTCATACTCAGATCCAGGTTGCAGTTAGGGCTTTCACACCACCATAGCCAAGCAGGGCCTCTCTTCACAGCTCCAGGGCAGAGGGGAGGGCCTGTTGTCATCCATATATCAAAGCACAGGCAAAAAAGCAGTCAAAACCTCTCATAAGGTCTTGGAGGGATTAAGGTCTCTCTGGGTTGTCCCCAAAACCCCCCAAAATCTTGGGAGTGTGGTAGATCACTCATAGGCTGAGGAAATGAGCAAATAAAAGAAAAGGAAGAATCTGATCATAGAAAATTACTTTGGTCACATGGAAGATTCAGAAGATGATAAAATCAAAGTATCTGTATATAAAACCTTGAAGAGAAATAGAAAATAGGCTCAGGCTATGGATGAGCACAAAAAAAAGACTTTGAAAAGCAATTAAGGAGGTAGAGGAAAAATTGGGAGGAAAAATGAGAGCAATGCAGATAAATCATGAAAACCAAATAAGTAACTTGGTGAAAGAAATACAAAAAACTACTGAAGAAATTAAAATGTTAAAAACCAGTTAAGGCCAAATGGGAAAAGCAACACAAAAGGCGAATGAGGAAAAGAATGCCTTACAAAAGCAGGACTGGCTAGCTGAAAAAGGAGATAAAAAAGCTCTCTGAAGAAAATAACTCCTTCAAATGCAGAATGGAACTAAAGGAAGCTGATGATTTTGTGCAGAATCAGGAAGAAATAAAACTCTTCCAAAAAAGCCAAAAATTACAAGAAAGTGTGAAGTATCTCATTGGAAAAACAACCAACCTCAAGAACAGATCCAAGAGAGATAATTTAACAATTATTGGGCTACCAGAAACTCACAACCAGGAGAAGAGCCTAGACTTCATTTTTTAAGAAATAATACAACAAAATTGCCCTGAGATCCTAGAAGCAGAGGATAAAATAGAAATTGAGGGAATTCACTAATCACCCCCAAAAGAGATCCCAAAAGAAAAACTTCCAGGAATATTATAGCCAAATTCTAAAAATCTCAAGTCAAAGAGAAAAGACTAAAAGCTGCCAGAAACAAACAATTCAACTACCATGGCTCTATAATCAATATTATATAGGATCTGGCAGCATCTACATTAAGGGCTCATAGGGCTTGGAATATGACATTCTGGATTTTACAGCTGAGAATCAACTACCCAGTAGAACTGAATATCCTCTTTCACGGGAAAAGGTGGATTTTCATTGAAACAGAATACTTTCAAACTTTCCTAGTGGGGCGGCTAGGTGGCGTAGTGGATAAAGCACTGGCCATGGAGTCAGGAGTACCTGGGTTCAAATATGGTCTCAGACATTTAATAATTACCTAGCTGTGTTGCCTTGGGCAAGCCACTTAACCCTGTTTGCCTTGCAAAAACCTAAAAAAAACCTTTCCTATTGAAACAACCTGAGCTGAACAGAAAGTTTGATCTCCAAGTACACTACTCAGGTGAACCATAGAGAGGGTGGATGAGAAGGACTAAATATTAGGAACTTAATGATGTTGAACTGTTTATATTCCTACATGGGAAGAAGATACTGATAACTCATATGAACTTTCTAATTTATAAGAGCAGTTAGAAGGAGCATATATAGACAAGGCACAGGAAGGAGCTGAATATAATAGTATAATATAGTAAAAAGATGGGGTCATGCGTAATAAAGGAAAGTATTGAGAGGAAGAGAAAGGAGAAGAAGGGGCTAAGATATTTCACATAAGAGTCAAGAAAAAAAGCTTTTTCAAAGGAGTGAAATGGGGGGAGGCAAGGGAGGAATGAGTGAGTCTTCATTCTCATCAGAAATGGCTCATAGAGGAAATAACATACACACTTAATAGGGTATAGAAATCTAAGAGATAGGATAAGGTGGAAGTGGGGAGTAGGTGATAGAAGAGAAGGAAGATTGTGGGAGAGGGTACTCAGACACAACCTTTTGAACAGGGACATGGCAAAAGGAGAGAGAGAGAACAGAATAAATGAGAGTAGGAAGGAATAGAGTGGAGGGAAATATAGCTAGTAATAGTGACTGTGGGAAAAGATATCAAAGCAACTTCTTTGGTGGACTTATGACAAATAAGGCAACCCATGCCAGACGCAGAGCCACTGGAATCTAAACACAGACTGAAGTAAATTTTTTTCCTCTCTCACTATTCTTGAGGTTTCTCATCTTCTTGGGGGGGGGGGTATTATTGCAATAACACAAAATAAGTAAGCCAAAAAATTTTATTAAAATGAGCACATTACAAAAGAAAGATCACCTTGAGAATTGTTGTTGATAAACTTTAACCCCAGGCATATCTTATTGAAGTATTTTCTTCCTACATGAGAGAAGAAAGAGAAATGAGAGGAAGCAGGAGCTGACATTCTCAGGAAGAATTTTAAGGAGATTTCATAAAAGCTGAGGAAAAAGTAACTAGATCAAGAAAAGTATTGTGCCTTATAAATAATAAAAATAATCTTATTGAATAATTTAAATGATAAATTTAAATAATGAAATCATCAATTAAACATCTTGATTTTCAAATGACTTGCATCATTCCACCAATTGATATGGCATTCCCAGAACTGAGCAGTCAAATATGTATGTGTGTATAGACATATATACATATGTATGTGTATATATATGGATATGCACATATACATATAAATTATACTTTTTTTCATTCTGGGAATAAAGAATTTGAAAAATATAACTATTTTAATAGTCTGTTGAATCAATTGGCATTTTTGTCAGTTTCAATTCATTCCCGCCCCCAAATATTAATGACCAACACTATTTGTTGTTCTCCATTGCTTTTTTTTAAATAAAATATGTGCCATTTGGGCACCTGTGAAAAATCTTAAAGACTTGGCATGATATTATTTATACAACCATTTTCTCTTCATTCTTTCTTAAAATGGGTCACATGAGATATTAACATCATCATTTGCATTCCAATCTTAGTTATCTTAATTCAGAGGCAATGTGGCATAATGGAAAGAATCCTGGATTTGGAATAAAAAAGGATGTTCTGCCACTTACTAACCATGTGGACAGGAAGAAATCACTTAGTCTTTATGAGTCTCAAATTCTTTAGCTGCAAAAATTGGGATAATACTTTACTTACCTTACAGTTGTGACAGAAGCTTTTTGCAAGCTATAAAGTACAAGTGTGAGCTATCATGAATTTTGGATACCTCAATATACTTTTAACAAACATGAAGCTATTCCTAAAAAGTCAATCAAAAAAGCAGAAATTCTAGGGTGTTTTCTCATGCTTCGGTGACTCTAGCTGAGTGACTGTTTGAATTATTCATTATTAAAATCATGCCATCAGCAAAACCAAACCACTTCCTTTAAGGAAGATGCCAGTGTGTTACCACTGGGAAAATTTGTTTTTTTTTAAATAGAATATAGATTAGAGTTGATTACTTCAAGTTCTTTAGACCTATTTTTTCCTTTCTTTAAAAATAAATGCCACAAACAAGAGTAAAAAGATTTAAAATGTGCAATCACTAATATGTCACAAACAAGAGTAAAAATGTTTAATATGTATAATCACTAATATGTCTTTAAATGCATACCATAAATCAGCATCTGTTATATGAGTTAGCACTCATTTAATAATACAAGTGGCAATCTGTATTAGTGAATGGAGCACACAAAATTACTATTTTCAAACATTAAATGAAAGCAGATAGTGAAATAAGAGAAAAAATAAAGTTCTAAACTTCTCAAATAACTTTGGTTCTAAAGTGACTTATGCTTCTATAATAATCATAAATCAAATTTGAAAAAAAATAGTATAACTATCTGTTATATGCAAGGTACTATATTAAAACAGTAGTTACTCAACTTTAGAAGGGGATGAGGACTTCAGAGACCCTAAATCAATCCTTCATTCAACAGAGATTTACATTTTACATTTTATTTACTTCATGGAGACTCTAAATTCAATTGTTCATTCGACAGACATTAAAATTTATATTTGCTTTGTGCCTTACCCTAATACTAAGCATTAATAGGGTACAAGAAAATGAATTAGATACAATCCCTACCCTCAAAGAGCTTAGAGTCTAGAAGCATAAAACTCTTGTCATTTTGATATCACTTACTGGGTTGGACCTGGAGTCAGGAGGATTCAAGTTCAAATGTGCCCTCAGAAACATACTAGCTGTGTGACTTTGGGTAATCCCTTAACCCTTTTCCCCTAAGTTTCCTTATCTATCAAACTGGAAAAAGAAATGGCAAGCATTCTAGTATCTTTGCCAAGAAAATCCCAAATGGTATCACAGTCAGTCATGACTAATCAACTAAACAACGTGTTGATATATTAAACATTCTCACTACTATCTATCATGTAGAGGGGAGATGGATAGAACAGAGAGATCACAATCTCTGACTGCCAGTCTCTTGGAGTTATTGACAATGGCATATCACCTTTGGTAACTTCTACTTTCATCCCCTATAAAATAAGGGTGCTTGAATTTGATGCTTTTATCTCACAATCCTACTAGACTGTGATCTTCACTTTGGACTGATTAGCAGAAACACAGGAAAAGAGAGATGAACCTAGATTTAATTTTGCCCTGAAACAAAGTGTAACTCAAAAAAGAGAGGATCATTGCCTGATAAAGCAATGCCATGTCCTCAGTCAATAAGGTTTTAAGACACAGTTTTGATCCAATATGTTTCAATAGTAGAAAGAGCTAAAGAAAAACTCCTCATAGGAAAAGGACAATGGATTCCTCTAAACCAGCACAGGAAGAAACACTTCAAATCAGGAAAGGGAAGATTTGACAATACCATGGCAATTAGAGATGCAGATCAGGAGAATAGATTTTATAGGAAAAGCCAAGATAAGGAACAATCATGTCTGACTGGTTTCCTGTCTCTCTGATAAAGGGGAGAAACCAGCAAGGTGCCAGTGAAGTAAATAGAAAAGTAACCATTCCAAAGTTTTAGACTCCACATAAATATATTCCTACCATAGATGTTCAGAGAGCTACTATCTTACTTCCAACAATATGAAAGGCTGTGAAAAAAGTTATGAGGATGTATATTGACTATGTTTCTGTCCTGACCCTATCCTCAAAGTGTGGAATGGTTTGCCTTTTAGAAAAGAAAGTGGAAAAAAGTCTTAAAGATGCCCTCTACTCTTCAGCTTATCAAAAAAGAAAGAATATTATTTTTTAAATGAGACTTCAATTTGAAAACAAAGAAAATGTAAAGAGCATGGGAGTGCTGACGTCATCCTTGTAACTTTCATTATTATGATAGCTAGCAGATTTTCAAAGTGTTTTATTTGCACTGTTTTATTTAATTTTCACAGTCATCCTGGGAGGTTGCTACTATTGTCACCATTTTGCAGATGAGGAAACTGTAGCAAGAAGAGGTTAAGTGATTTGCCCAGAGTGACAGCTTTTGAGTATCTGTGGCAAGATTCAAACTCAGATCTTCTTGATTCCAAATTTCGTATTCTATTGTGTCATCTAACTGCCATTTGTGCTAGAAAGTTAGAAGGCAAGAGGATGTGACATAGAATTAAAAACAAAGAGGTAGTGTGAGAAGTAAATATGTCATTGAATTTGGAATCAGAAAGACCTATGTTCAAAGTCCAACTTCGTGTAAATCTGAAAAAATCTCTGTGCCTTATTTTCCCTATCTGTTTGTAAGGGGGAGGGAAGTTAATTGAATAAATGCATTAAATAATCTCATTTATTTAGAGTAAGTGTGAAGGTGCTAAGCCCTGATAACTTAGGTCAGTACACTTCTCTATTGAATCAATAAGAGGCAATTGTCTAAGTGGGAAAAAGTTCAAGATCATTTTGAGTGTGTTTGTTTAGGAAGTGTGTCTGGCTTGTCTGAGAAAACCTATCTCTCCTGTGGGTCCACAATAAAATATGAATCCTTTTGGGACTAAATATTCAGTTTACCTGGAAGTAAAGCAAAAAAAATTCTAGATAAGTCTCAAGAAGGAACTGATTGGAGGAAGGAAGGAAAAGAGCCTCACCTTGGCCACCATCTTCTTTAGTCCCAGTTAGCCAGAAAGAAGAACTTGTAAAATTTCAGAAGGCCAAAGAATTTGGCCTTTGCATCTGGTGTCCTAGCAGCATCTCCAGTATAGCACAACAGGCAACAAGGTCTGTACTAGGAACCAAAAACAGATTGAGTGAGATGAGGAAAGCACCCCTAAGGCTCTGCATACAGGCCAGTAGAAAAGGTACACAGAACCTAAGAGGAAGACTTCAGCAAGAGGACTTTTAGGAACTCTGAGTTACTCCTTTGCCACATGCCTCAAAGCTTGAACCAATTTTCCCTAGATTCTAAACATACCAGTGGGACAATGTATTGCCAACTCTAGGGGGAATGCTTTGGATTAATTATTCTTATAGTACCTGAGCATAAGCATCTTTCTAACAGTTAATTAAGTCAGATTGACATTTTTTAGCATCTATCTCATATCCATCAGAATGACAAATATTACAAAAATGAAAAATAATACAGGAAAAGCAGTGAAAAAAACCCAAGTACATTAGTATATTATTGGTGGACCTATTGACAAATCATTCTAGAGAGAAAATTGGAATAATACACAGAAAGTTGCTAGCAACTAGTGCTTGGTCTTTGACACAGCTTTGTACCACTAAGCCTACAGAAAAAAAAGAAATCAAAGAAAGAATGGAAAATCTTTATTAAAAATATTCATAGCAGGGGGCGGCTAGGTGGCATAGTGGATAAAGCACCAGCCTTGGAGTCATGGGTACAAATCCGGTCTCAGACACTTAATAATTACCTAGTTGTGTGGCCTTGGGCAAGCCACTTAACCCATTTGCCTTGCAAAACCGAAAAAAATATTCATAGCAGTTTTTTAGCAGTCAAAAAGTGAAAACTAAGTGAATATTCAACATTTGAGGAATGGCTAAATAAGCTGTGGCATATTAATGTGATGGAATAGTATTGTGTTATGAGAAATGAGGTTATGGATGATTTCAGAGACATGAGAAGATTTATATAAACTGATCCAGAATAAATGAGCAGTCCCAGTACAATTTATACTATAAACTCAATATTTAAAAAAAATTTTAAAGATTTTTACAAACTAGTGAAGAATGAAATAAATGGAACTAGGAGAATAATTTATATGATAACTGAAAAGCAAAAACTATCAAAACTGTAAGAACTGTGATAAATATGACTATTCATGATTCATTACAGAGATCCAGTGATGAAACATACTATTAATTACGTAAAGGTGATGGATTTAGGGTACAGAATGAGAAGACAGCTCAATCAATGGATAGACAGATAAAAATTATATATATATATATATATAGCATAGAATCTTTGCATATTATATATGTTGGGATAAATTGATTTTGTTTTTTTATTTTTCATGGGGTCAGATATGGATAAGAAAAAATAGGGTTTTTTAATGGAAAGTTGGGGATAATACAGGAATGGAATGTTACACTGTTCTTTTAGTTGAAGTCATTCTATTATTAATTTACTTGTTTTAATTTATTATGAGAAACTTCTGATATGGGAGTAATCTGAAACTGCAATACAAAAACAAAACACATCTTTGAAGTTTTTAAAAATTATATCAACTGATAATTATGAAAATAAACATAATGGTGTACATCCTTGAGATATAGCATTAGATTAGCACTTCCATCCCTCAGTGTTACCCCTAGATGCTGAGGAGACAAGTAACAGCCATGCTCTGGAGACCAAGCTCTTTGTTAACTTGATAAAAACAAACATACAAAAAAAGTAGCTCTACTATCCTCTGAGGATACATATTCAAGACTTGCCTGAATGTCTCCCATATTTTGTGAAAGTGAATAAGGAGACATTTCCCTACTTGTGGGTCTATATGAGTTATCAATCAAATGTACATTGGACATTCTCTACAGTCTCTTCAAACAATAACTCTCTAGAAAGTTAGAGCTAAGAGACACATGAGACTCTGCAAAGAGAAGAGAGCTTAATGCTCTGAAGAGGAAGCACTGGTTTATATACCAAGAAATCATGATGGAAATTCAAAGGTTCTGACTGTTAAGATGACATTCAGTAAATAAGGATCAAAGCAAAGATGAAGTAGTGGTAGTTGGTGACTTCCTGCTGAGAGTAATTGTAGAAACTATCATTGACGTGATAACAACAATAAAAATAGAAATCTGCTGACTTTTCATCCAAGATGCAAAGGAAAACCTCCCAAGTCTTGTCAAAATGAATGACTACCACCCAATTTTGGTAATTTACATGGGAACAAATGATACTTCCAGAAGGAACCTAGAAAGCATTGCTAAATATTACAGATTATTCAGACAAAAATAATCAAAGCCTTAGGGAGACATATGGTATTTTGATAACTGCTGCCAATCAAAGGCAAAGTTCAGAAGAGAAGGACAGATTTGGGAAATGAACAGCTGATTAAAAGGATAGTGTTTGAGCATGGGACATAAATCTAGCTGTGATGGGTGGAATTTGAAATAAGGAAAATTTAGGAATGAGGAAATAATGTCCTAACAAGTAGAGCTATCTAAAAGTAGAATGGAGTGCCTTAAAAGGTAATGACTGACACTTGTATTTATTTTACATTTTACCTTCCCCTCTCATTGGATTGATTCAAACAAATGCTGGATGATTATTTCTTGGGGGATGCTATGGATGTGATTTTTGTTTGCATGAGGTTGAATTAGATTGCATGGGTGATTTTCAAATCTAACATTCTGTGATTCTTTAAAGGATTCCAACAAACTGATCTGGTAATCTCACTAGTGACATTGGGAGTAGAGCTGACCATGACATGGCATGGTAGCTATCTCACTCATAGTATACACTTAATAAATGTTTTTGAGGGGTTTTTTTTGTCTACCATCCTGCTTACAGCATGAGGGAAGAGAAACATGTATGCAATGTTTCCAAAAAATTTATCAAATTCTACCAAAAAAACCCTTTCCTAATCACTTACAAAGATGAAATTAGGTATGGTTCCTAATGGCAAGAAGCTAATAGTTAAGAAATCAGAGAGTAGTAAACAGTCTAGTTTACTAAAAATGTAAGAATTTGAGATAAGACTAGAACTGTGGGTTGGAGCCAGATGAGAGTTTATGTTCTCTGACTCCAAATTTAGTGCATGTTCCATTGCAACCTTTGGAATAAATGCTCTCTCAAATTGTTTTCAAATAATTTCATATAATTGTAGCCAGATTATACAATTGAGAGAACCAGTATGGTGTAACATTCTTGCACTTCCCTGTCAACAACTAACATAGAGCTTCACACTTAATAGACACCCAAAGGCTACTAAAATGGTAAAATCAGGGCTTTAAGGGATCTTAGAGAATATAAAGTCCAGTCTTCCTATTTGGATGGCATAAATAATTTAAAGACAAGTGAGCCACCATTTCCTCTATTCCCTTAGGCTTTTAATCACCTCTAAACCTTGTAACTACTCAGGATATCTCAACCAGTGGTTCCTATGTAAATATAAATGACAGACCATAGAATATAGAGATAAAAATTTAGAATAGATGAACTCAAGATCCAACACTTCCCTTTGTGTATTGAAATTGCTTAACTTCTCTTCAGACTCAATTTCCATAACTGTAATTGCTATAGGCATGGAGTTTGGAAACTGTAAAGCATAATGTCAATAGCTGATATTAATATGTGAATTTTCACTCATCCACCAAAAATTTTCATTTTTCTACTTTCTAATCTATCCTTCGCTATTGAAATAATCTTATAATGCAGATATCTAACCATGACACTCCTGATTTAAAAAAACAATGACTGACCTGGAAAATAGATGTAGAGGAGATAATTTAAGAAATTTTGCACCTGAGTGTCATGATCAAAAAAACAATTAGAGTCTGGACAAGAAATTATCAAGGAAAATTATCCTGATTATCCTAGAACCACAGAAGAAAATAATAATGAAAATAATCAACTGATCATTCCCAAAAGAAATAATAAAATGAAAACTCCAAAGAATAGTTTAGTCAAATTCCAGGACTTCCAGGTCAAGGAGAAAATACTACAAGCATCCAGAAAGAAATAATTCAAATATCAATGAATTGCAATCAGGATTACACAGGATTTAGCAGATTCTACAATAAAGGAATGGAAGGTCTAGAATATGATATTGTGGAAGGAAAAGACTTGGATTACTACCAAGAATCAACTACCCAGAAAAACTGAGCATAATCTTTCAGGAAGAAAAATGGATATTCAATGAAATAGGAGACTTTCAAACATTTCTGATGAAAACACCAGAACTGAACAGAAAATTTCATTTTTAAATACAAGACTTAAGAGAAATATAGAAAGATAAACGGGGAAGAAAAATGTTATTAAATAAAGTTAAGCTGTTTACATCTTTAAGAAGATGAGACTTATTTTTTAAGAAAAATCATATCTCTTTTAGGGCATTTATAATGAGTATACAGAGACAGAGGATACAGATTAAGTTGAATGATGATATGATGCAAAAAAATAAGGGTTGAGAAAGAGTATTGCACAGGAAGAAAATGAAGGAAAAGGAAAAATAGGGTAAATTATATGACAAGAAGAGGCACAAAAGACTCATTACAGTGGAGGAAAAAAAGAGGAAAGTGAGCATTGCTTGAACCTTACTATTATCAAATTTGACTCAAAGCAGGAATCATGTACACAATAAAACTCTATTTTACACTATAGGAAAGTAGGAAGAGAAGGATATAAGAAAAGAAGAGAGTCTAACAGAAAGGGTGTCAGAGTGAGGTAAGCAATAGCCAGAAGCAAAACACTGGGGTGGAAGGACAGAGTGAAAGAAAAGAGAGAAAAATATATAAATAGGGTGGGGAGGGATAGGATGGAAGGGAATATACAGTTAATAATCATAACTGTGAATGTGAATGGGATAAACTTACTCATAAAATGGAAACAAAAGAGTGAATTTAAAAAATAGAATCCTACAATATGTTGTTTACAAGAAACATTTGAAATAAAGAAACACATACAGTATAAAAGTAAACGACTGGAGCAGAATATATTAAGTTTCAACTGAAGTTAAAAAAATAGCAATCATGATCTCAGACAAAGCTAAAGAAAAAATAGATATAATTAAAAGAGACTAGAAGTAATCTACATTTTGCTGAAAGGTATAAATAATCAATACTAAACATATATGCACCAAATGGTAGAGCATTTAAATTTCTAAAGAAGTTAAATGAGTTATAAGAGGAAATAGACAGTAAAACTACACTAGTGGAAAGCCTCAACTTTCCCCCCTCTCAGAACTAGATAAATCTAACCACAAACTAAACAAGAAAGAAGTTAAAGCAATGAATAGAATTTTAGAAAATTTAGACATGATTGACCTCTAGAGAAAATTGAAAGAAGATATATCTTTTTCTCAGTGGTATGTCACCTACAGAAAAATTAACCATGTATTGGGACATAAAAATATCACAATCAAATTCAGAAAAGTAGATATGTATCTTTTCAGATGATGATGCAATAAAAATTATATTTAATAAAGGACCATGGAAATATATACTAAAAATAAATTGAAAATTAAATAATCTAATCCTAGAAAATGAGTGGGTCAAAGACCAAATCATAGAAATAATCACTAATTTCATCTAAAAGAATGATAGCAATGAGATGCACTAGAATTTATAGGATGCAGCCAAAGAAAATACTTAAGGTAAAATTTATTTATAAAAATTCTTATATCAATAAAACAGAAGAAGAGCAGAATAAACAATTGAACCCACAACTAAAAAATCTGGGGAAAAAAAATAATTCCCCAATTAAATAAAAAATTGGAAACCTTGAAAATCAAACAAGAGATTAATAAAATTGAAAGTAAAAATCATTCAATAAATAAATAAATAAATAAATAAAACTAAAAACTGGTTTTATGAAGGGAAACAAACAAATATATAAACCATTATTTAATTTGATTTAAAAAACAAATTACTAGAATCTAAAAGGAAAAGGGTAAATTCACCATCAATGAAGAGAAGATTAAAGCAATAGTTAGGAGCAATTTTGCCCGATTATATATTAATAAATCTGGCAATATAATGGAACTGCATGAATATTTAGAAAATTATAAATAGCCCAAAATAGCAGAAGAGAAAATAGAATGCTTAAACAAACCTACCTTAGAAAAAGAAAGCGAACAAGTCATTAATGAACTCCCTAAGAAATATCACCAGGGTCAGATGGATTCACAAGTGAATTCTACCAAACATTTAAAGAACAATTAATTCCAATACTATATAAACTATTTGAGGAAATTGGTATAAAATGATTCTGACCAAAAACCTTTTATGACACAAACATAGTACTGGTAATCCCCCAAAATCTATAGATCAATTTCCTTAATGAATATTAATGCAAAAATTTTAACTACACTCTTCTGGGGGGGGGGGGTGGAATTTATACCAGAAATGCAGGGTTGATCAATATTAGGAAAATTATCAGCATAAGTGACTATATCAATAACAGAATCAACAGAATCATCTGATTATCCAAAAAAATTCAAAAAAAAGTTTTTGACAAAATACAGCACTCATTCCTATTAAAAACAGAGTAATGCATAGAAATAAATGGATTTTTTCTTAAAAATACGTAGAATCTATTTAAAACTACCAGAAAATATTATCTGTAATGGGAATAATCTAGCAGCCTTCCCAATAAGATCTGGGGTGAAGCAAGGATAATCATTATCACCATTATTATTCAATATTGTACTAAAAATGTTAATTATACCAATAAAAGAAAAAGAAGAAATTGAAGCAATTAGAATAGGCAATGAAGAAACAAAACTGTCACTTCATTCTTTGAAGATGCTATGATAGTCTATTTAATATCCTAGAGAAGCAACTAAAAAACTACTTGCAATAATTAACAGCTTTAGCAAAGTTTCTGGATATAAAATAAACTCTCAAAAATCAGCATTTCTATATATTACCAACAAAGGCCAACAGCAAGAAAGAGAGAAATTCCATTTAAAATAACTGTAGACAATATAAAATACTTGGGATACAAGTACCAAACACTATCAATATAAATCCAGGAAATGAACACAGTTACAAAATACTTTTTAACAAATAAAGCTCTAAACATAGGGAAGATATCACTCATTATGTCTGGGCTGAGCCAATAGAATAAAATGACAATTCTATCTAAATTAACTTACTTATTTAATGATATACCAATCAAATAACCAAAAACTATTTTGTGGAGCAAGAAAAAATAATAACAAAAATTATCTAGTAGAGCAAAATATCAAGAATGTCAAGGGAATTAAAGAAAAAATATGCAAAAGGAAGGTGGTCTAGCTGTACAAGATCTCAAACTATATTATAAAGTATTAATCATCAAAACTACTTGGTACAGTGAAGCCAAGATTGTGTCAGGAATATAGGAAACACCCAGAACTTTTCCAGAAACAACTTTAAATGAAACATCTGAGGACACCCTAAAGCAACAGAACCCACCAAATAAAAACAAAACAAAACCCAGAGTGAAGTAACTTTTCAACCCAAAGTACCTTAGAGGAATTTCAAAAAAGTTCTGTCTCATGTGGTTAAAGGGGGAGTATAACCCAGTTTAAGGCAGGGGAGAGCTGGGAAGTCATCAGGAGGCTCTTACCCACAGTGCAGCTCAAATCCCAACCCAGCTGACAAGTATTTCAAGGAGGCTAGCAGTGAGGGTTCCAACCCCAACTAGAAGTCAAAGTTTGAATCTGGAAACACTGCTACAGCATACAGGCCTGGGTTGTTAACCTAATTAAGGGGAAAAACATGAGCATCAGAGACCCCAGAGCAATAAGCCAAGGACCAAACTCCTATTCCTAGTAAAAAAAAAAAACAAAACTAGGGACTATACCCTTTGTGCCCCAGGAGCAGAGCTCAAGTAGCAAAATTAGCAAAAAAAAAAAAAAAAAAGAGCACTAACCATTGAAAGTTACTATGCTGATAGAGAAATTAAAAATGTCATTTTCAGAAGAGGAAAGCAGAGATAAAATGTTTTACATGTGAAGCCACAAATGAGTTTATGAATTGGCTTCAAATTCAAAAAGACCTCTTAGAAGAGTTCCAAAAAGATTTTAAAAACCAAAAAAGGGAGGAAGAAGAAAAATTGAGAAAAAAAAAAAGGCATGCAGGAGTATTATGTAAAATTGATTGAAAAAACATTGCCTTTAAGAGTAAGATAGGCCAAATGAAAAAGAAAGAATTCCTTTAAAAGTAAATTTGAGCAACTAGAAAAGGGAAGCAATTCTTTCAAAAGTAAAATTGACCAAGTGGAAAAGGAAAACAATTTATCTAAAAATAAAATGAATTAACTGGAAAAAAGCAACACATATAAAAGTAAAATTAAATACCTATAAAAGGAAACATAAAAATCTAATGAAGAAAATAAAACTCTAAAAGTTAGAATTAGACTAATGGAAACTAATGACACTATGAGACAAGACTCCATCAAACCAGAAGGCTGAAAGAGTAGAAGAAAATGTGAAGTACCTGTTTAAAAAAAATGACAGACATGAAAAATAGCTCCAAGATAGACAATTTATGAATTATTTGTCTACCTGAAAATTACAATAAAAAAGAGACTGGACAACATCTTTGAGAAAATTATCATGGAAAACTGCCCTGATATGCTAGAACAAAAAGATAAAATAGTTCTTGAAAGAATTCATCGATAATCC
The DNA here is from genome assembly GCF_037893015.1 of Macrotis lagotis. Taxonomy (NCBI): domain Eukaryota; kingdom Metazoa; phylum Chordata; class Mammalia; order Peramelemorphia; family Peramelidae; genus Macrotis; species Macrotis lagotis. The sequence continues at coordinate 91,967,537 of NC_133661.1, forward strand.
CCAAAAGGAGATCCCAAAATAAAAAGTCCAAGAAACATTGTAGGCAAATTTCAGAATTACCAGCTAAATGAGAAAATATTGCAAGTAACAAAAAAGAAACAATTTAAATACCAGGATTACCCATAATTTATTATCATTTTCAGTATTAAAGTATCAGTATGTTTAGAATATGATATTCTGAAGGGAAAAGGAGCTTGCATTACAACTAAGAGTCAACTACCCTGCAAAATTCAGCATCTTCTTCCTAGGGAAAAGATGAACTTTTTTAAATTGATATTTTATTTTATTTTTCCAATTACATGCTTTGGTAGTTTTTCAAAATTCATCCATTTGCAAATTTTTAAGTTACACATTTTTCTAGCACCCATCCTGCCCTCCCTCCTCTCCTTGGCAACAAACAGTCTGTTAAAAGTTATACATGTACATTTGTGTTTAATGTATTTACATATTAGTCATTTTGTGTAAGAGGAATTGGGAACTAAAGGACAAGAAAGAAAAGCATGAGATAAGAAGGAAAAACATGAGAAGTTGTTTTGTTTTTTTAAGTGAACACAAAATGCATTCAAATTCTGTGGTTTGGCTTTGTTTTGTCCCTCTGGATGAGGATGGCATTGTCCAAAACAAGTCTCCAAGCATTGTCCTTGATCTCTGAACTGCTGGCTGAGAGGAGCTGCATTCATTATAGTTGATTAATTCACAATGTTGTAGTTAATATATACAATGTTCTCTTGGTTCTGCTTTCTTCACTCAGCATCAGTATATGTAATTCTTTCCATGCTTCTCTAAAGTCTAACCACTTCTGGTTTCTTATTGAACAAATCATTCCCATACCATAACTTGTTCAGTCAAAAAGATGAATTTTTAACAAAAAGAGAACTTTCAAACTTACCTGATACTAGAAAGGAACAGAAAATTCCATCTTCAAATAAAAGACTCAAAAGATGAGCAAAAAGATAGAAAGAAAAAAACAAATATAGTCAAACTGTCTACATCCCTACAAGGGAAAACAATATTTATAACTCTTGAGAACTGTATTTTCTCAGGACAGTTGAAAGGAGCATTCATATATAGAAGATGAGGGTATAAACTGATCATGGTATAATAATTTACTTCAGCTCATGAGGGTTGAATTTCTATTAGGACAGTTGAAGTGAGCATGGGGCAGAGAGTATGAAGTGATTATGATAAAATAGTCTTTATAACCCTTGAGAATTGTACTTCTATCAGGTAAGTTGAAAGGAATATATGTTAGCAGAAGGTATGGGTACAAGACAAGTATTAAACAATTAAGATATAAAAATGGATTATACTGGGATAATAAGGAGGAAGCATTAGAAGAAAAATAATATCATATGAAGAAGAAAAAAGGACCTATTATGGTAGAGAGAAAGAAAAGAAAGTATGAAGTAAATGTATTTACATATTAGTAAATCTAATCTTACTCTCTACAGATCTCACTCAAAGGAGTAACATGCATTCCCAATTGGGTTTAGAAATTTATCCTGTCCTACATAAAAGTAGGAGAGGGAGGAGGAAAGAAAGGAGAAGGAGGGGTTCATAAAAGGGAGGGGGAAAAGTAAAAGGAAAGAATAAAAGGAAAGGGGGAAAAAGGAGAAGAAAAGAGAAAGGGACTGATAGAAGGAAGGCAGATTGAGGGAGGCAGCAGTTAGAAGCAAAATGCTGATGAGAAGGGATAAGAGAAAAGGAGAGAGAGAAATACAAACAGGAGGAAGATAGGATGGAGGGAAATACATAATAAGTAATCATAATTGTGAATGTGAATGGAATAAGCTCTCCCCCAAAACAGTAGTAGATAATAGAGTGGATTAAAAAACGAAATTCTACAATATGTTGCTTAGAAGAAACACATTTAAAGTAGAGAGATATACACAGGTACAGGTAAAAGGCTGGAGCAGAATATATTTTACTTTCAGCTGAAGTAAAAAAAAATCAAGAGTAGCAATCCTGATCTCAGATAAAGCAAAAGCAAAAATAGTTCTAATTAAAAGAAATATGGGAGGAAACCACATCTTTTTAAAAGGTACCATAGGCAATGAAGTAATATTAGTATTAAACATGTATGTACCAAGTGCATATTAGTGCGGAAACTCAACCTTCCTCTCTCAGAATTAGATAGATTGAACTACAAAATAAACAAGAAGGAATTTAAGCAGGTGAATGGAATTTTAGAAAAGTTATATTATAGATCACTAAAGAAAATTAAATGGGGGATAGAAAGGAATATGTCTTTTTTCTGTGGTACACACATAAACTGACCAATTATTAGCACATTAAAAACCTCAAGATCAAATGCAGAAATGCAGAAATTTGAAATATATCCTTCTCAGATCATGATGCAATAAAATTATATGTAATAAAATGTTATGGAAAAATAAAATAAGAATTTATTGAAAATTAAATAACCTAATTTTAAAGAATGAGTTGGTCAAACATTTAGTCATGGAAATAATAATTTCATCCAAGACACTGACAATGAATGATGAGACATCATACCAAAGCTTATGGGATGCAGTCAAAACAGTTATGAGGGAAAATTTTATATCTCTAAATGCTTACATGAATACAATAGAGAAGGAGGAGATCAAGGTTTGGGGTTTGCAACTTAAAAAACCTAGAGAAAGAACAAAATAAAAAATCCAATTAAAAGCAAAACTAGAAATCTTAAAAATTAAAGTAAAACAATAAAATTGAAATAAAAAATATTGAACTGATAAATAAAACTAAAAGTTGATTTTATGAAAAAAGAACTTCAGTTAATCTGATTTTTTAAAAAAAGAAACAAACCAAATTACCAGTATCAAAAATTAAAAGGGTGAGTTCACCACCAATAAGGAGGAAATTAATAATTCAGAGCTATTTTGCCCAACTATGTATCAACAAATCTGACAATATAAGTGAAATGGATAAATATTTACAAAAATATAAACTGCCCAAATTAACAGAAGAGGAAATAAAATACTTTAATAACTCCAATTAAGTACAAAGAAATTGGATTCTATCAATAAACTCCAAGGAAAAATTCTCCAAGGTCAGATGGATTCACCATTGAATTCTACCAAACATTTAGAGAACAATTAGTTCCAATTCTATTTTTAAAAGGTGAAAAATTTCTACCAAACTCCTTTTACTACATCAACATGATGCTGATACTTGAATCAGGAAGATCCAAAACAGACAAAGAAAATTATAGACCAATCTCCCTTAATGAATAATGAAAATTTTAAATAAAATTTTAGCAAAGAGGATATAGCAAGTTTCCTTAGGATAATACATTGTAATCAGGTAGAATTTATAGCAGAAATTCAGGGGATGATTCAATATTAGGAATATAACATAATTGACCATATCAATAACAAAGCTAATAGAAAGAATATGTTTACCTCAATAGTTAGTGATAAAAATGTTGTTTTCCTTTAAGTGATAAGCAGTATATGTCTAAAATCAATAGCAAGCATTATATGTAATTGGTATAAGATAGAAGCATACTAAATATGATGAAACAAGGATAACCACTATCACCACTATTATTCAATATCGTATTAGAAATGTTAGTTTTACCAATAAGAGAAGAAAAAGAAAGTGAAAAAATTAGAATAGGTAATGAGGAAACAAAACTACTTTGATACTGGCTAAGAAATAGAATGATAGGTCAGTAGAATAATTTAGTTAAACAATACACACTACTAAGTGACCACAATGATCTAGTGGGGTTTTTTTTTAAACCAAAGCCCCAGTTTCTGGGGAAAGAACTATTTACCAAAAACTTCTGGGAAAATTTGAAATTAAGTATGGCAGAACCTAGGTATAGACTATTACTTATTAAATATACCAAGATAGGGGCAGCTAGGTGGCATAGTGGATAAAGCACCAGCCTTGGAGTCAGGAGTACCTGGGTTCAAATCTGGTCTCAGACACTTAATAATTACCTACCTGTGTGGCCTTGGGCAAGCCACTTAACCCCATTTGCCTTGCAAAAACCTAAAAAAAAAATAAATATACCAAGATAAAAAGAAAATGGGTTCATGATTTAGACATAAAGGGTTGATACCATAAGCAAATAAGAAGAGCACTGATATCTATGGAGGAGGGAAACATTTTTGACCAAACAAGAAATAGAGAGCATTAAAAGATGCAAAATGAATAATTTTGATTATATACAATTAAAAATTTTTTGCACAAAAAACCCTAATGTAATCAAAATTAGAAGGAAAGAAGAAAACTGGGGGAAAATATTTTACAGTAAGTGGCTCTGGAGAAGGTCTCATTTCTCAAATATGTAGAGAACCAAGTACAATTTATAAGAATATAAGTCATTCACCAATTGGAACATGGTCAAAGGTAGGTTTTCAGATGAGGAAATCAAAACTATCTATAGTTCTATTTTTAAAAAGTTCTAAATAACACCTATCAGATTGGCTAAGATGACAGAAAATGACAAATGTTGGAAAGAGTATGGGAAAATTGGGACACCAATGCAAAATTGGTGAAGTTATGAACTGATCCAACCATTTTGGAGAGCAATGTGGAACTTTGAGCAATACCACTAGGTAGAACATTAAAAAAAGGAAAAGGATCTACATGCACAAAAATATTTATAGCACTTCCTTTTGTAATGGCAAAGAATTGAACATTGAAAGAATGCCTATTATTTGGTGAATGAATGAACAAGTTGTGGTATATGAATATTTTGAAATACTATTTTGCTTTATGAAATGATGAGCAGGCATATTTCAGAAAAACCTAGAAACACATGAATTGATACAAAGCGAACTGAGCAGAACCAGGAAAATATTGTATATACTCACAACCACATTGTTTGATGATTAACTACAAACTTCGCTCTTCTCAATGATACAATGATCAAAGACAATTCTAAAGGATTCATGATGGAAATCAATATATACATCCAGAGAAAGACTTGGTCGAAGCATACAATTTTCACTTATTTTATTAATGTTTTTCCCCTTTTGGTCTGTATCTTCTTCCCCAACATTACTAAAATGGAATTGTTTCACATGAGTGTAGATATATAGCCTACATCAAATTCAGACCAATCTAATTTTAGACCAAACCTAATTTTAAAGAATGCGTTGGTCAAACATATAGTCATGGAAGTAATCAATAATTTCATCCAAGACAAGGAGGGGGCAGGGGGAAGAAATTTGAAACTCAAAAAAAATTGTTTGTAGATTTTTTTTCAAGGCAATGGGGTTAAGTGGCTTGCCCAAGACCACACAGCTAGGTAATTATTGTTTGAGGCCAGATTTGAAAGCAGGTACTCCTGACTCTAGGGCTGGTGCTCTATCCACTGCGCCACCTAGCTGCCTCTCAAAAAATTTTTAATGAATATTAAAAATTGTCTTTAAAAATAATTGGAAATAGTAACATATTATTAAAAAATCATTTCAGTGGTTCTTCATTCTCTATATTATAAAAATACCAACACTTTAGATTGATATTTAGATCTCTCTGCATTCCCAAACTTATTTCAAATCATACCCTTTCTTATACTTTATAATCTAATCATATTATCTGATTATATGTTCCCTCATTTTCTCCTACACTTTCTCAATCCTAATATTTTAGTCCAGCTATAGACAAATAACTCATTCCCTCCTCACAATCACATGTTAAACACCTTCCTATTTAAGTATTTATTATTATTTTTGTTTATATTGAAGTTGTTTTTGCTGCCCTGTAGAGTAGAATATGATCAGCTAGGAGGCACAGTGGATAGAGAGATGGGTCTGGAGTCAGGAAAACTTCAAATATGGTGGTAGATAGTTTCTTGGTATGTGACCCTGGTCATCTGCTTCCGTTTGCTCCAGTTTCTTCATTTGTAAAATGAGCTGGAGAAGGTATCTAGTATCTTTGCCAACAAAACCCTAAATGGGATCATGAGGGTCAGACAGGACTAAAAGTACTGAAAAACAAGCAGTAGAAAAGGATTAATAGGTTTTTGTTTAATTTTTTTCATTATTTACTAAAGAGCAGGTAAGAGTCTTTGTTTTCTAAGTATTTAAACTACTTGAATATAAAAGACCTGTCTTTTCAGTAATGTCTATTTTGCACATGTGCCTTTTCTAGAATGAAATCTGTTCATCCTCTTAGATAATGAGAAATGAGAGAAGGCTCAGGTGCCACTTCCTCCATGGATTCCCTTTCTACTTTGCTCCTCTTCCCCTCTCTCCATCCCCAACCCTGGCCAAATTAAAGTGATTATTTCATTCTCAAATTTCATTTTATGATTTTTGTTTATCTTTTTTGTGTCCATACATGGCCCATCTTGGACCATACTTGTCCTGTTCCTGCTATTAAATTACAAGGTCCTTGTCTTCTTTCATATCTAATACAATACTTTCTACATTATATGTTATCAATAAGTGGCTATTGAATTGGACTATATATAAATGCTATCAAAAATAATTTTCTCATAGACAACGAAGTGGCATTATTTTTATTATCCTTTCTTTCCTTGTAATAATTATACAGTGTAAGTGTTTTGCTATTAAAAAAACTGGGCACAGTCATGGAAAATATGTTTAGAAAACACCTGCATTGGCAGGCAAGAAAAAAGATGACCTAACTGTTCCTTTATCTCTAATTTCTGGATCAGATATTAGGAGATATTTAAAAGAACATGTTGGCAGGAACTACTGATAATTTTGTAGGAAAAAAATAAATTGCTCCCTGAGAACAATTAGGCAAAGCTAAAACTTTAACAGATTCCAGCTAGTTTTTCTCCCCACATAAAATGTCATGGATAAAAACATGTTATCTGGGACCTTTCACCCTAGAGACAATTTTATCCCATATGTCAGATGGGAAATAAATTTTTCTAATACAGGGCCCTTTTAGGAATAATGTGGTGGATGAAACTCTGCCAGGAATACAAAATAGGATTATGCTATAGACTATAACTGACCAGATGGCATTGACAAAAGGCACTGATTCAGGATGATAGTGGAGGATTAACTGCTACTCTTGAGTATTTCAGACTTAAATGGAATTTCAACTCCATTCTAAAATATGAGGAGGGTCACATATAAACTAGTCCCCAAAAGTACTTTGAAAACAATGTCAAACCTGTCCTTTATATTTTTAATAATGGCAGCTAAAAGCATGGTAGTAGTGGAAAATTGTAGGACATTATGAAGTCTATCTTATGGTAGGGTAATTTGACACACCTTCCCCCCAACTTAGTCTTTAAATCAAGGAAGATCAAAGAATGTCTTAATATTTTTTTTTTACCTTTTAATAGCAATTATCAGTAAATAAGGACTGTTCGATGCTTTTATCCTTCCTGAGGATCTTAGGTAGGGCAACTGTGGCACTGAAGGGAAAGACTACTGAATTGAATCAAAAACCGGGGTTCAAGTCCCATCCTACTTGGATTTCCCATCCGGGTACAGAGCAGACGTTGAGGTCTCAAAGGCTATTTATGTCTGTGGTTTGTAGATTCTGAAAGTCTCTACCATGATGGAAAATTTCTAAATGTGATTTCAGTAATTGGCTATGTCTGCTTCCTGAGAATCAGCAGAGACTAAATATGTAGAGGGTCATCTCCAGAAGGCTGGCCAGGTGATGACTTATTTGACTGTGGCAATTCATGAAATAGAGGAAAATACAAAATGGTTCTCAGTCTTCCACAACTTGCCTCTACTTCTACAATCATGGGTGGGAAAAAAAGAGAGCAGAGGAGTATAAGTTTATAGCTTATAGTCTGTCTATAAACATTAATTTTTCATGGTTGCAATTCTAAATATGATATCATTTTTTTCAATTAACAAATTTTTAAGATGCTGAAGGAAACAAGTTATATCAATTATGATATTGCTCATATCTAAAGGAGAGTCTAAAGGGGGGAGGGAGGGAGAGAGAGAGAGAGAGAGAGAGAGAGAGAGAGAGAGAGAGAGAGAGAGAGAGAGAGAGAGAGAGAGAGAGAGAATAGAACATGCTTCACTAATTCTCACTGAAAAACCAGAATTGATAGAGTTGATTTCATTCTTTTTGGAGTTACAAAAATTGGGCACTAGATAAAGGCTTGATGTTGCCCTGACTATTTTCTGGGATGCCATAGAGTTGAAATGACAGGACCCCCCCAGGCAAAAGTCCAGCGTACCAGCTACTAGATTGAGAAACAAAAGTATCTGGGCCTCAGGCACCCTGCCTTCCAGTTCACTGACCTTTTAAACTTCCAAGGCCCACTATCTCATGTTAGCCTTCTCCTACAGATAACCTTGCCTCTGATAGCTAAATATCTCCTATAAGTTCTCATCTTCAAGATTTTTAAAATCAGAAATCCTGGTCTTGGATCATAATCTCCTATTCTTTCATTTCATCTTCTTCTATTTCATTCCTCCCAATCATATTCTTTATCCTCCTCATGCTCACTGACCTCTCAACCCATTCCTATCCTCATAATCTATTACCCAGACTCTGGACTCAGTCTTCTTTCTTCAAATTCTTCTATCTCATACCCCCATTTTGCAGATGAAGAAACTGAGACCCAGAAAGTTCTTGATGAACTTACTCAAAGACACGTGGGGAACAACAGAACTTGGAATCAAAGAAGATGCCATTCTGCTTTTGTGCTTGATCCTATTCTCCCCCCATCTCTTCCTGGTATTTGATACATTAATCTCTCCATCTCTCTGTTTCTTTTATCTTCAAACCCTCCCTATCTACTATATACTACATACTATATAAGCCACTGCTTATAAATATGCCAAGGTCAACCCCATCCTCACAAAACTCTTCTTTCACCTTGCTTCTTCTCTCAAGCTATTGTCCAATATTTCTGCTTTTCACTACCAAATGAATAAAAAAGATCATCTGGACTCATTGCCTCTACTGCCTCACCATCTACATATCTGACTTCAACCTCAAACTATACTCCTCTCCACAAGGCTATTAACATATTCTTTACTATTAGATCCAACAGTTTTCTTGGTCCCTCTGTTGCTTTCAAGATAATATCATTATGAGTATTCTCTTGTTTTGTACATTCTGTTTCATTCTTTCTTGGTTCATCTCTCATGACAGCTCCTAGATTATTATCTGTTTTCTGCATTTAGCATGGATATTCTCAAGTTCTCTTGAGTCTTAGATTGGTAAATATGGATAATATAACAAAAAAGGATAAGTAAAAAATATTTTGTTAAAAAAGAATATATTCCAAGAAGTACCTATGGTTTAAAGAAGGATTGTAGTCTAGAAAATGGAGAAGAAAAGAAAGATTTTGAAAACTATAATGGAGAAAGTCAAGAGTAATGTTGAACTGAAACCCAAGAAACTTATTTGGAGTCTGATTCTTTTCTTACATGAAAAGTTTACTATCTTGGATGTTTGAGGCTTCTGGAGTATATCATATGTTTTGAGGCTCTTATTTTAGTTTATGTTTTAGTTTATGAGGAGACATATTCTCTAGAAATGATTTATTCTTTCCTCTGATATCATTTTATCATATCTTTCAAGGAATTCATCCATTTAGCCATAACATGAATTGATAACTGATCTCAGTCTCCAGGAGACAAAATTCTAAGCAAACAGACTTTCTTTATAGCCCATGAAATATATATACTGACCATCACTACTGAGATTCTTAAAGGCAATCTCAATGGTCCCCTTAAATATCAGAAGAAATCAATACAAAATAAATCTGAAAGAATGAACCATCAAAATGTAGACCTACTGAGATTTCGATAACAGCTAGAAATGTGTGTGCACAAACTTAGAAACTTGTTATGTCCCCCTTATATGAGTTCTTTTAGCACAGGCTCTTAATCTTTTTATATCAATGACTCTTTTGGCAATCTGGTGAAGCCTATAAACCTTTTCTCAGAAGAATGTTTTTAAATAATTAAAGGAACTGCAAAATTTCAATTAGAAATTAGTGAAAGTATTGATTAATTTTTCCCATTCAATTTCATGGACAACTTGCAGGCTCTTGGACTCCAGTCCTTGCTCTGGGCAGTGATTATTTAATAATTCCTGTAGAGACCCATCAACAGTAATAAAAACATTTCTCATCGCTCTGAGAAGTTCTCAATTATGTTTTACAAAATAACAAGGTATGTGAAATCAGCAGCAAGACTGGTACTAGCAAGTGGTAATAGGCTTGGAATTCTGAACTTAATAGAAGAATTGATTTAAGTATCATTGTAAACTGACAGATTACTACACTTCAAACAGCACTCAAGTGGCTCCCTAAAACCCTTGTTTCAAAGAAGATTTAGAACTTATTAGACTCTGCAGCTTTGAAAAAATTCCTTGAATTTAAAAGCATAGCAATTCCAATAATTCATGCCAACATTTACTCATCATTATGATAATTATTTATGGTAGCATGGAATTATATTCTTAGTCTATGAATCATCTTAAAAGACCCAAGACCTGAGTTGACTAATTTCTATGATATAAACACATATATGTCCCTTTGATTTCACATGTGTGAGGAATTCCTAGTGAGGAAATTCTTCTACCAATGGAGATTTTTAACATATGGTCATGGTACAATAGAAAGAACTCTGTCTTGAAATCAGGGGACCTGCATTCATATCCCACTTTTGACACTTACTATTTGTGTGACCCTGAACAAATTAATTAATCTCTCTAGGTCTTTGTTTCCTCATCTGTAAAATGAGTTACATTAGTTTTTGTTTACTAATTTGTTTCTTTTTTTTGCAAGGCAATGGGGTTAAGTGACTTGCCCAAGGTCACACAGCTAGGTAATTATTAAGTGTCTGAGTTCAGATTTGAACTCAGGTCCTCCTGATTCCAGGGCCAGTGATCTATCCACTGCACCACCTAGCCGCCCCCACTAAATTTCAATACAATTGGTTTCTTTTGCAATCTTATGCATTTTATTTTTGCATTTGGAAAAATTATTCTGAGAAAGCACCAATAGGTTTCACTAGACTGACAAAGGGGTACATGACACAAAAATTTCAATAACCCCTGAACATGAGTTGGGTTGTAGGTATGGTAAAAATTTAACTAGATGGAAACTGGAATGTGTATCCTTCAATAAATATTTTTACACTTGCAACTGTAATTTTTTCTTGCATAGTCATTTGTAATAACTTGTAATTCAAACTCAAACACTGATTAGATTGTCTATCAAGGGAAGATAAGTAGAAATGTCTCAAAGACTTCTGAATACTGAGCAACATATCTACAGGTTTATCAGATAGATGTCTGTTAAAAAAAAAAAACCTCTTACCTATATCAGAACACTCATTCTTCTTGCAAATTTTGCTAAAAACGAAGCAAATTTTCTTGAAGATTTGGAAGGATTTCTACTAACTGCATCTAGAAGGAAAATCACAATCACTGACCCTTATCCTCAGTTCCTCATTTAAAAAAAAATTATCCAAACACTAGAGCAGTAAAGAATTTTACATCTTTTCTTTTTTTCTTTTGGCGAGGAAATAGGGTTAAGTGCCCAAGGCCACACAGCTAGGTAATTATTAAATGTCTGAGTTTAGATTTGAAGTCAGGTCCTTCTGACTCCAGGAGGTGCTCTATCCACTGAGCCACCTAGCCACCCCAGCAATTTTGCATCTTGATTGTGAATATGAGGAGTGTTTTAATCCTGGCTTCTAGCTTCCAGTTAAATCAGTTTTCCATCTCTGGTTATTAAAAATTTGAGCAATGTAAGTCTCATTGAGATGGAAAAGCTGTGATTTAATAAAATATTTGGTTAATAAAATAACCAAATTATTTTTAAAAAGATCCTAAGATAAATGACTCTAAAGTGATCTTACTGTTAATAGAAATCTGCTAGTAAAGGTACTGAATCCAGAATGCTTTAAATATTTCAACTTTCCCTTGTACTGGAAGTCTACCACTACTGCCTCAAAGCAATCCTATAGTAAGAAGGATAAAGTATAGTAAAGAAAAATTCTTCAGGCAATCCAGGCTTTGTGCTTTCCATCTATTACTGGAGTAGCATGTCCCCTAAGGGAAAACTTCAAGGCTGGTTGAGTCATATTCCATTTACCTCAAAGCAATGACTTTCATCTGTGTGCCAGCAAAAGGCAATTTCCACTTTCTTCATTTCCATTCCTCTCAAGCCTCCCAGCAAAGTTTAAACCAAATACCACCCAGACCTTCCACTGTGTCCTATAGAATGTCTCTTCCATGGGCCACAAAACTCTTTTTATCTCAAATCTTTTACTCTATACTCCTTTTTTCTTTTTATGGTTTATTTATTTATATCATTACAATAATCTTATTGTGAATGTAAACATAAATCCCTCTCTCCCCCAAAAAGAGACATTTCAAGAGAAGTGAAGTGAAGGGCAGCTAGGTGGTGCTGTGGATAGAGCATGGGCCCTGGAGTCAGAAATACCTGAGTTCAAATCCCATCTCAGACACTTAATAATTACTTAGATGTGTGGCCTTGGGCAAGCCACTTAACCCCATTTGTGTAAAGTGAGAGGAAGGGGGAAAAAGTGTACTTTAGTCTGTGTTCAGATTCCAATGGCTCTGTCTCTGTCTCTTTATCACAACTCCACCAGAGAAGTTGCTTCAATATCCTTTCCCATAGTCACTATTACTAGCTGTATTTCCCTCCATTCTCATCCTCTCCACTCTCATTTATTCTGTTCTTTCTCTCCTTTCACCCTGTCCCTGCTCAGAAAGTATCTGATTACCCTCTCCCACAATCTTCCCTCTCTTCTATCACCTACTCCCCTTTCCCACTCCATTATCCTATCCCCTTTCCTCTCCTTTTTCTATGGTAAGATAGATTTCTATACCTTATTAAGTGTGTATGTTATTTCTTCACTGAGCCATTTCTGATAAGAATGAAGACTCACTCAATCCCTTCCTCACCTTCCTCCTTCCACTACATTGAAAAAAAGCTTTTTCTTGACTCTTCTATGTTAAATATCTTAGCCCATTCTACCTCTCCTTTCCCTTCCTCCCAGTACTTTCCTTTATCAACCACTGACTCCATCTTTATACTATATTAAACCATTATATTCAACTCCCTCCTGTGCCTTGTCTATAAACGCTCCTTCTAATTGCTCTTATGAATGAGAAAGTTCATATGAGTTATCAATGTCTTCTTCCCATGCAGGAGTACTGTGGTTCAGCATCTTTAAGTTCATCATAATTAATCCTTCCTGTCTACCCTTTTTATGCTTCACCTGAATCTTATTCCTGGAGATTCAACTTTCTGTTCAGCTCTGGTCATTTAAACAGAACAGTTTGAAAGTCCCCTATTTCACTAAATGTCCATCTTTTCCCCTGAAAGAGGAGGTTCAGTTTTTCTTTTAATTTTCTAATTCTTTTTTATTCTCATTTCATACAAATGTTTTTTACATTAATAAAATATACTTGTTTACAAGCAAACAAAATACCCCTCCCTCCATGAATATAGATAGACTTGCTTGGGCAAAAAAGTAAAGGGGAGAGAAAAAAATTAAAATAAAAAAATAATAGTAATAATTGTAGGTATGGCCAGGTGGCGCAATGAACGAAGCACCAGCCCTGGAGCCACGAGCACCCAAGTCCATATCCAGCCTCGTAAACCCAATAATCACCCAGCCATGTGACATGCAAGCCACCCGATCCCCACTTCCCTGCAAAAACCAAAAAGAAGAAAGAAAAAAAAAGACCCAAAATAAAATAAAATAGTAATAATAGTAGGGGTGACTGGGTGGCAGACAGAGCATTGACCCTTGGAGCACCTGGGTCCGAATCTGGCCTCAGACACCCAAAGATCATTCTGCTATGTGGCTCCAGGCAGAACACCCAGCCCTACCTACCCTGCACCCTCCTCCAAATAATAATAGCAAAAAATGTGCTTCAGTCTTTGTTCCAACACCATCAACTCTGTTGTGAGTGGATCACATTCTTTATGATAAGTCCATCACAAAAGTTACTTCCATATTTTTCCAACGTTGCCATTGCTGATCGCAACTCCCTCCTTTCTTATTTCTCCACTACCGTGTACTATATTTTCTCTCTCCTTTCACTCTGACTCTGCTGTAGGGTCGCTGAGTGGCGCAGCAGACAGATCCATGGTCCTGGGGCCAAGAAGCCCTGAGCCCCCATACCACCCATTAGGCCCAGAATCCACCTGGCCCTATGGTCCTGGGCAGGCCCTCCAATCCCAGCCCCTTGCAAGAAGTAAAAAAAAAAAAAAAAAAAAAAAAAATGTGTTACATCTGAACACTGTCCCCCCATGGTCCATCCTCTCCTCCTTTATTCACATCCCCACCCCTTCCCCCTGCTCCCCCCTCCTTCTTACTCCAGATGTCTATACCCCATTGAGTATATTTGCTGTTTCCTCTCCTAGCCATCTCTGATGAGAGCAAAGGTTCCCTCATTCCCCCTGGCCTCCCCCTTTCCATATCATTGCAATAGCTCATTGTAATGAAAAAAATCTTATTATGTGAAATATCTTGGACTATTCCCCCTCTCCTTTTTCTTTCTCCCTTTCCATTTCCCTTTTTTTCCCTATTGACTCCATTTTTACACCATATTTTATCTTCAAATTCAGCTTTCTCCTGTGCTTCAACTATAAAAGCTCCCTCTACTTGCTCTATTAACTGAGATGGTTCATAGGAATATTATCAGTATCATTTTTCTATACATGCTGTTCATCCTCATTAAGTCCCTCATATTTCCCCCCCTCCTCCAATCTCCATGCTTCACCTGAGTCCTGTATCTGAAGATCAAACCTTCTGTTCAGCTCTGGCCATTCCAAAAGAAACCTTTGAAATTCCCCTGGTTCATTGAAAGTCCATCTTTTTCCCTGGAAGAGGACATTCAGCCTTGCTGGGTAGTTCATTCTTGGCTGCATTCTAAGCTCTTTTGCCTTCCAGTATATTGTATTCCAAGCCCTACGAGCTTCCAATGTAGATGCTGCTAAGTCCTGTGTGATCCTGACTGCAGCTCCACGATATGGGAACTGTGTCCTTCTGGCTGCTTGTAATATTTTCTCTTTGACTTGGGAGTTCTGGAACTTGGCTATAATATTCCTAGGGGTTGGTTTTTTGGGATCTCTTTCTCAGGGGGATGGGTGGATTCTCTCCATTTCTATTTTGCCCTCTGCTTCTAGAATATCAGGGCAATTTTCCTGTAGTAATTCTTTGAAAATGATGTCAAGGCTCTTTTCCTGATCATGACTTTCAGGTATTCCAATAATTTTCAAATTATCTTTCCTAAGTCTGTTTTCCATATCAGTTGTTTTTTCAATGAGATATTTCACATTTTCTTCTACTTTTTCATTTTTTTTTGGTTTTGAAGTATTGATTCCTGATTTCTGGTAAATCCATCAATCTCCCTGAATTCTATTCTTTGTCTGAAGGATTTATTCTCCTCAGAGAGTTTTCTTATCTCTTTTTCCAATCTAGCCAATTTTGCTTTTTAAAGCATTCTTCTACTCAATAATTTTTTGAACTGTTTTATCCATTTGACCTAAGCTGTTTTTTAGCATGCTATTTTCTTCAGCATTTTTTTGGATTTCCTTGACTAAACTGCTGACTTCATTTTCATGTTTTTCCTGCATCTCTCTCCTTTCTTTTCCCAGTTTTTCTTCCAACTCCCTCATTTGATTTTCAAAGTCTTTTTTGAGCTCTATCATAGCCTGAGCCCAATTTCTGTTTGTCTTGGAGTCTTTAGATGTAGGAGCTTGTGCTTCCTCATCTTCAGACTGAGTATTTTGATCCTTCTTGGGCTCATTTGCAAAATATTTCTCAATGGTCTTCCTCTTATTTCTTTGCTTGTTCATTTTCCCAGCCTAAGCCTGTTTTTTCGGGGTGCTTCCTGAGCTTTTGGGACACTCCCACAAGGGTCTCAGTGTGTGAGGTTCTGTCCTCCCTCCTGGTCTGTGAATGAACATAAGCGCCCCCCTCTGCCACAGGGCCGAGGTCGGGGGGGCCCTGTTGTTCTATGGGGGGCCTAGACTGGGATCAGGATCTGAATGTGGTCAGAGCCCCAGAGTCCTGTTCCAGGGGCAGAGAACAGAGCTCTCTTTCTCTCTTCACTCCCCTCCCTCAGCTCAATGGGCTCATACCCTGGGGGCTCCTGCTTACCGGCTCTGCCTGCTTCTGTTTCCTAGATTTGGGCTGCCAAAAGACCAAGCTTCTGGTTGTGTGCCCTGAGGGCTGGGCTTCACTGGTGCTCGCTCTGGCAGAGGTCCCCCGCTGTTCCCCCACTTTGTGTGCTCCCCAAGGTACAGCTCAGGAGACTCCCCTGCTGCTGTGAGCCACAGCTCCTAGCACCTGGGGCTGCCTCTGGGAGGCTGAAGTTCTTTGGCTCTGGCGGGCCACCCCTCTGGCAGGCCGTCGCTCAGACCCCAACACCGGGGAGCAGAGCCTTTCTGCTCTTTTCCAGGTTACCTTGAGTAGGAGAACTGCCTCCCTGGGTCCCTTTGTGGGTTCTGTCTCTCGAAGGTTTAGTTAGAGTCCTTAGTTTATGAGTTTTTATCAGAGAGCTCCTAAGACTCGATCCCTTCTTGTCGCCATCTTGTCTCTGCCCCCGGAGGTTCGGTTTTACTGGGTAGTTGATTCTCAGTTGTAATCCAAGCTCTTTTGCCTTCTGAAATAAGGGTCCTACAAACCCTTAATGTAGACATTAAATCCTGTGTAATACTGACTGTAGAACCATGGTAGTTGAATTATTGCTTTCTAGAAGCTTTCTAGAAGCTTGCAGTATTTTCTCTTTCACTTGGGAGTTTTGGAATTTGACTATAATATTCCTGAGAGTTTTTCTTTGGGGATCTCTTTCAGGAGGAGATCATTGGATTCTCTCAATTTCTATTTTACCTCTGCTTTTAGTTTTAGTTGTATTATTTCTTGAAAAATGAAACCTAGGCTCTTTTTCCTGGTCATGATTTTCAGATAGCCCAGCATTTTTAAATTATCTCTCCTGAATCAGTTTTCTAGGTCACTTGCTTTTCCAATGAGATATTTCATATTTTCTTCTAATTTTTCATTCTTTTAGTATGGTTTTATTGTTTCTTGACTTCTCACAAAGTCATCATCTTCCTTTAGCTCCATTCTACATTTGAAGGAGTTATTTTATTCAGAAAGCTTTTTTTAATCTCCTTTTCCAGCTGGCCAATTCTGCTTTCTAAGACATTCTTCTCATCTGTGTTTTGGGTTGCTTTTTTCCAATTGACCTAAACTGGTTTTTAACATATTATTTTCTTCAGTATTTTTAGTTATTCTTTCACCAAGTTGCTGACTTGGTTTTCATGATTTACCTGCATCACTCTCATTTCTCTTCACAAATTTTCCTCTACCTCCCTTACTTGTTTTTCAAAGTCTTTCTGAACTTGTCCACAGCCTGACTTCATTTCCTATTTCTCTTAAGAGACTTTGGATAGAGAAGCTTCAACTTTGTCATCCTCTGAGTGTATACTTTGATCATTCATGGTACCAAAGTAATTTTCTATGCTCAGGTTCTTCTTTTTCTGTTATTTGCTCATTTCCTCAGCCTATGACTGATTTACTGCACTTCCAAGGTTTGGGGGTGGTTGGGGACACCCCACAGGGTTCTCAATTCCTCCAAGGTCTTATGAGAGGCTCTGACTGCTCTCTTGCCTGTTCTCTGGTCTGTGGATAACCACAAGCACTCCTTTCTGCCCTGGAGCTCTGGGGGAGGGTCCCTGCTCCACTATGGTAGTATGGGGGGGGGGGCCAGACGGTAACCTGGATCTGAATATGGGCAAAGCAGCAGAGTCCTTCCCCAGTGTTAACAGAGAGACCTCTTCCCCACCCCCTTACCATCTGTGGACTGAGCACTCTGGAAGAGTTGTGTGGTTCTGTAGATTCTTGGGGCAGGGTTGCTCTAAGTCCAGCACTGGCCAGGGCTCCACACTCATGCTGGTGTGGCAGAGTTCTCTCATTGCCCCTTCACTCCAGAGATCCCTGGACCAAGAGGTCTGAAAACTGCCCCCCTCTGCCATGGATCCAGGCACCCCCAGGGACTCAGGCACTATGAGGGCTATTACTGGAAAACTGAACTGGTATTTGCTCTGGCCTGGCTGCACTGCAGCTCTTTCCAGCCCCTGGTCCCAGTGAAACATATCTTTCCTGTAGATCTCCTAAGTTGTCTTGGACTGGGAAATTGTATCACTTGGATTTTCTGTGACTTCTGCCTCTTTAAATTTTGGCTATAGTCATAATTTGACAACTTTTGAACTTTTGGTGGCGTTGAGTTTTCAGGAATTTCTGCCCTCATGCCACTTTCTTGGCTCCACCCACTCTATATTCCTTCTATATACTACTATTACTAAAACTTAGTTCCCCCTTCCTCTACCCATGATGACACAATCTCACTGACCACCTTCCCTCATTCTCACTGGCTCACTGGTCAATGCAAAGTAGCAGGAAAACATCTAACTCCCCATTGCCATTTCCATATTCTCCATCTACCTATATCACTCAATATGATCTCTTCCCTTGAAGCCCATTCTAGTCATATCCACAATCTAATCAAAACTTCTGATAGCAGTTTTCTATAGAAACATACACACACACACACACACACACACACACACACATACACTAACATCTTCCCTCACTCCTCTTCCTTCCTCAATGGCTTAAATACTTGGCTCATAATTTTTGTCTTCTCACCAACTTTGCCTACATCCTAGAGACCTTCAGCATACATATTGACTCTACCCTCAAACACCCTAATCACTTAGTTCCTCATCCTATTCACTTCCCATGAGTTACTTCCCTCTACCTTGGATACAAAGATGGTCATGACTTTGATCTTGCCATTATTCAAAAAATACACCAACTTTATTTTCAAGAATTCTGAAATCCCACTATTCCTCTGCCTCCCCTTATAAAAATTTATATTTGTCTGCACCATGACCTTCAATTGGGTTGGCCCCTTAATTCACCCCTTCGAAAACTACTCTCTTCTCTTTTTGTTACATTGACTCCTTGGCAAATCAATTTAGTTCTGCACTGTCCTTCTCTCCTGAGTCCCTACTTCCATTATCATATTATGGATCATGTCTCTTCAAACCTCATACTTAAATCATTCCCATTATTTACCACCTTTGCTCCTGTACAAATATTACTGAATGAAGATGGATAAAACACATAACTGCTAAAAACAAATCCATTACATTTTCATGTTACATAATTTTAATGAACCTCTCACTATTGCTAGGTAATCTTAACATGCCTTCTTCATCAGCTCACTATTCCACTCTCCACAATGGGTTTTTTAAGATTTTTCATCCTTCTTCAAACCTTTCATGGCTCTCCTCCCCCATTTTCTCAGCTGAGAAATTTACTTCACATTTTAATCACACACAAAAAATAAATTGAAGTCATTTACCTCTTCTCCCTCTTCCTATTTCCTCTCACTCAGATGCTTTCTTCTATTTTCTCCCCATTCACCTGTTTCACATGATGAAGTGTTATTTCTTATCAATGCTAACCTGTCTACTTATTCAAGCAACCCCATTCCATCCTATCTCCTCCAATATATTATCTCCTTTGTCATTCCCACTCTTTTACTTATTTTCAATCTTTCTCTCTTTACTGGCTCACTCCCTACAGTCTATAAATATATACAATGTCTCACTTATCCTGAAAAAACCCTCACTTGATCCTTCTATTCCTACCATCATTCTGTTAGCCTGTTAGAGTTAAATTTCTCAAAAATGGTCATCTGTAATAAATGCCTCCACTTTCATTTTTAACCCCTTACAATTCTACTTCTGACCATATCATTCCACTAAAAGTCCTCCCTCCAAAGTTACCAATGATCTTTTAGTTGCCACATCCAATGGTATTTTTTTTAATTCTCATTCTCATTGACTTTATGGCCTTTGACATTTTTATCATTTTTTTTTTCTTTACACCCTCCTCTCTCTAGGAGAGTTCAGAATACCATTCTCTCCTGGTTCTTCTCTTACCTATCTGATTATTGTTTCTCAGACTCCTTTGCTAGATTCTCATTCACATCGTGTTCTCTAATTATCCCTCAGGTTCCTGTTTCCTCTTCTCCCTCTATATTAAATCACTTGTTGATCTCATCAGTTCCCATGGATTTAATTTATCTAACTAATGAATCTCAAATCTACATATAATACCCCAAACTCTTTGCTGGCCTCCAATTTCACATTTTCAATTGCCTTTCAAACATTTCAAATAAATATTCAATCGATTATTTTAAAAAACTCAATATGTCCAAAATGTTGGGGGGAGTCAGGAAGGACAAAGTCAAAATGGCAGAGTAGTGAAGCCCTCAACTGAGCTCTCTCAATATTCCCCTCCAAACAACTTAAAAAAAAACACCTCTACTTAAAATCAGAGTGCCAGAGCCAACAAAGCACCACTTCCCCAGGAAAGTCTATGAATAATAACTTAGTGTCCATCCATCCATCACCCTTAGTAATTAAGTACATTGTGCTGACACATTATTGTTATATAAAATACTGTAAGACTTTATTATGTATTAAAATAATTTGGTTTAAGTTGTTTCCTATACAGAAAAATCTCTTTAATTCTCAATTCAGTTTTCAGCCCTATACTTTTACTCTTAGGGCATTAATGATATTTCTGTAATGAGGAATAGGCTAAGCTTACCAACTGCTCTGCAGGGAGAAAAATAAGTAAACTCCCATTTTAATTCTGCTGTATAAGGTAATTTCCCCCAAGGTTGTGTTTTTTAAATCTCTGAGATACTCTGCTTTGTCAAGACTGTTTAAAAAACTGTAGTTGGCATTTTTGTATTGATCAAAAGTTGCTTTGAGTATAATATATACAATGAAATCACTTTACTTTCAATTCTGTTTTCTAATTTTGTGAGTCAGAGACCAAAGTTTCTATGATAGGCATGCCCTTGGAAGAATCAGTTGAGTCTTAAGTCCTTCAACTGATTACTGACCAATTCCTCCATCCCTAGCTTGCCCCCATAACCCAAAAATGGGTAATTAAAATCACATTTCCAAAGCTACCACCCCAGACCAGATGCACAGTTTTAATATTATACCACTAGGCATCCCCACAAGCAAAAGAGTCACATAAAACTGACATCAGAAAAATACACAGAATTACCAAGGATCACTATGAATACATTGGCTCACAAATCAGAGATCACATGAAACTGTTAGCACAGTGAGGAAGGCAACACTTCAAAAGTAGTTTTCATTTTCATCTAAAGTTTGACCTAGAGTTTATATCCTAACAATAGTTACTGCTTTGGATCTGTTTAAGAGGGAAAAGCAAAAATGACCTTATGTAGTATATATGAAACTTCCTTCTTATAATTCTGCTTAGGCAGAAAAATATGATAAAGTTAGAGAATGAAGCATACAAGGCAATATAGTTTCTCCAACTTAAGGGTCCAAGTGGTCCTTCTGTTGTATTCCATATGCTCTTCTGACATGATAGTACTTTTGAATATACAAATACATAAAGGATTTGTGTGTATTAAGTTTTTTCCCCTAGCATGGAGAAGTCTCAGGGTAAGAATAGCCTCCATTATCCAGCAACTCACAACCCATCTAGATTTTAATAGATAAGTACTAGGAATATCTGAGGCACAAAGACTTGACCAGAATCACACAACTGGTTCAAAGTAGGAAAGATTTGAAACCAGTTCATCCTGACTCCAAGCCATATTCTTATTGATTCTGGTATGCTACTTCTACACAATTCTTAGGGAAATAATAAGAAGAACAGCTTATATCCTAAGTTTACAAAGTTCCTTCATTGCAATTGAGTTAGGTAATGCAAATATTATCTCCACTTAACCTTTGAGGAAATTGAAACCTTGATAGGTTAAGTTGATATATGTAGAATCATACAGCCAAAGAATTCAAGTTCAGGACCCTCCTAATTCTAGTATTTATTTAACTATGCCAAGAAAGGAGGCATTTTGTTCATGTGTCTCTGTCTTTTAATTCCCCTAATTTAAAGCCTTGCCTACCCACAGAGAGGTATAAGTAATATTGCTAAGGGGAATCTAGAATAACCATGAACCTTTAGGTCCAGCATAATGAAGCTACTGTTCTCTCTCTCTCTCTCTCTCTCTCTCTCTCTCTCTCTCTCTCTCTCTCTCTCTCTCTCTATCATATGAATAGGATATATCTTGGAAGCTAGGAGCATGACAAAGACTCTATAACAGTTGAATTTCATTCTGCCCCTGAAGAATAAAAGTGATCAATCAAATAACACTAATCAATTAAATTTTCCCAGTAGAATGAAGCCTGCTTAAGGACAAGGACCATTCCTGTTTCTCTTGACAACCCTAGTACCTAGTACAATATCTTATGACTGTTAACTATAATTGAATAGAAACATCAGTAGTTCTTTTTGCCTACCAAAACTTACCTTTAATGATCCTGTGATTATAGACTCTAAAGAAGTCTAATTCATGAGTTCCTAAAGCAAGTATATTCATACTACTCCCATTCCTTGCCTGTGTCATACCAGGATCCAAACTTTTTGTTCAATTTTGCCTGTTGCTTATTCCAATGGAGTAGATTAAAGTTAACTTTATCAATCATCAAGATCACATCGGAGGAGAATATCTGATTAATTGACAGCTGTTTTCTAACACTTAGAATCAAGATTCTTGGAGCTGAAAGGTAAGGCAATGGGGCACAGTTTAAAAAAATCAGTGATTTGGACACAAGTACAAATCTCAGCTCCACCATGTTTTATTCTATAACCATACTATGGTGTTTAACACACAAAAGGCATTTGCTAAATGATTAGATTGCCTATGTGATTTCAGAAAAGTCACTTTATTGTTATGGGGTTCAGTTTCCTAATTTACAAAATAAAGAAGTTAGGCTAAAAATGATGTATTGTATTTATAAGATCTCCTTAAAGTTTGAATCTATGACCCTATTATCTCAGAAATATTCTACTCCATTACTTCCTAATCTAAACCAAGTTGTGGATGGGTGATGCATTCTCTACCAATGGACCTCTGTCTTCCAAAGTCTCATTGCTGAAGCTCTCAATATAGGAAAAAAAAATGGGAACAGGAGTCACACAGTTAAGGAATGCAGGAGAAAGAGAAAAAGGAAGAAAAGGAGGGAAGTGACATCATATTTTTAAGTTTCTAACTTTTAAGAAATAAAGATTTGCAAATAAGTGATAATTTAATGAAAGTCTGAGTTTGGGAAAATACTGACTAGTCTAACTCCTACCTGAAGAAACATTCCCAACAGCAATCAAAAACCTTTGCTTAAAACCCTCCAGTAATGGAAATCCACTACCTACATTAAGACTAAGCAACCAGTTCTATTTTTGTACAACTCAAAATTTGCCCTTTCAGTGAATTGAATCCAACTTCTCTAAACTTCTTCCCACTGTTCAATTATCTTGAGCTACATAGAATAAGCCTAATCCTCTGGAATATTCAGAGCTTTTCAGATATTTGAAGAGAAAGGTAATAACCTGATTTATGATAAATATCCCCAGGGCCACTTTTCTTAATATGGCAAGATTTCAAGCTCTCACCAGTATGGAGGACAGAAAGGCATTTATGATTTATGTACATAATTATTAATGTGTACACAAAATCAATGCCCTAATTCAATCATCAGTTCACTGAAGTAAGTCTTCAAAGCAGGTTCTCCTAAATCTAAAGTACTCTGACTCTAAATTATGGACATTTTTAAAGAAAACTAAGTCATGATTTTAAAGTTCCAGTACACACAACAAATGCTAAATAAATATTCAAAAAGAAATTAATTGAAGTTCAAATTGAAGATCAGAGAAGTTATAAAAATGTCCTAGGTCCTAATCTCTAAAGTGGGACTTGAAAACTGAATTAAGAGGAGTTTTAATTGTCCAAGGAAGAATAAAAGAATAGGGAAAATGTAAAGAATCAATATTTTTGTCACCAGTCATTATTCACTTCTTTTATTCTGAAATTGACAAGTTCTAATTGAGCACATAATAATTATTAACATGGATTCCAGAGAAGAATTGTAAAATATTCCCTCCCTCCCTTGCTTCCCTCTCCTCTTTTCAGAAATGATAGTATGATGTATTGCATAATAATTTCAGAAACCATTAATTCATGGGCTAGTTTTACAGAATTAATTTTTTCATCTTTCATTCTTAATCTTAGTTACAAGGGATAATTCAGATCATTGTAGAGGGGGAAGAGAAAAGGATATATTTGAAAATGAAGGTCATGCAAAGAAAAAATATAATATTTTTAAATTATAAAAGATCACCTTGCTTTGTTTGTTTTCCATTTTAGGAAGTTCCTTCCCAAATAGGTTTGTTATCAATAGAGAACTCTAATGTATTGAAAATAATTTTTAGGATGCAAATATCTTTCTATATCTTGTGATTTCATTAGTACTGAGGCATTATCAAAAATTATGACCATGCTTTACATAAAGTATGATAGAGTGACGGGTGTAGCATTATTTGAAATAAATTAGAGTAAGAGACAAAAATAATTACAAGAAAAGTCTGTAAGGACACCAATAATAAACCTTGAGTCATTTTTTCCCCTGGGAAAGATGATTATGCAGCATAAATGACAACAGAGACAAAGTCCACAGTTGCAACTATTCCCATTTTCTAAGCCACAGGTTATCAAGACCTAAACAATTTTATAAGAACTTTTCTGGGACCATATCTTAGGAAACTGTCCCTTGATGGATTTTACAATGAGAATAATTCTTCCATTTGAGTATCAATTCACAATACAGTAATAGGAGTCCTTTAGATGTCCCCAAAAATAAATGGCATATTTCTCAAATGTGCAATTTTCAAAATTTGTTTCAGTTCCATTAGTTCCATGGCCATTGAGGTACATTTATTTCTAGAAACAGACACTGTAATTTTGCTACTCCATGAACCCTTCAAGAAGTATATGGAATATGTCATTTTGCATCACCTATGAGGTCAAGATTTTGTTGTTTCTATGTGTGCTTGTCTGTCACCACATTACATCCATGCTTTCAAAGAAGTTTCTTTTATCTAAGGTTTTTTATGATAAAGTAAGAAATTCAGGGATCACAAGATTCTAAAATTGGAGTGAACCTTAAAGATCATCTAGTTAAGAAGAAGAATGAAGAACAAAATGACAATGATAAGAAAGGCAAGTACTCCAGTGGATAGAAGAGTTCTCTTAGAGTCAGAAAGAATTGTCTTCTGACATACGCTGCTATTGTTTGATTGTTTTAGTTGTGTCCAATTCTTCATGATTCCTTTTGGGGTTTTTCTTGGTGAAGATACTGGAGTATTTTGCCATTTCCTTCTCCAATTTATTTTACAAATGAGAAAAGTGAGGCAAACAGGGATTGAGTGACTTGTCCAGGGTTACACAGCTTCTAAGTGTCTGAGGCCGAATTTGAAATCAGGAAGAAAAACTTGCCTGACTCCAGACCTGGAACTCTATCCACTATACCAGGTTCTTGCCCATCTGACAAGTGTAGCACAATCAAAAGAGTATTGGTTTGGCAGGTGAGCACTTGGAATCAAGACTCACCTCTGACAATTTATTCAGTAAGGATGGGACAGGGGGACATACATAAAATAAGAATTTATTAATTGAAAAAAATCATTAAAATTTAGGAAGGAAATAAATGAATCATGAAGTAGCTATGTTAAAGGCACTGTGCTAAACATCATGGTATAAAAAAGAAAGATAAAAAGAGTATTTGCTGCCAAGGACCATCCATTTAACACCTTCCCTTTCCCATGCTCACCTCTGTTTCTTGGGTTTGGACTGACATCTGAGATCTACCTCTAGCTCTTTTATCCTATGAATTGACTACCTGAGTGACCTTAGGGACATAGACCTCAGATCTTCCTAAAGATCTGAAATGCCTCATACTAGATCTAAAATTAAATTATTACTATATGTTATCATCAAATTATATCATCAACCTTCAAAACAGTTTGAATTTGGCAAAGAAATAGATGGATCAGTGGAATAGAGCAGATAAAAAAGGAACAGTGGTAAATGACTATAAGAAGCTATTGTTTGATAATCCCCAAACACTCTAGTTTCTAGGCTTAGAATTCACAATTTGACAAAAACTGCAGGGAAAACTGGAAAATAGTATGACAGAAACTAAACCTAGACCAATACCTCATACCCTGAATCAAGGTAAAGTCAAAATGGTTACAGGATGACACCATAAACCAAT
Source organism: Macrotis lagotis (assembly GCF_037893015.1). Classification (NCBI taxonomy): domain Eukaryota; kingdom Metazoa; phylum Chordata; class Mammalia; order Peramelemorphia; family Peramelidae; genus Macrotis; species Macrotis lagotis. The sequence goes on from NC_133661.1 coordinate 91,993,683, forward strand.
TAGGAAAATAAGAAATAGTTTATCAATTTTATGGAGAGGGAAGGAGTTTTTAACCAAACAAGCAATAGAGAACATTATAAAATGCAAATGAATGATTTTGATTACATTAAATTTAAAAGCTTTTGAACAAATAAAACCAGTGCAACCAAGATCAAAAGCAATGCAGAAAGTTGGGAAACAATTTTCACAACTAGTATTTCATTCCCATTAATAAATGGTCAAAAGATATAACAGGTAGTTTTTAGATGAAGAAATTAAGATTATCTATAGTCATGTGAAAAAAGTTCTAAATCAGTATTGATTAGAAAAATACAAATTAAAACAACTCTGAGATATAACATCACACCTATCAGAATGACTAAAATGACCAAAAATGGAAAATGACCCATGTTGGAGGGGATGTGTGAAAACTAGAACACTAATGCAATATTGGTAGAGTAGTGAACTAATCCAACAATTCTGTAGAGCAATTTGGAATTACTCTCAAAAAAGCAATAAAAACGTGCCTGGACTGTGATCCAGCAATACCACTACTAGGTTTGCAGCCCAAAAATATCAAAAGGGAGAAAAAGATCCATTGGTACTACTGCTTATTAAAAGCTAAACTGGTCCTTGGTGAAAGCAGATAAAAGAACTTCTGAGAGGGTCTCCTTGTTTAAACCTTAAAGGCAATTCATTTGGAGCACTAACCAAAGATCAGTTACCAGAAAAACTGAACTAGAAGGGGTGGTTAGGTGATGCAGTGGACAGAGTACTGGCCCTGGAGTCAGGAGTACCTGAGTTCAAATCCGGCCTCAGACTCTTAATAATTACCTAGCTGTGTGGCCTTGGTCAAGTCACTTGACCCCATTTGCCTTGCAAGAGCCTAAAAAAATAAAATAAAATAAAAAACTGAACTAGAAGAATAGGTTGATATGTCTAATATCTATGTATTATAAATACAGACCATGGTCAAGACAGTCAACATTATTTCTTAATAAAAAACAAAAACCTCTTATACAGTAATAATTTTTAGGTCTTGGAGACAGATGGATCTAGGTTCAAGTTCTGACACTTACTAGTTGTGAAACCATGAGTAAATCATTTAACTTCTTAATATTCCATATGATTCTCTAAGACACAAGTTATAGACAAATTTCACATGGATATTAATGAAAGAAATTTCCATCGCTCAGATGGAACCTGAATCAATGAGGCCACAGCTGTGAACAAAAAAATAGCAATAAGAATAATATTCTTATCTATGCGTCAGCCAATAAGAATAATAATTTTCACTTCTAGGTTCAAGTCCTTTTCTACACCCAAAGTTATAGAACCACAATAGTTTTACATTCATGATATTTCATGGTTAAAAAAAAATACTTCACTTAGATTATATCATTTAAGCCTCCCAGCAATCTAGGGAAAGAAATAATATATTTTTAACCTTCATTTTGCTGATTAAAGTAATGCCCAAAGAAGTGATTTGTCCAAGAATGATTTGCTCAAGGTCACAATAGCTAGTAAATGACAGAGCCTTCAGAATTCAAATCTACTGCTCTTTCTACATCACAAGTGTATCCCTGTATGACCCAGGAAAATCACAACCTTTCTGAACCTTAGCTTCTTTTCTATAAAATTGAAATTTTATCATCTTGCCAGTCTACAGACGATCTCTTATGCTATAGCCCAGTTTTAAAAGAATTTCTCAGATAGGTCTCCTGATTTCAGGTCAATGGTACTGTTTCCACAGTCAGTGGATAAAGATTTTTTCTTTAAAGAAGTCTGAAAGACTTCTATCAATTGGACACCATATTTTTAGAAAATTTAACAATGACCATTAGTTTAGGATATTACTTTGCAAGTAATATCCAGACAAAGCCTTACAACATATGTTGCTACCAAATAGATACATTGGGTTAAGTCTTTCATATATTAAGAGAAAATAATTTTACTGCACAATTCCACTTTAATTATAATTGGAAAAGTGTAATGTTTTGCTTGATTCCTAAAATCTCCTCAGTGTCTAGTAATTAAACAGGTATCTTGGATATATCTGGATTTACTCTTATAAACTCTACCACAGAGTTAATTGCCTTTTCTCTTCATAGCTCCTGATAACATAAGATACATTGGTTAAAGGATGCAAAAGACAAGTAAAAGATAGTTGGGTTTTTTCCCTATGTGCTAATGAACAAAAAAATTGGTATTATAATTCAATTGTATTATAATTCAATGCTTATAATTCAATTAAGAAGGAAGAAAATGCAGATATATATATACATATTTTGACCATATCTATATATCAGAGAAAATCAGTAGATGGACTCAATATACAAGAAATATGTAATAAATACCTACTAACCTAATTGTTCTTGGTTCCCCCAATGTATTCAACAATTACTTTGGATATATCTTACAGTTTTTCATCTCCACAACTTTTCTCACATAGTTGCCAATGACAGAAAGGATTATTAATAATCACTTATATAGAGGGATCCAGTTTCCCCTTTTTTCTAAAGTCTCTTTTCAAAGCTCTATCTCTGAAGTTCAAACCAACCCAAGCTTATAAGAAATCTTATATAAGATGAATTCCTGCCCATTGTGTTCTACTTAAGCAAGTTTGAATTGACATAGATGCTTTGTTTAGATTGCCCAAGTGGTTTGGGTGTAGAAAAAGCCTCTTTGTTCAAGAGTGACAAGATGTCATGTCATTCTCTCAGTCTTTCCCTGGAGTGAACCCACTTTTACACTTTTATTATAATATTCATTCTCTTATTAATTGTTAACCAATCAGTTGATTGCCATCTTTAGAAATACCCACTTTCCAAGAGCACATAAACCATAAGTCCACTACAATGAGAGTCTTTGACATTCAAGAGTACTACTGATTGGGGTGGCTAGAGCACCAGCCCTGGAGTCAGGAATACCTGAGTTCAAATCCACCCTCAGACACTTAATAATTACCTAGCTGTGTGGCCTTGGGCAAGCCACTTAACCCCATTTGCCTTGCAAAAACCTAAAAAGAAAAAAGAAAAAAAGTACTACTGACCTCTTTTATTAACCAAATGTTAACTTTATTAATAAAATGATTAATTACCCAGGAATCATGTCTCTTGAGCTTTTTAAGAATCACACCTATATCTTGAATGCCCTTCCTACTCCTTACCCCACCAATCTCTGTTTAGATTCCATAAGACCTAGGTCAAATATACTTCCTCTGTGAAGCCTTCCCTGCTTATAATGACCTCTCATCTTTGAACGTTTTGCTCCTCTTATGTACTTATTTTCTAAGTTATTATATGTTTCCTGTATATAAGAATCATTATTCTTACCATATTGTCACCTCTCAGTGGATAGGGTAATGTTTTATTTATCACTGGATCTCCCATAGTACCCATGAAGTTATCTACTGAAGTAGGTTTCTGATAAATGTTGGTGGAATTAATTGTTCATTTTATTTTTTTAATTAGTCGGTTTTCAGTCATGACCCCTTTGGGGTTTTTCTTAGCAAAGATACCGTAATTTGCCATTTCCTTCTGTAACTCAATTTCTTAATGAGGAGACTGAGTCAAATATGGTCAAGTGACTTGCTAAGGGTCACCCAGGGAATGTCTAAGGTTGTATTTAAAGTTGGTATCTTCTTGACTCCAGGTCCAGCACCACTGTACCACCTAGCTGCCCCAGTTGATTAACTAATTATTACTAATGGGTTAGTATAAGAAAACCACAAGGACAAGTCCTAAGGAGATTAATACTGAACAATATGGAGCTCACAAAGTCAATGATTCTAAGGAAGAAAGTTAGAATAGTTTCTAATTAGTCAGTCAGCTAATCAATAATCAATAGTCAATGTTAAGTCAATATTAATTAAATGTTTATTATGTCCAAGACCCATGACAAACATAGTATGTTGTTGTTTGTCATCCTTTGTTTTTGGAAAAGACAAAGAAAGACAAAACCATGCTCTCTACCCTCATGGCTTTTATATTTTAATAAAAGAGACAATGTGAAAATAACAGAAGGAAGGTAATCTCTGAGGGAAAGGCACCAAAGGCCACAGAAATTATATTGGAGTTGACATTCAATGAAATAGGGTGCTTTTTCTGTTGTTTTTGTTTTTGTGGGCAATGGGCAATAGACTTGCCCAAGGTCCCATAGAAAGTATCATGTGTCTGAGGTTTACTGCTTAGTTAAGTGTAGTTAGGTGGTTCAATGGATAGAGCACTGGCCCTGGAGTCAGAAAGACAGGAATTTGAATCCAACCTCTGACATTTATGACTTACTAGCTGTCTGACCTTGGGAAAGTCACTTAACTCCGATGCCTCATATCCAGTGCCACCTCCAGTCATCCTGATTCCTTATTTGACCATTGGATCCAGATGGCTCTAGAAGAGAAAGTGAGGCAGATGACTTTAGCACAGCACCTCCTCACTCAAATCCAATTCATGAGCTTGTCATGGCATCACCTCCCTGATGTCATGGTCTTCTTCAAGAATGAAGGACAAACATCATTATCGTTGGAGTTGAGTCTTAAAAGCAGCTAGGGAAACTGAAGGAGAGATGAAGGAGGAGAACATTCCAGGCAAAGTAGATAGTCAGTATGGAAGGCATGGAATCAAGAGATGCAATATTCTATTTTAGGAATAGCAAATAGGCCATAGATGATTGATTTTAATGAGTGTGGATAGGAGACTGAGATTTGGAATCAGGAAGACTCATCTTCATAAGTTCAAATTCTGCCTCAGTTGCTTAATAACTGGATGACCCTGGGCAAGTGACTTAACCCTCTTTGCTTCTGCTTCTTTATCTATAAAATGAGCTGGAAAAGGAAATTGAAAACCACTACAGTATCTCAGACAAGAAAATTCCAAGTGTGGAAACAAAGGGTCAGAAGATTATAAAAGTAGTAAGGGCTCAAGAGCTTTAAAAACCAAAGAGATGAAATATTTGATCCTCGAGGTAATAATAACTTTTCTTCAACTCCTGGGAGAAAGTAAGTGAAGAGATAGAGTCAGATCTTTGCTAGATAAACATTACCTTGGCAGTTGAGTGAAAGATGAATTGGAGTAAGAGTAGGGAGCAGAGACCATTGAGAAGACTATTTTTGAGAGTCGGTCTAGGAGTGTTGAGGGACAGAACAAGAACAGTGACTATGTGAATAGAGAGAAGGGGAAATATATAAGAACTATTGTAAGGATAGAAACAGCAAGATGTAACAACAGACTTTATATAGAGGTGAAGAGTGAAAAGACAAGGATGACACCAAAGATAGGTGTTGATGATACCATTGACATTGCACTTACCCTGGAAAGTTAAACCTCTCTTTCACCTATAAAATGATTGGATTGGCCTACATGGCCTTTAATGCTTTTTATAGAATCCTATAGAATTTAGAATCCTAGAATCTAGAATCCTAAAGAATTTTTTAACTCTATCAGTTTATGCAATTACTGAAATCATATGGCTTAGATCTGGGGAAAAATAAACCCTCAACCAACTAGTTCAATATCAGGATTTTCAAACAGCATGTTTGGTCTCTTATGATCTCCATCCCTTATGATATACCATTTATTCAATGCCAAAAAACTTAATTGTGTTAATTTTAAAATATTTTAAATGTGTTTAAAATATGTTATTGTATATTGTGTATGATGAAATTAAAAATGACTCAGTTTGGGTGTAAAAATAAAGATAGTCATTTTACAGGAGGAAATATAGCCATGACAGAGTCCACATCTGAACTAAGACGTCTGTCATTAAGACTAGCATTTTTTCACTACACATATATCCCTATTAGTACATGTAACCCATCCACTGAAGTGTTCCCAATTTTAAGTTTACTCCAAATATTTCCACTGGGCTAGAACTAGTTACCATAATTACAAATATAGGTATTCAGTCACTTCAGGGGGGGGGGGTCCTTTTTTCAAACTAATCAAACTGTGACCTAGCCTCAAATCCAACTATGTCTCTAATATAATACAACACAAATCACCCAACATCTCTGAGTTTTCATTTCCTTATCTGTAAAACGAGGGAGCTTGACTAGATGGTTTTGGAGGTTCTTTCCAATCCTAAATCTGTAATCCCTTTTCTTTCAATATATGTGAAGATCGACCCAGTTCAACAATAAAAGACTATTGGTACTAATCATGCAGGAGAACTAAGTAGCCATAAAAGACCAACTGCTTTTTTGTATGCTGGTCCTCATTGTTCATTTTCTTTCACTACAGATGGCATCCTAACCAGGCTAGAACTAGGGGGGACAATAAGCCAGCTGTCAGATGGGAAATTGGTCTCTATTTCTAAGACTGGTAAAATTTAGAACTTGTCTTTTGACTGCCAATATTCAGCACAACCCCCTTCTCACCTCCAATTCCCCAGACCACTCCCCTCAGTCATGTCCATCAAGACCTGATTCTAAATCATCATTCCACTGGACTCAAGTGACATTTTCTTCTCTGGACCATATGATAAAATAATCATTATTCCCTGAGATAGGACAGCTGAGTCAAAGTAAATAAGGTGATAATCCCACAATATACACTCCAATAAGAAAGCATCCTAAATTTAGGAGGAATGTTTTTCTGTTTTTGAAAGTATTAATGGAGGTGTCATGAAAGAAATCCATTAAAGTCTCATCATGAGATTAGAAATGCCAGCCTTGCTGATGGGCAAGTCTTAGTGCTAAAGCACTTTCTAATGTGTTTTGAATTTTTTCAAAAAGATCATTTTTTTCATTACACATATCTAAAAGGATTTTATGGACCTTTTTTCTTACAATTTCCTGTCTCTGAAAAATGCAATATTTTTCAGCTGAAAGTTAAACTAGATGACCTATAAGGCTATGTCTAAATCAGAAATGTTATAGTTCCACATAATATAATTTAATTCAACTTAATAAACATTTAGCAAGTTACCTACTGTGTTCAAAGTACTGCCTACATAGTTCTGGGCTGATGATAAATAGTCCCATTCATTAGGGAGGCAACTAGTAGCATAGTAGATACAACTCTGAGCAAAAGTCAGGAATATTTGAGGCATCCAACCTCAGACATTTGCTAGCTACATGACCCAGAGGCCAAGTCTCTTACCCTGTGCCTAGCTCAATTTCTTCAACTGCAAAATGGGGATTATTGTTAAGATCAAACAAGTCAATATTTATAAACAACAGGTGTTTAATAAATGCTTATTTCATTTCTTCTTTTCTTTTCCTGAAGTTAGAGTTTAGCAGTATTAGGTAGAAAAAAGAGGACTTAAATTCTGCCTTTGTTCTCTTGTTTCTTGTGTGACCTTGAACAAAGCACTTGATCTCACTAGATATCATGTGTACAATGAGTTGATATTATTGAAGTCCCTTTCAATTCTAACTTCCATTCTCTGTCAAATAAAGGACTAGAGGGCAGGGAGGGAAATATATAGAAGGGAAAAACAAGTGGGGCAGGTTATGGGTATGGTCAGAAGCAATTGAAAGGATGAGGGAATAATCCTCCTCTACAGGAACCCAGAACATTAACAAAATTGTATCCCTCTACCTTTATGGAGATTTCATTAACACAGATACACACAAAACTGATGTCTCCAGGAAACCAACACAAAGACATAACAATAGGAAAAAATTGTTTTAAAAAAAGACATAACTGGGGCAGTTATGTTTACCGACCCTGGAGTCAGAAGGACTTGAGTTCAAATTTGACCTCAGACACTTAATAATTACTTAGCTGTGTGAACTTGGGCAAGTCATTTAATCCCATTGCCTTGCAAAAAAAACAAAAAAAAAAAATTAAAAAATTAAAAAGGCATGACAGTGGAGGACCAGGGAAGAAGGTGGTATGAGAGAAAAGTCAGTCCACTACCAGATATCAGCCTATTTGACCTGATAATTCTTGCCATCTGGGTGCTAATCATGAGCTAAAGACCCATGGAGTTGTCTAAAATCTGTGCCTTCTAAACTTGGTGCCCTAGAGCAAAGCCCTAGTCACTCTACCCCATTATGATTATATCGATTATACTTAAATTTTTTAATTAATTTAATTTGGACAGCAGTTCAAAGTATGAATAGAACTGAATAATAACTCTTTTATAATCAAAGTTAAAGAGTCTAACTTAGACTTTCTTTAAAAAAGCAGCAATAACCTAGATACCTTTGAAAAAGTGAAAGCTTTGGATAAAACATAACTACAGTTTACTCAGTATTAATCATAGTCACCACAGGCACTTTCATGTCCCCTTTGTATATAAAAGCTAGACATGTCAATCAGGCTAAGAATTAATTTCTGAAGTGAACCTAGCAAAGCTGCAGCTCTGAAGGCATTCTGGAGAATAAATCTGGCAGGTCATTTCTCAGGATGTTTCAACTTAACTTTCTCTTGGGAAAAAGAATTCAGAGACTTGGCTCCACTAAAATCACATTGAGGTATTTTGTTAAGAGTGATGAAAACCCTTGACCACACAGAATCTGAGGGATACTGACTGCTATCCTGGGACTCCTGGGTCCATGAATTTGGCAAAACCAATGAATCCACAAAATCTTTTGCTTCTGATGCTTTTTAGTCACTAGTCAAGCCTGGTCCTTCTAGTGTTAAGGAATGAAGGTTCTCAGAAATCATCCCTGAAAACCCCAAAGTGAAATCCATCTACCTCAATCTGATCTGAAAAACAATATGAAAGCTTAAATACTTGAAGACAAAGAATAACCATTTTCTTAAGGCTTCTTTAGAAACTAGAACTTACATTTTGATATTATTAGCTATTTCTACTATTTGAAAATATGTCAGTATTAACATAACAAAGTCAATCATTTTTCTGAATTAGCCAGCTACAACTGGTTTGATAGTATCTTTTGTTCACCTAACTGATCAATTCAGTCAAGACAATTCAAAACAAGTTAATTACACTTGTAAACCAAATTAATCAATCAAATATTCATAACAGGTCAAATATTGATGATTTGGGATTTGTTTTGAACTGCAAGTGCAACATTACTTAGTTCCATATCTATTTATTTCTCCATTCACTTAATTTATGCTCATTCTGAACTTAAACCTTTAAAAAATGAAAATTTTCATGTATCTAAAAAACAGAAAAAGATGTGCAACTGTAGATCTCTATTATATGCAACTTACTTTTTTGTATATAATAAGATTAGCCTTTAGATTTCAAAGCTGAATTACTTGCTTTGCCTGCTTTTTGGTCTTCCTTCCTGTTCTCCAATACTCATTGTAATAAAAGAAAAGCAAAACAAATCCATTATAAAAATATACACATAGGCATACAAAATAAATTCCCACATTGATTATGCCTGGAAACATACATCTCATTATGCAGTGTGTATTTTATAAGCTTGAATTTCTTCTGAGCCTGCTCCCCATTGTTTCCAAATATATCTTTGGTCCTGATCAGATTGAGAAAAGGCAACTGATGTGAGGCAGTTTAGCTCCCAGGATATGTTAGAGCAGCAGCTGGAGCTTTATAGGTGTATTAAACAGAAAGCAGAGCACTACCACAACAAAAAATGCAAATGAAGAGAACAACAAGAAGCAATAAAACACAAACTCAACCAAAACCAACAAATATAATACCCTACCTGTAAAGTGCTAGGAATAATTGACATGAAGAATTAAAAAAACAAAAAACTCCAAACCCAGCACCTACCCTAAAGAGGTTTAATCAATTTATGATAAAATGCATAGAAAATAAGAATAAAAATCAGTAAAGTGACTGCTAAGTGGTGCCACAGTGCACAGTGTCACAAAGATTTTTCTTTGTGAGTCCACTAGCTTCTGATATTTATTAGCTGTGTAACCCTAGGCAAGTCACTTAACCCTCTCTGCCTCAGTTTCCTCATCTATAAAATGAGATGAAGGAAAAAAATGACAAACCACTCCATTATCTTTTGCCTAGAAAAGCCCAAATGGGTTCATGAAGAATGGGATATGACTCAATAACAACAACAAATAGTGTCTGGGTTGATGGCAAAACCGCCATAGGAAAATGTCTACTAAGCAGCTGGAAATGTAGACCTGGATATTCAGACAGTGGAGAAAGCTAAATAGAGATCTAAGTATCATCTTTATAGAAGCAGTAGTGCAAGAAGCATGAAGGCCAGACTCATATGACACAATTTCCTAGAAAATGAAATGAATGAATCATCATGTTTCCAATCTCCCTATTCTAAAATTTTATCATCCTCTCAACCTTTTTCAAAAATGCAAGTTCATCTTTCTTATCAGAATAAAAGTCTATCTTATTTTCTGTTTTCTATGCAAATATATTATAACAGAAATGTTTGCTAATTTTAATCATTTTAAAAGCATTACACCATGATATTTTATTTTAGAAAGTAGGGGCTTAATTTTTTTAAATTGGAATTCATAGATAAATAAGACATTTATGCTTCATGAGATCATAGGTTTAGAGCTAGAAGGGACCTTGGAAGTCATATACTTCAAATAGCCTCTTTTTACAGAAGAGGAAAGTGAGGCTAGAGGTTACAAGACTTGTCCAAAGTAATTCAGAGGCAGAGAATGAGTCTGAATCAAGGTTCTCTGCTACAAAGTCCTGCTCTCTTTATATTTTAGAAGAATGAACAACTACCATTTATTCTCCATATGTGAAGTTAAAAAATTGTAGCATATAATGACTGTAAAACTCATAAGATACTAGTATTTGGATGAAAAATCCAAATAAACCATCCATTCTAGCAAAGAATTTATCCCTTGGATGACTTATCCTATGTTTAAAGCAGTGGAATCAGGTTATTCTTTAAATGGTAGTTCACTGATAAGCTATGAATTTTAAATATAGGTGCTTTTAATTTTAAAAAATGAACTTTGTGCTTTTGTGACTCTAAGGAATGTCACTTCATCTAGTCTGTGCATAGGAATTTGATGGGAAAGCCAAGAGGTGGGGAATGGCATTCAAACAAGGAATCTGAGATAGCAAAAGATGCCTTAAAATCTTGTGTCAAAATCCTGACCCTAGCATTTACATGTAAATTTACATGTTAAGTGAGTTAGACAAATCTCTTAACCTCTCTAGACCTCAAGTTCTTCATTGGTAAAACAAGGAATTAGACTTGATAGTCATTAAGTCTCCTTCAGCTCTAAACCTGTGACCCTAATAACTTTACTACAAAGAATACAAAGGATCCCAGCAAAGTGAAATTCAAACTATGACTTCCTGAGCTTCATAATTTATTCAAATCACAAAATTCCAAATATGAAGGAAAAATTGTCCCAGCATAAGGGGAGGAAGGAAAATTATTTTTTCAAATTAACAGAAAGTAAATCACAATGACTAAAAACTGCAATTGAAAATACAACAAATAATAGTAAAACTCCAGCCAAATGCAATTGTTACCAAATATTAAAGTTAAAGCATATTCATGTCCTTCCAATCTGCTAAGAAACAATAAATTATAAAAAATAGAAAGTAATTTATACTAAGTTGCAACCATTATAATTGGATGGTTCTACTTGCCTTGTTTTTGCTTTTTTTATTAAAACGTTCTGAGTAGGGGATTGTTTGTTGGGAAATGATTGATGGGATAAATTTTTTTAAAAATTAGAGTGACACTGAACTTTATTAAAAAAAGGAAAATTTAAAAATAGACTCAACAACATTAATAATCAAAGGTATAGTGCCATACTAATCAAAGTATCATAAAAACATTTTATAGAACTAGAAAAAATAGTAGCAAAATTCATCTGGAGCAACAAAAGAATATCAAGGGAATTGATGAAAAATGAAAAGGAAGGTGGTTTAGCTATAATAGCTCTAAAACTATATTATAAAGTGGCAGTCATCAAAACTATGTGGTACTGGCTAAGAAATAGAGTAATAGATCATTGAATTAGATTAGGTATAAAAGAAATAGCAGTAAATTACTACAGTAATCTACTGATACTACCTTCTAGCATAAGAACTCTGACAAAAACTGCTGAGAAAAACAGAAAATAATATGGCAAAAAGTAAGCATTGACCCATATCTCATATCCTATACCAAAATAAGGTTTAAATGGGTATTTAAACAAAAAGGGTCATACCACAGTAATTAAGAGAACAAGATATATTCCATCTGTTGGGCCTATGGAGAGGAGAGAAGTTTATAACCAAATAAGAGATAAAGAACATTATAAAATGCAAAGTAGATGATTTTGACTATATTAAATTAAAACAGGTTTGCATATATATAAAATCCATGTGGCCAAAATTAGAAAGAATTCAGAAAGCTGGGAAAGAATTTTCACAGATAGTGTTTCTGATAAAGGATTCATTTCTAAAATATATAGAGAATGAATCAAAATTATAAGATTACATGTCATTCTCAAATTGATAAATGACAAAAGATACGAACAGAAACTTTTAGAATGAAGATATAAAAGCTACCTATATCATATGAAAAATGCTCCAAATCATTATTGTTTAGAGAAATGAAAATTAAAACAACTATGGGATACCATCTCACACCTATGGGAAAACTGGAACAACGATGCACTGTTGGTGGAGTTGTAAACTGATCCAACCATTCTGGAAAGCAATTTGCAATTACTCTCAAAGGGCAATAAAATCATGGGAAACCCTTTGTTCCAGCAATAACACTATTAGGTCTATATCCCAAAGAGATCATAAAAATGGGAAAAGTCTCCATGTTTAAAAATATTTATAGCAGCTCTTTTAGTAGAGGCAAAGAACTGGAAATTGAGGGGATGCCCACCAATGGGGGAATGACTGAACAAGTTATGATATTTGAATGCTATGGAGTATCATTGTTCTGTGAGAAATCAGGAGCAGCCAGACTTCAGAGAAACACAGAAATATTTTCATGATCTGATGCTGAGTGAAGGGAACAAAACCAGTAGAACATTGTACACAATGACTACAATACTGTGAGATGATCAACTATGGTGGATGAAACTCCTCTCAGCAGTTCAGTGATGAAGGACAATCCTCAGAGGTCTGTCATGGATAATGCCATCCACATCCAGAGGAAAAACTATGAATGCCTAGTAAAACATACTATGTTCATTTTCTTAAACTTCTTTTATTTTTTTCCTTATGGGTTTTTCCCCCTTTAGTTCTAATTTACCTTTCAGAACATGACTAATATGGAAATATGTTAAACAGGATTGGACATGTACAACTTTTATCAGTTTGTTCACCTCTGTGGGAGGGATGGAGAGAAGAGAGGGTTGGTAGAAAAATGTGGAACTCATAAATTTGCAAATGGATGAATGTTGAAAACTACCTTTGCATGTAATTGGGAAAATAAAATGAAATTTAAAAACAATAATCAGAAGTATGCAAATATTAAAAACTTACAGGTTTAATATTTATCTTCTCACATTCATTAATGTGAATTAGTGAATTCACACAAGAACCAGCAGAATATCATTGTTACCGGTAAAATTACAGAGTAGTAGAAACTTTGGAAAGTAAACTAGGCTCAAAGTAAAAATTATGAAAATAATCACACCCAATGCTGGCAATTTTAATGAGAATTTAAACACTCCCTCCCCCAAAAAAACTATCTGTCTAAAGTAATAGCATTGTTTTGTATTACAAAACAATGGAAGCAATCTGAATGTTTAATGGTAAGGAAGTGGCTAAATTAATTTGGGCACATTAATTTTATGTTGGTATTATTCAGTTATGTCCAACTCTCCATGATCCAGTTTTGGGGTTTTCTTGGCAAAGACACTGAAGTGGTTTGTCATTTCCTTCAATCTCATTTTACACATGAGGAACTGAATCTAACAGGGATAAATGATTTGCCCAGGATCACACAGTTAGTGTCTGAGACCAGATTTGAACTCAAAAAAGAGGAGTCTTTCTGATTCCAAACCCAATAATCTGTCCACTGCATCACCTAGCTATATTAATAATGCCAACAAGAAGAAGGACTATTAAGGAATATGTAAATATATTTATTAAATAAAACAAGGAAAGAAAAAAGTCATATATTTTTAAAAGGTAAGGAAAAATGAATGTGAATGAATATAGAATCCAAGAGACTTAGAAGAAATAAATGGAAAGTTATATGTTATGCACTGAAACTCATTTATTTAATTATAAATAGTTGCAAAGTAATATTGAATAGTATTTTATTGTTTATTGTAAGATTTGAAATAAATCATTACCTACTGTCTGGATGCCTTTTCTTTTGCTGCCTTAGACGTTTTTGCCCTAGGACCAGGTTGTCCTGGTTGGTGACTCCCTTTCCAGACTTTCTTAGGAAAGTGATTGTTACCAGAGTCACTCCTTACTTTCTGGATATCTCTTCCTCAAACTTGTCTGCCAACTTGACAGCCCTCCATTTGTGCTACCATGAATGAAGACCAATTCATATCTAGACAAAATGTGTCGATCTCTGCTATGGCCCCACTCACATCCTCAGAAACTACTGGAACAAATATCCATCTCCTGTCACCTCTGTTCTACATATGTTCTTTCTCACTAGAATATAAGCTTCTTGAGGACCAAGATTTTGGTCATTTGACATAGTTGACAGATGTGTTTTTTAAGTCATTCACTGCTACATCCACACAAAGAAAGACTTCAAAAATAATAAGAACAACAAAATAAATAAGAAAGACAAAATAATTATTTTTCTCTTAAAATATTTAAGGACATATAAAGAAAAAGATTTTTTTTCTGCACTCATGCAGAGGGCAAGTCTAGAACAAATAAATGGAAGTCATGAAAAGGAAGTCTGATTTCAGTGCATTATGAGAAAGAACTTTCTAAGTTGAGTTGTTGAAAACAGAAAGAGTTTAACTTATGGATAGGAAGACTGTCACCAGAAGTTTTCAAGATCATAGAGGGTGTCATAGAGGAGATTTCTTCACTGGTTTGATTACTAAACCAGATGACATCTAAGTTCCTTCCAATCTCTTGAACATAGTTAAATATATTCAAGTTAGTAACTTTAATAGCTTTTTACTAGATTATTTTTTGAAATTATAGCAGCTGATATCCAAAGTTTAAATTCTGGATCTCATGTGCTATTTTTATTCACTTAAAACACAATCCTAGATTTCCTCTAGACCATGCATGGTGATTTACATCGCATGTTATTTGTATATATGTTGAAAATCCTCACTAGAATGTGAGGTCTGTGAGGACAGGAATCTTTTGTAATATAATCTTTTTATCTCCACAGTGTTCTTCAAATGGGTAAGCATTTGGCATATGTTTGCTAAATTAAATTGCTCATTTTCATTCACTGACCCACCTTATACCAAAATTTTAAAACATTAGCCTGGGAAGACTGAGCCAAGACTGAAGGAAGAGTGTGAGGCTGGACCTCATAATATTCCCTGTGACATAGCTTCTTCCCACTCCCGGAGGGGGAAAGATTACCTGGAACTGTACTAATTGAAAGGTTTACTGTAAAAATGGGCCAACCCTGGATGAAAGGAGACAGACAATAAGGGATCCCCAAAACTGTTCAGCATTAGATTAGAGAGAAAATTCTTGTCAACTTTTCTGAGTTCCATTTGCAATATGTTCTTAAGTAGTCTTACTTAACAAAGCTTTAGGATTTGAGGACCATAATCACAATGAAAGAACTCTAGATTTTGAGTCAAGTCCTTGGTCTGGAAATCAGTTTTACTTCCAAACAGTGTGACTTTCAGTAAATCACTTAATTTTGTAGGGTTTTAGATACTTTACTTGTAAAATGAGGAGGATTGGATCACACCATCTATCTCTATGAGTCCTTCTAGTTTCAAATCCCATATGAGTTCTTAACTATGTTCTGAATATCAGGAATACATTTTATATTTTTCTAGACAGGAGCTTAGAAGTAAAAGTTGATCTTTGAACCTCAGTAGATTTGTAAAATAGACAATGAATCTCTGATGACTCGAGTTACCCTTTCTGTGCTTCTGAATCCTCCTTGTCTATATGGGAATTCTGTATTTTGTTCTATTCCTAATTGCTAGCATTGAATATTAGTTAATATTTCTATAGTGCCTTAAGGTTTACAAAGCATTTTACAAATATTATTTTGTTTTATCTTCACAACCCCTACCTGGGAAGGTAGGTGTTATTATTATCTTAATTTTATAAGTGAGGAAACTGAGGCAGATAGAAATTAATTGACTTTCTTAAAATGACATAGATAGTGAGTGTCTGAAGGCAGATTTGAACTTATCTTCCTCAAACCATGTCCAGGGTACCCACTAGACATCCAATCACCTCTATACCTACCATTCAAAACCAAACCACACAAGAATAGAAAAAGTAAATTGGCCAGAAGACATGTGATTTTGTATTGTATATGATCATGAGCAAATCATACTTCAGTTTTCTCATCGTCAAATGACTAATTGAGCACAGTGATCTCAAAGATAAACATACAGCTCTTATACTTTTTTATTTCAGGAGATGAGTTCACATACACCAATAGGTCAAAGTTGCAATATGTTAATACATACATATACAAATACATAAAATGTGCATATTAACTCTTCCATAAACAAGGAGTAGATATATGACTAGCAGTTTCTACTAGTTATGTGAGGCAAATTGCTAAATAAGAAAGAAACACCACAAAGAGCAGGGAACAAAGCATCCCCAGGATTGCCCACTTACTTCTCAGGGAATGGGGAGAGCAGAAGTAGTCATTAGTTAGTTAATCTACAACTTTTAAATTAAATTAAATTAATACCTTTGAAATTTCCATCCTGGAGCAAAACCTTAATTAACCCTTCTGTGGTTCTGGCTCAATTCATAAACCAAAATATTGAAATCAAAGAACTGGAAGACATTTTTAATATGCAAAAATAATTTTAACAATAGGGATTGTTTTGAGTTTCAAATTTTCTCTTAATGCCTCCCTGAGACAAGAAATATGCAGTCTTGCAAAACATATTTCATATTAGCCATATTATGGAGGGGAAAAGATAAAAAAAATATTAAAAATTTTTATTTTTTAAATATATTTTATTCTGAACTTAAGAAATAAAACAAGTATTTCCATAACAAAATTGAATAACAAACAGAGAATTGCAGCTAAAGTTGTACATCCAATTTGCTATTCCTTTCAAATATACAAGTTACCATGGAACTTTCTTTTTCTCCCTTCTTCCTCTCCCCCCAACTTAGTGTTGGTTACTATTAAACACAAATTTGGACGTGTGTGTGTGTGTGTGTGTGTGTGTGTGTGTGAGAGAGAGAGAGAGAGAGAGAGAGATTCTTTTTCTGAAGGCAAATAGTATCTTGTTTAAAAGAGTCTTTGCAGTTAATTTGGGTATTTTGATAGTCAGAATGGCTATCCTTCAAAGTTGTTCTCAAAACAATTCTATTATTACTGTATACAATGTTTCTTTGGTTATGTTCATTTTGTTCTTTATTATTTTATGGAGGTCTCTCCATGCTTTTCTAAAACCATTGGGGTCATCATTTCTTATTCCATTAAAACATATACCACAATTTGTTTAATTATTTCCCAAATTCCCTGCAGTTTCCAGTTTTTTGCCACCACAAAGAAAATAGCTATAAATATTCTAGAACTATTCTTTTCCTTTTTCCCTAATCGTCTTGGAAAATAAATCTAATAGTGATATTGCTGGGTCAAAAAGTTTAGGCAGTTTAATAATTCTTTGGGTATAATTCAAAATCTCTATCTGAAATGGTTGGATCAGCTCACAGATTTACAAAGACTATTCCCTTTCAACATTTGTCACTTCCCCCTTTGATTGTATTCTCTAATCAATAATGATTTAGACATGTTTTCAAATGACTATAAAAAATGCTTTAATTTCTTCATCAGAAAACTGTTCAGATTCTTTGACTATCAACTGGGGAATTCTAATAAATTTGAAAAAAGTTCTTTATATATATTTCAAACTCATCTATAATTTTTCCCTCAGTTTTCTGTCTTCCTTCTGAGTTAGGCCACATTTTTATTTGTATTTTAAATTTAATATCAAAATTATCTTTTTATATCTTATAATATTCTCTGCCTCTTATTTGCTCATAAATTGTTCACCAATCCATAAATCTGATAGGAAAGATATTCCATTATTCAAGTTTTCTTGCAATATCTCCCTTTATATCTAGGTCATGTATCCATTTAGATCTTATCTTGGTATATGGGTCTATGCCCAATTTCTGCCAGACTGTTTTGCAAATTTCCCAACAATTTGTACCAAATAATGAACTCATCTCAAAAACTTAAGTCTTTTGTCTTTATACTTGTCAAACAATAGGTGAATCACATTAGATTATATGCCTAGTCTTTACTGTTGGTCTATCTTTCTATTTCTTAGCTGTACTAGACAGTTTTGATAATTACTGTCTTATAATATAGTTTAAGATCTGGTACTGCTAAATTTCCTTCCTTTATGTTTTTGTTTTTCATTAGCTCCTTTGATATTTTTGACTTTCTGCTCTTCCAAATGAATTTTGTTATCATTTTTCCTAGCTCAGGAATTTATTTTTAGAAATTTAATTGGGGGGGGCAGTAGGTGGCGCAGTGGATAGAGCACCAGCCCTGGAGTCAGGAGGACCTGAGTTCAAATCCAGCCTCAGACACTTAATAATTACCTAGCTATGTGGCCTTAGGCGGGCCACTTAACCCCATTGCCTTGCAAAAAACTAAAAAAAAAATTAATTGGGGGGACAGCCAAGATGGCAGCATGAAAACAACCTTTCCTAGGAGCTCCCTCCAAAATATTTCAAAAACCTTAAAATTATGGTTCTAACTAAATTTTTGAAAGACATGACCCATAGAAAGATCCAGTGAGGCAATTCTCCAGCCCAAGATAACTTGGAAGATCATGGGAAGGCTCTGTTCCATGGAGTTGGAGAGTGCAGCAGTGCAGCCAGGATCAATAGGCCAGAAGAAAGAAGCTCCAGCCTTCCAGGAATAGCCTGCAGGGCACCTGGGAACCTGGGAGACCCAGCTCCTAGAAGTAGAAGCAGTTTCCTGACCTGCCAGGGAACACCAAGCACAATTTGGAAGACCAGCAGGGGAACCTCTGCCAGAGTGAGTTGGGGCTCAGCATGGCCATCAGGGCATCCCAGATCCCAGTAAACAGAAGCAAGTCCACAGAGCTGCTGGGCAACTGCTCCCAGAGTACTCAGCCCACAGAAGGTAAGGGGGAGACTGTTGAGGTCTCTCCTCTGTCCCTGGGATATGACTCTGATGCTTTGTCCATATTCAGACCCTGGTAGAAGTCTGCCCATTTCCATAGAGCACAGACCCTCCTCACAGCTCCAGGGCAGTGGGGTGCTTGTGATCATCCACAGACCAAAGCACAGGTTAGGAGAGCAGTCAAAGCCTCTCATAAGATATTGAAGAAACTGAAGTCCTTATGGGGGTATTTCAACAATACGCAAAAGCTCAGGAAGTACCCCAAAACCAAGGCACAGGCTGGGGAAATGAGCAAACAGGAAAAAAGGAACCTGACCATAGACAATTACTTTGGTCCCATGAATCTGAATTTGAAGGTATAATATATTATAAAAATGGAGTCAATGGATAAAAAGGAAATGTACTGGGAGAAAGGGAAAGAAGAGGTAGAATATACTAAGATATAGCATGTAAAAGAGTTAAGAAATAGCTTTTGCAATGGTACTGAAGGAGGGAAAGTGAAGGGGAATGAGAGAGCCTTCATTCTCATCAGAAATAACTCAGAAGAGGAAACAACATACATATTTAATAGGGTGTGGAAATCTAGAAGAAAAAGGAAAGAAAGGGGGCAGGGGAGGGGAGAGGGGATGTGGGTAATAGAGGAGAGGGTAGATCATGGGGGATAGTTAAATATAACACATTTTCTTTTTTTACTTTTTGCAAGGTGGTAGGATTGGGTGGCATGTCCAGGACCACGGGGTGGGGCGGGAACGTCTTGGGTCTTGAGAGTGAGATGTAGGCTTGAGACCTCTTGCTGCCCCACAGCACACTTATGAAGAGGGACAGAATGAAAGGAGAGTTAAAATAGAATAAATGGTAGAAGGAAGGAAAGCATGGAGGGAATTACGATCAGCAACAGCAACTGTGGAAAAATATAGAAATAACTTCTTTGATGGACTTATGATAAAGAATGCAATCCACCCTGGAGACAGAGCTGATTGTCTCCAAACACAAACTGAAGCACATTTTTTTCTCTTTCTTTCACTGCATTTCTCATGAAGTTTTTTATTTTTGTCTGGGGAGGGGGTATATTTACTCTTACAACAAGACTATTTTAGTAATGTATAAATAAATAAAAATGTTAATATTAAAAAAGAAATTTAATTGATATGGTCTTGAATATACAGGTTAATTTTGGTAAAATTGTCATTTTTATTACATTGACCCTGCCTACCCATGGACTATAAACATTTCTCTATTTATTTAAATCTGATTTTATTTTTATACAAAGTTTTTTTATGGTTTTGTTCATATAGCTTCTGGTTAGGTGTATTTTATACCATATAGAGTTATTTTAAATGGGGTATCTCTAGATATCTCTTCTTATAGGATCCTGATGATATACAGAAATAATAATGATGCATGTGAGATTACTTTATATACTGCTATTTTGCTGACATTATTATTTAAATTAATTTTTAATTGAATCTAGGATTTTCCAAGAATATCATCATATCATCTGCCAAAAGAGATAGTTTTTTTTACCTCATTCTCTATTCTGATTCTTTCTGTATCTTTTTCTTCTCTAATTGCTACTACTAGGGTTTCCAATAGAATATTGAATAATATTGGTGATATTGGATATCCTTGTTTCACACCTGATCTTACTAGGAAAGCTTCTAGATTATTCCCCTTACAAATAATTGCTTGCTGATGGCTTTAGGATAATGCTTCTTACCAATTTAAGGAAAAATCCAGTTATGACTATGCTTTGAAGTGTTTTTAAGAGACATGAATAGTGCACTTTATCGAATGTTTTTTTCTGCATCTATTGATGCTATCATATGATTATTGTTTCTTTTTGTTATTGATATTATCTATTATATTAAACCATCCCTTCATGTCTGATGTGAATCCCATTTGGTCATAAATGAATAATCTTTGTAATATATTGTTGTAATCTTTTAGCTAGATTTTATTTAGGACTTTTGTCTCCATATTCATTTATGAGATTGGTCTATAATATTCTTTCTCTGTTTTTACTTTTCCTGGTTCAGGTATCAATATCATATTTGTTTCATAAAAGTAGTTTGGTATTATCCTTCCTTTCTATTATTCCAAATAATTTAATATTGAAATTAGCTGGTATTTCAGTGTTTGCTATAATAAACTTATAAATCCATCTGGTCTATTTAAAGTTTATTCAATTTTTGCTTCTAAAATAGATCACTTTAGATATTCTATTTCCTCTTCTAATCTAGTCAGTTTGTAGTTTTGCAAATATTTATTCATTTTGTTTATATTGTTAAATAACTCATTACAATTGATTTGATTTAATCTTCTTTAGTGGTATATTCAGACTTTTCATTTTTTATTTTCTTCCCTCTTCTTTTTAATCATATTAATCAATGGCTTATGTATTTTATTGGGGTTTTTTGTAATACCAATTCCTAGTCTTATTTATTAATTCAATAGTATTTTTACAGTCAATCTTAATAATTTTACTGTTATCTTTAGGATTTCCAATTAATATATAATTGGGGATTTTTAATGTGTTCTTTTTCTAGTTTTTTTTAATTGCATATCCAGTTGATTGGTCTGCTCTTTCTCTTTTTATTGTTATTAGCACTTTGAGATTTGAATTTGCCTCAAAGTAAGAAAGTTTTTGTAAAAGTGTACATTAATCTACATTCAGAATCCATCAGTTCATTTTCTGGAGGCACGTAATATTTTTCATCATAAATCCTTCAGAATTTTCTTGGATCTTTGCTAAAGTCTTCCACAGCTGATCATCATTATGATAATACTATTACTTTGTTCAACATTCTCTTGATTCTATGAACTTCAGTTTCCATCAGTTCATTTAAGTCTTTCCAGGTTTTTCTGAAAGCATCCTACTATCATTTCTTATAATAAAATAGAATACAATCAGATATCACAACTTGTTCCAACTATTCCCCAATTCACAGTTATCCTTTCAAGTTCCACTTCTTTGCACCACAAAAACAACTACTATACATAGTTGTGTACATGTAAGTCCTTTTCCATTTTAAAAAATTTCTATAGGATACTAACAAAGTAGTGTCATAACTGATTCATAGCATGTACGACTTTTTAGCACTTTGGGCACAGATCCAAATTGTTCTCTAAAATGGTTGAATCAGGGTCAGCTAGGTGGTGCAGTAGATAGAGCACCGGCCCTGGAGTCAGGAGTACCTGAGTTCAAATCTGGCCTCAGACTTAATAATTACCTAGCTGTGTGGCCTTGGGCAAGTCACTTAACCCCATTGCCTTGCAAAAAATAAAAAATAAATAAATATAAAATGATTGGATCAATTCACAGCTCCACCACAGTGCATGAGCGTCTCAACTTTCCCAAATCCCTTCCAACATTTGTTATATTTCTTTCTGTCACATTAGCCATTCTGGTGGGTGTGAGTGGCATCTCAGTTATTTGAATTTGAATTTCTCTAATCAATAGAGTTAAAGAGCATTTTCCACATAAGTATAGCTTCCACTTGCCAGATTCTGATAGTTAAGGAATTGTTTTCTTCTTTTACCATTTAGCCAATCTTTTCTTAAAGAGTTTTTTTTTTCCCTTTAGTGGATTTTTGTACCTCTTTTACAAGTTGATCTATTCTGAGTTTTACTTTTGGGGTCTTCTTTATAAAGCTAATAATTCTTTTTTCATGACTTTCTTGCATCATTCTCAATTCTTTTTCTAATTTTCCTCTCTCTTATCTGGTTTGTAAAATCTTTTTGAAAACTCTTCTAGGGATTTCTAGTCAAGATGGTGGAGAGACACCAGGCACTATTTTAAGTCTTCCTGGCTATGCCTCAGAACTTACATGAAACAAACCTCTTAGCAATTTTGTAACTACAGAACCCAGAGAAGAACAGAGGAGATAAAGATCTACCAACAAGGTCTGTTACAGGGGAATGTGGGCGAGCCAGGAACAGAGACCCAGCACAGGGGCCCCAGGATGAGGCCAGGGGATTGGCCTGAGAACAGCAGCAGAAGTATTTGCTATGTTCATCAGAGATCCATCCTATCAGCTCTGCTGGTTTGGAAGACCTGGATAGCAAGACCCTGTATTTTCAGTGGAGTCCCCGTGTTTCCAACTGAGATCCCTCACCCCACCCCCCATTCCTGCAGGAGAACCTGGTGACTTTCTTTTTGTTTTTTAGGTTTATTGCAAGGCAAATGGGTTAAGTGGCTTGCCCAAGGCCACACAGCTAGGTAATTATTAAGTGTCTGAGACTGGATTTGAACCCAGGTATTCCTGACTCCAGGGCCAATGCTTTATCCACTGTGCCACCTAGCCGCCCCACCTGGTGACTTTCTCCAGAACAAACAGCACCCCTCCCTGCTGTTTGTATCTTGCCCCAAGACTCAGGTATGGGTACAGATCTCCCCCCAGAACTGATTACAGATTAAGTAGATTAATATCTAGCCTGAGATCCCAACCCTCATTGTGTGAGGACAGCCCAGATTCTGCTATACCCCCAGGCCTAGGGAGTGGGCCACTAATCAACATCACAGACAATCCAGAGAAAGCTTCTGGCATCCCCTACAACCCACTGTGTAACCCCAGACCTGGGCAAGGCCTCTAGGGATCTCAACACTGAAGGTCTGTGAACCAGCCCCTCCCTCAAAACAAGAACCTAGGGAAATGGCCCAAAATGAAGAAAGGCCAGTGCAAAGTGGGGGATACATTGAATGTTACCTTGATACCAAGGATCCTGACTCAGAGAGGACAAGAACTTCAGAGGAAAATATGAATTGGTCTTCAGCCCAAAAAAGACATCTTGAAGAGATCAGAAAGGAGTTTAAAAATCAAATGGAAAAACCAGGAAGAGAAAGGCAAGAGAAAATTAACATCTTACAACAAGAAAACATCCTTTGAAATTCAATTGGACAAGTGCAAAAAGAAAATAATTCTTTCAAAAATACAACTGGGCAAATGGGAAAAACCCAACTCCTTCAAAAATAGAATTGACCAAGTGGGAAAGGAGATGCAAAAGGTAAATGAAGAAAACTCTTCTCTAAAAAAAAGCAGATTGGAATCTGTGGAAACTAATGGCTTCATGAGACACCAAGAATCTGTTAAACAAAATTTTTTAAAAAAAAGAAGAAAATGTAAAATACCACATCAGCAAAACAACAGACCTGGAAAATAGATGCAAGAGAGACAATTTAAGAATCATAGGACTTCCTGAAAACCTTGAAAAGGAAAAAAAGCCTGGACTCCACATTTCAGTATATAGTGAAGGAGAATTGCCTTGCTATTCTGAAGCCAAGGCAAAATAGTAATCTAAAGAATACATTGGTCCTCTTCTGAAAAGGATCCCAAAATGGAAACTCCAAGAAATTTTATAGCCAAACTCCAGAACTAACAGATCAAGGAGATAATCCTGCAAGCAGTCAGAAAGAAACAATTCAAATACCAAGGAGCCACAGTCAGGATTACACAGGACCTGGCTGCATCAACAGTAAGGGATTGAAGGAACTGGAATATGATATTCTGGAGAGCAAGGGAGCTTGGAATTGAAGCCAAGAATTCAATATCCATCAAAACAGCTAGGTGGCACAGTGGATAGACCACTAGCCCTGGAGTCAGGAGGACCTGAGTTCAAATGTGGCCTCAGACACTTAATAATTGCCTAGCTGTGTGACCTTGGACAAGTCACTTAACCTCCTTGCCTTAAATTTTTAAAAATTTAAAAAACAGAAAAGACCAGAGTTAAACAAAAAATTTGATCTTCAAACAGAAGACTCAAGAAATATATGAAAAGGTAAAAATGGGAAAAAGAAAAAACTGCTTTCCAATAAGCAGAAACTGACTATATATTCCCACCTGGGAGAAAGATTCTAATAATTCTTGAGAATTGTAACTCTAGTAGAGGAAATATACTTAACCAGAAGTAATGGGCACTCATGACTTATATGTCACACTGTTAGAAAAATTTAAAAACAATATCTCCTTAAAAAGGGAAGATGGGAGGAAGGAGAGTGAAAGGAGTAAATTAAAAGAGATGCAAAGGACCTATTGCAATAGAGGGGAAGAAGGGAGGAGTTGAGAACTGCCAGCATCTTACTCTCATCAGATTTGACTCAAAGAGGGATTAACACGCACACATACACACACACACACACCACTCAGTTGAGTTTAGAAATATATCTTACCTTTGAAATATTAAGAGGGGAAGGGGAGGGGGGAGGAAAAGAGGAACTGACTGGAAGAAGGGGAAAAGGGAAAGGGGGAAGGGGAAAGAAAGGTGAAAGGAGCTTGAATAAAAGGGGGTAAATATACTGAAGGAGGTGGTATTCAGAAGCAAAATATTGGGGGATAGGACAAAGGGGGAAAGGGGGAAATACAAATGGAGGGAAGATAACATGGAGGGCAATAAAGAGTTAGTTTTTATAACTTTGAATGTGAATGGGATGAACCCTCCTATAAAATGTAAGCAATTAGCAGCGTGGATTAAAAAACAGAATCCTATAATATGCTGCCTACAAGAAATACATTTGAATCAGAGAGATACATACATAATAAAGGTAAAAGACTGGAGCAGAATATATTATGCTTCAGCTGAAATGAAAAAGGCAGGGGTAGCAATCTTTATCTCAGACAAAGCAGCTGCAAAAAATAGATCTCATTAAAAGAGATAAGGAAGGAAACTATATTCTCCTAAAAGGTACCATAGACAATGAAACAATTTCAATATTAAATATGTATGCACCTCAATCATCAAAACTGTCTGGTATTGGCTAAGAAACAGAGTGGTGGATCAGTGGAATAGATTAGGTGCAATAGTAGGAAATGATTATACTAAACTGCTGTTTGATAATCCCAAAGAGTCTCTTCAACAAAAACTATTGGGAAAATGGAAGTTAGTATGGAAGAAACTTAGATTAGACCAATACCTCATACCTTATACCAAGACAAGATCCAAATGGATACAGGATTTAGACTAAAAAAACAATATTACAAATAAACTAGAAGATCAAGAAGTAGTATACCTGTCAGATCTATGGAAAGGGAAGCATTTTATGACCAAGGAAGAGATGGAGAACATCATTAAAAACAGCTAAATTTTGATTATATTAAATTACAAAGCTTTTTCACATACAAAAACCACTGTAAACAAGAACAAAAGAAATGTAGTAAACTGGGAAACAATATTTACAACTAATGTTTCTGACAAAGGACTCATTTCTAAAATATATATATACAGAGAACTGAGTCATATTTTAAAAAAGCCATTACCCAATAGACAAATGGTCAAAGGATATGCAAAGGCAATTTACAGATGAGAAGATCAAAGCAATACATACTCATATGAAAAATTGCTCTAAAACATTACTTATTATAGAAATGAAAATTAAAGCTTCTCTGAGGTACCACCTCACACCTCTCAGACTGGCCAATATGGCCAGAAAGGATAATGATCATTGTTGGAAGGGTTGTGGGAAATCTGAGACACTATTACATTGTTGGTGGAGCTGTGAACTCATCCAACCTTTCTGGAGAGAAATTTGGAATTATACCCAAAGGGCAACAAAAATGTGCATACCCTTTTATCCAGCAATACCAGTACTGGGTCTATACCCTGAAGAGATGATGGAAAAGGGTAAAAACATCACTTGTACAAAAATATTCATGTTTCTGGTGGCAAAGAATTGGAAATTAAGTAAATGTCCTTCAATTGGGGAATGGCTTAGCAAACTGTGGTATATGTATGTCATAGAACACTATTGTCCTCTTAGAAACCAGGAGGGATGGGAATTCAGGGAAGCCTGGAGGGATTTGCATGAACTGATGCTGAATGAGATGAGCAGAACTAGAGAAACACTGTACACTCTAACAACAACATGGGGGCAATGATCAATCTTGATGGACTTGCTCATTCCATCAGTGCAACAATCAGGGACAATTTGGGCCTCTCTGCAATGAAGAATACCATCTGTATCCAGAGAAACAACTGTGGATTTTGAACAAAGACCAAGGACTATTACTTTAAATTTAGGGGGGAAAAAACCTGATATCATTGTCTGATCTTGCTATCTCTTTTTTTTTAAGTTTTTGCAAGGCAAATGAGGTTAAATGGCTTGCCCAAGGCCACACAGCTAGGTAATTATTAAGTGTCTGAGACTGGATTTGAATTCAGGTACTCCTGACTCCAGCTGCCCTTGCTATCTCCTAAATATATATATATATATATATATATATATATATATATATATATATGCACCAAGTGGTATAGTATTCACATTCTTAGAGGAGAAACTGAATGAATTATAGGAAGACAGAGTCAGCAAAACTCTACTTGTGGGAGACCTCAACCTCCCTCTCTCAGAATTAGATAAATCTAACCAAAATAAACAAGAAGGAAGTTAAGGAGGTAAATAGAATGTTAGAAAACTTAGACATGATAGACCTTTGGAGAAAACTGAACAGGGATAGAAAGGAATATAACTTTTTGCCTGCAGCATATGGCACCTACACAAAAATTCACCATGTACTAGGGCATAAAAATCTCAAAATCAAATGCAGAAAGACAGAAATATTGAATGCATCTTTTTCTGACCATGATGCAATAAAAATCACTTGCAATAATGGGCCTTGGGAGAAAGAACTAAAACCAATTGGAAACCAAATAACTTCATTTTAAAGAATGAGTGGACCAAACAATAAATTATAGAAAGAATTAATGATTTCATCTAAGACAATGATAATAATGAGACTATATATCAAAACTTATCAGATACAGTCAAAGCAGTCATTAGGGGATATATCATACTTCTAAATACTTACATGAATAAAATAGAGAAAGAGGAAATCAATTAACTGAGATTAAAAACTAAAAAAGTTAGAGAAAGAACAAATTAAAACTCCCACTTAAATACCAAATAAGAAATTCTAAAAGTTAAAGGCGAAATTAACAAAATCGAAAGCAAGAAAACAACTAAATTAATAAATAAAACCAAGAGTTAGTTTTTATGAAAAAACAATAAAATAGATAAATCTTTGGATAATTTGATTTAAAAAAGAAGAAAACCAAATAACCAGTATCAAAAATGAAAAAAGGTGAACTCACCACCAATGAAAAGAAAATTATAATAATTTTGAACTATTTTGCCCAACTATATGCCAATAAATTTGATAATCTAAGTTAAATGGATGAATATTTACAAAAAATATAAATTGCCCAGTTAGATGAAGATAAAATTAAATACCTAAATAACCCCTATCTCAGAAAAAAAGAAATCCAACAAGCATCAACGAACTCCCTAAGAAAAAATATCCAGGGCCAGACTGATTCAGAAGTGGATTCTATCAAAGAAATTCAAGGAAAAATTGGTTCTCATTCTATATAAACTATTTGGAAAAACAGGTGAAGATGGAATTTTGCCTAATTTCTTCTATGATACCAATATGGTACTGATAACTAAACCAGAAAGAGTCAAAACAGAGGAAGAAAATTATAGATCAATTTCCCTAATGAATATAGAAACAAAAATCTTGAATAAAATATTAGCAAAGTGATTACAGCAGGTTACCACTAGGATAATACACTATGACAAAGCAAGATTTATTCCAGGAATGCAAAGTGGTTCAATATTGGGGAAACTGTCAGATTAATTGACTATATCAATAACAATCCTAACAGAAATCAAATGATTATCTCAATAGATGCTGAAAAAGCCGCTGACAAAATACAACACCCACTCCTACTAAAAACACTAGAGAACATAGGAATAAATGGATTTTTCCTTAGAATGATAAGCAGTACCTATCTGAAACCATCCCATCAACATGCATTATATGTAATGGGGATAAGCTATTGTTTCATCAATAAGGTGAAACAAGGATGCCAGTTATCACTACTATTCAATATTGTATTATAAATGCTAGCTTCAGCAATAAGACAAGAAAAAGAAATTGAAGGAATTAGAATTGGAAAGGAAGAAACAAAACTCTCACTCTTTGCAGATGACATGATGGTATACCTAGAGAACCCTAGAAAATCATCTAAAAAACTCCTAGAAACAATTAGCAACTTTAGCAAAGTTTCAGGATAGAAAATAAACTCACATAAATCTTCAGCATTTATACACATAACCAACAAGATTGAGCAGTAAGAGTTGGAAAGAGAAATCCCATTTAAAGTAACTTCAAACAATATAAAATATTTGGGAGTCTACCTGCCAAGGAAGACTCAGAAACTCTATGAAAACTACTACAAAACATTTTTCACACAAATAAAATCAGATCTAAATAACTGGGCAAACGTCAATTGCTCATGGATAGGTCAAGTTAATAACAAAAACGACAATTCTACCTAAATTAAACTACTTATTTAGTGTCATACCAATCAAACTTCCAAAAAATTACTTTAGTGAGTTGGTAAAAAATTGTTACAATTCATATGGAGAAACAAAAAGTCAAGAATGTCAAAGAATTTAATGGAAGAAAATGCAAAAAAAAAAGACGGTCTAGCCCTATCAGATCTAAAATTATATTATTAAGCATCAGTCATCAAAACTGACTTGTACTGGCTAAGAAATAGAATGGTGGATCAGTGGAATAGACTAGGTGAAAAAAAGAAAGTAGGAATGATTATAGTAATCTGTTCTTTGATAAACCCAAAGAGGCCAGCTTCTGGGATAAGAATAATCTTTGATAAAAACTGCTGGGAAAACTGGAAGATAGTGTGGTAGAATTAGACTTACATTTCCCACCCTATACCAAGATAAGATCAAAATGGGTACAGAATTTGGACATAAAAGACAATGTTAAAGGTAAATTAGGAGGACAAGGAATAGTTTACCCAGGGTACATTATGAAAAACAAACTGGATAATTTAGATTACATTACATTTAAAAGCTTTGGCACAAACAAAATCACTCTAATCAATATCAAAAGTAATATAGTAAATTGGGAAATAATTTTTGCAACTACTGTTTCTGATAAAGAATTTATTTCTAAAATATATAGAGAACTGAGTCAAAGTTATTAGGAAAAAAGTTATTTTCAGTTTACAAATGATGAAAGGATATGCAAAGGCAATTTTTAGATGAGGAAACCAAAGCTATCTATAGTCATATGAAAAATAGCTCTAAATCATTACTGATTAGAGAAAAGAAAATTAAAGCATCTCACACCTTTCAAATTGATCGATATGACCAGAAATGATAATGATCACTGTTGGAGAAGATATGGGAAATCTGGGACAATAATGCATTGTAGGTGGAACTGTGGTCTGTTTTTTCTGGATAGCAATTTGGAATTATGCCCAAAGGGCAATAAAAATGAACATACCCTTTGATGCAGCAATACCACTACTGGGTGTGTATCTAAAGAGCACATGAACAAGGGTAGAAATTCCACATGTACAAAAATATTCACAGCAGCTCCCTTTGTAGTGGCAAAGAATTGGAAATCAAGGTTATGTCCATCAATTGGGGAATGGCTGAACAACTTATGGTTTATGTAGGTAACAGAATACTATTGTTCTGTTAGAAATTAGGAGGGATGTGGCTTTAGAGAAGCCTGGTAGAACTTGAATTGATGCTGAGTGAGATGAGCAGAACCAGAAGAATCAATATTGTACTCCTTAACAACAATATGGGGTGATTATCAACCTTTATGGACTTGCATCAGTGCAATAATCAGGACAACTCTAGGTTATCTGTGGTGGACAATTCCATCTGTATACAGAGAAAGAACTGTGGAGTTTAAATGAAGACCAAAGATTATTATCTTCAATTTTGAAAAATTCATCTTATCTAACACATAATTTTGCTATCTCTAATAGTTTCTTCCTTCGGGATATGTTTTTTCTCTCAATAGATTCAATTGTGATATATGCATATCATGTATATGTAAAGACTATCAGATTGCCTTCTGTTGGGGGAAAGGAAGGGAGGAAGGGGGAAAATTGTAAAATTCAAAACTTTGCAAAAAAAGGTTGATAGAACCTACTTAATTGAAAACAAAGAAAATATTTGTATAAAAAAGTAAAATTTAAAGAAGATTTGTATTACATGAGGAAATATGCATACCATAAGGTTACAGTTTTGAAGTATTAAAATATTATTTTTTCATTATTTAAAAAACTCTTCTAGGAATTCTTTTGGGGTCTGAGACCTATTTACATTTTTCTTCAAGGTTTTGCATACAGTTGTTTTGACACTGTAACTTTCTGAGTTTGTGTTTTGATCTTTCCTCTCCTAGGAGCATCTTTTTTTGTTGTTGTTTGCTCATATTCTTATAGTATTTCTTGACTTTTAACTTTGTCTTTATATTAGACTCTGCTCCCAAGATGAAGAAGGGACTCCTCAAACTTTCAGATTTTTTTTTCTGCTGTTTTCAGAAAAATTCTAGGAATCAGTAAGTTTTCATTACTTCAAAAGTGGAATTACTCAGAGAGTTATGGACCATTGTTCTTTCATCCTGTCCTCTAATTTGTGAGCACTCTTTTCTATCTTGGAACTGTGTCTAGGATCCTTACTCCTCCCAGTGCTCCTCCACACCATGGGACTACAACTCAGAACCACATATGGTCCATCTTCTTCTCCTTCTGACCAATCATCTATCCTCTTTAACTGTCTGTGGGATGAAAATACCAGAAGTCACCATCATGACTAACTCAACTTCCCCCCAGGGTCCACTCTTGGCATTACCAGTTCTAAACTATGCTAGACTGCCTCTTCTTTCATCCCATGCAAGAGATATTTTCTTCCAACCTTATAAGTTATCATGGGCTGGAAAATTGTATCATCCCATTCAAAACTTTTGGGGGTCAGGGTTCTGCTGCCTCAGAATCCATTTTAACATTGTCTGGAAGGGAATTTGGTAGAAACTGAGGTAAGTCCCTGCCTTTACTCAGTTATCTTGTCTTCACCACACCCCAAAAAAGAAAATTTCAGCTTCAATGACTTCATTTAAAATAAAATCCTGGAGGAGAAAATATTCATCCCTTAGAAGAATACTTTAAGGAAATGTTTTGACTTTCTTTGTCTTTTCCTACCACCTTCTTCCTCCTTCAATATAATCTGGTTCCTAATTAAACTGGCATTATTCTAAGTAGCTAAGTAAAAGTTGTTGTTTTTTTTGTTTTATGGGAATGAGATTCATTAGGCAGCTGTGGGGTACAGTGGGAAAGAGGTCTGTATCTGAAATCAAGGAAACTTGAATTCAAATTCTTCCTTGGATACTTACTATGTGATTCTGGCTAAATTTCTTAATCTCTCAACTTCATTTTCATCATCTATTAAATGGGGATTATAAATAGTTCTTTGTGAGAGAATTTATGTAAAGTACTTTGTAAATTTGAAATGAAAACTATTATATGTCTATACATACTTTAATGGTTAAATCCAAGGTAGACTCCTCTGATGACATAATTAAAATGATATTAGCATGCAAAATGACAAGAACTAGATCAATAACACTAGATCAACCCTGTCAAAAATGTCTACACCAAAGACATTGATATATTCTAACCAGACTAAATTAGATAATCCCACATCAAACGTGCCAGAAGTTTCCAGCAACAAATGGCAAAAAAAATTGCACCATCTCTTAGCATCTGCAAAGATAATTTAAGGACCACATCAAAGCAGTTCCATTAGTGTACGGTGTGTTCTTATGCTCCAGCTGATTTATGGCACAGTCCAGTTTATATTGTGACATCTAAGACATCCCAGACAGTGTAACTCAGTTAAAAAGCTTAGAGATGAATGGAAGAAGGACATGAGGCTTGTTAACTAGAGCTACAAAGCTGCTCTCATTTGGACAGCATAAATAGAGTTGGATTTTAAAGCAGAACATTTACTGGCAGGAGACCATTAATGAGATGGACGAAAAAAGAAGTCAGGATATTGTTTGCTAGAGACATTGACTCAAAAAAAAAAAAAACAGGACTCTCCTCAGTTCTTGAGTAAAGTTTTTATGCTAAGAAGGGGGGGAAATAAATATTTAGACCCATGGCTCCTACCAAGCCCCTTCAGGGAAGCCTGACCAGAAGAGGGAAACAATGCATAACTAGCCAAAAATATGCTTCTCCCTATTACAGTACTCTCACCATTCTTTCTGTTCCTAGAAAAAAGGAGTGAACTAGGAGTCAAAAGACTTAAAATTCATTCCTGCCTTTAGATCATGCATAAGTTACATATCCTTTTAGTTTCCTCAGTTTTCTCACCTGTAAAATGGAAATAATACTTGAATTATAACGTTCACAGTGTTGTTTTGAAAAAGTAAACTGTATATCATATTATATGTAAATATAATATGTGATTTTGTTCTCTTCATAAGGTCCCTACTAACATTCATGGATTATTTGAAAGAAGAGACATTTATTTGTTCATTTACTCATTCATTCATTTATAAGTAATCATTAACAAATAAGCATAAGTTGCTTTATCATATTTCCTAAAATTCATTTTGGAAAACAGTGACAATTTAGGGCAGGAAACAGGAAAATTTTGATAAGTTGGAGTTGGAGAGAGGATTTCTAGAAATGTTCAGTACATGTTGAATGCAGGCAACTTCAGGAGAAGCATTATAGTCAGAAGCACTGTCAATTGGAATATAAATGACTTACAATTTTTCCCTGTTTAGGGATCCGTTCAGCAGGAGACCCTGGGAAAGTAACTCCTCCAAACTGGCATTTCATCTTTTTTTAATGTACAGTATTGATCATTATTGGCTGTACTTCCCTTTGAATAGGCACCACAAATGATGATTAATCTCTTCTGTTGATATCCTAAATTATTGTCCCATTTTTCTCCTAAGCTCCAAGAAGAGAGTCGTTTCATCACTGAACATGACTATGCCTATAGCCTATAAATGTTCTTTTTTGTGCACTAGTCTTTCCTGGCCTTGGAGATTCCTTAGCAACCCCAGAAATCCTTATTTCTCAAGTTGATTCTTACCATTTTGCCTTCTTTCTCATCAAAGTTTCCTAAACTCCCATTCAAATTCTTCTTTGGATACTTATTATGTGATTCTAGCCAAATTTCTTAATCTCTCAACTTCATTTTCATCATCTATTAAATAGGGATTATAAATAGTTCTTTGTGAGAGTCAAAAGACTTAAAATTCACTTTGGAAAACAGTGACAACTTAGAGCAGGAAACAGGAAAATTTTGATAAGATGGAGTTGGAGAGAGGAGGATTTCTACAGTACATGATGAATGCAGGCAAACTCAGGAGAAGCATTATAGTCAGAATAGAATGTTAAGTCCAAAGTAAGGAGAATGCATCCAATATAGGTCAGCATAAGAAATGAGGTTGACTCACCAAATATTATGATACAATCTCATTAAGAAGCTAGGGATAATCAGGGCACAGGCACAGATATGGGAATAGATCCATCTGGGAAAAACTGCTTTAAGTTCCTTTTCAAAGACAGTAAATAAAAGAAGGGATATTCAGTCAGCAACAGAACATTTTCTAATGGTGGTGCTCTGGAACTTGGTCCCCTCTAGAGAAGACAAAAGAACTGCGCACACTACAGAAACAGGGCATTACATTAGGGTACAGATACAGAAACTGGGAAGCTCCTATACTCCTGGGGGTTCAATCCTTATTCATTCTCATGTGCCAGTTGATATGATTGTCTCCTTGGGATTTACTTCTGCATAGTCCAGAGTCAGTCTTCTTTCAGGGCAAGAGAGTTCCTAAGGCAGAGGTATATTTGTCTTCTTTTTTTCATAGGTAGTAGGTGCAAGTAGTATAGTCTTGATCTTCTCAAATCACATTTTTTTAGACAATAATGAATTTTACTCTTCTAAGCACATAGTTGGCAATTAATAAGTGTTTATTGAACCATTGATTGTTGATTGACATGTTTCTAAGACATGTCAGTCTGAGTCTCTCTTTCATACCATATAGAGGACAGTATCAAGAAAACAGTCATTGACAGACCTTATGGACATTCATGAATGAGGAGGAGAGAAGCATTTATTAAGTGATTACTATTTGCCAGGCACTATATTGAGCATTTTACAAAATTATCTCATTTGATTTACACAAGAACCCAAGGAGGCAGTTGTTATTATTAGCCTCATTTTCCATTTGAGGAAATTAAGACGGGGGGTTAAATGATTTGAACAGCATCAGTCAGATAGTAAGCATTGGAGACTAAATCTGAACTCAGATCTTCCTGTCTCTAAGACCAGTGATTTGTCCACAGCACCACTAAATATTAGCATTAGCAGTTCTACACTCCATGCTTCTACCTTTGTCTAAGAAAACTCTGCCTGGTCTCAGTACATTTTTTGTCTTACAGTATGGCATTTGTGATTCCATGGGATCCCCCCATTAGTCTGATGACCCATAGAAATCATCTTACATCAGCAACCTTACAGGATCTCAATACTATATGTTACAGTGGATAGAGCACTGGCCCTGGAGTCAGGAAGACCTGAGTTCAAATCTGGCCTCAGACAATAATTACCTAGCTATGTGACCTTGTGCAAGTCACTTAACCCCATTGCCTTAAATAAATAAATTTTAAAAAACTATATGTTAATAAACATTAATTTATGATTCACCACTTTGTTTTATCCTTACTTTATGATGGATCTTTGGAATTGTCTGATATGTTTCCATATGATTTTGAAGAATTTCACTTTATAACTATTGTTCAACAGTCCTTCCAAACGGCTATTTTTCTCTTCATTTTACACCAAAATCTATCAGAGTTCTTTTTGACTGACATTAGCAATGCTTTCAACATTTTCTTGAAGTTGCTAAAGGATTATTCTTTTGTCCAACTCTTGTGCAGAGCATAGAAACACTATTTAGTTCAAGCAATGTTGCTCCTGGCAGAAATGCCCTTTCTGTTTTTATTCTTTAGGTCAGTCCCTTTCTTGACTCTTTGTTCTCAAGATTAAAAAAAGAACAGTTCTCACTCCATAGAGGAAATAATTTTATGTTTCAACTCTTTCCCAAGGAAAACTATTGCTTTTTTCTAATATTCTTTGTGACCAAGTTGCCTAAAGGGGGATTCTTTGATGGTAACTTCCAAAGTGGATTTAATGTCTTATTTTTGACCTTTAGCTCCTTTTTCCCTAGTAGATAATATATCAGTTCTAAACAACCCTATATTTACTGAGATGCCACCAACTAAGTGCATTAATTCTCCAAGTCATATCACTCCACTTCCCTCTCACTCTGAAGGTATTTCCAGAAAATAACTGCTTCAATCGGGTTTTGAAGCACAGCCTCACAGAGATAGACATTGTACAGTACACAGGGAGAAATCTTTTTTTTTTCTTTTTTTTTTAGATTTTTTTCAAGGCAATGGGGTTAAGTGGCTTGCCCAAGGCCACACAGCTAGGTAATTATTAAGTGTCTGAGGTCGAATTTGAACACAGGTACTCCTGACTCCAAGGCCAGTGCTCTATCCACTGTGCCACCTAGCCACCCCAAACTATTTTTTTTAGGTTTTTGCTAGGCATTGGGGTTAAGTGGCTTGCCCAAGGCCACACAGCTAGGTAATTATTAAGCATCTGAGACCAGATTTGAACCCAGGTACTCCTGACTCCAGGGCTGGTGTTTTATCCACTGCACCACCTAGCCAACCCACAGGGAGAAATCAATAAACAATTTACATTCCACACAACCCACTTGAAAAATCTCTGGCAGTCTTTCTGGAATGAAGACTCTGCTGATCCATTCCCCCATCCCAACCTTTGAGTACCTTTTCTCCAAAGAAGGATGAAAATGAGGAGTAAATAATAAATGTATCTAGACTCCACTGACTTTTCAAAATGAGAGCAATGGTACCATGAACTGAGATAGTAAATGTCAACATAAAGAGTAAAGGGAAACGTATATGCTTCCACCAGAAAAGATATGAAGAAAGGATGACTAGATTTGGACTGTCTTGGTGAATTTATGGTAAGTCAAAAAATAATCTGAAACTTCTACTTCCAGACTTCTTAACTTTGTACCCAAGAACTTTAAAAAAAATGATACTTGAATTTCTATAAAATTGGTCTCCTATAAATACTAAATATTTTGTTTTATACATTTAAAAACATTTTTCTTACAAAAGGGTCCATTCACTTTGCCAGTCTCCCAAAAAGGGTCCATAAAATATTTAGAGCCCCTGCCTCTACTCATTCCAGAATGAGAGATAGTAGTGTGAGTAGTAGTAAGTAGTACCTGGTACTTGTTATCAGAAGACAAATAAATTTGTCAAGGACCCTTAATTTTTTTGAACATTAGTTTTCCTCAATAGTTAACAATAGTTAACATTTACATGTTAATCTTTGTAAAATGCTTTACATATATTAACTTCAGTGAGGTAGGTTCAAGGTACTCTAGATAAGGACACAGATAAAGTTGAAATGATTTACCCACAAGCAGAATTCAAACCTATTATTTCTCCTGATTCCAAGTCTTAGGAAGTAGATCTCAGAAAGACATCATTTTTCTACTTTGTTCAAACTCCGTTAATTCAAAATAAGAATAAGAGCAATAACAACAATTCCAATTTACATATTCCTGTAAGGCTGCACCCCTGACACATCTCCCCATGATTAGTCTACTATGCTATAGAGACTGCTCCATCCTGGATGACTTCTCACACTGGAAATATCCTTCACCCTTAAAACCTCTTCATCTGATTGGCCAGTCCCTCTCAGAATCTCTTTAAATGAAACAAGCCTAATCCATCTCCATATGAAAATCCTTCATTTTCTCTTCAATCTTCTTTTCTTTAGGACAAACCTCCTGCTTTCCTTCAGTGATCATCATAAGAGAAGAACTCAAGTCTACCATCTTGGTTGTTCTCCAACTTATCAGTGTTCTTTCTGAACTATGATACTCACAGCTGAATACAATCCCACATATAATGAACTTTATTATAATTATATTATTATTATAATATATTGTATCATATATTATATTATATTATGCTATGTTATGTTGTTATGTTATGCTATGCTATGCTATGTTATGTTATGTTATGTTATATTGTATTGTATTTATTATATTATATTATATTACATTATATATTGTATTGTATTGTGCTGTGTTGTGTTATGTTATGGTATGTTATGGTATGTTATGTTGTCTTGTGTTATGTTATATCATATCATATTATTATAATATATAATTATATATTATTATAATCTTCCCTTCATTCCTTTGTTTGTCTTTTCATTCCTTCCCTAATTCCTTCTATCCTTCCTCTCATTTACATGAAATCAGTAACAACGATACCATGCATTCTTGCACATTCTTTAAAAAGGAAGCAAAAGAGGACTTCTGGACAAGATGGCAGAGAGGAGACAGGCACTGTTCTAAGTGCTCCTGGTTCCCCCTCAAAAATAACATGAAACAAACCTCTTAACAGAAATTAGATCGACAAAACCCAGAAAGAGAAGCTAGAAGAAGAACACCTACCAACAAGTTCTGTCTCAGGGGACCATGGGTGAACTGGGAGCAGAGACCAGAGGGGGCAGGGACAGCAGCTGAAGGAAACCAGAGGACAGGCCTTAGCCGCAAAGACTGGTGAGTGAGGGGTCTGAAGACCAACTTTAGCAGTGGAATCTTTGGCTGGGGGAGCAGAGGTCTTGTGAGCCCCAGTTGACAGAAGGACGAGGTCCAACATAGAGTTCAGAGCAAGTCTAGAAAATGACTAGCCAGGCAAGGGACCTGAGCTCCATACTTTCAGCAGAGCCCTCTTCCCAGGAGGAATGGTAAATGTAACCCCACCGCCTCAGGCTTAGGTGTTGGCAACAGAGTTTATTCAGCTGAAAGGGAGATATATTCCCCCCCCCACCAGGGCCCAGCTCATTGTATAAAGTTAACTCAGACCCTGCTGCTGAGGGCCTCAAACACTCCAGAGAAAGCAACCAGCACTCCCTACTGACCAGCCCTTTGAATTACTAAGCCAAGTGAACAAAACCTCTAGGGTTTCCAAAAGCAAACCTCTGAGTCCCAGCCCCAACACAAAATCCTAGGAAGATGAAAAAAGGCCAGCAAAAAGGGAAACCCATGGAGAAATACTTAGATTCTAAACCAGAAAGATCAAGCACTTCTGAGGAGAGTATGAATTGGTCTCCATCCCAGAAAGAATTCCTTGAAGAAATCAGGAAAGAAGTTAAAAATCAATTGGAAAGGGGGCGGCTAGGTGGTGCAGTGGATAAAGCACCAACCCTGGAGTCAGGAGTACCTGAGTTCAAATCCGGTCTCAGACACTTAATAATTACCTAGCTGTGTGGCCTTGGGCAAGCCACTTAAACCCATTTGCCTTGCAAAAAGAACTAAAAATAAATCAATTGGAAAAACTGGGAAAAGAAACTCAGGAGAAAATTAACACATTGCAAGAGACAATTAACATCTCACAGCAAGAACACAAAGCCTTGGAAAATACAATTGGACAAATACAAAATGTGAATAATTCTCTCAGATTCTCAATTGGGCAAACGCTAAAAGAAAATGATTCTCTCAAAACTACACTTGGGCAAATGGAAAAGTCTCCAAAACTAGAATTGACCAACTGGAAAAGGAATTGCAAAAAGTAAATGAAGAAAATTCTTCTCTAAAATAAGGAATGGAACCTGTGGAAACTAATGACTTTATAAGACAATAAGATTCTGTTAAACATGGGGCAGCTAGGTGGCGTAGTGGATAAAGCACTGGCCCTGGAGTCAGGAATACCTGGGTTCAAATCCGGTCTCAGACACTTAATAATTACCTAGCTGTGTGGCCTTGGGCAAGCCACTTAACCCCATTTGCCTTACCAAAAAAAACCTAAAAAAAAAGCAAACAATGAAAGTTTGGGAGTGACTGGAAGCAGTTTCATGAAAATAAAAGATTCTGTTAAACAAAACTAAAAGATCAAAAAGATAAAAGAAAATGAAAAATATCTCATGAACAAAAACACTGACCTTGAGAATAGAATGAGAAGGGACAACCTGAGAATTATAGGACTTCCTGAAAACATTGAAGAGAAAAAAAGCCTGGACATAATATTACAGGATTTAGTGATGGAAAATTGCCCTGAAATCATGGAAACAGAGGGCAAAATAGTTATTGAAAGAATATATCAATCCCCTCCTGAAAGAAATCCTAAAATGCAAACACCAAGGAATGTTATGGCCAAATTCAAGAACTATCAGATAAAAGACAAAATCCTGCAAGTTGCCAAAAAGAAACAATTTAAATACCAAGGAACCACAGTAAGGATTAGGCAGAAACTGACTGCATCAACATTAAAGGGATTGAAGGGCCTGGTATGACATATTGTGAAGAGCAAAGGAACTTGGAATAAGATCAAGAATCCATTATCAGGCAAAGCTGAGCCTTCTCTTCCAGGGGGAAAGATGGACATTTAACAAAATAGGAGACTTCCAAAATTTCCTGATGAAAAAACCAGAGCTAAATAGAAAATTTGCACATCAAAAAGGAAGTTCAAAAGACACATGAAAAGATAAAAAAATGGAGGGGGAGGTAAAGAAAAAAAGAATGCTATCCAAAAAGATGAAACTAGCTATAACCCCACCTGGGAGAAAGATCCTCATAACTTTTTTTTTTAGTTTTTATTTTTGCAAGGCAATGGGGTTAAGTGACTTGCCCAAGGCCACACAGCTAGGTAATTATTAAGTGTCTGAGGCCGGATTTGAACTCAGGTACTCCTGACTCCAGGGTCGGTGCTCTATCCACTGGGCCACCTAGCTGCCCTTCTCATAATTCTTAAGAATTGTAACTCTATTAGAAAGAATATACTTAGCCAGAAGTGATGGACACTAGTGACTTATCTGTGAGACTGCTATCCAATGAGATGAAACTGGCTATATTCCTACCTGGGAGAAAGACTCTAATAACTCTCAAAAATTGTAAGTCTATTAGAGAGAATATACTTAACCAGAAGTGATGAGCATTCATGACTTTTCTGTCATTCAGATAGAATGATTTAAAAACAACACTTCCTTAAAAAGGGGGACAGTAAGGGAGGATGGAAGAGATTGAATGGGGTAAATCTCATTACATTAAGAGGTACAAAAAGCTTATTATAATAGAGGGGAAGAAGAGAGGAGGTGAGGACCACCTGAATCTTCATCTCATCAGACTTGGCTTAAAGTTAACTTACACTCAGTTAAGTTAAGAAATTTATCTTATCTTTCAAGTATTAAAAGGGTAAAGAGGGAGGGGGGATGCGGAGGAGGAGAAAAAGGGGAACTAACAAAAGGAAGGGAAAGAGGAAGAGAAAAGGGAAAGGAAAAGAAAGGGGTGAGGGGTTGATATCGGAGGGCA
The DNA here is from genome assembly GCF_037893015.1 of Macrotis lagotis. NCBI lineage: Eukaryota > Metazoa > Chordata > Mammalia > Peramelemorphia > Peramelidae > Macrotis > Macrotis lagotis. Next base: position 92,035,035 of record NC_133661.1, read on the forward strand.
AACACTGAAGGTGGTGATATTCAGAAACAAAATTCTGGGGATTATGGATAAAGGGAAAAAGGGGGGAAAGTACAAAAAGAGGGAAGATAGCATGGAGGGCAATGAAGAATTAATATTTTAACTTTGAATGTGAATGGGATGAACTCTCCTTTAAAACATAAGTGAATAGCTGAGAGGATTAAAAAACGGAATCCTACAAGATGCTGCTTACAAGAAACTCAATTGAAGCAGAGAGATACATATAGAGTAAAAGTAAAAGGTTGGAGCATATTATATTTTGCTTCAGCTGAAGTGAAAAAAGCAGGGGTAGCAATCCTTATCTCAGACAAAGCAGCTACAAAAATAGATCAGGAAGGAAACTACGTCCTCTTAAAAGGACAATAAAGCAATTTCAATACTAAATATGTATGCACCCAATGGTATAGCATCCAAATTCTTAGAGGAGAAACTGAATGAGTTATTAGAAGACATAGACAGCAAAACTCTACTAGTGGGAGTCCTCAACCTTCTACTCTCAGATTCAGATAAATCTAATCATAAAATAAACAAGAAGGAAGTTAAGGAGGTAAATAGATTGTTAGAAAACCTAGATATGATAGACTTATGGAGAAATTGGAATGGGGATAGAAAGGAATATACTTTTTTTCTGCAGTACATGGCACTTATATAAAAATTGACCACGTACTATGACATAAAAACCTAATGTTCAATTGCAGAAAGGCAGAAATAGTGAATACACCTTTCTCAGATCATAATGCAATAAAAATCACATGCAATATTGGGCCAGGGAGATATAGACCCAGAACTAATTGGAAACTAAATAACCTCATTTTAAAAAATGAGTGGATCAAACAACAAATTATAGAAAGAATTAGTTATTTCATCCTAGATAATGACAATAATGAAACAACATACCAAAATCTATGGGATACACTCAAGGCAGCTGTCAGGGTATATATTATATCTTTAAATGCTTAAATGAATAAATTAGAGAAAAAGGAAATCAATGAATTAAATATGCAACTAAAAACTAGAGAAAGAACAAATTAAAAACCCACAATTAAATAACAAGTTCAGAATTCTAAAAATTAAAGGAGAAATTAATAAAATCAAAAGCAACAATTGAACTAATAAATAAACCCAAGAGTTGGTTTTATGAAAAAAAAACAATAAAATTGATAAACCTCTGGTCAATTTGAATAAAAAAGAAATAAGAAAGCTAAATTGCTATTATCATAAATGAAAAAGGTAAACTTACTACCAATAAGGAGGAAATTAAAGTAATAATTCAGAATTATTTTGCCCAACTCTATGCCAATAAATTTGACAATCTAAGCGAAATGAATGAATATTTTCAAAAATATAAATTGCCCAGATTAAATGAAGAAATTAAATATCTAAATAACCCTATCTCAGAAAAAGAAAGTCAACAAACCATTATTGAACTCCCCAGGAAAAAATCTCCAGGGCCAGATGGATTCACAAGTGAATTCTATCAAACATTTAAGGAACAATTGGTTCCAATTCTATATAAACTCTTTGGAAAAATAGGTGAAGATGGAACTCTGCCTAACTCTTTCTATGACACCAATATGGTGCTGATACCTAAAGCAGGAAGAGTTAAAACAGAGAAATAAAATTATAGACCTATCTCCCTGATGAAAATAGATGCAAAAAGCTTAAATAAAATCTTAGCAAAACAATTACAAGTTATCACTAGGATAATACATTATGATCAAGTAGGATTTATCCCAGGAATGCAGAGTTGGTTCAATATTAGAAAAACTGTTAGTATAATTAATTATATCAATAACAACCTATCAGAAATCATATGATTATATCAATAGATGCTGAAAAAGCTTTTGACAAAATACAACACCCATTCCTACTAAAAACACTAGAGAGTGGAAGAATAAATGGATTGTTTCTTAGAATAATAAATAATCTCTATCTGAAACCATCAACAAGCATTATATGCAACAGGGATAGGCTAGAGGCATTCCCAATAAGATGAGTGGTGAAACAAGGATGCCTATTATCACCACTACTATTCAATATTGTACTAGAAATAAGAGAACAATAAGAGAAGAAAAAGAAGTTGAAGGAATTAGAAAGGAAGAGACAAAACTTTCACTCTTTGCAGATAACATGATGGTATACCTAGAGAATCTCAAAAAATCATCTAAAAAAACTACTAGAAATAATTAGCAACTTTAACAAAGTTACAGGATATAAAACAAACCTTCATAAATGCTCAACATTTCTATATATGAATAGCAAAATACATCAGAAAGAGCCAGAAAGAGAAATCCCATTCAAAGAAACCTCAAACAATTCTGCCAAAAATTAAACTATTTGTTTAGTGTCCTACCAATTAAAATTCCAAAAAATTACTTTAATGAGTTAGAAAAAAATTATAAGTAAATTCATGTGGAGAAATAAAAAGTCAAGAATTTTCAAGGATTCAATGAAAAAAGTGCAAAAAAAGTGTCTTAGCTCTACCAGAGCTAAAATTATATTATAAAGCATCAGTCTTCAAAACTAGTATTGGCTAAGAAATAGAGTGGTGGATCAATGGAATAGACTAGGTGCAATAGCAGGAAATGATTATAGTAATCTGCTGTTTGATAAACCCAAAGAGCCCAGCTACTGGGATAAAAACTCTCTCTTCAACAAAAACTATTGGGAAAATTGGAAGTTAGTATGGGAGAAACTGAGATTAGACCAACACCTCACACCCTATACCAAGACAAGATCCAAATGGATACAGGATTAAGACATAAAATACAACATTATAAGGAAACTAGAAAATCAAGGAGTAGTATACCTGTCAGATATATGGAAAGGGAAACAGTTTATGACCAAGGAAGAGATGTAGAACATCATTTAAAAAAAAAACTAGATAAATTTTGATTACATTAAATTAAAAAGCTTTTGTACAGACAAACCACTGTAACCAAGATCAAAAAAAAATGTAGTACAATGGGAAACAATTTTTACAGCTAGTATTTCTGACAAAGGATTCATTTCTAAAATATATAGAGAACTGAGTCAAATTTTCAAAAAACATACCATTCCCCAATTGACAAATTGTCAAAGGATATGCAAAGGCAATTTACAGTTGACGAAATCAAAGTGATCCATAGTCACATGAAAAACTGCTCTAAATCATTATTTATTAGAGAAAAGTAAATTAAAGCATCTCTGAAATACCACCTCACACCTCTCAGACTGGCCAATATGACCAGAAAGGACAATGATCAATTTTGGAAGGGATGTGGGAAATCTGGGACACTAATGTATTGTTGGTGGAGCTGTGAACTCATCCAACCTTTCTGCTGAGCAGTTTGGAACTATGCCTGAAGGGCAACAGAAATGTTTTGATCCAGCAGTACCACTACTGGGTGTTTATCCTGAAGAGATTATGAAAAAGGGTAAAAACATCACTTGTACAAAAAATGTTCATAGCAGCCCTGTTTGTGGTAGCAAAAAATTGGAAATTAAATGAATGTCCTTCAATTGGGGAATGGCTTAATAAACTGCGGTATATGTATGTGATGGAACACTATTATTCTATTAGAAACCAGGAGGGATGGGAATTCAAGGAAGCCTGGAAGGATTTCAAGGAAGCCTGGAAGGATTTGCTTGAGCTGATGCTGAGCTAGTTGAGTAGAACCAGAAGAACACTGTACACCCTAACAGCGACATGGGGGTGATGGTCAACTTTAACGGACTTGCTCATTCCATCAGTGCAACAATCAGGCACAATTCTTGGGTATCAATGATGGAGAATACAGGAGAAACCCCACAAGGGGAGGGGATTAGCAAGGAAGGGGATGGAGGAGACACTACAATAAGGGGCATCTATTTTAATTATTTATTCTTAATAGCTAGATGCTAAATACTGTTGTTTCCAAGTCACTAAGAACTGTGTTATCAGCACATCAGCACAAATTTAGAACATGAAACAAAGTCTAATTTTTCTACCTTAGTTAAAAGTTGTTCCCTCCTTACATTAGACTATAAACCCATTGAGGATAGGGACTGTCTCTTTTTTTGCTTATGACTGTTTATATTTCTAGTATTTAACATAGTGCCTGGCAAGTTATAAGTGATTAATAAAAACTTTAAAAGAGAAGTCCTGATTCCAAGTCCAGGTCTCTTCACTGACTGTCCTTGCTCCCCTGACTTCCTTAAAACCTAGGTCTCGGGTGGCTAGGTGGCGCAGTGGATAAAGCACCCGCCCTGGAGTCAGGAGTACCTGGGTTCAAATCCAGGCTCAGACACTTAATAATTACCTAGCTGTGTGGCCTTGGGTAAGCCACTTAACCCCATTTGCCTTGCAAAATCCTTAAAAAAAGAAAAAAAAAACACCCTAGGTCTCTAAGAGACCTTTTCCAGTCTTCTTCAATGCTAATTATCTCCAACTGACCCTGTGTATGCCTTGTACATACATACTTATTTGCATGTTGGCTCCTCCAGTGGACTAATGAGCTCCTCAAGGACAAGGATTATTTTTTCTTTGTATCTCCAGAATGTAGCATAGTGGCTGTCAAATACTCTTTTGACTTAATTGGACTTTGCACTGTTCCACAGAGAGAAATTGAGAAATAGATTGCTAGAGATATGGATATACATAATTAGAATGATAAATCAATATAGATAGATATACATATAGATACATACATAAATATACCTATATATGGTATATACAAAATAGATACAGTACAAGATTATTTTACAAGGAGAGCCATAGAAGCTGGAATAATTAAGAAACTTTTCATGCATGAGGTGGAAGTTGAGATGAACATGAGAAAAAAATTGAAAAATTTAAGAGATAAAAATGAAAATGAAAACTGGTCAATAAAAGGGCATGTAGAAGGAAAATGAAGCATCCTGAATAAGGAACAATAAGAAAGTCATATTGGACATATGGAAGATGAGAGATATTTATAATAAAACTGTGACCAAATTGAAATGGATTCCAAATTGTTGTTAAGTCATTTCAGTCATATCCAACTCTTTGTGACCCATGTGGGGTTTTCCTGGCAAGGGTACTGGAGTGGTTTGCTATTTCCTTCTCCAGCTCATATTACCAGATGAGGAAACTGAGGCAAGCAGGGCTGATTGATTTGCCCAGGGTAACATAGCTAGGAAGTGTCTGAGGCCAAACTCGGGAAAATAAGTTTTCCTAACTCAGACCCAGTACTCTGTTCACTATGGTTTTCTCTGAGAGGCAATAAAGAGTTCTTCCAGTTACTGAGAGACATGATCAATAGGAATATTGGACCTAGAGATGCAAGAGAGACCCAAGATTGAATCCACCCTTAGATACTGTATGATGTGGGCAAGTGACTTAATCTCTCTATTTCTCAGTTTCCTCTTCTATAAAATGAGGAGTAAGTAAAACTTGTAATGTGTTCTTTTTAGATGTATTAGGAGAAGAATAAAGTGCTTTATAAACAAAGCACTATGTGTCAACTACTATTATTTTTATTCATTTTTTATGAGTCATAGAAAATGACTGAGTCACAGACTGATTCACAGAAAGAGGAAATGGGTCACAAAAATGGAATGATTCACAGAAAAGGAAAGTGACATAGACAAAGTCATACAGCTAGTTTGTGGCTGACTGGCTGACTCTTAAGGCAGTTCTATTTTCATTTTTTTTTGCAGCCATGCTGATCAACCACCATGAAGGGGACAAGCAAGGGAATGAGAGCTCAGCTGCTGGCAATCAGCCCTCCAAAAATACTTTCCACTGCTAGGGATTGTCTAAGGTGTGTATCACAAGAAGCACTGATTAGATGCTAGAAGATCTAAATGATCAGTCTAAAATGAACTCAGATCTACTTCAGGGAAGGGGAAGGTAGGAAGAAATCATTTAATGATTAGGTAAATGGATTCCATTGGAGTTCACGTGACAACTCATACAGATAAGTAAAGGCATTTTGAGTCTTCTTATAAGGGCACATACAAAGACATTTGGAAATCTGCATTTTACTCTGATTTTGTTGGTAGAAGAGGCCACCACTAGTTTAGAGGGCCCCAAAAAATCTTCCCCCATTTGTTCCTTGATCTGGGAGTGCTCAGGATAAAAATAGTCTTTCATTACAACATGAGAGATGAGATTTAAAATGCAAGTACTCTTGGGAAAGGTGATATATTTACTTTGAATCCAAAGGAGTTAATGAAATCATCAAGATAGAGGGTGCAGAGAGGAAAAAAGGACTAGAATAGAATCCTCTGGAACATTCACATATAGGGAATGGCACATAGATTTATCAAAAGAGATGTAACTACTAATTTCCAAGAGGATATAAGATGGCTAATGCATCTTGGGCTATCTTAAGACAGATGTAGTGAACAGAAGGGAAGGAAAATCAGTCATGAAAACACAGGCAGGAGAGAGTAGCCAGATAGAGAGGGTGGTCATCAATGTCAAGTGAGACAGAGGATGAAGAAGAATGAAAATTCAGGGAAAAAAAGCCACTGATGGCTCTCTGTATCTCAGTTTTCTCATTTGTAAAAAAAAAAGAGTTGGATATTAAAGGTCATATTAGGTTTCTTTTAGTTCTAAGATTGTGATTCTGATTTAACAATTATAGAGATTAATGGCTTGAGGAGTGTCAGTGAAGTGGTTTGAAATAAAGACTAAAAAAGGAAGGAAGTAGAGACTATAGGCTTGAAAGACTAAATGCTTCCTGATTCTTAATTTTATCTCAGTCATTTTTCACTTGTGTCTAATTCTTCATGCCCCCATTTAGGATTTTCTTGGAAAAGAGAGTGACTTTCCATTTCCTCCTCCTGCTGCTTTTTTACAGATGAGAAAACTGAGGAAACAAGGATAAATGACTTGCTCAGGGTCACAAATCTGTCTGAAGTCAGATCTGAATTCTTGACTCTATACCCAGTGCTCACTGCTCCAGTTTTACTTATATTAATACAAAACTATTTTATGAACAAATCAGCTACAGATAGGTAGGATATACTTGGAAGTGTCTGAGGCCAAACTCAGGAAAGTGAGTTTTCCTAACCCAGACCCAGTACTCTGTTCACTATGGTTTTCTCTGAGAGACAATTAGGAGTTCTTGCTGTTACTGAGAGATACGATCAATAGGAATATTGGACTGGGACATTACAAGACAAATTAAAGTCTTCTAGGTATTTCTAGCTTCATAAACTCCCTAGGGTACCACCACTACCTCTCTCCATTGTTCATCTATGTAAGGATTCCTGCTCAGATAATCAGCTCACACCTTGTCTTCTTAGCACCTTCCTCTATGTTCCTTTGGTACACCTTTAATCTTATGGACTGATACCATTCCTCATTGCAAAGTTCTGAAACTGATCTATGCTTCTGATTCTTCTTTTCCTACTATCTTCCCACAACCCTACTATAGACTGACTCCTGTCAAAAACTAGAGCTTTGGATAGTGTTAAATAGAGTCTCATTCCATTCAGTCATACCTCGTGGCCTGTCCATTGCTCTTTTTTTTGGTTTAGGTGTGAATTCATCTGAAAAGGATCACTTCCAAGAATACTTAGATCCAAGGAAAAAATGAGTAAGAACTCCTATTTGCTCCTTTGACTTTTTTTAAATGGTAAGCAGCAATCTAATAACACTTAGTAGTCCTCACCTTCCTTGCTTCCATAGATTCCATGAACTTGAACTTTGTAATACATAAATAATATGTTTAGCTTTGGGAAATATAACTATTTGCATGGATTTTTCAAAATGTTCTACTATTGTTTCTTACAATGATGATATAGAGCACACTACACACAGTTAAATTAAATGAGAGATAATATAGAGTTGTGGGAAGAACACTAGTTATGAATTTTAACTAGATGGTATCTTGAAGACAATCTAGTGCAATCCCCTCATCTTACAGAGGATCAACTGAGGTATTAGAAGAGAATGCCATGGTCAAGCTTTCACAGGTAGATTTATTCTGTTTGACCTTAGGAGGCAGAAATAGGAACAAAGGATGAAAAGTTCAAAGAAATAAATGTAGGTTTAATGTAGGCACAACGGTACAAGTAATTAAAGCTATATACAGGCTCTTAGGAAATTCTGGGTTCTTCCTCATTAGAGAGCTTCAGGCAAAACCTGAATGAGGTATTTATTGACACTGAAAAACCCAAGCCAGTAACTTCCACATTCTTCACAATACTGGGTAGAGAGATCCTAAAAGGTGGGCATGATTCATGATGATTGGGTTTTAATAGATAATTGTGAAGCTACTTTTATGGTCTTTAACCCATTATTTTCTAGGGAAGTGTCTGCTCAAGAGTAGTCCACCCTACTCTCCCAGTGTGGAGGAGTTTGCCAGATTGATAAAATAAAATCACATCCAGATCCCACCCAAAATAAAGGGAAAAATATTCAGTATCTTGTGCTAGTGAGCAGAGAGGGGGAGGGATGTGGTAGGGGGAGGGAGTGGGGGAAAGAAGATAAAAATAACCTTGAATTGTGTAGTTATTCTCTGTTAGTCAAGATTCATAATACTCAGTGCTATATGCAGGAAGAGATTATTCAATGTAATTGACAGATTAAAATTGATTTTGTCTAGTTCATCTGCAGTCAGTGTTTCCATGCCCCAATTACTGGGGCAGAAATCTAGTTCCACTTTTCTTAGTTTCATGCTTAAGACATGTCGCAGTGTGCTTCACATAAAGTTAGGCACCTCTTCATCCCATGAATGTGTAATTTTATAAAAAAAAAAGCTCCGTAATAATCTGTAATAATATTAATGTCTTAATCAGAAGCATCATCTTCACTTCCTGTTACAACCATAGTTACAAAAAATCTCCTTTTCCCCCATTATACAGAGAATGTAGAAAGACTGTGTTGTTCTTCTAACAAGAAATGCCTCCAGGAAAAGCAATCCTTTTTGTGAAATATGTGCCTCTCTTTTCATTTTCAGTGGTCAGTCATATTCAATACACAGAGAAAATCTGTCAGAACAGGTATTTCTGGTATCAGAATTATACAAGGCATAGTGTGAGGTCTGAAATATCCAGACCACTGGGTCTTGGCTGTACTCACAATTAACTGTGTACCTTTAGCCACATTTATCTAATTTTCCAGGTCTCAGTTTCCTCTTCTATAAAGAGGAGGGAGGAAACTAAATGTTCTCTAAATTCACTTCTAGATTTAAAATGCTATAAAACAGTAAGATTAGGAGAGGGTAGAGGAAGGGAATACTCTCTCTGTCTCTCTCTCTCTCTCTCTCTCTCTCTCTCACACACACACACACACACACACACACACACACACAAACACACATTCTAATTTCAATTAATCAAAGCATCTCTTTTCAACTAGTACATCACAAACATATCCTACAGTAATTAATCAAAGTTGTCAACTATTGGGGCCTTCTACTAATTATTTGCCTCTTTATTAAATAATTAATAAACATCTGACAAAAGGTGATAGGGAAGAAAGTGAAGATTTTTCTCATGGAAGAAGTAGGCTCCAAATTAACCAAAACTGGGAACTGAGAATTAAGTACATTCATTATTCATTTTAAATTTGGAGACAAGGAAATGGCAATAACCAATTTCTCATCATCCGTCAAGCTGTACTTTCTGAAATTCATTTTTCATCTTTACTTCCTTACATCTGGCTTGGGCCTCATTTCTGATTTTTTTTCCCAAAATCACTGGGAAAGACAATCAGGTCAAGTTAGTTAGGATAAAGATAATTATGTCACCTTCAAAAATGTCAAAAGTTAGAACTTTAGAATTTAGTGATTTATCTGATTATGGGAAGTTGTGCTTTTTAAGGAAAAAGCAATTAGGTACAAGTAGCAAGAATCTATCATTCTAGTTATTAAGTTGACTCAAGTTAATGAAAACATTTATTTTTCCCTCACTGATTCTATAGCCACACAAAAGAAATTAAATTCAAGGATCTATTTTTTTATTTCAAAGGAAAGGAAATTATGTTCTATTGTACTCTCATTTCTTTTATTAAATGAATATTTTGTAACTTTTCTTAACTTACAAGTATTCAGAAAAACCAAAATTGTAATTTTCTATACAATATGATGAAGCTGTTTGGGTAAACTAGGAATTGATAGAAGTACTTTAATTATTACCTTAAAGATTTATAGGAGAGCACCCATTGGAAGTGTTGGAATACTGGTTTATATAATGTAATCAGATAGTGATGGATCCAAACAGTACAGAAATGACCATTGCTTCCTTCTGCATAGTTAGCCCAAGATAGATCTGCTGAACAAACAAGTGGCTATGATACATCAGGTATTGTTCTAGGTGTAGGGTTCCAAATATAAAAAATGAAATGATTCTTACTACCAAGGAGTTTAGGAGAAAGATCTGTGGGAATTGGCAAAGAGAAGTGGGAGGAAAAGAACTAAATCCAATAAAGTATGAAAGAAAAGACTATAAGGAAATCCAACTCTTAGTTCAAGGAAACTGCATCAAGCCAGAGGGGAAAGAAATAGTATATGGACTAGCCTGGTAATTTCATTACTATAAGGAAGTTCTAGGTGAGGAAACACTTTCTCCCAATCAAGCTGGCACCTTCTCTGCAACTTATAATATTAAATACTTGCCTAGAGCACTGCCCAGTCACACAGCTAATTTGTTCCAGAGTCCAACACTTAAACTCAGATCTTCCCGGCTTCAAGATTAGCTCTTCATCCACTGTATGATATCACCTCTCTGTTGCTCAGCCTTACAAATGGGTGGAGAGATAGGTCAAAGGAATTATTTTGATCACAGTTCTAATTAGCATAATCCATGCTATTATGCATGGAACTTGGCAGATACCCATTCACAATTAGAAAAAATTACAGAAATGCAAGACTATAGATATAACCAAGTCTGGTATACATATATCCAATCTCCATCTAACTTATTATAGGTAGGATGACTGGAAATTTCATGAGGGTAAAGACTACATAGAGAGGCAAGTGTATGATTCATTCAAAAGGGAAGATTTTTACCTGAGAATCTCTTAACATGGATGATTACTTCTTCTAAGGCTATAAATGCTGATGGGGATAAGCTAGAAACAATCTCATGCCCATACAACAAGTGGAAGCACTCAGACATGGAGAGGAGGCAACTGGGAAGCATAATCCCTGGTCCCCTATCCTCCCAACATCCAAAAGAATAGAGGGAGAATAGGATAAATGCAATAACCTACATTCAAAGATATATTTAAAGAATATAATTTAAGATTTATAGGGATTCACAAAACATATCGAATATAAATTACTAGTAGTTGAGAGCATACAAGGAGAAAATATACTTTGAAACACCAAAGAAATATCTGAATTAGTATGTCACAAATCAACAAGTATAAGAGAAGCCATTGTCCTTTGCCCCCAGAGTTGGGATATAGAATATGGAAGGAACACCATCAGCCTCTTCTCCTCCACCTGGCTTTATTGTTCTTCTTTTCCATGAAAGGTAGGTTTCACCAAGCCTCCACAAAAGTGAGGGCTGGACATCTATGTTTAGCATGGTTATATATGTATAGCTTATATTAGATTGCTTTCTCTCAAGAAGGGGGATAGGAGGAAGAAAAATAATAAACTCAAAACCTTGCCAAAAATTGATTATTGACAATTACCACTGTATGTACTTAGAAAAATAAATATATAAAATATTTAATTTTTTTAAAAGTGAGGGCTAGATCACCTTTTCCTTGTTCAACTGTATCCAAGGTCAGACTATCTTCAACATTACCAATAAGCCCCTCTAGACCACCCAATTGTTTAGGCCTAAGCTGACTTAGGAATGTAAATTCAACTCAAACCGAAATAAAAAAGTCCCCTCTTCTATGTCCCAGTAAATGGTCTTCCAATCTCTGCTTGCAGTCACCCATTGATACTGATCTATCTCCAAAGTCAATCCATTCCACTTTGGGACAATTCTAATGGTTAGAATTGCTTTTCTTTACCTGAATCTGCATCTTTGGAACTTCTACACATGACTCCTAGTTGTAGAGTCTAGGGCCAACCAAAACAGATCTCATCCTTCTTTCACAATATAGCCCTTGAAATACTTGAAGGTATCGATCAGGTCCCTTCTAAGGCTCTTCTCTAGATTAAACTTTCACATTTTCTTCAAGCAATCCTTTTATGTCAAGCCCCTTCACCATCCCGATCACCCTCCCTTGGATATGGTCTAGTTTGTTTTTGTGCATTTTAGGGAGGGAGGCATTCCTTCATTTCCTTCCTGATTGTTCTCTGACTTTCTATAATTCAACACCTATGTCCTCCAAGGGGAAACTTCTCCCTATTCCTCTGCTTTCAGTTCACTTTTAAATATTTTGTATATATAAATATTTTATTATTATTATTATTATTATTATTATCATCATCATTATTACTTTAGACATAAACTCCTTGAAGGAAGGAATTCTCTTTTGGTTTATATTTTTACTCTTTCACATTATTTCACATTATGTGATAATAATTTATTTCATATTATATAATAATAAGTATTGTTATATTCTAATTATAAAAAGTGATAATAAACACTTATTAAATACACATTGCCTTGTCTTGCCTAAAATATGGTATCCATGATGGAATATAGTGCTTTAGATGTTATCTAAAACAAAATGATTACCTCTCTTGTTCTGGACTGTTTTTCTATTAATACAACCTAAAATTGCATCAGGATTTTCAACTGTCTTGTCATACTTCATCATATGTCAGAAACAAGTACCAACAATGAGCATCCTGAATATTATCCACAAAATAATAGAATGAGGAATCTCCCTAACAAAATGGGCAGTAACCTTATGAAAATTCAAGGATAAAAACCAAACAGGATAAGGTACAGATATGCTATATGGACAGTTAACAAAGGGAGAATTCATATCATTGAAATTATGGGTCTATAAGAGTGTTATTGAAGGCACACCCAATTAATTGATTCATCTTGTGATCCACTCATATTCCCAGGTACCTTTAGCACCTGAACTGCTGCCTAGCCAAAATTTCCTTCATCCTGTACTTGTAGAGATGACTTTTTTTAAACTCACAGACAGCATGTAATATTTAAGTCTATTAAGTTTCATTTTATTAAACTTGGTCCATTATACCACCCACTGAATTCAAATGGTGTTACCTGGGGGTGGAGCCAAGATGGCAGCTTGAAGGCAGCATTTCCCAGGAACTCCTCCCCACCAAAACTCCAAAAGCCAAAAGATTATGACTCTAGCCAAAATTTAGTAGGGCAGAGCCCACAGAAAGACTGAATAATACATTTTCCCAGTCCAAGATAACTTAAAAGTTCAACAGGAAAGGTGTGTTTCACCAGGACCCGGAGTTGGAAAAACCCCAGTCTCAGCACAGCCCCAGCACAGCTTGAAGGGGCAGGGAGAGAATTCTGCCACACCAGAATGAGTGTGTAGTGAGGGAGCACCAGCCACAGAACCTGCATCGAGAATCTGGAGGAAGCAGCCTACACCCCCAGAGACAGTAAGGGAGTCAGGGAAAACTGCAGAAATTTCTCTGCTCTACCTCAGGGTAGGACTCTGCTGTTTGCTCACACTCAGATCCAGGTTGCCGGACCTAAGATAGCCAAACAGGACCTCTTCCTTACAGCTTCAGGGCAGAGAGAAGTGCTGTGGGCATCTACATATCAAAGCACAGGCAAGAGAGCATAAGACCTTGGAGGAATAAAGGTCCCAGTGGGGTGTCCCAAAAACCCCCCAAAGTCTTGGAAGTGCTGTCTTGGGATGAAGAAATGAGTAGTAAACAACAGAAAAAGAAGAATCTGACCATAGAGAATTATTTTAGTCCCATAGAAGATCAAAACACATACTCAGATGATGACAAAATCCAAAACCTCCAAGAGAAATAGAAAATGGGCTCAGACTATGGATGAGCTTAAAAAAGACTTTAAAAATCAATTAAGGGAGGTGGAGGAAAAATTGGAAGGAGAAATGACAGTAATGCAGAAAAAACATGAAATCCAAATCAAAAGCTTGGTGAATAAAATACAAAAAAAAAACTGAAGAAAATAATATGTTAAAAACCGGTTGAGGGGGTGGCTAGGTGGCGTAGTAGATAAAGCACCAGCCCTAGAGTCAGGACTACCTGGGTTCAAATCCAGTCTCAGACACTTAATAATTACCTAGCTGTGTGGCCTTGGGCAAGCCACTTAACCCTATTTGCCTTACAAAAAAAAAAACCTAAAAAAAAGAATCATTAAAAAAAACAGTTGAGGCCAAATGGAAAAAGCAACACAAAAGGCAAATGAGGAGATGAATGCCTTAAAAAGCAGAATTGACCAGCTGGGAAAAGGGATCAAAAAGCTCTCTGAAGAAAATAACTCCTTCAAATACACAATAGAACTAAAGGAAGCTGATGACTGCAAGAAATCAGGTAGAAATAAAACTCTTCCCAAAAAACCAAAACTTAGAAGAAAATTGAAATATCTCATTGGAAAAGCAGCCAACCTTGAAAGATCCAGAAGAAATAAATTAAAAATTATTGGGCTAACTGAAAGCCACGATCAGGAGAAGAACCTAGACTTCATTTTTCAAGAAATAATACAGCAAAATTGCCCTGAGATCCTAGAAGCAGAGGGTAAAATAGAAATTGAGGGAGTTCATTAATCATTCTCTGAAAGAGATCCCAAAAGACAAACTTCCAGGTATATTATAGCCAAATTCCGAAACTCCCAAATCAAAGAGAAAATTCTAAAAGCTGCCAGAAACAAACAATTCAACTACTGAGGCTCCATAGTCAGCATTACAGAGGATCTGGCAGCATCTACATTAAGGGCTCATAAAGATTGGAATATGATATTCTGGAAGGCAAAAGATCTTGGTTTACAACTGAGAGCAAAATTGAATATCCTCTTTCAGGGGGAAAAGATAGGTTTCCAATGAAAAGGGGGACTTTTAAACTTTTTCTCTTGAAACAACCAGAGCTGAACAGAAAGTTTGATTTCTAAGTACAGGACTCTGGTGAACCATGGTGGGGGGGGGGGGGTGAAAGAGAAGGACTAACTATGAGGAACTTAATGATATTGAACTGTTTGTATTCCTGCATGGGAAGAAGATATTGATAACTCATATGAACTTTCTCATTTATAAGAGCTGTTAGAAGGAGCTTATATAGACAGGACATAGGAAGGAGCAGAATATAATGGTATAATATAGTAAAAAAGATGGAGTCACTGGGTGATAAAGGAAAGTACTGGGAGAAAGGGAAAAGAGATGAAGAAGAAGCTAAGAAATTTCATGTAAGAGTCAAGAAAAAGCTTTTTAAATGGAGTGGAAAGGGGGGGAGGCAAGGGGGAATGAGTAAGCCTTCATTCTCATCAGAAATGACTCAGAGAGGAAATATCATACACACTTAATAGAATGAGGAAATCTATCTTAAGCTAGAGAAAAATGAGAAGAAAGGGATGGGATAAGGGGGAATGGGGGGGAGGAAAGGGGGGGAATAGATGATAGAAGATAGGGAAGATTGAGGGAGAGGGTACTCAGATACAACACACTTTTGGACAGGGCCAGAATAAAAGGAGAGAGAAAATACAATAAATGAGAGTGGGGAGGAATAGAGTGGTACAGCTAGTAATAGCAACTAAGGGAAAATATTGAAGTAACTTCTCTGGTGGACTTATGAGAAAGAAAGCAATTCACCCAGAGACAGAGCCACTGGAATCTGAACACAGACTGAAGTATCTCTCTCTCTCTCTCTCTCTCTCTCTCTCTCTCTTTCTCTCTCTCTCTATTCTTGAGGTTTCTCATCTTTTGGGGGGGAGGATTATGTTTACTCTTATGTTTATTCTTATAACACATTCAATTTTGATCAATGTATAGCATGGGAACAATGTAAAGACTATCAGACAGCCTTCTGTGGTGGGGAGGGAAGAGGGGGAAAATTGTAAAATTCAAAACCTTACAAAAAATGATAGGTAGAAAATACTATTGTATATAATTGGAAATAAAATAAAATGTTAATGAAAAAAGTTTCTGTAGAGTCACAAAGGGTCACACTATAATATTAAAGTGATAGCAGAGAAAAAAAAATGTTACCTAACATATTAGCCCTTACTTTCAGTTTTGTGTCATTGAAAGGTTCTAAGTTTATTAAATTCCATCTGAGTCACTGATTAAAACTGTTGAGCAGAACAGAGCTAAGAACAGTCACTATTAAAGATTTCTCAGGAGTTTATCATTGATCCTTGATAATATCAGTAATTTGGTTCTGGTCATTCAACTAGTTCTGAATTTATCTAACTATAATAAAATCCAATCCACATCTATTCATTCTATCCACAAAGATCTCATGAAAGATTCCATCCAATCCCTTTCTGAAATGTCCAAATCATTCCTCTGATCTACTAAACCAATAATCCCATTCTTATAAATTAATCTCAAAGGATTTGTGCTTAAGGAATTCATGATGACTTTAGTGATTGCTACTTCCCTTTCAAAGTATTCACAAATAACCTCTTTTAATAATGAGTTCTAGAAATTTGTGAAGAGGTCAAACTATCTTGTCTGGAGTTTAAAGAAATTGCCTTCTTCTCATCTGTGAAAACTACAACAGAGCCCATCCCAGTTTCTGTGACATCAATTCCATTTTCCACAGTTTTTCACTGGTCTCCAATACTAACTCAATAGGGATACTTGCAAGGTATGGATAGTTTGTCCAGGTATGGATAGTTTGTACTCACCAAGGACATCTGGGCACTTTCTTATTGATTTTGGGCTTCAATTCCACTTTAAACAATTTTGGTCTATACTGCTAAATTTAAAACTCTCTTTCCTTGGTAGAGAAATGAAAAACTGAATTGTGGTTAAGTCTTCCTGCCTCCTTCCTCATCCAATCTATTATTTGTCTTTTTTTTCTTTTTGGTTTTTGCAAGGCAATGGGGTTAAGTGACTTGCCCAGAGTCATACAGCTAGGTAATTATTAAATGCCTGAGACCAAATTTGAACTCAGGTCCTCCTGACTCCAGGACTGGTGCTCTATGCACCATCTAGCTGACCCATCATAACTATTCTAAGCAGACATGACATCCTTTCTTTGAGTTTCTTATCTATGATGTGGTTTAAAATGTTCATTTTTAATTGAATTAATTTAATTGAATAACTCACATTGTCTGGGGTTTTAGCCTTACATTCTTTTTGTTTGTTTGTTTTGTTTTTGTTTTTAGGTTTTTGCAAAGCAAATGGGGTTAAGTGGCTTGCCCAAGGTCACATAGCTAGGTAATTATTAAGTGTCTGAGACCAGATTTGAACCCAGGTACTCCTGACTCCAGGGCCAGTGCTTTATCCACTATGCCACCTAGCCGCCCCACCACCTAGCCACCCAATTAGCCTTACATTCTTACAAGAATGTCCAACTATCTTACTTATACTCTGAGATAGCTGTTTGCTTCCATCTGTTGAAAAATTCCTTTTAAATATACTAATGACAATAGCTTCAAGATTTACAAAATACTATATGTATATAAATATATATTTATATATGTGTAAATAATAATAATAATAATAATGGCTATTGATATAGTATATTGATATGATACATTTCTATGAATATGAGTATGAAGCACTACCTTAATCACTTTACAATTATCTTTTTATTTGATCCTCACAAAACCTTGAAAAGTAGGTTCTATTATTATTAATGATTAGGAAACTGAGATCATTATGTGACTTGCCTAAGGTCACACAGTTAATATGTGACTGAAACCAAATTTGAACTCAGTACTTCTTGAGCCCAAAGCCCAATACTCTCTCCATACTATGATATAGCTGACTGTGATTCCTACATAGACCTATTTATCTCACTAGATAGTTTCTTTTATCAGTAAAAATTAATTATGGTAGAAAGAATACAATAGTATTTGGAGTCAAAGGAATTAAATTGAAATCCTGGTTTTTGGGAGCTTCTATCTGGATGATGTTACCCAAAAAAATTCACCAAAATCCTGTCTTCTCTAAAATTGATAAAGAGAAGTGAGAAGAATGTCTTTTCATAATACTCCCTTCACTATAATAAACATAATTGTACAAATCAAGTCATCATATATATGACAACATGGTCCTCTTTAATTTCAAAGGATGAACATCAGCATCATCATCACCAGCCATTACACTTCTCCACTCTTCATTTCCTTCATTTATGTAAGGAAAGAGTTGACCCAGATAATCTCTAAGAGTATCAAAGGTGAGTTTTTGAATCAAATCCTGTCTTTGCTACTTAATTGCCTATGGGACAGGTCTCTTGATCTCTCTAGGTCTCAGTTCCTCATCTCCAAAAGGAGGGAAGTAAATTAGAGATCTCCAAGGTCTTTTTCAGCTCTAAAACTATGGTCCTTTGAATTATTACAATGTCTTCCTTAAAATATCTTATCTCTCTCTTGAACCAACTTTCCCTAAAGGATCTTAGGCCATGAAATTCTTTCTTGTAAACCTAGTTTTCCACAGTCTTATAATTCAAACTATACACATTCTCTAATCACAAACTCTAAAATGGCATAGTCACTTCATTAATCAATCAATAAAGGTTAATTAATAATTTATTATCTTATATTAAAAGTATTATATTAGAGATTATAGATACCCAAAAAAAAGTTCAAAAAAGTTTTACCTTCAAGAACCATCCATTCTAATGAAGAGATGTGTAAATAAATAGTTACATATAAAATGACTAGATTAAGGCAATCTGAAAGCAACTGATGACCCTAGGAAAAGACCTCCTATAGAAGGTAGGATCTGTGGGCCTTGAAGGAAACAAGAGGCCAGGCTTCAAGTTATTCTAGGCATGGTGGAAAACCAGAGTAAAGACCCAGAGATGGGGGAGTGGAGTATCATATTCTAGGAAATGTAGACAAACCAGTGCAATTTGATCATAAAGAACATGGAGAGGGGTATGGCAAGAGAACTGGAAAGGCAGAAAGAACTTTGGTTATGAAGGTGGACAGCAATTATTAGGTATCTAATATGTGTAATTTATAAATATCTCATTTGGTCTTCATAACAACCCTAAGATATAAGTGTTATTATTATCTACATTTTACAGTTTAGGAAACTGAGGAAAATAGGGTTAAGTGACTTGCCCAGAGTCACATAACCAGTAAATTGGACTCAAATTTGATTCAGCACTCAAATGAGTGTGCTGGCTAGGAACAGGTACATGATGGCCCTGAGCCCAGACAACTTGAAACACTAAATACCCCCCCAACACATACATACACACACACAAACACACACACAAACACACACACACACACACTCATATGAATATATTATATATATATATAAAATCATAAATTTGACAATGAATTGTCATCTGTATACTTCTCCTGCGATTCGGATTCCAAGGACCCATCTAGGATGTCCTTTCCATGCTTTCTTCCTCCTTCTTTTGAAATCCTACCCCCTTCTACAAAACCTAGCTCAAAATCCATCTCTTCTCCAAATAATGCCAAACAAAATGGCTTTTATTAGATCAGAAATAATAAATAGCCTGTGCAATTAATAGGAAGGCAATGGGGAAGGTGACATGATCAGAACCGTACTTTAGAGAAATCATTTCACAACTCATTGGAGGAGAGATTGGAGCGAGAGGAGATTTGAGGCAGAAAGGCTAGTTAGAAGGCTATTATTCCTCCCTTAGTGTCAGTCTTTCCTGATTTTGCCTTTTTTTGTATCCCCAGACTTTATTAACACATTTGTACCTACTATGAGCCAGGCTCTATGTTAATTAATACTTCATAAATACTCATTGACCTTGGCATAATGAAAATCTCTTCTGTGAAAAAAGACAGTGCCCTCTTTTTATTTTTTCTGTCTTATGAATTAGGAAATTGCATTAAATTGAGAATTTCTCAGCTGCTCTCCTTGGAGTCATGAACAAATGTCAGCAGGTGCCCACTTAGATAGATGGAGCTCCTTTTGTCTGCTATATCCTGTCTCTTAGCCAGCTTTTTGATCTGCAACTTGAACTCATCATTTAATTTCTCTTGGTGACCAGAATAGCTATGATGTACTCCCACCACAAAATCAATTCTGATTATCCTCTTCTTAGTCTTCACCCACTCTCCACTCTGCCCTCTGCAGCCCAACTCCTGGGCTTTCTATAGGAATATATCTTCTTGATAGAAGCTGCCGTTTCAACACCCCTTTTATCTAATCTATTCCTCTTGAACTTTTCCATTGCCATAGTCTAGTCATATATCACCTCTGCCAGGTCCTGGTTTCACTTTATGAGGTCATATCAATCTCCTTGAACTAAAAATCTTTAGTTAACTTTGTTTCCCATATTCTGTGCATTAATAAAAAAATCTAAAGCCAAGTTGATGATGATGATGATGATAATTATTACTCTCTTCTTAAATATTTTTGTTAATGACTAGATATAACCACTTTTATAATAATGGCAATGATTATAGCTAGTATTTATATAGCATTAATTTTGCAAAGCACTTTATATTCATTATTTTATTTGATCCTCACAATGTCCTCTATGAGGAGCAGGTACCTTTATTATCTCCATTTTACAAATGAGGAAACTGAAGCAAATAGAGCTAAGTGACTTGCCCAGAGTCACAAAGCTAGTAAGTATCTGAGGCAGGATTCAAACTCAGGAATTTCTGGTACTCTATCATATCTGATACTCTATCTACTTTATCTACTGCTTCTATCACATATATATTGTAATATGTAGTTCAGAGGCTTGTATGTGCAGTTCCCCACTTTCCTCCCTCCACATCTAGTTTGAAACCCATTTGATCTAATCCACCAGCCTCCAGTTGAGTAGATTCATAGAACCTTCAAGCTAGAAAAGACCTAAAAGAGATCATTTAGCCTGATTTACATTTTTTTAACAAATAAAGTGAGTGGCTTCCAGAGAGATGTCAGACACATAGTAGGCATTCTAGTAAAAGCATCTTCAAACCTTGGAGTCTTCCACCCCTAAAGGAGCTGAGGGAAGAAACAGACTTTTGAAGAAGGCAAAGGAGCAAAGTCATATGCTGGCAGAGGTCATAGGAGTGGGCCAGATATCCCTCTCCCATAATAGCCTCACTTCTAGTTTGACAAACTCTCCTACATCCTACTTCCCTTTTCCAAAATGCAATCCTTGAGGGAACACAATTTGGCCTAAGGGATGGTCCCCCATACATGTGCACACATGTGTATAACACACACATCATGCATACATACACAATTGATTTTGTCTCAGGTGCAGGACTCTTAATTTGTGGTAAGCTTCTTGGGGACAGGGTGTATCCTAGAACTTAGTTCTATACCTGGTCCTGAACAAGGAGGTACTTTTTTGAAATGAATGACACCTCTAGTATGAATGGCACTGATTGCCAATTTTAAAAAAAAATATGAAAAACAATAGTTTCACACATTCCCTGCTACTAGCAAATTATCAAACTGATGTGTCCTTCATTCTTTTCCAAAGATCCCAGTTAAAAAATGTTGACTGTCTGACTGATTGATTGATATCTTCTTAATCACCTCAAAATGTTCTTAGTAGAGGAGAGGAGTCTCTCTGGGGTCTAACAAAAATCTCATCTATCTTCAATTGAATCAGCGCTATTGTAGCAGACCCAACAAATGTTCCAATTCATTCTTGCATTTAGCATTCAGCAAGTATTCCATAACCATCAATTGTGAAAGAGTTACAACACACATTTTCTTAAAGTTGAAGTTCAGATTTGCATTTGCCATTAAGCTTGAGTTTGTAAAACATACAGTGTTTGAGTTGGAGCAGAAATGAAGCATGTATACTCAAAGAAAAAACAAGCTCAGGGCTTCTAGTCTTGTGTTGGACAGAATGAGGACATGCCAGTGTCACTTTGGGGACATAGTGGGACTCAGGGATTTAAATGTGGGTTATATCTAAAGTAATAAAGTCACCAGGAAGAAAGCAACCAGAGAGAGCTGGGTACCCTTCATGAAATCCAAGAGGCAAAAGGGGAAAGACCTGAAGAGGAACAGGTTCTGCAAACAAAGACTGCAGCCTTGAAGGAGCCTTAACTGCAGTAGTAAAAATACTATAGAAAAATAACCAACAAAACTTACATAGCACTTTATTGTTTACACATATTATTTCATTGATCCTCACAGTCTTCTGAGTGATGTTTTTAACAGATAAGGAAACTGAGGCAAAAATCTTAAGTGACTTGCCCAGGGTCAGATAGCTGGTATCTAAGGAAATATTTGAATTCAGGTCTTCTTGACTCCAACTCCAATGACCCAGCCCTGCACAGGTCTTGAATTGCAACTTTAACTGGCTGCTCGGCTCCCACTCTTGGTCTCACTATAGATCTGAGGGCAGAAGGAGTGAGTGGTACATAAAGACAGGACAGTGAGAGTAACCAATATCATGACTACAGATCAGCAACCGGGCATAAGATGCCAACCCTCACTCAGCCCAACCAGTGATGCTCCTTGAGAGTAGGCATGATGTCTTGCACACAGCAGACACTTAATAATTGATTTTGAATTAAGTAATGAATAGATACAAAAGATCAGAGCAAAGTATTGGGTCAAAATGTGCAAACAGAAGCAAAGAGGTGGAGAGGGACTGAAGGTCTTGGCAAGTGGTTGTTAAGAGAGTAGGTAGACAGATAAAGACCAGGATGGCTCAAATAAAAAAAGAATTCAGCAAGGTGGGAGATTGGGAAATTTGAGAGTCAAAGAAACTGAGAAAGCAGAATCAGGATTAAAAGAATTCAAAACATTCCTTAAAGATACTAATTTTCAGACATCTGGGTCACCCAAGAAACTCCTTATGTTCATTCTGCCAGTTCCAGAGAACTCCAACTCAAGCCTAAGGGAATGTGGCAAGAAGGAGGACCCCAGAATGAAATTCTCCCCAATTAGCACAGGTACCAAACCAATTTCTGTCTCTTTTCTTATTAATAATAACTGATGTTTAAAAGACCCTTGAGATTTACAAAGTACTTTATAACCATTATCTCATGTGAACCTCACAATAAGCCTGAAAGGTGGGTGCTCTAATTATCTTCCTTTCATAAATGAAAAACCTTTTTCAGACCAAAGAGCTTAAATGACTTGCCCAGAGTCATGACTATTAAGTTTCAGAGACAGAATTTGAAAACAGATCTTTCTGGCACTAGGTCTAACACTCTTTACACTTTGTAGGTTCTCATTACAGTGATATAGGCCATAATCTATCAAACCTCATAGTATATAAGATTGTTCATATGACAGTTTCTGCAAACATCATGTTAACTGAATAATTGCTCAATTCCCATATGAGCCAGACATACACATTCTAAATCAATTTTTAAAATGTAATGAAAGCTACAATGAACTGAAATAATTTTTTAAATAATTTTAAACAAGTAATAATGATTCAGTAATAACCATAAAATGGGATAATTTAACAGAAGTGAAATCTGGCTATGAATTATAAAAACCTCAGATAATGTTTTATAAAAAAAAGAGTAATTTAGCCTATAAGAAAATTGATTTTGAATTTAATTTTTCAAGTTTGTTTTTGGCTTGTTGCCTAAACTAATTTAATTCAACCAAACATCTGTGAAGTATATTCTAAGTGCAAAACACCATTCTAGGGGCCAATAATGAAATCGTTACTACCCTTAGGCAGTTCATGTTGCACTGAAGCTCTCTCTCTTCAACCAATTTCCATGGCTCTCTATTTCCTCGAAGATAAAATACAAACCCCTCTGCTGAACTTTTTAAAGTTCTGTACAACTTATCCCAGGTTATCTTTCCAGCCTTAGTGGACATTATTCCTCTCATCCCTTTCAACAAAGCTGAACTGGCCATCTCTCTAGTCCTCCCACTTAACCACTGGCTCCAGTTTCCATATTTTTGCCCTGTCTGTCTCGCCTGTCTAGAATATTTGCTTATTCTTATCTCCACTCCTAAAGGCCCGCTTTTTCTTTAAGGTGACGCCTAGGTAGCTTCTTCTTCTTCTGCATGAAAGCCTTTCCTGATCCTACAGCTATCCTCCCAAACTATCTTGCTTTTAACTATTTTGTATACATCTGTATTTATAAATTTTGTATTCATTCTGCACAAAATGTTATATGCACTTGTCTCTCCTGCTCATTATGATTAGAGTTTAATTTTTTCATACTTTGTACTTGTAACTGAACACCATAGGTCCTTAATAAATACTTGTTAATTGATTAATTATTTTACAGATGAGGAAAATGACATTCATAAGTCAGTCAACTCACCCACATAACTAGACTCTTTATCTCAGAAGCTTGTTGTGAAAAATACTTTTAAAAATGATAAAGCACTCTGCAAATGTGAGCTGCTGTTGTTGGTGGTATTATCAGTGGTTGTGGGGGTGGTGGTGGTGATGATGATGATGATGATGATGATGATGAAGAATTCAGTCATGTCTGACTCTTGATGACCCCAGGGACCACAACATATCAGGTCTTTCTATCTTCTACTATCTCTATGAGACCTATTCAAGCTCATGTTCATTGCTTCCATGGCAATACCTATGTATTTCATTCTCTGACATCCCCTTTTCCTTTTGCCTTCAACATTTTCTAACAACAGCATTATCCTCTCATTATATGATCAGAGTATTGAAGTGACAGTTTCAATATTTGTCCTTCCAATGAATAGACTGAATTAAATTCTTGAAGTATTGACTGACTTGATCTTCTTTATAAACTCCCAAAGAGTCTTAAGTCTTTTTACACCATTATCTTTATTCATTTAATTTCAGCAAGTGTCTATGGAAGACTCATGTTTATTCTTATAGATGATCCCAATTCAGGGTTTTCTTGGAAAAGATACTATAGTGATTTTGTCATTTTCTTCTCCAACTCATTTGACACACAAGAAAATAATGACAAATAGGGTTAACTGATTTGCCCAGGGTCATACATCTAGTAAGTGTCTGAAGTCAGATTTGAACTTGTGTTCCTGATTCATATTCCTAAGTTCAAATCTAGCCTCAGACACTTACTAGTTCTGTGACCCTGGGCAAGTCACTTAACCCTATTTGCCTCAGTTTCCTTAACTATAAAATGAACTAGAGAAGGAAATGTCAAACCATCCCAATACTTTTGCCAAGAAAATCCCAAATGGGGTCACAGAGTCAGATACAACTAAAACAACTAAATAACTTCCTAACTCCTGTATGGACATCATAACCACTGTACCATCTAGATGCTAAAGAATTACAAGACAGTTTAATAGTTCCTGCCCTCAAGAAGATTAAACTCTTTATTAGTTAAGAGATGTTAATAAATGAGGAACAGAGTCTGGAATTGAACTCAGGTCTTTATTTTTTAATAATATCTTATTACCCCCCCCATTACATAGGAGCCCAGGTGTTTGACACCACATTGAGAGTTCTTACTGCTATGTTGTACAGGCTCCTAAATGTGTTTTGAGCTCTATAGTCACATTGATCCCAAAGAACACACTTGCCCTGGGCCAGTCTGAACACAAGATACTGTCACACCACAAAAAGCAGGTAACTGCCTAAAATACATTCATTTTTTATCTTTCAGAGAAACAGCACTCAAGTGTGCAGTTGGTAAATTATCTGAACATCAAGAAACATTTAAAACTAATAACCATATAGATGCAAATAGTAAACAATTTAAATCATATTTCTACTAAAGGGAAGGAAAGAGAACATTTAGCTAAATAATCACTTTTAGCTTGATTATAAAGCCTGCAGAAAATATGATCAGTGTAGAATAAAACTCAATAGATAATTCCAATGAACATTAAGCCTTATATTGTACTGAAATTATTTTCCAAATAAGATTTTCATCGCTAGGTAACCTGTTAAGAAATGCATTAAGGGCTTCTCTAAGAACAATTCGATTGCAGAATGACAGTAATTCTCTGAACTAAGGAGTATAGCTGCAGAGATAATTCCAGGCAGAGTACAGTAATGAAATCTTAAACACCATGAAACAAAGGGATTTGATTTTCTTTGTACTTTTTCAGGAGTTGTTTGGCTTTTTAGGCCGCAATGAGGGATAGGATGAGAGGATGTATCTATAGAGTCAAATATCCAGATGAATTCTCTCCACCAAGATAACCCCCCATACACACACACACACACACACACACACACACACACACACACACATGAGTAATCCCTAAATGTAGGAAAGTTAAATTGTATAATGGAGAGAACATCTATCTATAAAAACTTGAAGTCAAACTTGATATTATCACATACTAGTTTTATGATTATGAGTAAATAATTTAAGGTGCTTGGACTCCCTTTAGCTTTTTCCTTTTCATTTTATTTGAGGGCAAGAATTGGTTTCACCTTTCTTTGAAACTCCCAATATATAGGTCAGTACCTTATCAATAGTAAGTGTTTAATAAATGTTTATCATCTGACATGCCTTTGCAAAAATGAGGAGTTTGGATTCCATGATATATTATAGTCCCTTCCAGTTCCAACCTTCTGTGGAGCTATAGGCAGAGAAACTAAGATTCAGGACATAGTGCTTTGAGGAAAGAGAGGAATGAATTTGAGGGAGGGGACCATTGCAAAAATCTTGGCTTGAAGTAGCCACAATTTAAACAGAGGCTGATTATAAGAAATTTGTCTAATCTCTCTGTACTTTTACGGTGTGCAACTTTGCCAGCTACCTTCTGGTAATAGTAAGAAAATAAAGGTATGTCAGAAAAAGGATGTTCTGTATGCACTTCTAGGTATAAACAATCCCTCCCAAACTGAAGTTTCCATCATATAGGAGGCCAGGTCAGGGGAAATGATACTCCAGATTGACTCCAAGCTGACATTTTACTCATAATTTAGATATGAAATTTTGTCAATAAATCCAGTAGGAGCTCCACAAAATAATATAAAATGGGCAAAACAGAACCAATTAGATCAAGTCTTTAAGTTTTACAATAGGCCAAAGAAAGAAAGACATTTATTTGCATTTTGTAAAGCCTTAACACTTCCTTATCTCTATTGCCTGTTCCTTTCTTCCTTTTGTCTACTTACACTATAATTTCTTCCACACATTCTACAATACTTCCAATTTGACTTGCTTTTGTTCCTTGTACACAATGGTATGGTAATAAACATTTAACAACCAGCTCTCTAAAAAAAAGTGTGCATAACATATATTTGGTTTAATCTGTTATTAATTCATCAGCTTTCTTAAAACTAGATGAACAAGAAAATGAACCCTAATTTGTTGCATTTGCTGGTTTCTGAGGCATTTAACAATCAGTTCAAGGTCAGTATGAAAAGGTTCCAGTTTACCCTGGCTTGTGCCTTCCATTCCATCTTCGTTTCCATGAGTGGATGTTCCACATATTCTTGCTCTTCATCTTCATTTCTTGAAATTTCTGGCATCTTTCAATACTACATTCAAATCTCATCCCTTAAATGAAGTCTTTCTCAGATTCCCCAGTTGCTAGAGATTTACTTTGTAAGATTAACCTCCATTTTAAAGTTTCTTGTATATATCTACTTTTTTATTTTTCTTTTCAATTAGTATGTAAGCACCCCAAGAGCAAAGCTGGCTTTACCTTATAATTCCAATCTGGTTCCTGGAATATAATAAACTCTTAATAATGTTTTTGGTTGATTAATACCCAAAGAAAATCCCTCTGGAAAGATATCAGCCTCCCTCTCGTTCTTGAAGTGCTTCAGGTGTTACCATTATCCATCTGTTGACTCTCCTGCTTACTACCTATATAGCCCATCTCCTTTTCTGGTTGTTAATATTTTAATTGTAACCAAAGTACAGCTAAAAAATACTAAAATTTAAATGAATCCTTACTTCATATCCATCAGACTATCATTCTGATAATATAACAAGTTATATTTCTGCCCACTATATCCATTTGAATGTTTCAAGTGACTCTCCATCACTACCTCCTCCTACTTCTTTGGTGAAATAATTGGATATTTTTCTTAAGATTAAGTCATTTACCTTGAAACTTATTTTTTTAAGTAGTGAAGAGGATTGTTGGGGGCAGAGGGGGGAAATAATAACCCTAGGTTCCAATTCTGCCTCTGATATTTATTCAATTAATGAGGCTACTAGGAAGTATAGTAGATAGAGTATTGGTCTTAGAGTCAAGAAGATTTTAGTTCAAATCCATCCTCAGACCCTAACTGAGTGATTACTTAATCCCATTTGCCTCAGTTTCCTCATCTGTAAAATGAGCTGCAAACCACTCTAGTAACTTTGCCAAGAAAATCCCAAATAGGATGACAAAGTCAGACATGACTGAAGCAACCCTACAACCACAACAAAATTCAATTAACTTCTCAGTTTCAATTTCCTTGGTCAAAAGAGGCTGATAATACCTCTAAAATTTGTCCTATAGGTTTATTGTGAGATCAGATCAGATAATGTATTCAAAAGGGGCTTTCCAAACCTGAAAGTGCTATAGAAATGTTAGCTTTGGGAGAAAATAACATGATACCCACTGCCTAGTTCAGGAAAAGCAAAAAGGGGCTTATAGAGCTTCAAGAAGAAGGTAAACAACATACTTAAATGAATTAATGGTGAAAGAGAGGAAGGTTGAGGGGCCTCTCTGCTACCATTTCACTCAAGGAATAATGTCAAATTCTTATAAATATTCATTTACATGAAGTAGCTTATTATCTATTCAGAAATCCTTCAATTTCAGGTTCCTGATCCCCATTATCATACTCTTAAAAAATTTACTGAACATTACTGTGTGTATGTCCCAAAGTCTTTGCAACCTGGAATGAAGGAGGAAGACACTATAGAAAAATTAGTCTGAGTCGCTGGAGCATTTCTGTGACAGATTAGTTTCTGAATCAAACCTGCAAGTGACAGAAGAAGACTTTGAATTCATTAGTTCATTCAACAACTATTTCCTGGGTACTTACTATTGTACAAGAAACACTAAATTAAGTACCAGGGGATAAATGAAAAAATTTCTAGAGAGTCTCTTGCCATTAAGACACTTACAAATCTAGGAGGTCAGAAACATAGAAAGAAAAATACAAATTTGAATAAAACAAATACTTAAATGAGAGATAGCATACCATGAGACCGAGAGAGAGATTTTACTTAGTAAAGAAACAGTCTAGAAGTCTTAGAAAAAGTTCCTTTTTGAGGAAAAATGGAGAGAAGCTGAGCTTTTGTAGAAGAAATGACTAATATGCAGAAAATACTATGCTTTATAAACATTTCATGAAAGGTAGTCTTATCAAATCATTGGACTTACAATATATGCTAATTAGGTACATGGCAAAATTTATACAATTGTTTAGATGACAATGGATAGGGCACTGGATCTAGAGTCAGGAAAGAGCTGAGTTCTAATGAAGTCTCAGACACTCACAAGCTGTGCAACCCTGGGTAAGTCATTTCAACTCTGTTTGCCTCAGTTTCTTCACCTGTAGAACTGTAAAATAGTATCTACCTCTCAGGGTTGTTATGAGAATCAAATGAGATTATATTGATAGAGTGCTTAACTAGTGTTTGGCACAAAGGAGCCACTCCATCATCATCACCATCATCATCATCATACTAATAATAACAATAATAATAATAATAATAAGTAATATAAGCTTCAAATGGAAGTGACCTGTTAGAGAAGATCTTATCATTTTAAATAAGATGGAGGAGCAAGGAAGAAAATACTTTTTTTGTAATTCTGTCTGGGGGATATGTTCATAGCCCAACCAGGAATAGAGAGGAGCAAAGAAAATGAAATGAATAGTTTTCATCATATAAAATTGAAAAAGGTTTTGCACAAGTAAAATCAATGCAGTTAAATTTAGAAGGGGAAAAAGATGACTGAGAAGAAAATCTTTGCAGAAAGTTTCTCTGATAAAGGTCAGGATATATATGGGACTAGGTACAACATATAAAAATGATAGCCATTCCCTAATAAAGAGTCAAGGGATTTGATCAAACAGCTCACAGAGAAAAAAAGTCAAGATACCCACAATCATATGGGGAAAAAATACTTCTAATCACTAATAATTAGATAAATTTAACACCCACAAATTTAAACACTTTTGAGCTTCCACTTCATACTTATCATGTTGATAAAAATGACAAGAGACAAAAAAAAGAAAAGAAAATGGGTTCAAATCCGGTCTGAAACATTTAATTACCTAGTTGTGTGGCCTTGGGCAAGCCACTTAACCCCATTTGCCTTGCAAAAAAAACCCTAAAAAAATGGAAAATTGAAAGGGCTTTCAGGAAGGCATACATATTTATACACTATTCGTGGATCTGTGAATTGGTCCAGTCATTCAGGAAAACAATTTAGAAATATCACAAAATGGAACTATTATGTACATATACTTTGACATAGCTGTATCTCAATGAGGAAAGAGGATAACAGATTGAAGCTAAAAAGTAAAACAAAATATATTAAGTAGCTCTTTTTGTTGTGGCAAAAAAACAACTGGGGGGGGAATGAAAGGGGGAATGCCCATCAAATGAAGAATAGCTGAACAAATTATGGCATTTTAATGCAGTGTAATATTATTATGCTAAAAGAAATGATTTAAGAGAATGTGACAGAGAAACCTGGGAAAACTTGCATGAACTGATACAGAATTCATTGAGCAGAACCTGAACAATTTATATAGTTAACTACAGCATTGCAAAGGAAAAAGAACCTTGAAAACCTTAAGAATTCTGATCCACACAGTCACGACCAATGATGAAGTATGCTACATATCATCTAACAGAGGAATGATGCAAAGTGCAGAAGGTAACATATTTTTAGATACAGCGTATGTGTGAATTTTTTCTTCCTTACTACAATTTGGGAGGAAGTGGTGTTTGAGGGAACCAAATCTTCCTTGACTGAAAGTAAAGAAACCCCTCACAGGCTCAATCCTACTTCTGTTCATCATAGCAGATTTGACTCTTTCCATTGCTGACCTGGATTGGTTTTCTCCTCCTCTTTAGGCAGGCTGACAGTTCCCACACTCTGGGGCCCATTATTGTAGTATCAAACTTGGTCATTCACTAACCCTTCTGTAACTCAGAACTCCCAAACTCAAACTATCCACAAAATTTCCTACTAGCAGGGAATGCAGGGATATACCACCATGACTAGTTTGCTTAGATATTTATTGCAAGGTTTGGAGTAGGATTAGGGAAGAAAGAGGAACAGGTTATAATATCAACCCCCCCTCCCCCCCAAAAAAGAAAAGAAAAATAAGAAATAAAGAAAAAAAATCATTTAAGTAGGTTTCTTTAATTTTATTTTTTAATGAGCAGAAGGAAAAGAAGGCAATACAGAGGCAAATTAAGGCAGGACAGCTTTGAAAATAATATTTGATTCATATTCTTATGAGTGTACAAACTTCATTCTTAAATTCTCATCAAAGATCTGTTTTTCAGCATTATTTTTTAAATGAAAAAATAATATGTATTGATGATTCTAAGCTTATACATGCATTATTTTGACAGTCTACTTTAGTTATTTTGAAATCCATTTCATCTTTTTCATAAAAAAAGTAGACATACATAAAATCTAACAGGTAAATAAAATAAACACCACAAAAATAAAGTAACATTTTGAATTATATTTTTAAAAGAAGCTATATATAAATAGAGATCATACTTTCATACATAGACCCAATTTTGTTCTCCATTATGTATAGAAATGCTCTTTGTTGTTGCTATTTATTCAACTGAGAATTTTTAAAAATAATTTTAATTAAGTTTTGTGCCAAAGAGTGGTTGGGAATTATTAAAAATATAGCACAATCTCCCTTCCCCAAAAACAGAACAAAAAATGGATGCCAACCAAGATTTTTTTTTTGAGCATATATAATATCCATAAAACTGTGAAGCACTCAATTGGAACCATTTTCCAAGTAGTCTGAACAGATTTGGCTAATCTAGTATACATTAAGACCCTTCAGTGGTACACTTTTGATAGGTCCAGAATAAATACTAAGATTGCTTTGAAAAAGATTATCTCAAAGAGATAGAGAGATAAAATTTAAATATGAGATTATACATTCTTATCATCCATTCAAAACTTCTAGGAGTATTTATCATTTTTCTGGAGAAATTTAAAGTACACTAAGCAGTTAATTCTTTAAATTAATATATGTATCAACTAAATGAGCTAAATTTATTTAAAATCTAAAATGCAAATAGCATGGCTGAACTATGTCCCAAATTGATGTTTCTGCTTAAATATGTTCAATAATTGACAAGAGGATTAAAGGTATGCATATTAATGTATCCATATGCATATAGATGATTCTTTGAAAATACACAATTGTACTTCAATTGCTTTAATTTTATTAAATGGGCTCCCCTGTCAGTAATGAGCAACACTGCAGAATTTCAATTCTTAGCACTGCTCAAAGGATGCCCAAATGATTATTCAAATTTATGTAATGCTATTTAAAAAAACATTGTGGTAAAATATGCTTACCTGTTATATAAATACTACTACTGCATGAAAATGAGTATTTGAAATATAGCAATTAAATCAAACATTTGTCTTTAATAACTCAGGTCTTGACTCAAAAGAGTAAATTAGATTTTATTAATAATGGTGCTTTCATCCTGGCCTCACTACACATTTAGCATTTCAGGAATAGCTTACATATTTAAAATAATTATCATCCCATTTCCCACATGCATTAAATGAAACCAGAGCCATAAAATCTGGAGCTGGAAGAGAATTTATATATTATCTAAAGCAAGCCTGTTATTGTCTAGGGAAAGAAAATTAGACCAAAAAAGAAACTAACTAATTAATAGCTGAACCATACCTAAAATTCTATAACTTGAGTCCAAGTCCAGAAGTTCTTCCATTAAATATAGAAACTCACTGTGGCAAGCTAAGAATATTTAATCTTTCCCTCAAACTGCTGCTCCAATCCTATAAATAATAATAATCAGGAATAAAAATCAGGGTGAAAAATTGGTTTTAGGGCTCTTCATTATCCAAGAATAATAACAAAGGAGTATAAAGTCATAGCTTCTCTATTTTCTACTCCAAACAAATAAATTTTATTACATAGGAATTGCCTTTTTTACAAGTAGGGTATCTAACACCAACATTATTAAATACTTAGACCACCTGTGAAGTATGCATTAATTTAGTGCCTACTCAGTGGGAATCATTAAGATAAGTGCTACAAACAAAAGCAAGCATTACTACTACTACTACTACTACTACTACTACTACTACTACTACTACTACTTCTACTACTACTACTACCACCACCACCACCACCATCACTACCACTATTACTACTATTATCAACAAACTCTCAAGTCCTTACCGGCTGCCAGGAACTGTCCTAGGTGCTGAGGCTATGAAGAAAAAGTAAAATAGAACCTACCCTCAAAATACTTACATTCTTTTGAAGGAGATAACATATGTATAAATGAGTACATACTAGTTAGATACAAAATGGTTGAGGGAATTCAGAAAGTCTTAATGGAGAGGGTAGAGTTTCAGCTGAGTTTTGAAGAAAAGTAGGGATTTTAAGAGGTAGCAGTATGGAGGGAGGGCATTTCAGGAATAGGAGGGACAATGCAAAGGCAGGAAAATAGAGTATCTTATATAAAAAATATAAGAAGGCCATTTTGACTAGCAAAAGAAATAATATATAAGAACAGAAAAACAGATTTGGATCTGGTTGAAGAGGATTTTAAATGCCAAATTGAAAATTCTATATTTGTTCCTAGAGGTAAAAGAAGTCACTGGAGTTTATTGAGGAAGGGAGTAATAAATTCAAACTGTATTTAGTAAAGTTAGTGATGAGAAAAATGTGAATAATTCACAAAAAAAGACCAACTTTTAACCCAGAAGCACTTAGGACAAAAAAAAAGTTTATTTCCATATTACTTTTGTTAGCACAAGTTAGAAAGAAAAAAGACTGTAAAAGGTGGCAGCTAGGTGGCATAGTGGATAGAGCACTGGCCCTGGAGTCAGGAGGACCTGAGTTCAAATCCAGACTCAGAAACTTAATAATTACCTAGCTGTGTGACCATGACAAGTCACTCCCTCCCCCAAGGCCCAATCCATTGTTCAAGGACAATTCAGACCCTGCTGCTGACCCTCACTCACTCCAGGCCTAGGGAGAGGGCCTCAAATACTCCAGAAAAAGCAACCAGAATCCCCTACTGGTCAGTCCACTCAGAGTTCCTAAGCCAAATGAATGCAGCCTCTAGAGTTTTCAAAAGCAAACCTCTGAGAGCCAGCCCCTTCCCCAACACAAAAACCTGGGAAAATTAAGAAAGGCCAGTAAAAAGGGGGGCCCATGAAGAAGTGAAAGCACAGATCCTAACCCGGAGAGATCTAGAACTTCTGAAGAGAAGATGAATTGGTCTCCATCACAGAAAGACTTCCTTGAAGAAATCAGGAAGGAGTTTAAAAGTCAACTGGAAGAACTGGGAAAAGAAACTCAAGAGAAAATTAACATGCTGGAAGAGAAAATTTAGTATTTTGCAACAAGAGAACAAATACTTGGAAAATACAATTAAACAACTACAAAATGAGAATGATTCTCTCAGAGCCTCTATTGGGCAAATGCAAAAAGAAAATAAC
The DNA here is from genome assembly GCF_037893015.1 of Macrotis lagotis. Lineage (NCBI taxonomy): Eukaryota > Metazoa > Chordata > Mammalia > Peramelemorphia > Peramelidae > Macrotis > Macrotis lagotis. Next base: position 92,069,557 of record NC_133661.1, read on the forward strand.
TCTCTCAAAACTACACTTGGGGGACAGAGCAAAGATGGTGACAGAAGAACCTCTTAGGCGTTCTCTCTCAAAAGATATAAAATAAGGACTCTAACTAAATTTTTGAGAGACAGAACCCACAGAGGGATCCAGTGAGGCAGTTCTCCAGCCCAAGGTAAACTGGAAAATAGTGGGAAAAGTTTGGCTCCATGGGGTTAGAGGAGCGGCCCACAAGAGTGAAGGAACTTCAGCCTCCTGGAAGCAGCCCCAGGACACCTGGGAGCCACAGCTCACAACAGCGGGGCAGTTTCCTGACCTACACTCAGGGAGCACTGGGCACAGCTTGAAAGATCAGCAGGGGGCCTCTGCCAGAGTGAGCATGTGAAGCCCAGCCCTCAGGGCATTCAGCGAGCAACATGGCCAGGGGAGCCCAGATCCAGGAACCAGAAGCAGGCAGAGCTGGTAAGCAGGAGCCCCCAGGCAACTCAGCCTTGAGTACTCAGTCATGTAGGGGAGTAGAGAGAGACTTCTGAGGTCTGTCCTCTGTCCTTGGATAGGACTCTGGGGCTCTGACCACATTCAGATCCTGCAGTCTAGCCCCCCCCCATAGAACAGTAGGGACCCCCCAACTCAGCTCTGTGGCAAAGGGGTGCACTTGTGTTCATTCACAGACCAGGAAGGAGGATAGAGCTTCACACAATGAGATCCTTGGGGGGGGGGGAGTATCCTAATGATACTCAAAAGCTCAGGAAGCACCCCAAAACCAGGCACAGGCTGGGGAAATAAGTAAACAGAGGAAAAAAGAGGAAACACCATTGAGAAATACTTTGTCTATGATCCCAGGAAGGATCAAAATACTTAGTCAGAAGATAAGGAAGTCCAAGTTTCTGCATCTAAAGACTCCAAGAAAAATGGAAATTGGGCTCAGGCTATAACAGAGCTCAAAAAAGATTTTGACAATCAAGTGAGGGATATAGAAGAAAAATTGGGAAAAGAAATGAGAGAGATGCAGTAAAAACATGAAAAAGAAGTCATCAGCTTAGTCAAGGAGATTCAAAAAAATGCTGAAGAAAAATAGCATGTTAAAAACCAGCTTAGGCCAAATGGATAAAACAGTTCAAAAAGTTATTAAGGAGAAGAATACTTTAAGAAGCAGAATTGGCCAGATGGGGAAAGAGATAAGAAAACTCTGAGAAAAACAAATCCTTCAGATCTAGAATGGAGCTGAAGGAAGTTGCTGACTTTATGAGAATTCAGGAACAATACTTCAAAACCAAAAGAATGAAAAATTAGAAGTGTGAAAAACCTCATTAAAAAAACTGATCTGGAAAACAGGAAAGATAATTTAAAAATTATTGAGATACTAGAAAGTCATGATCAGGAAAAGAACCTTGACATCATTTTCAAAGAATTCCTACAGGAAAATTGCCCAAATATCCTAGAAGCAGAGGGCAAAATAGACATTGAGAAAGTCCACCAATCTCCCCTGGAAAGAGATCTAAAAAAAACAACCCCCAGGAATATTATAGCCAAGTTCTAGAACTCCCAAGTCAAAGAGAAAATATTAAAAGAAGCCAGAATGACACAATTCAAATATCATGTTGCTGCAGTCATGATCACATAAGACTTAGCAGCAACTACATTAAAGGCTCATAGGGCCTGGAATATAATATTCTAGAAGGCAAAAGAGCTTGGAATGCAACCAAGAATCAACTATCTAGCAAAACTGAATGTCCTCTTCCAGGGAAAAAAGATGGACTTTCAATGAGCTGGGGTAATTTCAAATGTTCCTGCTGGAATGGCCAGAGCTGAACAAAAAGTTTTATCTTCCAATACAGGACTCAGGTGAAGAATAGAGAGCAGAGGAGAAGGGTAAAATATGAGGGACTTAATGATTATGAACTGCATATATTCCAGCATAGAAAAATGATAGTGATAATATTCATAGGAAACTTCTCATTTAATAGAGCAGGTAGAAGGAGCTTTTATGGATAAAGCACAGGAGAGAGCTGAGTTTGAAGATATAATATATTGTAAAAATGGAGTCAATGGCTAAAAGGGAAATGTAATGGGAGTAAGAGAAAGGAGAGGTAGAATAGGCTAAGATATTTATATAATAAGAATTTTTTTATTACAATGAGCTATTCCAATGATATGGAAGGGGGAAGGCGAGGGGGGATGGGGGAACCTTCACTCCCATCAGAGGTGGCTCAGAAAGGAAACAGTATATATATATATATATATATATATATATATATATATATATATATATACTCAATTGGAAATAGACATCTAGAATAAGGAGAGAAGGGGGACAGGGGGGATGGGAGAGATGTGAGTGACAGAGGAGAGTGTGGACCAAAGGGAAGAATGGTCAGATATAACACATTTTTTTTACTTCTTGCAAGAGTCTGGGATTGGATGGTTTGTCTGGGACCACAGGGCCAGGTGGTTGCTGGGCCTTAGGGGTGGGAGAGCTGGTGGTGTTGGAACACAGACTGAAGCACATATATTATTTTTTTGGGGGGGAGGGGTTGTGGGGTGGATGGGGTTGGGTGGCTTGCCCAGGATGATTGTTGGGTGTCTGAGGCTGGATTTGGACCTGGGTGCTCCTGACTCCAGGGTTGCTGCTCTGTCCACTGCACCATCTTTCTGCCATTATTATTATTATTATTATTATTATTATTATTATTATTATTATTATTATCATCTTGTTTCATTTTATTTTGGGTTTTTTTTGTTTTGGCAGGGCAGTGGGGTTGGACAGCTTGCCCAGGGTCACACAGCTGGGTGATTGTTGGGTGTCTGAGGCCAGATTTGGGCCTGAGTGTTCCTGATTCCAGGGCCAGGGCTCCATCCAATGTGCCACTTTAGCTGCCCCTATAATTATTATTATTTTTTAATTTTAATTTTAAATTGTTCCTCTTTACTTTATTGCTCATGAGGGTCTATATCTTTAGGGAAAGGGGGTATTATGTTTACTCTTAAGCAAGAATATTTTAATAATGTATAAAAAATATTATTTGTACAAAAATATAAATAAAATGAAACTACACTTAGGAAAATGGAAAACTCCTTCAAAAATAGAATTGACCAACCAGAAAATTAGTTCCAAAAGGTAAATAAAGAAAATTCTTCTCTTAAAAAATGAATGGAATCTATTTAAACTAATGATTTCATGAGACAACAAGATTCTGTTAAACAAAATTAAAAAATTGAAAAAACAGAAGAAAATGTAAAATATCTCATCAGCAAAACCACTGACCTTGAGAATATATTGAGGAGAGACAACCTAAGAATTATTGGTCTTCCTAAAAACATTGAAGAGAAAAAAAAAAAAAAGCCTGGACTTAATATTACAGGATTTAGCGATGGAAAACTGCCCTGATATCATGGAACTAGAGAGCAAAATATTTATTGAAAGAACATATCAATCCCCTCTGGAAAGGTATCCTTAAATGAAAACACCAAGCGATATTATGGCCAAATTAAAGAATTATCAAATATAAGAGAAAATTCTGCAAGCAACCAGAAAGAAACAATTTAAATACCAAGGAACCATAGTAAGGATTACACAGGACCTGACTGTTTCAATATTAAGGGATCAAGGGGCCTGGAATGAGAAATTCCAAAAGCAAGGGAAATTGAAATGTAGCCAAAAGTCCACTATCCAGCCTTCTCTTCCAGGGTAAAATATGGACATTTAATGAAATGGGAGACTTTCAGAATTTCCTGATGAAAACACCAGAGCTAAGTAGAAAATCTGGATGTCAAACAGGAGGTTCAAGAGATACATGAAAAGGGAAAAAAGGGGGAGGATAAAGAAAAAAAAAAACTACTATCCAATAAGATAAAACTAGCTATATCCCCACCTGGGAGAAAGATTCCCATAACTCTTGAGAATTGTAACTCTATTAGAGACCATAGACTTAGCCAGAAGTGGTGGACACTCATGACTTATCCAGGAAACTGCTGTCTAATAAGATGAAACTGGCTATATGCCTACCTGGCAAAAAGACTTTAATAACCCTCAATAATTATAACTCTATTTGAGAGAATATACTTAGCCAGGAGGGATGGACACTCATGACTTTTCTGTGACTCAGATGGAATGATTAAAAACAATACCTCCTTAAAAAGAGGGGGACAGTAAGGAGACTGGAGGATGGAGGAGATTGAGTGAGGTAAATCTCATTACATTAAGAGGTACAAAGGACCTATTGCAATAGATGGAAGGAAGGGAGGAGGGGAGAAGCACCTGAATCTTACTCTCATAAGATTTGGCTTAAAGTTAACATACATACACTCAGTTCAGTTAAGAAACTTATCTTACCTTTCAAGAATTAAAAGGAGGAAAGGGGAAGAGGGAGGGGAAAGGGAACTAACAGAAATAAGGAAAGGAAGAAGGGGAAAAGGGAAAGTGGAAAGAAAGGGGAGGGGCTCTATATGGGAGGACAAATACACTGAAGGTGGTAGTATTCAGAAACAAAATACTGGGGAATATGGATAAAGTGAAAAAAGGGGAAAATACAAACAGAGGAAAGATAGCATGGAGGGCAATAAGGACTTAGTAATTGTAACTTTGAATGAAAATGGAATGTAAATGCAATAGAGGGGAAGAAGGGAAGAGGTGAGAACCATCTGAATCTTCATCTCATCAGACTTGGCTTAAAGTTAATATGTTAACTTTACATACACTCAGTTAAGTTAAGAAATTTATCTTACCTTTCAATTATTAAAAGGGGAAAAGGGAAGGGGGAGACAGAGAGGGGGAGGGAAAAGGGGAATTAACAGGAGGAAGGTAAGGAAGAAGGGGAAAGGAGAAAGAAAGGGGAGAGGGTTGATATAGGAGGGCAAACACACTGAAGGTGGTGGAATTCAGAAACAAAAGACTGGGAAATATGGATAAAGGAAAAAATGGGGAAATACAAACAGAGGGAAGATAGCATGGAGGGCAATAAAGAGTAATTATAACTTTGAATGTGAATGGGATGAACTCTCCCTTAAAACTAAGCCAATAGCAGAGTGGATTAAAAACCAGAATCCTACAATATGCTGCTTACAAGAAACTCATTTGAAGCAGAGAGGTACATATAGAGTAAAGATAAAAGATTGGAGTACTTCACATTCAGCTGAAGTAAAAAAAAGCAGGAGTAGCAATCCTTATCTCAGACAAAGCAGCTGCAAAAATAGTGTTAAAAGAAATAAGGAAAGAAACTATAACCTCCCAAAAGGTGCTATAGATAATAAAGTAATTTCAATACTAAATATATATGTACCCAATGATATAGCACCCAAATTCTTAGAGGAGAAGTTGAAAGAGCTACAGGAAGACACAGACAGCAAAACTCTACTAGTTGGAGACCTCAACCTCCCCACTCACAGATTTTGATAAATCGAATCATAAAATAAACAAGAAGGAAGTTAAGGAGGTAAATAGATTGTTAGAAAACCTAGATATGATAGACTTATGGATGAAACTGAATGGGGATAGATAGGAATATAATTTTTTTATTGCAGTACATGACACTTACACAATGATTGATCGTGTACTAGGGCATAAAAACCTAATGATCAATTGCAGAAAAACAGAAATAGTGAACACATCTTTCTCAGACTATAATGAAATAAAAATCATATGCAGTATTGGACCAGGGAGATATAGACCCAGAACTAATTGGAAACCGAATAACCTCATTTTAAAGAATGAGTGGATCAAACAACAAATTATAGAAAGAATTAACTATTTAATCCTAGATAATGACAATAATGAAACAACATACCAAAACTTATGGGATACACTCAAGGCAGTTGTTGGGGATATATTAAAATCTTTAAATGCTTACATGAACAAATTAGAGAAATAGGAAATCAATGAACTAAATATGCAACTAAAAAATTAGAGAAGGAACAGATTAAAAACTCCCAATTAAATACCAAATTAGAAATTCTAAAAATTAAAGAACTTAATAAAATCGAAAGCAAGAAAACTATTGAACTAATAAATAAAACCAAGAGTTGGTTTTATGAAAAAAAATAATAAAATTGACAAACCTCTGGTCAATTTGATTAAAAAAGAAAGAAGAAAATCAAATTGTTAGTATAATAAATGAAAAAGGTGAACTTACCACCCATGAGGAGGAAATTAAAGTAATAATTCAAAATTATTTTGCCCAACTATATGCCAATAAATTTGACAATCTAAGTGAAATGGATGAATATTTACAAAAATAGAAGTTGCCCAGATTAAATAAAAACCTAAATAAACCCATCTCAGAAAAAGAAAATCAACAAGCCATTTTTGAACTCCCTAAGAAAAAAATCTCCAAGTCCAAATGGCTTCACAAGTGAATTCTATCAAACATTTAAGGAACAACTGGTTCCAATTCTATATAACCTCTTTGGAAAAACAGGTGAAGACAAAACTCTGCCTAATTCTATAACACCAATATGGTGCTGATACCTAAAACAGAGTTAAAACAGAGAAAGAAAAGCACAGCTCTTTCTCCCTGATGAATATATATGCAAAAAATCTTAAATAAAATCTTGGCAAAATGATTACAAGTTATCACTAAGATAATATATTATGACCAAGTAGGATTTATCCCAGGAATGCATGATCGGTTCAATATTAGGAAAACTGTTAGTATAATTAATTATATCAATAACAAACCTATCAGAAATCATGATTGTATCAATAGATGCTGAAAAAGCTTTTAACAAAATACAGCATCTGTTCCTACTAAAAACAGTTGAGGGTAGAGGAATAAATGTATTTTTCCTTAGAATCACATGCAGTATCTATCTGGAACACTAATACATTGTTGATATAACTGTGAACTCATCTAACCTTTCTTGAGAGAAATTTGGAATTACACCCAAAAATGGGCATACCCCTCAATCCAGCAATATCACTACTGGGTCTATACCCTGAAGTGATTATGAAAAAGGGTAAAAACATCACTTGTACAAAAATATTCATAGCAGTCCTATTTGTAGTGGCAAAGAATTGGAAATTAAGTGAATGTCCTTCAATGGGGGGATGTCTTAACTAACTGTGGTATGTGTATATGATGGAACACTATTACTCTATTAGAAACCAGGAAGGATGGGAATTCAGGGAAGCCTGGAAGGATTTACATGAATTGATGCTGAGCAAGATAAGCAGAACCAGAGCAACACTGTACATCCTAACAGTAACATGGGAGTGATGATCAAACTTAATGGACTTCCTCATTCCATCAGTGCAACAATCAGGCACAATTTTGGGGTATCTGCGATAGAGAATACCATCTGTATCCAAAGAAAGAATTGTGGAGTTTGAACAAAGACCAAAGACTTTCACCTTTAATTTTTAAAAAAAAATGTTTTCTTTTTATGTAATTTTGCTATCTCTTATACTTTATTTTTCTTCCTTAAGGATATGATTTCTCTCTCATCACATTCAACTTAGATCAATGTATACCATGGAAGCATGTAAAGACTAACAGACTGCCTTCTGTGGGGGATGGGGGGAGGGAAGCAAAATTAGGGGGAAAATTGTAAAATTCAAAATAAATAAAATCTTACTTTTATAAAAAACAATTTTAAAAATAGAAAAATCCCAACACATTTATTGTTAGCTATTTGCCAAGCCCTAAGTAAAACTAATTAATTTTGCTATTATCCCCAAAATATAGTCAAAAGGTACTCATATTAGTGTAAAATGGGATCCATAGCCTAAGAAAGCAATTGGAAATAAAAATGTCATTTCTGGAAGTAAAAATTAACAAAAAAGAATGGGATAAGTATAGAGGACACTAAGAAGAAAAGTCAAGAGCCCCATCTAGGAGAGGGACCTCAGCCAAGAAGAGCAGTGCAAAGAATTATAAAACAATATTCCATGTCTTCAGCAAATATTGGAGCCAGTTGGTAATTGAATTATTATATCTAACATCTGAGGGGTTTTTTTGGTCCTTTGTTCTCAAAGAAGACCATGACATCAGGGACATGATGCCAGAACAAACGCAAAAAATGGATTTGATGGTGGGGGGGGCAGAGTGCTTTGCTAAATCACTAGCCTCATTCTCTGTTCTGGAGCCATCTAGGTCCTATGGTCAGATATGGATCAGGACAACTGGAGATGGCCCTAGATGAGAGACAATCAGGTTAAGTGACTGAGATTGAACTCCTGTCCTCTTGAATACTTTTCTCCTATTTACTACCTGCTCTGTCTGAGGGATTTGCCATAAAGAGAAAAAACTGGGACATAATTAAATAGCATCAAACTAGTCTTTAGTTCTGTTTACTTCAGGAAAGAGTCACAGTGACAAACAATTTTACCATTGGGTTGTAAACATTACACTACTCCAGAAAGGAAGTACTTTTACCAGATTCAAAGAAAGTTAAATGATTCATTTTATATATTTCTAAATATTCTTGATTTTTTATCCCTGAAAGTAGTATTCAAACATTCTTAGCAGCCTACTGGATTCAGCAAACAGATGCTAAACACCTGAGGTAAATACAAGATTTAAATAAGAAATGATTCTAGTACTCATGGACAAAACGCTGTATAGAGTTTACAATCAAATAGAGACATGCACATATAATATAATATATAATATTAAAATATAAGATAATATTATAAGATAATATGGAATTATAATGGGATCTGGAGCTAGCTCCACCACTTACTAACTGGGTGACCTTGGGCAAGTCCCTCAATCTCTTCAACTTTATTTGAAAAATAAAGCATGAGACCAGCTGGTTCTTCCAAGCTATGATTCTATGATTTAGTCCATGCCCCTCATGTGATAAATGAAGAAACTAAGTAGTTGTCATTTATCAAAAATAATACTAGTAGTAAATAGGAGAACCTGAATATAAACCGAAGTGTTCTAGGCTTCAAATTTAATGCTTCTCCATAATTTAATTAGAGAAGTGTAAGAGATAGCATTATATGAAGTCTGCCAAGCTGCCAAAGTTGTTACTAACTAGAGGTTTCCAGTATGGTATACATAAAGGAAGGTGTCACACAGCATGAGCATGGATTATAAAGGCTTGGTATAAATTCCAAAGTTTAATAACATCTTTTCTTAACAAATTAGAATAACTCACATTTATCTTGTACTTCATAGTCTACAAATTCATTTCTTTACAACTTGACCCAAAGATGTTAAGTGATTTGCCCAAGGTCACATAGCTAATAGGTAGTATCTCCTGATGGGAAGATCCACAAAATTTTCACTCTATTATGCTGGCTCAGAAGAAAAAAAATATTTTCAATTTCAAAAATATAGCTAATCTACTTATTGCTAATGCATGTGTACATTTTACCAACGAATATCTATAGAATATAGCTGTAAAGAAGAGCTACTTCTTTCCTTGCTCATTGCTGTTATGAAGTGTTTTAATCTAATATGCATCATTAGCTACTGAACTCCCTTTCTTTTCATACAGGAGATATACTCCAGGCAGTTAATTCAAAGGTAACTTTTCACTTTCCCAAAATTTAAGCCTTCATTTGATAAAAGTATTCTCTCAAAAGGAGAACTATTAGACAGCAGCAACATAAATAATAAAGGTGAAAGGAATGCACAAGAGAGTATTTCAAACCCATTTCATGACTTCTTATGGCCTTAGGGCTTTTCAGTTTTTACATTACGTTTCACAATCCTCTCACATGCTGAGAGAAATCTAAAATGATGGCTTACCTTAGAGAGTGTTTATGTATTCTATATATCCCAATGTGTAAGTTTTCAATGGAGGGGAAATGCCTTCTTTTCTTCCCACACCCAAACAGGAACATAGATTCCATTAGATTGACCCAGTTAAAATTTTAAGATGAAATTTCCTAGGCTCATTCCTCCCTCAGGTTCTCCCCTTCCCTCCTTATTTACTAACTCTGATTCACTTTCCATGTACTAAAAGTTTCTGCTCAAATCAAAGGGTAAAAAAATATGCCACAATAACTTCACCCAAAGACTACCCTTTCAAAAAAACTAGAAAGTCTCCAAAGAATGATCTGCCAACATTATAAATTAGCATAAAATGCAGAAACAAAAGTAGCATTGTCCCAGTATGATAGAAAATTTATTAATCAACCAAAAGTGCTTTTGAGGGCATGATGGAAGAATCCTAGAAACCTCCCTGAAGTAATTCTTTACTTGCTGACAGGAGTAATTCAAGAATAAAGAGACCTATCCAACTCTTACTTCAACTAGTGAAACTCTGGCTTACAAAAAGCTGTCAAGCCATCCAGAAAATCTAATTCTTTTGGCATATAATGTCCCAGAGCTCCAACAACCTCCTCAGTACTGAAAACAGACTATGTTAAAATCCAGATAAGCTACTTCTATGTCTAACAAGTCAAGATTCAGAAACTAGGGGGCAGCTAATGGGAATTGTCTGTTTAACTGAAGTCAGGGTTATTTGAATCAGAATATCTCATCGCAAAGAATCTTAGATCTCATCTAATTCAACTCCCCTGTTTTATAAGGAAGGAAACAAGTCCAGAGACAGAGAGAGAACTAGGCAAAAGCTTGTTAGTCATAAGTGACAAGATAGAAACCATATTCTGCAGATGGCATTCTTGCCTTTCCATCAAATTGCCTTGAAGGCAAGTTAGCCTAACTCCCCTTGAAAACATGAATTCTCTCCTTAATATCCTCAACCTCTATTTAAACACTCCTAAGTCTCTGATATCAAGGAGATTACTTTCCAATAAGAAAAGACAAAATATAAAAGGAAGGTGAAAAGGAGGGGGGTGGCTTAAGAAGAAGAAGAGAAGGGAAATGAAGGGGGAGAGGTACTTGCAGGGACATGGAAAAGAAAGCCCAGGGAGTCAGAAATGTAGCTTAGAGACATTGCTAGCCTCAGAACCTTCCTAAATTCAGATTAGAGTAGAAGTCATCTAATCATATGGAGGAGTTGCCACGATGGCAGATATTTTCCAATGTGTGAATTCCAGAGCTGTAGTAAGTTTCTGGAATGAAGGGAGTTGGGGGCCAGGGATGGCTTGTAGAAAATGTTCAGAGTGCAGATTCAGGGATCTATCATTTACCAACGTAAGCCAATGGAGACCACAACCTCCCAACATCATAGGAACTAGTTCAAATAAAACTCATTATTTGTGAGCCAATATCCTAGGGATGGGTTGATAGTCAGATGATGGACATATACTCTGTTGTTGGGTTCAAAGACTTTTCTCAATCAGAATTTGCACTCCATTGCCATCAACAAGGATACTTTTTTATAAGTTCAATGACCAACAATGAAGCATGCTACTTGACTCCTGAAAAAGAAGTAATGAATTCAAGATAAAGAATGAGACAGGCATTTTTAGACACTTTGGACCAAAATGTTTCTACAAATAATATTCAAGTCACATGGTTCCTGTCCCCTTTACAATTTTGGTCCCTTTCCTCTGGTTCCATTATAGTTTGTCAAAATTCCTTTCTGTACTCCCTCCTTTTAAATTCATGGGGAAACTTTCCAAGGGTTTTCTGGGACAAAGAGATGACTTCAATGACAATTTCTTTTCTATCAAAGAGATTTCTTTCTTTTCATTTCATCTCACTTGCTTAAAACAATTTAAAAATCATTTTTCAAAAATCTCTCAGACTCATAAATTCAATTTGATTGACTAATACCAGCTCTGTGATGCAATGGATAGAACATTGATCCTAGTCAGGAAGACTTGAGTTTGAATCTGTCCTCAGACTGGTTATGGAACCCTGGGCAAGTTACTTAACCTTTATTTTCCCCATTTCCTCATCAGTTTAAAGAGTATTATAATAGCACCTACCTCCCAAGATGGTTATGAAGATAATATGAGATAATTACAAATTATCTACAACTACTAATTAGCTTAATCTAACATATAGGGAGTAGTATATAAAAATTAACTATTTATTATTATTATTATTACCATTCCTTCCTTCTTTCTCCCTTCAACCCAACCCTCTTTTATAATCATCATCTTACTCCTAAATTAAGAGAATACTTTAACAAAGACAGTATGCCAATGTAGATGAATATTTCCATGAAAGTCAGATAAAAAAATGCAGGAGGAAAGGGAGACTGCTGCCTAGTTTTCATTACAGAACTGTCCTAATTTCTTTTAGACTCTAGGAATCTGAAACAGAATTTATTTTCATGACTATGTTAAAGAAATATGAAATTAGTACTTTTGACAGAAAGCAATTATTTTAAATTAGATTCCACATGCAAACAAACTACAATCAAGGTACTGTTGTGTTCAGTGCTGCCATTCTTGTTTCTCTGAAGATATTCTCAGAAACTAAATTAATATACCTTGAGGCAGAATCTATTATTCAGATAATTTGTATACAAATAATGATTGGTTTTTAAATGTAGAAACAAAGACACGAGAGAGAAGAGTATTCATCAATTGATTTAATAGCCAATAAATGAGAAAGTATATATTAAGCATTTATTATATGCACTGTTGCTTGTATCCTCAGACTTTAAAGATTACAAATAGAAAAACAAATCAGTCCCCCTGCTCTCAAACAGGAGGAAACAACATGGGTCAATTGGAGAAGCCCAGTGGTCTTAAGGATATAATGGCAAAACAGATTATAATACATTTTCTTTAATATCATTTCCAGGGGCGGCTAGGTGGCATAGTGGATAAAGCACCAGCATTGGAGTCAGGAGTACCTGGGTTCAAATCCAGTCTCAGACACTTAATAATTAACTAGCTGTGTGGCCTTGAGCAAGCCACTTAACCCCACTTGCCTTGCAAAAAAAAACCTAAAAAAATAATATCATTTCTATTGGGGCAGCTAGGTGGCTCAGTGGATAGAGCACCAGCCCTGGAGTCAGGAGGTCCTGAGTTCAAGTCTAGTCTCAGACACATAATAATTACCTAGCTGTGTGATCTTGGGCAAGTCACTTAACCCCACTTAACCCCACTGCCTTGCAAAATATATATATATATATATATACATATATATATATGTATATATATATATGTATATATATACATATATATATACATATATATATATGTATATATATATATATACATATATATATATATAAAATTTCCATTAATAAAAAAATTCCATTTCCAAAGTGATCAAATCACTTGAAAGTGATTCAAAGGCATTGCTATTGCTCTTAGACTTCCCTTCCCACTAGTGGCAATTGTCCAGTATTTGGTATTAGAAATGGTGGAGATAGAAAATTCTTCACCAAATGATGGTTTCCCTCCAAGATGACTATGGGTACCAGAAACATGATCAGTACTCTGAGGATAGAAGGAGGAGGCACTGCCATCTCATTGCCCTTGGGCAGTAGTATATCCATGAGTATTTGCCATGCTTTTGAAGCTCTGTTTTGGGTAGTGGGTATAGACACAAATGAAACTGTTCCTACTTTCAAGGAGTTTGATTTCTATTCAATTAAGTAAATACAGCATACATACAAACTAATTTCAGAGGGGGAGAACTTTAAAAAATGGGGAAAAGGAAGACTTATGTAGAAGGTAACAGGAACTGAGCCTTGAAGGAATCCAGGAATTCTATAAGGGACATACCACAGTCAATGAGAACTATCATGTTTGGAGTTTTCTTGGCAAAGGTATGGTTTATGATTTCCTTCTCCAGCTCATTTTAAAGATGAGGAAACTAAAGCAAACAGGGTTGAATGACGTCCCCAGAATCGCACAGCTAATAAGTGTCTGAGGCCAGATTTGAACTGAGGAAGATGATTCTTCCCAACTCCAAACCCAGTGCTCTAATTCACTGAACCCCAGTCTTATAAATCTACCTTCTATCCTCACTAGGACCTATCTCTGATCCCTACATCCCTCAGTTTTTTCTTATTTCCTTTCACTATAACTAGGATCTCCTCCTAGTCACAGTATAGAACTTTTCCACATATAGTCAGTTCCACATATAGTTTTCCACTTGAGCCTGAGATGACACATAGCTTCATTGCAAATGAGCATTGTTTGTATTGAAACCAACTATATTCTAATCTTTTTATGAATATTTTTAATTCTTTTCAAAAAGGGCCTGTACTTTTAATTCACAAGCAGTGCAGTGCCTATAATTTAATAAATTAAATTTCTCCTTGCCCATATTAAAGATACTGGGAGAAGCTAAACGTAAGTTGTAAGTAAACTCACACACCTTTTATAAATATAATTAGTAAGCAGTAACAATCAAGGATGCCTGTCAGTTGGGAAATGGTTGAACAAGTTGTGGCATATGATTGTGATGGAATATTACTGTGCTATAAGAAATGATGAGTTTAATTATCTTAGAAAAACATAGACTTGCACAAAGTAATGAGGAGCAAAATGACCAGAACCAGAACACTGTATATAGAAACAGGAATATTACCTTAGGAACAACTTTGAGCAAATAAGTCATTTTGACTATTATAAATACCCAAATTAACTGTAAAGGACATATGAAAGAAGATGCTATCTGCAACCAGAGAAATAACTGTTAAATGGATGTTTGTATAGCATTATTTTGCATACATGTGTAAATATATTTATATATGTGGCAGCCATATCTAAAGAGGAAATGGAAAAAAGGAGGAAAAAAGAAACTTATATATTAACTTTATTATATATTTAAAAGAATAAGAAGTTATAGATAATAGATTTGCATTTTCATGTTCAATCATTTTTTATTACACTATGTTTTGGAAATGCTTGTTTTATTCTATAAATTAAAAACAAAATAAATTAAAATTTTTAAAAATTAAAAAAGTAATTTAGTTCAACTTATTAAAAATAAACCTACAATTTTAATCAATGAAAAATATGCACCCAATGGGAATCACCCAAAATGAATTAGTTCAGACATTCTGGTCCTGGATGGACCTACATATCCCCCTTAATTTTTCTGAGCACAGAATCTGGATCTGTATATTGACTGTACCCAACTAATTTATCTTTGTTCAGAATCTATTTCTGTGCCCATTTTGTAGCATCATCTATTAGATCAGATTAAAGTCCTAAACTGAAAGAGTAAATGCAGATTATAAGAGGCTGCTTGGTACTTCTCATAACTAAACAATAACCCAGTCAATAAGACACCTTGAGGCAGGTTTCATCCAGTTTTGGCTTGAAATCCTCTCCCTACCCCTATTCCCAATTAAAAGAAACCTTCAACTTCCTAAGAATTTTCTTTAGTCTTTGGATAATTCTAATTCCTACCAAACTGTCATTTATAAGTCTAAATTTGCTTTTTGTAAATTCTTCTGTTTCTGCCCACTGGGGACAAGTAGAACATGTCTAAATGTTTTCTAACAGTTGCCCTTTAAAAACCTGAAGACCAGTATGTCATAATGAATTCTTCTCTTCCCTAAGCTAAAGATCCCTAATTCTTTCAATCATATTATGTAATGGTTTGGTTTTATTATCTTGAATAGTGTTGATACTAATGATGATGATGTGATGATGATGATGATGATAGTAATGATGATGATGATAATGATGATGATGATGATGGGGGTTGGCACTTAGGAGCCTCCTGA
Organism: Macrotis lagotis; assembly: GCF_037893015.1. Classification (NCBI taxonomy): domain Eukaryota; kingdom Metazoa; phylum Chordata; class Mammalia; order Peramelemorphia; family Peramelidae; genus Macrotis; species Macrotis lagotis. The sequence continues at coordinate 92,085,040 of NC_133661.1, forward strand.
AGTTTACAAATGTGCTAGAAAAAAATATCTCATTTCATCATCACAACAACCCTTTAAGAAAGGGACTAGCATTATCCCTATTTTATAGGTGAAGAAACCTTTAGATAAACAGAGGTTAATTGACTTGTCTAGTCACACAAATAATAAATATCTAAGGCAGAACTTGAACTCAGGTCTTCATAACTTCAAGTCCATTGCCCACCAGCTGTCCCTATGATGCTTAATCCCTGTTGTCCAGTTGATGATATGTACACGGATAGAAAAACTAAAGAGTTAAGTCATCAGTATAAATAAGTTGGACAATCATCTGGGTCCACAACAAAATAAAGAGAAAGTAGGCTGAATGGTCTTTGAGAAATTACACAATCATTTTAATGATACCAATCTTCTCCCTGAACCAAAGGCCAAACATTTAGTATCACTATTCCAAAATTGTTACCATTATACTGTTTGGCTGCAAGTCTAGAAATAATATAATTTCATAAGAAATTAAGTTAAAGGTTACCAAAAGAACAATGGTGAAATATGTGGTGAATGAGAGACTGCTAAAATACATTGCAAGTGAGAAATTATGCAAAAGAAGCAATACAAAGGATATCAGATAGAGAAATTATGAACAGGAAAAGAAAAAAGTATTACACGGTGGGAGTAGGGGCTAACTAATGGACAGCTCAAGTATTTCATAGCTATCCATGCAATATCAAGAGATCACAAGGAAGAACCTGAGTATGTTAGATAAAACATTTATAGGGGACACAGAGGAAAAGCACATAAGATGAACAAGCATTAATGGTTTTTCATCACTGGAAGAGAAACTGATATCCATTCATCACAGATGTATTGGGCTATTAAAATATTATAACATACTATTCTAACATCTCTTGACATTTGCAGCTTTCACATTCCTGATTTTGGTTATTCACAGGTCAGTTGATCAGTAATTAAATGGGAACTTTTGGAGATTTGCAGAGTACTGTAGAAAGTTACTGACAACCCCTTTAAGTAAAGAAAACTTTTAAAAAATTAGCAAGTCATAAATGCATATGTACTGTATATTATTAGTCATGGGCAGCTAGTGAGTGGCACAGAGTGCCAGCTCTCAAGTCAAGAAGACTCATCTTTCTGAGTTCAAATCTGACTACAGATAGTAATTAGCCATGCATCCCTAGGCTAGTCATTTAACCCTTTCTGACTCAGTTTCCTCATCTGTAAAATGAGCTAGAGAAGAAAATGGTAGTATTTTGCCAAGGAAACTCCAAATAGAGTCACACAGAGTTGAGTATGTCTGAACAACATTAGTCTATTTTATCATTTACTACCATAAGTGTATATATAAATTGGTTATGAACAGTTAAATTTTGCTAAAAATTTCAGTGTGCTAAAGAACCACAGGTTAATTACTCTCAGTATATGATTTTCTACAGTCAAGTGTTTTTCCCCTTGTACTTTTCCTAAGAGAAAGAAATCCATGAAGTTGGTGCAGCTATACCTGCAGCTGCAAAACCTGCATAATGTGTAACTCTCTCTCTCTCTCTCTCTCTCTCTCTCTCTCTCTCTCTCTCTCTCTCTCTCTCAGAAATTTCAACTTTTATGGGTGGTATGATATTTTATTTGTCTTTTGTTAAACATATATGATCAGAATTATTAAAAATAAGGTTTGAGATGATGGTAGAGTTATTTCTTGTTTTTCACATTGATAATGGTCCTATGACCCTGACCCTGCATATTCAAGGGATGACTGAATTTAATTCCAAGATAAAAACATTCATTGAACAAATTGTAAAAAACAAAACAATAACATACTTCCTTGGGACAATACCTAATGTAGAGATGTAGAATTGAGATAATGAATGAAAATTAATTGTGATTTACCTAATTCCAGAAAGTCCTGGATACTAGCGATAATATTAGAAAAATTTAGATCCAAACTAGGAAACATTAAGAGAAACAATTTCTATTTGTTTAAAATACCATTGACGGTGAAACAAAAGCACCTAGGGAGTCTATGTAGTGGATAGAGTATTAGACCTGAAGTCAGGAGGACCTGAGTAAAAGTCTTGCCTTAGATCCTCGCTTGCTATGTGATCCCGGGCAAGTCACTTGACCTGTCAAAACCTCAGTTTCCTTATCTATAAAATGAGGATAATAAAGTACTATCTTTATAAGGTTATAATGAATATCAAATGATACAATAAATGTTACTTTGTACTTCTTAAATGCTAGTTATTATCTCTGTTTTTCCAGTTTTCTTACACTTTGCTCTCCTTCATGAGAGCAGCTAGGTGGCAGTGGATAACCCTAGAGTCTGAAGGACCTGAGTTTAAATGCAGACTCAGAAAATTACTAGTTGTGTGAAAAGTCACTAAACCCTGTTGCCTCAGTCTCTTCATCTGTACAATGAGCTGGAGAAAGAAATGGCAAGTCACTCCTTTGCCAAGAAAACTCCAAATGGAGTCATGAAAAGTTGGGCATAACTGAAACAATTCAAAAACAATTTCTGGTGGTGATGAACTTGCTATCATTTCAATAAGCAAATCTGAACAACTCAGATGATGATGGTGATGATTATCCTTTCCAGCTCTAAATTCTCTGAAAAATAGTAAAAGAAAACATCTCTTATTACATGGTTTTGCTAATTAAATTTAAAGGTGTAAGAGGTAAAAATTAAATGACATAGTACCTAAAAGGCTATTTAAATCAATGTGGTGCTTATCACTGGAAAGGTAGAGAAATCCTTGCTTTGCATATAAGTTAGGCACCTAGAGAAATGGGAGGCTAGTCTTGCCATTAAGTAATAATTACAAAACCTCTCACCTCTGCAGGAACCCAAAAGTACAATATGGAAGAGGGCAAGAGCTGGGCATCTGTGCCAGCCTTGACTCATTTGACAGAAATCATCCCAACACATGGACAGGCTTATTTTTCACACCATTAACTTTTCACCCTCTAGCTAAGTAAAGTGAAAAGTTGAGTATGGATGGAGAGTTTTAGCAACAGTGACAGCCACAGTGGCAGAGCTTGACTGAAGATCCCCTAGATCCTTTACTTTGGTTTTGGCAGTTAAAGGAAGAAGAGATATCAGGTCCTCCCTTGACAAAAGAGCAATGCATAATCATAATATCTTTTTTTTTAATTTTGCAAGGCAAAGGGGTTAAGTGACTTGTCCAAGGTCATACATGTTAATCATAACATCTTAAACCTATGAGGAAGCTTAGAACTTACCAGGTCCAACCAACTCATTTTATAAAAGGGGAACCTGAGGTCCAGGGAATTTTATGGCAAAGTTAAACAAACTCATTTCCTAACTGTTATGCAGGTATATTTTCCACCTTATAAAATTGATAGAAAATTAAATTATTTTATATCTCTCTTCCTTTCTAAATTTTCTTTGGGTATTTTAACTAGATCTAAAGTATACAAAAATATACAAGAACACACATGTAGTTGATGCATGCATTCAACCTAAAAAAATATGATCTTGGATCAATGTGCATATTCCCTTCATCAAGGTAGATTGCAGCACCTACTCTAACCTAGGATAGAATAGGTATGTTAAAGTCATTTCCCAAGACCCAAAAATATACCAGTGCCCATATGCTGGTCATATGCTTCTTGTAATTTAACTAGGATGTTTCTTAGACAAGAATCGATCAACAGGACCATCATCCAAGTCATCTCAAATTTGTTACTACTGCCAGAATGCCATAATAGGTATTAGAAAAGAATTCTAGTAAACTTTGTAGACATGTGTTTTGTTATAATGATTGTTATTATTATTTTTATTATATAGTATTTTAAACTTTGTAAATCAATTTACAATATTGTTGCATTTGAGATAAATAATATGTTTCCATAGAGTAGGTTGGAAATTGAATTAAGCTATTTCAAAGTTCGGTTATGAAAACTGGAGCTAACTCAAACTGAGCTTTGACCAGAAAAATAATCTTAGGCACAGAATGAGTCTTCAGGTTAAAAAAAGTCACTAAATATGGAGAAGCCTCTCAGAGAGAATTTAAGGGCCAGCCTACCTACCAAATGCTTCTCAGACATGCTGAACCCCTAACTCCATGGAAATTATCTCCCTTATCTCTGCAGTTTATCTTTGTAAAGGAACATAAATACTCCAGGAAACTGTGCTCATCATGCCTTCCTGTGTCACTACTTAAAAGTTAGGCAATTGATGCAGCTAGGTGGTGCAGTGGATAGAGCACTGGCCCTGGAGTCAGGAGGACCTGAGTTCAAATCCACCCTCAAACACTTAATAATTACCTAGCTGTGTGGCCTTGAGCAAGTCACTTAACCCCATTGCCTTAAATAAATCAAAGGAAGGAAGGAAGGAAGGAAGGAAGGAAGGAAGGAAGGAAGGAAGGAAGGAAGGAAGGAAGGAAGGAAGGAAGTGCATAAGTTATCCCAAAGTGATTGTCTAAGACAGTTCAGTAAAAATTTCACTGCTTTCCCTAGTCTCCAATAAAGTCTAATTTGATTCACCAAATACTTGAGTGTCCATTCAAAAGACATCACATGCTAGGCATTCTGTGAGCTTTGGAGATGATTAAAATATACAGTTTCTGCCATCAAAAATTTTACACTCCAGTAAGAGTGATAAAATATTGGGCACAAATAATGGTAATGCAATTCAGAAAAGAAAGGTGCAATAAAAATGGAACAAACCATGATGTGCTTATTGGTCAACAATTAGTGACCAGTTCTTGGGCAGGGAGGGAGAGGGAGAGAAATATATAGACAACACATTTTTAAGTTTAATCTTCATTATTAAAATGTTCTCTATTACTCTATTTAATCTAAACAATTAAAACAATTGATTAGACCATTATTTATAGTGATTTGCCCATTTCTGACATATAAAACTGAAATTTTAACATTGAGCTTTCAAAAGTCAGTTTGAGCTGGTTCCACAAACCCCATGCATATATAAGGCAAACCGGAATTCAGAGGAAAAAACGGATCATTTCTGTCTGAGAGATGAGCAGTTTGACTTCTCCTATGTCCTGAACAATCTAAAAGAACCAAAAGACTGGGGCAACTAGGTGGCATAGTGGATAAAGCACCGGCTTTGGAGACAGGAGTACCTGGGTTCAAATCTAGTCTCAGAGACTTAATAATTACCTAGCTGTGTGGCCTTGGGCAAGCCACTTAACCTCGTTTGCCTTGAAAAAAAAACCTAAAAAAAAAAAAAGAACCAAAAGACTATCCAAGATTCATTCTTGGTTTTCATTTTACAATCCTCTCCTTTCCCTGAGGGACAGCTACTTCAATGTCTTTTATAGATTTTTATATATGGTTGGTATGTACTAGAACACAGAGTACACAAACATTCCAAACAAGACATGAAACCGTTGTGAAGCCCTGAATTCATCAAAGGAGCAATGGGCTTGTCTTGGAAGTGCAGAAGCAAGACTCCTACCAAGAGAAAGCAGATTGCTACTTTTGAAACATGGCCTTGGCAACGGAGCTGAAAATATAAAACTACCTTAACTTTGCCAAGGAAAACTGCAATGAAAAGCAACAAATGTTCAGGAGGTTTTCTTGAAAATAGCAACCAGGTATTTCAAGAGCGTAGAAATGCAGTGCTGACCTTAAAAAATCAATAGGTTGAGCCAATGCTCCTTCTATTTACTTGACCAACAAACACTGATTCAAAGAAGTTTCCAAGATAGTAAATACAAATTCCAGCATAAACATGGGTCTTCTCAAGTCCAAACTCATCTCACTACCTACTCCATGCTGTCTTTCTTTCATGTGTGAGGGGTGGGGTTGGGGTTAGAGGGGAGGTGAGGAGGGCAATCAGAGTTAAGTGACTTGACCAGGGTCACACAACTACTAAGTGTCTAAGGATGGATCTGAATTCAAGCCCTCCTAACTCCAGAGTTGGTTATCCATTGCATAACCTAGTTGAACCTCCATATTCTGTTTCTTAAACAATAGCAGAACCAGTAACGGTTCACATGTATTTAGTGCTTTAAGATTTCTATTTAAAAAGATAGCCTGGAATAGTAGTATATATTTATTTAATGCTTTAAGATTTATATGTAAAAATGTAGCCTAAGAGTGGACTCATCTTGGAGCCAGAAAGACCTGAGGGCAAGTCCTGTCTCTGATATGTACAGGTTGTATCTCCCTGGGCAAGTACCTTCTAGACCAAGAACATCAAACTTGCAGCCTTCAGGTCCACATTCTCCCCAGGGTAGCCAGAACCAGATTGGAAATTTAATTGGGAAACATTTACCAAAATAAAAAATGCAAAAAACATAGCTAATAATGTATTTTAAAACAAAGTCAAGACACAACTTACATTGAGTGCCCCCCTTTTCTATCTTAATTTGATCTTTGTTATAGGCAAATCTCTAAGACTTGAGTCTCTAAAACTTAAATTGCAGAAAAAATATTGATCCCAGTCCAGTGTTTTCCCTACTACACCCCATTGCTGCCCTTCTTACTCATTGTTGTTCATTAAAACTAAAACTCAGACATGACAGGGATTAGCCTACCCAGATCAAAGCAATTCTTGGCTCCTAAATGAGAATATTTGTCTAGGTGATGAGAGATGTTTTTCAATTTTAAAAGTCAATCAATTCCTCTTCTCTCCTCATTCCTCAAACATTCCCATCCTGAACCTCGATCAGATAGATAGACCAGGAAGCAGAGTGTGAGCAAAAGGAGTTGGATTTCTTAAGGAATCTTTCCATTGAGCTAAGGATAGTTTGATAAATGCCCCTCCCAGTGATATTTCTAGCTCTAGTGATTTTTCTGGCTCAAAACCAATCACTCAGAATCAAAGCATTCTCTTGCCTAGGAAATGCAGAAGTACAGAATCATAGAATCATGGAACTGCTGAATAAAGGACCCTAGAAATAAATGAGGTCAACCCATCTACAGAATGATTTACTGAAAGATGCTTTCTGACATTTTTTTCTAGATTCTGTGCAGACCCTGCGCTTCCATATGTATTTGTTATCATTTGCTATAATTTTCAAGTATTATTGCTACAATATTCAAGCATTTTCAAGAATTTCAATATATTCAATAAAGTTAAATTCAATAAAAATATTCTACACCTGCAAGCAAAACATGAGGTATACAAAGATGAAATAAGATTTAGTCCCTGTCCTCAAGGAACTAATAATGAAATCATAGGTCTAGGCCTAAAAGAACTCAAAGATCATCTATTTTAGTCCAATTCTCTTATGAATGAGAAAACTGAGACCAAGGGAGTTTACATGATTTGCTCAAGGTCATATAGGTATGTCAGTGACAGAATTTGAACCTTGATTCTCTGATTACCAGATCAATGTTCTTTCTTATAAGATGAGCATACAATAGACATTCTACAAGGTAGAATATAGCATGGAAAAGAGAAAGATATGGTTGAAATGCCATAAAATGTTCAGAAGAGAGAAATTACTTTCAAGTGAAAGGCATCAGGGAAGGCTTCATGGAAGAGGTGGCACCTAAACTAAGCTTTGACAAAAGAGAAGGATTTCATGGATAGATAAGAGGAAGGAGTGTGTTCCAAGTACAGGGAGTGATCTGCATCAAAGCCTGAAAGTCGGAGGGTACAGGAGAAAATTGAAGAGCAGCTAGTAGTCCAGTTAGCCTAAAACAGAAAATATGTAAAAGAGATTGAGTAAAAAAAGAAGGCCAGAAAGATGGGATAGAGGCAAAAAATGAAAGTCAAGGTTAAGGCATTTATATTTTCATATATGTCCCCCAGTATGGTTCCAAATTTCATCTTCAGTTTCATCTCTTTCCACTAAAGGGACAGTAGCCAATTGAGAAGATTCCAAGTGAGAGACAATGAGAGCTACAAGTATGGTGACAATGTGAGAGAACAAAGGTGGCCCAATTGTACTATAAAGGCAGATCTGATAACTTATTGAAGTCAATTTGATAAGTAATTAAAGTTACCAAATCAAAACAAAAAAAGGATTTTGAACAAGGATATAAATCAGGGCATTTAAATGTCTTAGGTGAGGCAGAGCCACCTCATTCTTAGGTACTGGAAAAGAAAAGGGATAGATAAATATACAAGGACTTTTTTTTAATTTTTGCAAGGCAAATGGGGTTAAGTGGCTTGCCCAAGGCCACACAGCTAGGTAATTATTAAGTGTCTGAGGCCAGATTTCAACTCAGGTACTCCTCAATCCAGGGCTGGTGCTCCATCCACTGCCACCTAGCCACCCCTACAAGGCCTTTTTAAAGTATGTTTGGGGGCAACGAGATGGTGCAGTGGATAGAGCATAGGTCCTAGAGTCAAGAGGACCTGAGTTTAAATCCAACCTCGGACTCCTACAAGTTGTATGGCCCTGGGCAAGTCAATCAACCCCAATTGCTCCAAAAGGTAAAGGCTATATTTATAGGTTCTCATTTATCTTGCATCATTGGATATGCCAAAAGTCTTAGTGCAGTTTTAAGCTTTGGGTTGATGTTTCCCTAATGGAAATTCTCTACTGAACTATGTTTGCCAGTGATCTCTTAAAATGAGTGACCTCTACAGAAGGCTAATTTTATGCATTTTATTGTGATTCATACTAACTTCAATTTCAGAAGAGAATAATCCATACTTTTTATGGAAATTTTGATCACCCTAAGTCAGAAAAAACTGGTACTAGCAAACAAGTATGCTTTTTGAAAAAGTCAAATAGCTAATACATGATGAAAACTGGGAACCTAGGTTTTAGAATTTTAGGTTTTAGAACCCAGGTTTTCTGAGCCCTAGAGTGTGTTCTTATAACTTTACAAAGGACCTTTCAAAAAAACTTATAAAATGAGGGAATTGGACTAAATAATCTAGAGGAAATTGAGGGGATTCCCATCATTTCAGGAATGACTGAACAAATTGTGATTTATGAATGTGATGGAGTATTATTGTTCTATAAGAAATCATGAGCAGGGGCAGCTAGGTGGCACAGTGGATAGAGCATTGGCCCTGGAGTAAGGAGTATATGGGTTCAAGTCCAGCCTCAGACACTTAATAATTATCTAGCTGTGTGGCCTTGGGCAAGCCACTTAACCCCATTGCCTTGCCAAAAAAAAAAAAAAACCCTATTAAAAAATAAAAGAAATAATGAGCAGGTGGATTTCAAGTCTTACATGAACTGATGCTGAGTGAAGTGAGCAGAACCAGAAGTCCTGCACACATTAACAGTCACATTGTGTGACTAAAAAAATCTATGATGAACTTGCTCTTCTCAGAAATACAATGATCAGACAATTCCAAAAGACTTGTTATAGAAAATACCACTCACATCCAGAGAAGGAACCATGAAGTTTGAATGCAAACCAAATCTTACTATTTTTCACTTTTTAAAATTTTATTTTTGTTTTTTCTTTCTCATGATTTTTCCCTTCTGTTCTCATTTTTCTATCACAATATGACTAATATGGAAATATGTTTAAAATGACTGGACATGTATAACCTATTTCAGGTTACTTGCTATCTTGGGGAGCAGGAAGGGAAGAAAGGGAGAGGAAAATGTGGGACTCATAATCTTACAAAAATGAATGTTGAAAAGTATATTTACATATAATTGGAAAAAATGAAAAATAAAATAATCTCAAGGGTATCTGCCAGTTCAAGGACAAGGACTTTCATTTTTTGCCTTTACATCCCAAGGTGTTATAGATGTTTAATGATGCTTATCGATAGATGACCCAAGGGAATGAATCTCTAATACTTTGATATAGATACACTGAAAGGGTTGATTTAGAAAGGACAGACTGGTCTTCCACATTACTCCTATATAAAAAAAATGTCTTCAAATCATAGGCCACTTAAATTTCTGAAAAATTTCTGAAAAAATTCTAGAAAATTTTATTAGAGGGAGAGTTTCCATCTATTGGATGGCTCAGAGCCTGGGACTTACTGCTGGTCATACATAAACACACACAAACACAAACACACACACATATGATTAAGACAGAAATTTGGAATAAAGGAGTGAGATGGAGGGTGATACCTTTACTGGGGCTCTGACAAAGGGAATTTTGTTCTCTGACCTTTCCTCTTCCTTTCATTTGTATAAATCCCAAAGATGCCTATGCTAAAGAAAAACCAAGATGCATTCGATTCACATGATATTCATATGGATTTGTTAGTAGAATCTCCCACCTCTAGAATGAGTTAGGATGCAGAGAATTAGGAGTACTTTCTAACTCTAAGTCAGAAAGGTGCTTGGAACTGGAAAAGACAATTCAAAGAAATACTTATGGACTTTGCCTCCAGGGATCAAGATCTTTTGTAATACTTAAGTCTTGATCCCTGGAGGCAAAGCATCTACTAGGAGAAAAAAATAAGTCTGACCATAGCGAATGCCCTGTGAAGAATTTCTCTGTCATGAAGAGAAAAACCATTGGCATATAGTGAGGTCCATATACTGTACAAGCTGTCCCCATCTGTAGCATGCGGATGTCATTGTGTGGTTTGAAAGGAGACAGACTAGACATCTGTAGCATCTTCTGCTCTCTTATGCTTCTCCAAGGGAAACTTTAATTCCTGCCAGGAGAGGAAGTAGGAAGTTGGGACTAGAAGGCTATTATGCTCTTCTTAAAAGAGGTATCAGACTAAAATAATGTTCCCTTAAATTTTATTAATTTAGGGGATAAGGCTTTCAGGTTCAATCTAATTTCTGGTCGATTTATATTTTGGATTGGAGAGGACAATCTAAAGCTTTTTATTCAAGTCTCTTGCTCCTTTCCCACTAAATTCCAATTCCATAATGAACATACAGAGCAATTAGTAAAGAATTCTATTTATCCCGAATAATAGCAAGATAGACATCAGAGAAAGTATACATAGGAGATTATAAACTGGCCATTTCCTTCTCCGGCTCATTTGATAGATGAGGAAACTGAGGCAAACAAGGATAAGTAATTTGTCCATGGTCACAGAGTCAATAAGTGTCTGAGGTCAGATTTGAATTGAAGATGAGTCACTAGCAGAATAGTAAGGTAAAAGGAATTAAGCTTGGTTACTTTGACTGAGAGAACAGAACTAGGATCAAAAATGCAGATTACAGCTCTATGTAATGAAAAACTTCCTATCACTGTTAATTCTCCAAAAAAGAGATGGCCTTCCTGAAGAGGTGATGATGGGTTCTTTCCCATTACAGGTATTTAGGTAAAGGCCAGTTGAGCACCTGTTAGCAATATTGTAGATGAGATTCTTGTTCAGGTTTGCTTTGGGCTAGAAAGTCTCAGAGGGCCATTCCAACTCTAAAATTCTCTGATTCTTTGACTTCTGACTGGAATACCTGAGCATGGTCAGCATTTCACTGAAAAAGAGGCAATCAGGAAATCTATATCCCCCCCAAAAAAAATGTTCATAGTGTTACCTAAACTGCAATTTTGTTTAAGAATTGAAATTGGGAAGGTTCTCAAGAGGTCAATTACTACAGGAGTTAGATTTCAATCTGGATTTCTTGCACTGCCTATGCCAAATTTCTAGCTACCTATGAAATACCTATGTATTGTTGATTAAAACAGCCAATAGCTGAATGTAGTAGCAAAGTGACACAGTAGATAGAATGTTGGGCCTTGAATTCAGGAAGACTCAACTTCATGAGTTCAAAGCTGGCCTCGGACACTTACTTGCTGTGTGACACTGGGCAAATTGCCTAACCAGTGTTTGCCTCGGTTTCCTCACCTGTCAAATAAACTGGAGAAGGAAATGCAAACCACTCCAATAGCTTTGCCAGGAAAACCCCAAATGAGGTCATGGAGAGACAGATACTACCAAAAACACAGCAACATTTAGAAAAGATCTAGGAAAGGTGAGAAGTATAGTAGGAAAAAAGGGAGCCTTATTTCAGGATCCCTGGTCTGATGCAAAAGGAGTGCAGAAATTCAAACTATTAGTGTAGAATGGCTCAGAATGAGAGGGAGATGAAAACACACACAGTTTCAGTAGCTTATTTCTGCTCCCAAACCAACAAAACTCAGAGGAAGCAGCAAACTCCCCACTGTCAGTCATTTCAAACCAACTCTGTTGCCAAGATTAACCAATTAGAACTCAGAATGGCATTGTATTATTCTCTTGCTTTGCCCATTAGTAGTAACAGGAGGACAATAATTCAAAATAATTACATATGTGAAAGGCAGTAATTAACAGTACAAATTAGCTATTAAATGATTCAGAAATTCCAAAGTGAGAAAGTGACCTTTTCCCTTTTTCTCTGGCAGTGACAAATGAGATGCTGATTGGAGAAGAAAACGAATCAGGTAACTCGAATATGATACAGATCTTCACCTTCATATGGGCTCAGGGCCAAGTTAATTAAAAATGGGGTCAGAAGAGTGCATTCCAAGAGCTTCCCAGGTTGCTTTTTTTTTCCCCATACTCACTCTGAAGGGTCACCTTTCTCCCTCAACTCAAGCATGAAGCCTTTGAGAAAGGAAGTAGTTATTGCATTTTGAAGGCTTACTGCCTTGTGCACTTGCTGGTCAGAATATGGATTCATAAACTCATTTCCCCCACCCTAATTGAGAATTACCAGCTGTAAATCCACATACACATGGTTTTCACTGGCTCCTTTAACAAATATGGCTGGTTCCTATGAATAGAGTTTTCATGATTTGGCTTTTAGAGGTTTTCCTTTTGAAAAGCTTGCAAGTTTATGCATGCTAGTCTACCTGCTGAGCAGAATAATCTATAGGAGACTAGATGAAGTGTTAACTATACCATTCTTCCCAATGTGAAATTCTTTCTGGTGCCAGCCTAAAATGCTGTCATCTTATAGTAGATGCCTCATTCCCTTGGAGCAATTGTGTCAAGCTCAAAAAGAAATGGGAGTCACTCAGGCATACATAAAAATCCCTAATGGCAGCATACTGACATAGAAAATCACATATTAATAGTATCTATGTGTTATTGTATTTTTATTTTGGTCAACATTTTCTAATTATATTTTAATTTGATAGGGTGATTGACACCTCTGTTTTAGAGATTCTACACCAATCTTTACAATAATTTACTTTTTCTTCCTAATCATGAAATTTAATGGATAGGCCACCACAACTTTGGGTGTTTTTGTGCAAGCCAAAACATAAAAGAACTTTTTGCAAATTCTCCAGTGCCTCTAGCTGTTGAAGGAGTGAAAACCCAGAATCAGTGACTGATACAAAACAAGAGCAATTCTACTTTTAAGTATAAACAACAGATAAATGTGTCCGGAACATTAGTGCACACATGTCTATAAACCCAGAACCAAAGGAAGTAACACAGCTTCAAGGATTTCCTTTGTGCCAGTGACTGAAAGACCTTTCTCTCTCTCTCTCTCTCTCTCTCTCTCTCTCTCTCTCTCTCTCTCTCTCTCTCTCTCTCTCTCCCTCCCCAAGCTCTGTCTAGAGTTTGAGTTTCACACTTAAAACTGCCTGCTGTACATCCCTTACATTAGGGAGGAAAAATCAATTCATCAAACATTTATTAAGCAGATTTTCAAACCTACTATGATCAAAATCAAGCTTATCATCTCTCTCCAATCCCTTGAAAAAAATCCTGACCTTTCAGCTAACTTCCTTGTTTTTGTTTCTAACCCCACTATCTCCCTAGGCAACCAGGCTTAAAACTTTGGAGATCTTTGACTCCTCCTTTTCCAAGATCTTCCCATCTCAATATCTCTCATAACCCTGCCTTCCTTTCTATTTCATTATGGTGGAAATGTTCATCTCACCATTTCCTTTCATTCAACCTTCTCCCACCTTTGTGGTCTCTGTTCATAAAAAACCCCTTGCATGGTATTTAACAAACCTCCTCCCACTCATATATATTTACCTATTAAGCCTTTCCTGTCCTTTAAAGTCCAATTCAGATAATTTCTTCCACAAACCTTTCCCTGTTAATACCCAGTTCATCTGCCCCCCTTCAATAGTGTCAGTATTTTAGACCTTTTTCCTCTGCATATGAAGGCAAGGAGGTTGTTTTTGTGTGTTTTGTTTTGTCTTGGTTTTTTTTGTCAACTTGCTGTCCCTCACAACAAGATCACTTGCAGGGCAGTTAAGTGACCCAATGGATAGAGCACCAGCCCTGAAGTCAGAAGGACCTGAGTTCTAATTTGGTCTCAGACACTTAATAATTTGGGGTTTTGGTGGGGTTGTTTTTGCAAGGCAATGGGGTTAAGTGATTTACCCAAGGTCCCACAGCTAGGTAATTACTAAGTGTGAGGCCAGATTTGAACTGAGGTCCTCCTGACTCCAGAGCTGGTGCTCTATCCATTGCACACCCAACTGCCCCCCCCAGACACTTAATAATTACTATACATATACATATATATATATATATATATATATATATATATATATATATATATATATATATATATATATATACTTTGGGTAAGAAAAACAAACAAACCAAGATCACTTGCACATGGTAGATGCTCAATAAATGCTTGTCAGACTAGTTACTGCTCAGTATATATTGAAGTCAAATTGGATTCAGAAGAACTTGTTCTGAGAGGGATCTAATTTTCTTTGATAAGCAAAGGAAGGATGGGTGGAGAAGTGTTCCCAGAGCCATAAGATTTAGAGATTGAGGATACCTTAAACATTAGCAGACTCAATCACTTTATCTTCCAATAAAGGAAATAGAGATCCAGGAGAAAAGAGCTTGTCCATCTCCATCAATGGCAGAGCTTGAATTCAAAGCCAGATTCTCTATTTCTTTTTTTATTTTAGGTTTTTTTGCAAGGCAGTGGGGTTAAGTGACTTGCCTAAGGCCACACAGCTAGGTTATTAAGTGTCTGAGGCTGGATTTTAACTCAGGTACTCCTGACTCCAGGGCCAGTGCTCTAACCATTATGCCACCTAGCCACCCTGCAGATCCTCTATTTCTAAACCCTTTTGTGAATACATTTGACTAGTACAACAAAAATAAAAATAACAAATAAAATAAAAAGATGCTTTTAAGCACATACACATTCAGGCTCTTTAGTTAAATAGACATGGACAGGCATTCCTCATGCACAGCTCCTGAAGCTTTAGCCTTTTGCTTGGCAATCACATCATTCCATGAAGGCTTTAGATAGAATTAATCTTAGGACATCATTATCAGCATGGCAGCAAACCCAGTCCCTAGACTACAGGACATTCGCTCCATTTGTTTTTCAGGATAAGTTGTCTAAAATTAAACACAAACATTTAAAAAAGTGACTTCTAAGCTATTCGTCCAATTTTTGTACACTTGATCACGCTTCAGACCCCACAACAGCTCTTTAGCTTTCAAAAGCCAGAATTAGAGCTTGCCACTCTAATGCATTCCACCTGAGATAATAACTCCAGCCAACTGGGGAAGCTGCTAGGTGTCCATCAACCTTCCTTATCTTAACTCCAACAGAAGTGTCCTGAACAAATACTTGTCACTGAAGTGAGGAATGGGAAGCAGAGAGGCCAAGAAGCAAGAGAGTACTTTTAAAAACAACTACGAACACACAATAGGTATCCAGCTTTATACTAGCGAATCTTAATTAAATTCGATATCAAGAATCTGACAAAGGAATGAGCAAGGCCCCTTGAACTTTTCTGGGATTTAACTCAAATGTTTTTAAAAGTCTAGTGTAAGGAGTTTACATTTTATTAGTTACTGCCTTCCTTCTGGTCTCAAAGTACTTGTTCTTATTTCTACATTTGCAAACTATCCTTTTGAGACAACTAGATGGTACAGTAGATAGTGTGCCAGTCTGGGAATCAGAAAGTCTCACTTTCCTGAGTTCAAATCCCACTTCAGATACTTACTAGCTATGTGATCTTGGGCAAGTCACTTATCCCTGTTTTCCTCAGTTTACTCATCTATCAAATGAGCTGGAGAAGGAAATAGTAAACCATTCCAGTATCTTTTCCAAGAAACCCCCAAATGTGGTCATGAAGATTTAGACCCAACTGAACAATAAAAACAAAACTATCCTTTGAAATGGTTCATTGGTTTCTGGGTCCCTTTCAGGCAGTATAGTAAGAGGAGAAAAATGACTTGCCTTGAAGTGAAAAGATCTATGTTCAAATCCTGGATCCATCACTTACAGTCGTGGTCTGCCTGGCTCTAGGCAAGCCCTTTACTCCTGTGACCCTCAGTTATCTCAGCTACAAAATGGTGTTTATATTTCATGCCCTGCCAACTTCAGAATTGTTGAGAGGACCGACGAAGAGAAGAAATGACAAATACTTTATAACCACGAAACTCAATAGAAATGTGAGTTAATTCCTCTCACACAGAAAAAAGCAAGCCCAGAAAAAGTACTGGACTAGTAGTGACTGGAAGACCTAGTTCAAATCCTGCCTCTGGCACCAGACAGGAGTGGGATCTAAGGAAAGTCACTTCACTTTCATAAGCTCAATTTTTTTTCTTCCACAAATTAGGTTTACTATCTGTACATATACCTCACAGGTCTATTGTTGAATTCAAACCTTAAAGTGGTTTTTGTAAGCTTGAAAGGACTATATTCACCTCAGTTACTATTTAAGCAACCAGAGCCCTAAAATAATAGTTTGAGTAGATTGGAAATAGGGGAGAAATTAAACAATTGATCCAGTTTATCAATTTATCTTTTGATAGCATGGTTCAATAGATGCAGCAAGAGATTTAAAGATCTGAGTCTAGTCTTAATTCTTCACCAGCCATTTACTTCTCCAGCCATAGAATGTTAAGAAAGTCAAAAAGTCTGCTTCTTCATCTGTTAAATGGGAGTGATGCCTGCCTATCTATCACACAGAAAAGGTTGTGGTACATAATAAATAATGAAATAAAGGTTGTGCTGGATTAGATTCAGAATCAGAAAGACTACTCACTAATAGTTGCAATTATTTACAGGTAAGTACGAATTATAAGTAAATAGTTGTAAGTACTTGCAAGTAATATTTGAGGGCAGATTTATATACTATACTATATTTATATACTATACTATACTAGTTTGCTTATAAATCCTTGAATACTTTCATAGAGAAGTTATAAAAATAAATTTCCCTCCAGTAAACTTTACTCCTAATTGCTTCAAGTTTCTCAAATTCCAATCTGTCCTCCATTCAACTGTACATGGTTTCCTGTATCCACCTTCACATAAATTCCAGTGGATCCCCCATATTCCTAGAACCAAATAAAAAATGCTTTGACACTTAAAGATCTCACAATCTGATCCTTTATAATCTTTCTGCTCCTCTTAAATTTACTCTATTCCATATACTCTAGGATCCAGCTATATTTGTTGCTCTTCACCATGACCTTCCATTTCTCAACTCCTTTCACCCATTCATTGACTATTTCCTAGAACTAGAATGCTCTCCCTCATCACCTCCAGGCTTCTCTAGCATCCTTCAAAACAAAGATTAAATTCCACCTTCAGTATCTCCCTGTAATGCTAATGTCTTCCTACTAAGATTTCCCTATAATTAGACAGAAAGATATAGATACATAGATAATAATGATGATGATGATGATGATGTTTGTCTTCATTCTCAAAGAATACCATGACATCAGGAAGGTGATGCCATGACAAGCATGTGAATTGGATTTGAGTGAGGGAAGCTATGCTAAGTCACAAGCCTCAATTTCTCTTCCGGAGCCTTCTGGAACCAATGGCCAGATAAATATGAGGATGACTGGAGATGGCCATGGATGTGAAGTAATCAGGGTTAAGTGACTTGCCCAGGGTCACACAGCTAGTCAGTGTCAAGTGTCTAAGGCTTAATTCAAATTCCTGTTCTGATTCCACTGTGCTATTTAGCTGCCCTAGAGAGATGGATGATAGATGGATTGATAGAGGAAGAGAGATAGATAAAAGATAGATGGATGGATGAATAGATAGAGATAGACAGAGATGGATAGATAGATAGATAGATAGATAGATAGATAGATAGATAGATAGATAGATAGATAGATGATAGATGATAGATGATAGATAGATAGATAGATAGATAGATAGATAGATAGATAGATAGATGATAGATAGATAGATCTTATATGTATATAACTGTTCGCATGTTCTCTCCCTGGTTGGAAATGTGAATTCCATGAGGACATGGATCATTGCTTTGTTTTGTTTTTTAATTCCTCAGTGCTTAGAACCATGCCTGGGTCATTTTGTTGTTATTCAAATCATTTCCAATTCAAATTGTGTTCTACTCTTCATGAGTCCAATTGGGGTTTTCTTGACAAATGGAATGACTTGCCATTTTCTTTTCCAACTCATTCTACAACTAAGGAAACTGAGGTCAACAGGCTTAAGGCGTTTACCCATGGTCCCACAGCTAGGATATATGGTTGGATTTGAACTCAGGTCTGCTTATTCTAAATCCAACTCTCTAGCTACTGTGCTACCTAGTTACCCCCCCCCCAGTCTGGCAGCTTAATAAATGCTTATTGACTGTAGAATTATTATTTAAATGTTTTAAAATTATAGTTATGTATGGTGTACTTAGAAGCTATCGAAATAAATAATTCTTGTTAATGGACTCATATAAACATGGACTCCGCACACAAATTAGCATTATAAGGTTGTGTTGATGTGCCTGCTCCAGTCTCCTCTGGGACCTTGCTGAACATAGTTTCACTAGCTCAGAAAGCAACACAATCAAATACTGTATGCAAATACTGATATTTCACATCCCCATAGGCTCACAGTAAATCTATGAGCTTTACCAACTGGATCTGAAGGAATTTATTTCCCTCATCTGCAATCATTGAAATCAGTGGTGTCCAGTGTTTTAGCTCTTCTGGGTCATATTGCCCAACAAAAAAACTTGTCAAGGGCCACATATAGAATTTAATATTTATTTGTGACTAAAATGTAACTCATATTGCCAATGACTATAATAATATAATAACAAAATGTGAGCAGCTAGATGATGTAATGGGTAGAGTACTAGCCCTGAAGGCAGGAAAATGTAAATTCAAATCTGTCCTCAGACACCTGACACTTACTAGATGTGTGACCTTGGACAAATCACTCAACTCTGATTGCCTCACATCCAGGGCACTGCCAATCATCCTGATTCATATCTGGACACTGGACCCAGAGGGCTCTGAAGGAGAAAGTGAGGCTGGTGACTTAACACAGTCTTCACACAAATTTATTTCATGTGCTTGTCATGGCATCACTGCCCTGTCATCATCATGGTCTTCTTTGAGAACAAAGGACAAATATCATAATAAAATGTAATAATGCCACATGAATAGGCTTTGAGAGCCACATGAGACAGGCAGGCCATTGGATTGGACAGAGCAGTTTTAGATATTTGAAATCAACAGTCCTGCCTTCTCTCTCCCAGATGAAATATCCCCAGTCTTTTACTTCTTAACTAATAGTGTCTTGATGTAAAATATCAAATTTATGGATTTGCCATATTTACTAGGAAAAGCTCTGGGATGATTACTTAGATCTTTAAAAAAAAACAGCCTTGGGTGCTTTACTGTTTAAAGCCCTGGTTTCTTCCTGAAGGTTCTAGGAGTCAAGAGGAAACTTGATAACTTGAGAAAGAATATTGTGACTAGGAATGAGGTGACTTGGATTCAAGTTCCAGTTTTGATACTTGCTGACTAGATGATTTCTGGTTTTGATTTTGGTTTTTTTGCAAGGCAATGGGATTAAGTGAGTTGCCCAAGGTCACACAGGTATCTAGGGTTAGATTTGAACTCAGGTCCTCCTAACTCCAGGACTGATGTTCTATCTACTGCATCACCTAGCTGCCCTGATTAGATGATTTGGGGGAAATTACCTAATGACTCTCTCAAGTTTGCAGGTTGATTCTACAGAGGGGTGACTAGGGGTAAAACTATGAGTCTTTACTCCTAACACTATAGCTCAGGGCCCCTATTAGTGTGCTTTTCCTCAAATAGTCAGTCAGTAGATGCAATTAATTCCCTAATAAGCATTTATTATTTCTTAGTCATTTTTAGCCAAGTACTATACCAGACTTTTCAGGGAAAAAAAAGACAAAAAAATGAACCGTGTCCTCAAAGAGTTTACACTCATTTGGTGGAAACCAATGATAAGTAAGCATAAAAATATACAGAATAAATGTTAAAAGCAGTAGATTTAGAGTCAAAGGACTCAGGTTCTGTTATTTTGTGAAACTTTTGTAAAAGTCTCCTAACCTCCCTAACTCATCTTCTTCATCTGTAAAATAAGTTTAGATTACATGACTTTTAAGGTCTCTATAGGTCTAAATCTATGATCCTCTGATTCTAATTTTGAGCAAGTGGGGAGGGTAATGGGCAGAAAACTATCAATTAGGAACCTTACAAAAGTGACATGAGCCTACTCCTAGGGCTTTGCAAACTGTAACATGCTTTATAACTAGGAGATATTAAATTTTCTTGGTTCAAAAACACTCCAAACTCATAGAATTAAGTTTTGTCATTTCTAATTTGAGTTTTTTTTCCAAAGCTGGAAATCCTCTCCATACTTTTTACTGCTATTCTGCAAAGCCCTGAGTTTGACACTTAGCTGAGTAGCATCTGTCTGCAGTATCTAGTGCATGTCTAATTGAAATACAGTCAGTCAATTAAATTGAATTTATGGCAATGCTTAAGCCCAGAAACTACAATTGTCAGTTCAGGGGAGTGAAGTTTCCTTCTATTTCCAAGTTTGAAGGAGCAGACAGGGCTAAATGAAAGTTGTTAAACTGAAGAGGCTTTATAGGGAAATGGTTGATTTCAGAATGTTGTGAACCATTGCAGTCCAGGGCTCTGTGGAAAGTTAATATATCACAATATTTATTTCCAAAGATTCACAAAAGAACTTGCAAAATATGCCCATAAGAGGTCAGTACCTGATGTATCAGAATCCCTTCTTGATTGTTTTAACTGATTCTACCATACTTTGTACTAGTTTACTAGTCCTAATACTAGTACTAGTCCTTTGGGGTCATTTTTTTACATGTGTGCCATTGCAATTAGGACTACTGGTGGCAACACTTCAGCTACTTTGTGGGTCTTCACCAAACATGAAGGAAAGTCAAAGAAGGGTACACTACCTTAGACAAGCAATCATTTAATTTTTCTTAGAATTTCTAGACTTAGGAAACTCTCTATCTCATGGAACATCTCATGACCATCTCCAGTTTTCAAGAAATTCTTCATACTGAGCAGAAATCTGTCTGTCACTTTTACCCTCTGGTATTGGATCTGTCCTTTGGAACCATGTAGAGTAAATATAATCTCTCTTTTACTATTTGAAAACAATAATCAAGTCTACCTAGATAATTATAAGACAGGACAATGAGGCATTTCCCCAGGGCAATGAATTTAGAGAGAACTGTCAGCACTTATGATTCTTTAGCAGCATGGAAACAACAGAGCTTAGCATCTAATTAGCAAGAATAATTAAAATTCACTAACAGATGGCACATTGATTCCTACCTCATCCCGGCACCATACCATTTTCAGTCTTATGCCAGGGACCCAGGTTCTTCTCTTCACAAGTTTCTCTTCCACTTACCCCACACACGCATACCAACACAACTGAAGGTACCTTTCCTATTGCTCACCTGGTCCTTGCCCAATTTCTTAGTTATATCTCCACTCTGTCTTTTCTTCTACAAGCTCAATATTACCAGTTCCTTTGAGCATTGCTCAAAAGTCATTGTTCTCTCATTATTCTACTCCTTTAATATACAAGCTTCAACTTTTCACTGTCCATAAAACATGGTACCTGAAATTATCCATGCTGCTCCATGTATAGTCTGACCAATATAGAGTTCAGTACACCTATCAGCTTCTATTTTTCTCAACCCTGGACCTCTAAAAATTCATCATCATATCACATTAGCTTTTGTGAACCACATGTCACATCTGACTCATATTGAGCTCAGAATTGACTAACATTCCCCCCACCCAATTCTTTTTCAGACGAATATCTGACAGAATTGATCACAACTCTCATTTTTCAAGTTTACATTTAGAACTCAGTGTGATCACAGAGATTCAATAAGTAGAAATTTTTTTTTAAAGAACTTCACTAGGAAGAAAAATTCTGAGGCTATTTTATTTATTGAAATTTTTGTTTCCCCCTTTATTGAGAAACAATCAGGACTCATTACCCCGAGTTTTGAAATTCTGAGTAATTAGCGTTTGAATGATAAATATATCACCTCCAAGTTTTCACACTATAGAGTAATGAGAAAGACAGTCTATAAAGTGGCCAGTTCTCTATAAGTCAACAGATCCATTCACTCTCACAAAAGAGTAGAAAGGGAAGAAAAAATTCCCAGGAAGACAATGTCTTGGTATTTTTAAGATAAATGAAATAAAGAGAATGTTAGATGAATTTAAGCTCTCAATTTCAACTTTAGGGTCATGGGGAATATTCCGTGACTTTGCCACTAGTTTTTAGCATCATAACTTCTCTCTGGGTCTCAGTTTCTTTATCTGTAAAATAAGGAGATTGAATTGAATAACCTCTACAGTTCCACTGAGCTCTAAATCCTATCAATCTCAGTTTCTTCTTTGTTAAAGTAAGGATTACACTTATTCCAGCCTAAACTCATAGAATTGTTATTAAGTAACTGCTTTTCTAAGTATAAAGCACCATATAAATGTATTGTTATTTTTTATAAGATTTAGCTGACAAGGGACTATTAGTTCCAGAGAAGTCTTTTTTTTTAACAAAATAATTAAAGGGGAGAAGAAACTTTTTTTTAAAAAATGTCTTGGATTTTCTTAGATGCCCAAGGGGCTTGCTAATTGTTTCCCCTAGACACCAGATCAAAACAACCAGAGAACTTGATAAAGAAACATAAACAAAAACCATGCACCAGGGAATAACAGAGGCAAACAAAGGAATTTAAAAGATAAAAGATAAAATGAGTTCTCCACTTTTAAGATACCTGCCCAATTAAAACAGAGAATAGTAGTAGAGGTGAGAAAGGGAGTGGAAGAAAAATAATAACTTTTGAAATCCCAGAAGTCTAGATAGCATAAAGCAATAAAAAATAACATTTGAAATAGAGAAGAATACAGTACAAAGAGTTTATATAATGAAAACTGGAAGCTAATATGAAGGGAAGAAGAAGAAAAATAGTACTCTGGACACTCCGGTGCTACTTAGACAATGAAAGTATGAAAACTCAGTACTTGTCTAGGACTCAGTAGTTGGTAAAAAAATGCATGAATGAAAATAAAAATGTTAACTCACCAAATGTTTATCATCTAAGATAGGTTGTCAAATCCTTTCTTAACATCAGACATAAAAAGGCATAAGTTCATTCACTCATAAGAGTAACTTTGAAGCCTGCAAAGTGCTTTCTATTTCTTATTTGACTTGAGCATCATTACTTCCTTCTAGGGTATTGCCATCCCTATTCTAGAGATGATCAAACTGAGTCTTGAGTTAAGTGAATTTCCTGAGTCATAACTGCATATATGAGGTAGAGTCAGAATTAAAACCTGTTTCAAGCCCAGTTAGCACTGTACATTAGCTTGTCCTGAGCTGCTTCCAAAGCAATATTGATTAAACACCTACCATGTGATAATAATACACAAAAAAAGGTACACAAACATGTATCTCTAATGTAAGTCATTATGTTATATCCTTAGAATTCCAACAAAGTTCTATAGATCAGAGTAGGGAGAATCCTTGGCCAAAATAACCAGAGAAGGTTTCGTGGAGAAAGTGACATTTGATTGAATCTTAAAATATGTGCAGGATAATTTATGAGAGAAGGTTCAAAGAGAACAGCATGAAGCAACAAGAAGAGAACAGAGAAACCCAAAATATGTCACAGGTAAGGAATGCAGATTAATTTGATTAGAATGTATTTTTTTGGTATAGAAAAGTCATGGAAGATAAACCTGAATAGGATAAGGTCAGATTGCTGAGCTTTTAGAATCAAAGGTGCTTAAGTTTGGAGCTAAAAGTTTCCATAGAGGGCAACTATTTACAAGTGAGGAAATTGAGACCTAATTCAGTTAAATGACTTGTCCAAGATCACACAGAGATTAAGTAAAAAGAGTGGAAAAATCAGTCATATTGTCTGAATATAGATCCAGCTCTTTTCTGACGAGGTTCCTTCCTTGTTTTCCTATTAGAGGGTTGGACTTCATTGCTTTGAATTTTGAATCTTCCATTCTGCTTTTTTTTTCCTCTTCTTATTTTGTATATAAGTTTAAAATAATTTTTTTAGAAGAGGGTTGGACTTGGTTCCACTAAAGGCTTTCAGAGGAGGAAGAAGAGATGATAACATTAACAAAGCAGCCATATGTGGGATGGGTTGGAGAGAGAGAGAAGAGATATTTAGAAAGCTATTGCAGTAGTCCATTGCCACAAAATAATGGCTGAAGACATTAAACAAAAGAGAAGACACAAGAAATATTGTAAAAGAAGAATGTACAGCACTTAGTAACCCATCAGAAAAGGAAAATAAGGGAGAGGAGGTAAAAGTTAAATGAAATATTGAACCTGACTGATTGAGAGATTGAAGATTCAGCTGTTGATAGTTTTACTTGGGTGAGAATTTGAAAGGAGATAACAGATCAGTTTTGAAAATGATAAATTTATAGCTTTAGAGGTTCATTTATCCAGGTGGAACTATTCTTTAGGCTCACAGAATTAACAATTTAAAGGACATCTAAAACAGCTCCCTCATTTTATAGAGAAGGAAACTGAGTCCCAGGAAAGTTAAGTGATTTGACCAAGGTCATAAAGGTAGTAAATGGCAGGGGTATATATACAGTGTGTAGGGAAGAATTGCACCTCTGATGTAAAGGCTTGCCAAGGGTTTTCAGGGATGACACCCTTGGTGTCTACTTTCACCAAATTCTCATCAGGGGCTCCAAAAAGCTGTAGCATACACAGTGGCCACACCATGGTCATGGTAGATGGGCTAAACCAAGTTGAAGGCAAACATCTGAAGATGTCCCCTAGTAGAATGAGCAGACATAAACAATTTGTTTCAGTGTTCATGAAGGTGGCTAAAGCAGGGGCAATAGAGTTTTTAGACATCAAAGATATCAACTATTAAGTGTCTGAGATCCAATGTGAACTCAAGTCTTCTGTTGACTGCACTATCTGCCTTAATAGATATAATTCAGTTCACTTAGTAAAGTGTGCAATTATCGGTCATCAAATGTCAAAAGGTTGAACAGATAAATTAACGTCTATAGATGGTCTAGAACCCCTATTGTCCCCTTTTCTGCCATGTTGTCACTGCTGGTTCAGAACTGAGGGCTATTGTGAATTTTTTCCATGTTTTGTAGATTACCATGGCCAAAGTGAATGATCTTCTAATAATGATTCTCTCTTCAGATTTAGCTGCTGATCCTTGAACAGCAGGCATGATCTGTTACTGGAACCTTCCTGAATTCTTTTCAGTCAGTCAACAAACATATATTGAATACTAATTATGTCAGACACTTTGTTAAGAGAAAGAGGTACAAAGAAGGGTCAAAACCATAGTCCTAGTCATCAAGAGACATACCATCAAACAACTAAGTACATAGAAAACTATACAGAGTTGAAAGAAGGAAAACACTAGCAGTGATATTGGGTAATGCAGAAAAGGTCTCCTTATAGAAAGTAGAATTTGAGCTGTCATAAATAAAGTTAGAGAATCCAGTAGACAAAAAGAGGAAGAGAGAACCTTTCAGGAAAAGGGAAAATGGAAAGTGGATTATGAAGAACAGCAAAAGGATCAGTGTCATTGAATCACAGAGAACATGGAGGGGAGAAAAGAAGTAGGGGAGATGGAAAAAGTCCAGGTTATGAAGAGTTTTTAAATACCAGTGTGATATAACTATTCTTGGATGTGAGAGGGGGCCATATTTCAGTTTTGTAGAACCTCATAGATGTGTGAGCATTATTCCATGTATGGATAAAACCAAACTCTTTGAATTGTGTCCCTCAGAGCCTGTTTCCTCATAATAATAGTACCTACCTCCTAGAGATGGAGGAAAAACCACAGAATCACAGAACCATAGAATCTGAGAGTTAGAGGGGGACTATCATGTCCAATTCATTCACAAAAAGAATCCCCCTCATAATATACCTAATGATGGACCATCCAGCCTCTACTTAAATACTTCCATGGAGAGAAATCTATGACCTTTCTGAGAAATACTTGTCAAACATTTTATTTTAAAAAAATTTAGGTGGCAATCAGGGTTAAGTGACTAGCCCAGGGTAACAAAGTTAGTAAATTCTGAGGTTGGATTTGAACTCAAGTCTTACTGACTCCAGCAGCAGTGTCACACATAGCTACCTCCACAGATTTTTTTTTTACTATAAGAAACTTGAGAGTTCATCTAAATCCAATGCTCTTATTTTAAGTAGGAGGTAACTGAGACTCACGGTGTTGAGATGGCTTATCAAAAGTCATACATACAGTAAGAGGAAGATGCAAAATTTATCCAAAGGATCTGAAACCAGATCTTATGATTCCAAAGTAAGTATTTTTGCTGCTAAACCACAGTTGTCTCTATTATAGACTTTAGCTATCATTACCACTATCCATAAATGACTGAACTATTCCTCCTCTCCCTGTAATTGCAGAGACACAGGGACTACTTGGGAACTTGGTGAAAATGTTAATTATGCTGGATGAGATGGAACAGAAAGCATCTCAGGAAAAGGTTGTTGCTAATGTTGACTGGCAATAACTTCTTATAAAATAAATTCTGTCTGGATTCCTTTCCTGTGGATCAGAGAGACAAAGGAAGAGAACAGAAACTGTTCTAATAAAATAGAGGTGAGAAAATGATTTGCTGCAGGAATCCATGGTGGAGTGTAACCCCATGCACATAAGACATTATCCTTGACATCACTTTTGCGATGTTTTTTAACTATGGATCTTTTGCTTAAAAACTTCTACTTTGGTTAAATCTGGTCAAAGTGAGGGGAGCTCATGAGCTATGGTGCTAAATGTATGTTGCCCTCCAAAGTGCTGTGAACCTGAAATAGCTTTGAGGGGGTCAACAATTGAGAGGTACAAAGAGATTTTACTTCAATGGCACAGCCTCAGAGAATCCAAGGGCTTCTTTTAATCATGCTGAAGCAACAAAGGAGAACTTCAATGGAAGCCTTGACTGCAGCATAACTAAAAATCCTATTCCCAAAGCAGTTTTCTTCACATCATATCCCTTTGGGATATTTTAGAAAATGTCCTTCATTTACTCTCTGAATAAGAGCATGTGCACTATGTAATTCTCATGTGGTTAACTCATCAAAAACAACTGACAAGTATAATGGCAGGACAGTACCTTCAAAACACATTTAACTTTTTTTCAAGACAAGGCAAAAAAATTATTTTCAAAAGCAATATTATTGTATTCAGAAGAAAACACATTTATAAAGCTGAGCTGCTATGTATGACAAATATGGCATTTATGCTTTCAAAGTGATCTTAGCTCTTCCAATTCTCATAACAGACAAAACAAAATAAGTGAAAAAAAATCTCAATTGAAATCCAGAGGATATTTTCCTAGGATAAAACTTCAATATGCAATGTTGGATGGAAAATCCACCCTAACAAAATTATAGACATTTCGACTGAAAGCAAATTCACATTATGAATCATGCAAACAAGCAAACAAAAAAAAGACAAAACATTAGCAACTCTTGACAAAACAAAAAATCTCAGGTTATAAGAGATCTTAGAGGCTATCAAGTATAAATCCTTCTTCTTGAAGCAAGAATCCTCTCTGTAATATGCTTAACAAGTAGTCCCAAACTTCTTTTGTTTGAACATCTCCATTGAGAGAGCTTAGTTTTATTTGTTAATTTCATGGGAATGAAATTTACTTTTAATTTTTTTGTTTTTAGAATTCCTATTTTGTGATTTAACTTTAAGGGAGTTATTAATTAATTAATAGGTTTTTAGCTGTATGATTAAGCACTGATTTCCCTAAGTTCCATTTTGATTGCATCCAAATAATTTTTGATATCATTATCTTTAATGAAATCATTTATTGTTTTTGTAATTTGTTCTTTAACCATCTACTATTTAAGTATTAAGTATTAGTATTTAGTACTAGTTTTTACTTTCCAATTAAATTTAATCTTTATTTATTTTTTTTTTGCTAGGCAATGGGGTTAAGTGGCTTGCCCAAGGCCACACAGCTAGGTAATTATTAAGTGTCTGAGACCAGATTTGAACCCAGGTACTCCTGACTTCAGGGCCAGTGCTTTATCCACTACACCACCTAGCCACCCCTTTTTTTTATTTTTGGTTAGATTTACCTAGAATTGAAAGGGATAAATTGAGTTCCACTATTATTATAGCTTTACTATGTATTTCTCTATATAATTCCTTTAACTTTTCCTTTAAGAATTTAGACACTATGGCATTTATTGTCTACATATTTTGTATTGATGTTAATTCATCTTCTCTGGTAACTTTCAAAAAACTATGGTTTCCTTGGGTATCTCTTTGTCTAAAAATCATGATTGCAAACAGTCTTTTTTTTCCCCTTTGGTTGAAGAATAGTTGATTTTGCTTGAGGACCTAATTTTAACTCTGTGTGCCTCTTTCTGTTTCAAGTATATTTCTTGTAAACAACATATTGTTGGATTCTGTTTTCTGATCCATTCTGCTGTTCTCTTCAATTTTATGAGTAAGTTTTTCCATTCATATGCACAGTTATAATTGTTAAGTATGTATTTCCTGACCTATTCCTTATCCCTTTTCCTTCTCTGTGTATTCTATCTCTGCTATAAGAGTTTGTTTTACTTAAGATAAATTCTCTCTTAATCTGCTTTCCTCTTATTTCCTCCCCCCCTTCCTTTTTTCCCCCCTTTCTCTCCTGTTTCCCTGCTGAGTGAAATGTATTTCTATGCACAACTCTATAAACAATTCAAATGAAAATGAGTCTTAAATGTCTCCCTCACTACTCCCTACCTTTTCCTCCAAATTTGCATGGAGATCTATTTGTACATCATACTTGTGAGATTATTTTGCCTATCCTTTCTTTACTCTCCTCCTCCCCCAGTGTATTTCTCTTCATCTGTCTTTTCATTTTTCTTTCAAAATCATCAGAGCAGGGGGCAGTTAGTTACAAAAACTAAAAAAAAAAAGGCCAAAGATCATCAGAGCATAACCAAATCATTCCCATACCTTCTATCTAAATAGACTTCCTTTATGTCTCCTGATAATGATAGAGCCCTGAGAAAATATACATATCATCTCAAAATATTAGAATATAAACATTTTATCCTTGTTTAAGCTCTTATTCTTGTTCACTTTTTTATGCTTCTCTTAATTCTTATATAGGAACTTCAAAGTTCCTACATAGATTTGATCTTTTCATCAGACATATTTGGAAGCCCTCTATTTCATTAAAAGTTCATTTTTATGATAAAATTCAGCTTTGTTGAGTAAGTTATTCTTAGCTATAAGTAATGGTGGGATTCAAATAAATTAAAAACTAAGTTCTCTATTCTAATGACTGCTTTAAGTATACAAAAAAGATATATGGAAAGGTAGTTTAATATTTCATTCATTTAGTACTCAAATAGGAACAATAAAAAATATACACAAAACTAAATTTTGTTATATTACTCACAGTAAGCAAATATATCTTTATGGAGTGGAAAGTAGACACATGACCCCAGCTGCCAGTATTGAAACACATTCAGAACCAAAACTCATTCTGCCTATTTTAGCTCTTTTTTTCTTCTGTTTTCATGACTTCCAAAATGGGCAATGAAAATCTGTTTCTGTTGGTTCATTGTGTCCCAGATTCCTACTGATTTCACTGTTTAGGAAACCCAAATGCATTTGTATATCTTGGGGTAATTTGGGGCATAACACAAAGTGGAAACAAATGACAGCTGGTCACCCTCTAGTAGTTTGGTACTTTTTCTCTTTATATTATGTTTGTTGACTGAAGTAACAAAAATGAGGGAATTAAAATGTAGCATTTCATCAAAGGTATAATCAGTTTTAAGAACTGAATAAATATTACAAGCATAGTTCTGTCAATTTTTTTTCACCTATGGATGGAATGAACATTACTATAAGCACTTAGAAAACATTGTTGCAAAGGTAAATGTTACAAAAGAGTAAGGAATGTAAATTTGTGATTTTTGACATTGGACAGTGTTCAGGGCAGGGCTTAAAGAGAACCTTGATTCCAAGTACCATTTTAACAATCTGTTTGCCTAACTCAACCTAAAATTGGGTATCGATTCTGCCAAACCAGTGAGTACAGACTGAATTCCACCACTAGCCGTAAGTTTTGTATTACTTGCCTTCTGAAATACTTTATTCCAAGTTCGTTACTTCCTTAGAGGACTGCTAAATCATGTGTGATCCTAACAGTGGCTTCTCGAAAACTGAATTCTTTCTTTCTAACTGTTAACAATATTTTCTTTGATCTGGATGCTTTGGTCTTTGATGATAATATGCATGAAAGGCTTTATTTTGTGATTTCAGGAAGTGATTGTCTGAGCTGGGTTGGGTTTTTTTTTTTTTTTGACCTCTTGGGTAGTACTAAGGTAGTATGTTATTGTAGAACCCTTGAGAACAGTCTGGAGATCTGTAAGCTTTTCACTTCATGGAGAGGTGTGATCCATTCCTAACCTGAATTTGAATCTGAAATATTCCTTTTGGCTATTCCTGATTGGAAGTTCCAGAGGATTATTGGCTCAACTGAGGTTAAAAAAAAAAAACACTGGCTCTGAATGACAGAACTACAGGCTGTCCTTTGGTATAGAATCCCAGCCCTCACTTTCTGTTTACTCTTCAAGTCATATAATGACTATTTGTTTCTGTACACACTCCTAATTCAGTACATAGTATTTTCTTCATAACTAACATTTATATAGCGTTTAAAATGAGCCAGACACTGTGCTAAGTGCTTTACATTTATTATGTCACTTAATTTTTACAGCAACCCTAGTACCATTATTAAATGCATTTTTGCAGATGAGGAAACTGTGGCAAACAGAGGTTAAGTGACTTGCCCTGGATCACACAGCTAGTAAAAGTCTGAAGCCAAATTCAAACTTGGATCTTCCTAATTCCAAATCTTGCGCTTTATCCATTTTGCTACCTTGACACCTGCTATTGTTCATCATCCTGAGACCGGATTTGAACCCAGGTACTCCCCTTCAATTCTGTCCTGGATCTGTGACCTAGAACCAAGTGACAAGTTGTCAGTGGCACACATTCCAACAACTTGCACAAGGTCAAGTTCTTCTTGGGACCTCTTTTTGCCTTAATGCAAAACCTCAATTGCTACCTATTAGAATCCTCCTTATGTTACATTCCCTTTCAAGCCTTATCCCTAGTATACCCAGACCTCTTCATCAGTCTTCCTTTGCTGTCCCAAGCTGGTAAAATAACTCACTGTGATTACTTCTTGGATTTCCTGGTCAGGACTTGATCTGATATATTTTCTAAATCTTTGTAAGAGAGCGGTATAGAAACTGGTCTTTATTTTTTTCCTGATACTCTGCCATTGTGGTTCTGCCTCAAAATATTTTTAGAGTATTTAGAGCTACAAAAGTCCTTTAAGATCATCTGATTCAAGTCCCTCATTTCATAAATGAGAAAACTAAACTAAGACTCAGAGAATGAAAAAGACATGCTAAGGTTAAAAAAATATTGAATTGCTGACCCTAGAGTCACAAAAGATTTCCAGGACTTTTGCTACTATACCATGTTAGTTCAATTAAAGATCAGACTATGAAATACCAGGAGGACCCTAAGGAATAATATTTTGGAAATCATATATCATAAAATTGAGATTCCCTGAAAGTTCTTTAATTCCTTCTGCCTCCCTAATTTCACAGATTACAAATAATTTTTATAACTGAGTAGTACACTGGTATTTGTTGAATTCATTTCACATAATATTAGAGCTAAAAGTGTCATTGAGAAATATCTACCACCAAACTTCCTAATTTTTCAAATAAGTAAATGGAATCTAGGGGATGTGAAGTGCTTTGCTCAATATCACACAGTGACACAATGATGAAGGCAAGACTCAAATTCATGTTCCATTATAACTAAATACCATTCAAGTTGATGTTGATGATGATGATAGTTAGCATTTCTATGGAAACTAAAGGTTTATAAACACAGGAATAGTATTTGTGTAGGCTGAAGAAATTTGGTCATGCCCTAGGGATCATCTATAAATTAGCAAAGCAATCTTGAGCCTGAATTTTTCCAGAAACAGGATCCATCATGGCATTCCTGGAAAATCCATGAGGAGAAACTCTAGATATAGTGGGACGGGGACTTCTTTGGCTTTTACTTTTGCCTCCTTTCCCCTTGTCTTTGTCTGGAAGAATGTCTTGTAAGCTTTGAAGTTTTTAGAAGATTTCAGTTTTCTTGTCTTTCTTGTCTTTTCACAGGCATCCTAAAATCATCCCCCAGAAGAGCAACAGCCAGTTGCAATAAGCCAAGAATAGATTGATTCATAGCTTTAACTTCCAGCCACAAGGAAGTATGAGTATTCCCTTGTTGTGAGGAATATGAGGATGTTTAGGTTCCACAAGAATGTGAAGGGAGGATTGTTAGTTTACATTACAAAGACTGGGCTCTGCCTGTATTGTTGCCTATGGACAAGGTACTGAGTTAAAATCAGAAGTCTTAGTCTCCATCTGATCAAAAACTGATGAGATTGCCCCACCAGTTTTTAAATTAACCTGTAGTCTTGACCTTCTCCTTCGTGCAAGCTCTAGGAGATAGCTGTTCTTGCTAATTAGTATAATGAGCAGGGTAGGGCATTTTAGGATTTCCTCAACCCTCTCTCCCACCTTGAGAGGTGTAACATTTTTGATAAGATATCTTAATAAAAAAAGCCATTTTGATAACTCTGGATTAAGTATTCATGAGTCATTTTTAAAAATTTGGGGGCTTCCTCCAGATATTAATGCAAATCTCTTTTCCTGGTACTTTCCCAGAAGAACACAAGAAAACAATGTGCACAAATGGCTGGATTTCAAGCCTACTTTCTTGGGGTTCTCTGCAGAGAATTATATATCTCAGAGATTCCTGGGAAGATTGGCCTGGGTTTGGGGCTGAGAGTGATTTAAATGTCTGGGGTAAAACCTGAAGTAAGGAGTGATCTCTAGGGTGGTGGTGGTGGCCTGACTGGCTGAGAAGTCCTCCAGGTGGGAGATCTATCCTGAAGGAGAGGCCAGAGAATAATAGGGTGCCTTGAAGGGAGGGAGGGAGATTTGGGTTCCCTCTCCAGGAATTTCCCCAAAAACCTTAAAGGGGGAAGATTGCCTCCAGACTTGGGGGGGCAAGGGAGCCATGTGGTTAGAAACCAGAAGAAAGGAAGCCAATTGGATCCAGTGTGCTATATGAGTGAGTTTGAATGTTCCTGTGAAGGTGTGTATGTTTGTTCTATGTCCTGTCTTGTGTGAGTGCTCTGGGTTAGTTATATCTGGGTCTGGGGACCCCATCTAAGTTTTAAACTGGGGGAGCTGGGAATTGGACCAAGATGTTTCAGAAGGTAGGGGAGGAGGAAGTAAGTGTGCAGCATCCCCCCCTCCAGTGGAGATCAGCCCCTCCCTCACTGAGCTGGTGGTAACTATGCTGGTGTACAGTAAAAGAGAAAGGGGGAGAGAGATTCTTAAGGAGAAAAAGCTGTGGTTCTGGGAGAGTTTAAGAGTTAAGGAAAAGATTGAGAAGTTATAGGAGGGAAGATTTCTTATTCTTCTGACTGTCTGGGAAAGATCCCATGTTTTCTCCCTGGGTTGGGGGAAGGGGATGGTGGGTTGGACACATGGTGGTCTTGATCCCATCTACCATCTTGTTAAGACTTGAACTCTGGGGCGGCTAGGTGGAACAGTGGATAAAGCATCAGCCCTGGAGTCAGGAGTACCTGGATTCAAATCCAATCTCAGGCGCTTAATAATTACCTAGCCGTGCGGCCTTGGGCAAGCCACTTAACCCTGTTTGCCTTGCAAAAACTTAAAAAAAAAACTTGAACTCTAAACTGAGCTCAGCTGAGGAGTGCCCCATCTGCCTTTGTGTGTAGGAGTGGGGGGATGAGGAATTTAAAGTGCTTAAGTCTTAAAGGGAAACAGTCCCTGCCACAGGTGGGATATGTGATTGGGAAAGGAAGAAAATATAAAATCCAGGTATTAGGAGTCACATTTATTGAAAGGAAATCATGTTTAATGAATGTCCCTGCTCTGGCCATATGGACTAAAAGTTAAAACTCTCATTGTTTTTGTGGGGTTTTTTGTAAGTGGCTTGCCCAAAGGCCACACGGCTAAGTAATTATTAAGCGTCTGAGACGGGATTTGAACCCAGGTACGGGATTTGAACCCAGGTACGGGATTTGAACCCAGGTACTTCTGACTCCAGGGCCAGTGCTTTATCCACTAAGCCACCTAGCCACCCCTCTCATTGTTTTTAAGCTTTCTAAACTGGAGTTTTGGGAATCACTGTGAGGGTTTTAAAAGAGGGGAATTAGTGTTGTTACATTCTGATAATTTACACAGAATGGGAGGAATTAAATGATCTAGATTGTTAAAGTGGTTTGGGATTTTAAACTCTATTGTAACACCTTTGAGTTAAAGGAAAGTGTTACTAAGAAGAAAAATACATAATTATGTTATCAGGGATATTTACTGATTTCTTTTGGGAAAAAGTTAATTCCTTTTAATGTTAAATTTAATAATGATAACAATAGTATTTTTATGTTGACTGGAGTTTTTGGAATGTGAGAGCTGTATTCCCTGTACAAGGTAGCTCTAAAGCTTGTATTAAACTAAACTGTTGGAAAGTTTAGTTGTATAGTTCATAGCAAACTAGATGGACAGAGGTTTCATCTAATGATTTAATCCTTTGCTATTGCATTAACCATGGCATAAATGAGAATTGAATTGGGGTTTTAAACATAATATATATGATACTGGATTCTTGGAGAATCTGGGTAAACTAATGTGGGAGGCTCTGACTGATAAATAGCAATTGTGTGGTCCCACTGTAAAGTAACTTACTGATGAGTAAAATGTTTATCAGTTATTTGTTATTCTTCTGTAACTGGAAAGAGATTATATTTGCAATGTTTGGTTATCTATTGTGAATATATAAGCTATTTAAATACTGTAATGTTAAAGCCTGGGATTAACATGTGATTGCTTTGAGGGGAGTAAGGGAAATATCAAAAATTTTGATGACTTTTGGGATAGATCTGTGGGTTCATGAATAATATAATAATGGAAGGATTGCTTTGTACAATCTAGTAATTTGTGTGTTATTCTTATTGCTGTTTTGTTATATTGGAATTAATAACACATGTTGGAAATTTAAAGTCACCTAAGATGTTCTAATGGTTTTAAAGAATTCTGAAAGTAATTTGTATGTTAGGGTGCAGCTAGTTGGAGCAGTGGATAGAGCACTGGTCCTGGAGTCAGGAAGATCTGAGTTCAAATGTGACCTCACACTTAATAAATACCTAGCTGTATGACCTTGGGCAAGTCACTTAACCCCACAGCCTTGAAAAAAAATTGTATGTTAAGGATGGCTAGTACCTAAACAAGTTTATGAATGGAAGTTTCTAGCTATATATGTGAATTGGGAATAGTCCAGAGATATAGATATATATCTATATCTATAACTATATATCTATAACTAGATATACTAGATATATAGTTATAGATATAGATATCTATGCATGTATGTATGTATGTATGTATATATATATACATATATATATGTATATATATATATGTATATATATATATATATATATTCCAAAGCTGTGGTTGTTTGCTTTGAAGTAAAAGCACCTACATAATATGAGCTTAATTGTTATGTGAGAATTTAGGAGATGATTGGCAATCTCCTGGCCAAAGGAGATATTTATTTGTTGTAAAATAAAACAGTCTAGAAGGAGAGCTCCCTAGCCAAGGGGAACCTGATACACCATCATTATATAGAGATAGAGTGGATATGATTTCAGACAAAAGCACATGAATCTAGAGATCAGAGGCCTCGAGTAAGAGGTAGGAGAGGCATGTAGGACCAGTCAAAGTTAGAATTCCTGGTTTTAGGAAGGACCCAGGAAGGACATTTAGAGTTTCAGGTAGGGATTTCATTAAATGGGACCCCATTAAGACTATAATTGGAATTTAGTAATTGGACTCACTTGAAATTCTAATTAGGTAAAACAACTATTTTTAGATCATGGGACTTTTAATCAATTTTATCTTTTTATATCAGATACCAGGATGGTCAGCAAAAAGAAAGTGTTGATGGATCAATGTGTTGATCTTGGAGCCAAGGAAGCAAATGGACTGAAGATGTTAGGTGATAGGGATGTACAGTCAAAGGAGCGGCCTTTCAGTACAGTCTGAGGTTGGACCCTTTGGACTTGACTTTCCCCTAAGTGACATTTGGATAATATCTCACCTGGGAGAATAAATTTGACCTAAGACATTTGACTATCCACATGACCTCTGCCTGAACACTAACATTCAGTGATTATATCTATAAAGAAATTTTTCTTTGATTTCCTGGATCTTTATAGCAGCTAAACAAACCAGAAAAAAAGAAGTTTTAAGTGAATTGGATTTAATAGTCAAATAGGTAAGGTATGTGACTCTGACACCTGCTGTCAGTTACATGCTAAGATAGGAATTGAGTTTCCTTTATTTTTTATGTTAGAGGGTATATTTAGGTAAGAATGGGAAATTCTTAGGATAATTACAGTTTCAAAGTCTGGTTTATGGAAAGAAATTTGAGTCAGATTAGTACATCAGAAAAAGGAAAATCTATGGTATATTTGGGAATATTTTAGAAAAAATCATTTTGGTTAAGGATGCTTGAGTCATTATTATAATGAGAGCAAAATGTTAAAAAATGTATATGTTACAAGCTTAAGTTAATGTAATTCTCAGTGGAGTTTACTCACATAGTGAGACAGTTATGGAAGGTTATTGTTTAAAGTGAAGTATGTATGTCAATATGACAGTGAATAAGGCAAAATGTAATTTGTAATAAGCTCCAGAATCATTGTTTTGTGATGAAAACATGTATTTTGATCTGAGTAAAATGTTAAGCAATTTCTTCAATAGAAGACAAGGCCTCAACAAGTCACCCAAGCTGGAGAGGACCTTTTGGAACAGATTCAGAAGATGCAGACAGACATTGGATGTTTCGAGGGGACCAGTTCATCTCCACCATCCCTTACCTATGTGTACATTGTGTAGTCAGGGGGTCTGTACCTGGGGTACTCCCCCTTGATTCTATAAGTGTGACATCCCTACTTATGCCCCCTTCTTATGGAAAGGAGGAGGAGAGACAGGGTGAAGATGTTCTCCATTGAGAGAAAAGGAGGTCAAGATTATTGGGTGGCATGATTATATATCCTACATGAGTAAGGAGGGTCCTATCTCTGATTTAGACAATGGGGTATTAGTAATGGTGAGAGGAGAATCTGGCTGATAGAAATCGTTGTCCAGTCTTGTGGTGTGACTGTTGGACTTGTGGTCCACAGCAGTCAGAAAATTTGACCTTGGGTGCCAGTCCCCCTGAGTCTGGGCTAGATTCTCAGTTCCTGGTCAGAGGGGCCCTGAGGCATAATTCTGGTCCAGAGGAGAGAAACACCATATGACTGAGTCAGTTCAAGGTGACTATGGTTTATACCAGTCTAGATAGGATATTTTCCTGGGGAGTAGCAAATATCTGTAGACTTATGTCTGGAAGCATGGTATACAATTCTGGACTGTACAATTTATAGAGATAGATGGACTGAGACTCATGTGAGATGTACTGATGCTACCTGGATCCTTTGCTCAGGATGCATTAAGGTAAAGAAAATTGTGATAACCATTGCACATAACCATCTGCACATACCCATCTAGACTTATGGGCCTGCTATGGGCACAGGATGGGAGTTCAGGCTAGGGAAACCCAATTTCTATCCTGATTAGATTCTAAACTGTAGTGGAAGAATTACAAATTAGAGAGCTAGAGCCCTGGACTTGCTGGCTGGCTAAGCCATGCAAAAAAGAGAAAGAGTTATTCAACACAGAGTTGTATTAGACAATCTGTCAATTGGAGAAGGAGGATTTTGCGGTAAATTGAATCTATCAAGTTGCTACCTAAAGATAGATGACAATAGTCAAATAGTAAAAGACATCAGAAAGTTGGCATGTGCTCCCCCCATGAACCTGGAAAATAGGATGGGTCCATGTCTCTGGTAATGAGGAAGTAAAAATCTTGATAGAAGAATAAGTCAGTAGTTATGTCAATGACAAGGATTGTGATTGAAGAAAGAAATCACTATTAAGGTATGGAACCCCAAATTCTTATTATAAAAGAAAAGGGGGGGATTGTGAAGAATATGTAGATGTTTGGGTTCCGCGAGAATGTGAAGGGAGGATTGTTAGTTTACATTACAAAGACTGGGCTCTGCCTATATTGTTGCCTATGGGAAGATACTGAGTTAAAGTCAAAAGACAGCTTCCATCTGATCAAAAAACTCATGAGATTGGCTCACAAATTTTAAAGTTGACCTGGAGTCTTTTTTGGGGGCAAGGCAATGTGGTTAAGTGACTTGCCCAAGGTCACACAGCTAGATAATTATTTAGTGTCTGAGGTCACATTTGAACTCAGGTCCTTCTGATTCCAGGGCCAGTGCTCTATTCACTCTGCCTCCTAGCTGCCCTTACCTGATGTCTTGACATTCTCCTTTGCTCATGCTCAAGGAGATAGCTGCTCTTGCTCATTAGTATAATGAGCAGGGGGAAATGTACGATGATTAATGTATTGATTAGATTGTGACCCCAGCCTATGATTGGCATGAGGGGACAGGAACAAGGTCTTTCAAAGATCATA
Source organism: Macrotis lagotis (assembly GCF_037893015.1). Taxonomy (NCBI): domain Eukaryota; kingdom Metazoa; phylum Chordata; class Mammalia; order Peramelemorphia; family Peramelidae; genus Macrotis; species Macrotis lagotis. Next base: position 92,123,785 of record NC_133661.1, read on the forward strand.
AAAGACTTTGCATTTTGGAATTTCCTTGCCCCTCCCTCCTACCTTGAGAGGTGTGCCATTTTGTTAAGATATCTTAATAAAAAAACCATTTTAATCACTCTGGACTAAGTATTCACAAGCCATTTGTAACACTTGTATTCTATATATTTTGTTGGGAGAGTTTCATAGACTTGGAGAGAAATGTTTATGTCATCTGTACTTACTATATATATATATATACCACCTTGGTAAATATTCCTTTCTAAAAACTAATTGAGTGTTATTAGTTATAGGGAAAACTCACTAGAATGGGAACTTAAGCCAATAGCATTAGTTAATATTCCTGAGGGTATCTCAACATCCTAGGTAGCATATGGAACTAGCCTAACTCTGAGAATTCTCCCTGAGAGTGTCCATGTGACTGGAAGAATCTCACTGCATTATAGTATTCACAACTAAATGGGGAAATAAGCATTAACTTAATCTGAAAGTGCTGTAGACAATGCATGAACCTGTCAAGAACAAATTCAGGCTGGTATAGACTCAATGGCACCCAGTAATTCACAGACAGCTTGCTATTCCATGACCTTTATTCTATTCCAAAAGGCAGCAGTCACAGTAAATCTTCACAAATTGCAATGTGAACAAAACCCTGTCGAGACAAAGACTATCACTTTTCAGTTTCTATCCAACTTGGTGTAATCTGTCCTCATGAGAGAAATTCAAATGCCACTGACCTTCCTTTCTTGTTTCTATCTTTGGACAAATATTAATTTTGTCAGAGCTTTCCACATGTTCCTTCCCAATGAAATTCTATTCCAATGCTTCACTGTAGCAAGGAAATAAATACTGGTATTTTTTTAAAGTACCACTGATGCTTTTTATTTTTACCATAGTCATTTCTAAGACTTATATACCCTACTCCATAGAATTCTGCCTAAAAAGAAAATACTAACACAGCAACCTTGTCTGACAGCATCAAACAATCAGGAGGAATTTATTAAGGTAAGTGCTTAGATAAAGGAAAAATAAGACAAAAAAAGTTAATCCTTACCCTCAAGGGACTAACATTCTACAACTAATATTCCACAACTGAAATACTCCACCTCTCTATTGAATGCTCCATTGTCTGTGTGCAGGGACTGAGTTGAGTCTGTGAGACTGGATTTTTAACTTACTTCTTTTTCATTTACAGAAACATGAGTTTTAATGGAACAAGCACTTCAGTTCCTTGTTAAAATATTGTGCCATGAGATTGCCTCTATTACACATTACTGTAAGCCTTCTGTATGTATGATATAGCTTAGTTCATTATGAATCAGTTTATACAATATAAATTATCTATGAATACAGTTTAACTTATATAACTTAATTCATCAGTAAACTTGACTTTAATTTCTAGAAAAACCCTAAAACCCTCCATGTAGGCAACTTACACCTCCAGTTCAACAGAGCCTGTGCTGCCTTCTCATGGTGACTTCAAACTGTTCCTCAACATGTGAGGCATCTAAGAGATAGGTAGTGAAGATCTGGAAAAGGAAGGGATAACTACAAAAACAAAAAACAAAAACCCAGAATAGATTCAGATGCCAAACTGACTAAATTTCCTTGCTGGACAAATAATTGATCAGTCAAAGAAATGGTGTGGACATAGTTTACCTCTATTTTACAAAGCATTTGTCAAAATTTCTCATCTTATTTTATGGACAAGATGGAGAGACCTGACTACATAAGAGTACTGATAATAGTGCACTGAGTGAGAACGTGAGGTCAACTAAATAAAACAATATTTTTTATTTTATTTTTTTAATAAAACATAATTTAACAGGAATAAACAAATATTTTTATATTTGAGCTCCAGAAATATCTTAATTGACTCCACAGTACAAGATGGGGGAGATGGGCAGGAGTTTGCCTGGGAAAATGCCTGAAGAAGGAGGTGTTTAGTGACCTGCAGGCTCAAAATGTCAACTATATTATGTGACAGCCAAGAAAGCAAATTCCATCTTAGACTAAGGTAAGTGAGAAATAGCTCCGAAGAGCAAGGAGCCAATGGTATTGCTGAACTTGGTCCCAGTCAAACCACATTTGAAGTGCTGTTCTTTTCTCCAGTAATTACATTTTAGGAAACATACTGATAAGTTCAAGAATTTTGAGAAAAAATTGGCAGAGTCTTCAATCCATATGAGCATTGTCTAAACTACAGTGTCCTTATACTATGGTGTACATGGACTAAATTCAACCCATTGCCTGTTTCTGTAAAAATAATATAAAAATATAAAAACAGGTGTTGGGCTAGATTAGGCCCATAGGCTATCATTTTATGACCCCTGATCTAAGGGAAAAAAAAGAATAGTAGTTGGTTGCAAGAAAAAGCTATTGTCAGGTAATTGAGAGGTTGTCATGTGGCAATTGTTAACTTTTACCCTAGAGAGCAGAATTAGGAGTAATGGATAGATGTAACAAAAGGTAAAACATGGGCTTAATATAAAGAAAAGCTTTTTTTACAGAGCACACCAAAAAGGGTAATGGAACTGATTTGGAAAGTGGTGAGTTCCCAGTCACCAGATGTCTTCAAGCAAAGGATAGAAGACCATTTGGAGTTTATTGTAAAGGGGAATTCTTTTTCAGGTAAGGGTTAATCTAAATGGCCCACAAATTGCTTTGATACAAATTTTGGTCTGGGTGATTTCATGTTTTATTAGAGATTCTTTAAGAATAGCCATTGAATAATGGGAAGCCATTGAATAATGGAAATAAGATAAGTCTTGATATGGGAAAATTTGATTCAGAGTTCCAAGTATACTCTTAATTCATTGTGTGACCTTGGGCAGGAGGCTTCATTTGCTAGCTAGCAATTCCATTAAATGAGCTCTAAAGTGACCTCACTTGAAAATTCTTGATTCTAGGAAGCACTGACCTTAAATATTCTTAATTTATTTAATGAAATGTACTAGTAGAATGTTCATGCCTTTGGATGTCTTTTCCTACTTTAATTTCTATTACATTTTAATTAGGTAAATCCAATGCTAACTTCTTCTCATAGTCCTCCTAGGCAATGGTCTCCAAACATGTGCATGTACCTCAAGGGATATTCAGAACAAGTGACTGGGGTATAAGAAGAAAATATTTAAACTATATTTATTTCCATTTAAAGTAATAAAAATTGGCTTTACTAATATTCCGAATAAATTCTAAATTCTCTCACTCATTTGTTCAGTTTTGATGTTTTGAGATATACAACAGCTTACTATCCCTTGAGTTTTCCACCAGTTTTCACTTTTTCATTATTCATAGAAAACTCTTCATCCTACAATATGAACTCATCCCTGAACATCTCTTTTACTTTGTGTCCTTGAGACTTTTCCCTTTGATTAGTGGATGGGAAGTTCATAACCTCCACTTATGAAGGGGGCCCAAGCAAGTCATCTCTTCATCTCTCACTCAGTTAGTTTTACTGATTTTTCCATTACTTTCCATTACTTCAACACCTTCCTTCTCACCATTTTTTCAACTCCCTTTTGCATGTTGTCTTTCCCCATTAGATTGTAAGTTTCTTGAAAGAAGGGACTTTCTTTTTCACATTTGTAGTTCCCGCCCTTAGTATAGTGTCTGGTATATGGCAGGTACTTCATCAATGTCTATTATCTATTAGTATATAATTTGAATTAAACTGATCCTCATAAATTAGATAAGGGCTTAAAAATATTCTTGCAGATGAACTGGGGTTTAAAGATAATGCTAATAAAGCAAGCATAAGTGAACAGCAAAGAAATAGGAAAGTTGCCATTTCTGGTGATTGATGACTGATTGTTGTCCTTTGAAATTGAAGAAGACCATGTCATCATATGAATGATGACATGACTTGTACATTATGCTGATCATATGCTTCTCACTACCACTTCCAGAACCATCTTCACCCTATGGCTTGTTATAATAGGAGACAGGACTTCTAGTGATAGTCTGAACCCAGTGGGAGATTGTGGCTTTTTTAGATGATATCCTTCCCATGATACAGTGTTGCTGTAATATTTGAACCCAGGTAATATTTGAAAGGTAATATTTGAAGGTAATATTTGAGAGAACAAGAGAAATACAAGATAGGTAGAAGATAAGACTTAGATGGAAGAAAAAATATGTGAGAAATTGAAATTCAAACAAAAGGTCCAAATAGGAATCTTAAAAAATCCCAAAGGCTTTGTGCCAGTGTCTTTTTATAGATTCATGAGACTTCAGAACCATTTCTTGAAACTAGAGACAGCAAAAAAAAACACACATGAAGCCCTTTTTTCTTCCTCTCATTTACGTTGTTCTCCCTTGAAGTTTCTTTATGTTACTTCTAAAATTTAGTGAACAAAATTAAACATAATTAGAATTTGATATGCTCAGCTGAGGAACCTAGAAACACTTTGAATAGCATACTGGCCTGGAGTTAGGAAAATTGGTTCAAATCTGGCTTCAGATATTCACTAGATCTGTGATGCTGAGCAAGTGACTTAACCTCTAGTTTGCCTCAGTTTCCTCAATGACAAAATGGGAATAATAACAGTGCCTACCTCCCAGGGTTGTGAAAATCAAATGAGGTAGGATTTACAAAGTATAGTATGAGGCTTGGCATCTACACACACACACACACACACATCACATATATATATACATATATATATATTTTATATATATATATATATATATACATATATATGTATGTATATATATATGACACAGCCCTTTTTGAAAAATTTGGGGCCTAAAAACTGGGAGTATTTTATACAACGGTTGTAATTTTTTTTAACTTGCATTTCTAGCTTTTTTGCACTTGTCTTTGCACTCACTGTTTCATATTTGCTACTAGTGTATTAGCTTATGTTTTGCTATGTTCCACCCAAAAATAACTCAGAAAAGATTTTTGTCCAGTGCTGAATTCAAGTTCAAAGTGATACAGTTCACAAAAGTGAATGGAAATTGTGCTACTGAACGTCAGTTTGATCCTCCTCCAACTGAGAAAACAATCCAAGACTGACTATGGGAAGAAGAAACCCTACTGAAAGCTCCACAGCAGGAGAAGGCCAAGAGAGGCAAGGCAGACAAATGGCCTGAGTTAGAGAGGGAATGGAAGAGATGGATTGAAGAGCAAGTGGAATTCTTGTGTCCACAAAGATGTTCAACAGGAGGCAAGAAGAATTGCTGATGGAAAAAAAATTGATGTATTTCAAAGGAGGCCACAATTGGTGCTTCAGGTTCATGAAATGGAATGAATTAAGTATGCATCCATGCCCCAGACTTGCCCAGGGAGTGCTTGTGGCCAGTCACAGAGCAGAGTACAAGCAGGAGAGCAGTCAGAGCCTCTCCTAAGACAATGATTCATCACCAAATACATATGAGGAGGACCTCATGGATGGGAGTTTTGATGGTGATGAGGAGTTGTATGAATTTTATGATGAATAAAGCTTGAATCTAATAACTTGATGTTATATATTTTTTTCAAATTTCAGGCCCAAAAATTAGGGTGCATCTTATATGTGGAGAAATACATTAGTAAGTACTTATTCTCTTTCTTACTCCTCTCAGTTAGGCAAAAGAATTTCTACACAGCCTTTCCCCTTAATAATAAATATTCATATTTGTATGTTTATTATAATTATTAAATATTTTACATGATTTCATTTGATCCTCACTATAACCCCATAAGGTAGGTCATGAAATATACATTTTATAGCTGTTTCCTATCTGAAGGGGGATGCAGGACAAAAACATCAAAAAATAACTAGGAAGGTTGTCCTTCCGAATTGAACGTCACAAAATATAACTATTAAATTCAAAAGAGAGAGGGATCACTGTAGACTTGTGAAGGATGAGGGAAGACTTCATATAGAAAGTGGGACTAGAACTGACCTTTGGATGGATAATAGAAGAGGAAAGATGGCACTCTATGCAGCAAGAATGGTGTGACAGAGATATAAAGAGAAAAATCCCCAGTTTGTTTAAAGTCAACAGGTAGATGGATGAGATGGATGAGAATATTATATATTCTACAAAGCTCAGCTTTCTTGCTGTCCTTTGCTACTGTTTTTTTCTCTAAGTCTAGTTCTTTTTACCAAAAATATTTAGAGGCAAATGGGTATCTTGGTTTATTATTTTTTTATTAGAAAAAGAATAAGTTTTAGTAATTAAGAATTACCTGTGGTCTTTTGCAATTATATTGGAGATTGCAATAATGATGGAAATTCATGAAGTCTGAATTAATAAGAGCAAAGAATGACCAAGTTGTTCCTAAATTGCTCTTGATTAAGAGAGAAAGTCAAGTGGAATTTTAGATTTTTTGTACTAATTGAATGTGTCATTTAAAGAATTAATTAAAGTTATGAACTACTTGCTGTGAAGAGAAATGAATGATTAGTTCATTATAAATGGAGAAGAGTTGCAATAAACAAGAAAGATATATAATGAGCCTGTGTTTTCATATATTTAATTAGATATGCAACCTCTCTCATGCATACATACTCCCATGGGAACAAATAAAGTGAATGTTAGCTTTTTATAAAAAATTATTTATCTACAATGTACTCACTTATATGTAATATAATGAAAAGAGCACTGCATTTGAAGCCACAAAGTTTGGGTTCAGATTCTATTTCTAACACTTATGCAATCCTGTGTGACTCTGGGCAAAGGTCTCATACCTGTTGAATCTCAGTTCCCTCATCTGTAAAATGAAAATAATAAAAATCATTCTTCATTTTGTTCCAGGGTTATTCTGATGAGCAAATAAGTTAATATATACAAAGTTAGTAAAAGAATAATTTTGAGGTGAAAAGAAATATAACAGGATTAAATATTAGTTTGAGGAATAACTGTGTTTACCATGTGATCCAACCTATATTTTAACTTTTTAAAATATTATAAAACTTTATTATGATGATTCTAAAGTGTATACCTGAGAGACATAAAAGCAAACATCAATTAAGGTTAATTGAAGCACATCTTCAAAATATTTCCTTTCAGAAAGATGAATAAAAATGTGGCCATATTTACATTGCTGAAATTGAAGATCACATGTATAGATACAGCAATGATAACAAGTGATACTTACCTACCACTTCATAGTTTCATAAGTGCTATATTTAACTTATCCCATTTAATCTCTTCTGAACATGTCAATTAGTATTATTTTATAGGTGGAAATGTGCTATAAGCAGTTGAAGATGTAGCTCCAGTTTTAGAAAGGAGAGTCAAGAATTGGCTACATTGATTTGGGACTCATCCACATAGAGACAATAATTAAAGCCATGGAAGAACAATTAGGGTGAGAATAACTCTGGATTTGGAATCAAAAGACATAGTTATAAATTCTAGACCTGCTACTTATGTGTTACTTACAATAACATGTATGTTATTGGACAAATCATTTAATCTCGCTAAGCCTCATTTTTACCTACCAAATAACAGAGAGAGAGAGAGAGAGAGAGAGAGAGAGAGAGAGAGAAAGAAAGAAAGAAAGAAAGAAAGAAAGAAAGAAAGAAAGAGAGGAAGAGAGAAAAAAAGGAAAGAAAGAAATAAAGAGAGGAAGAGAGGAAGGAAAGAAAGAAAGAGAGGAAAGAAAGAAAGAGAGGAAAGAAAGAAAGAAAGAGAGGAAGGAAGGGAGGAAGGGAGGAGACCAAGGACAGAATCTTGGGGAATATTCCCTTGAAGCAGTCTGAAAAAGAATGACAGATTAGAAAATGAAACAGAGGATTTTGAGTTTCAAATTTTCTCCCTCCTTCACTCCCCTATCTTTTGCTTAAGATAGAAATAATTTGATATAGGTTTTACACATATATATATGCATATATATCTATATACATTCACATAAAACATTTTCCTGTTAGTCATGTTATAAAAGAAGAAACTAAACAAAAAGAAAAAAATTAAAAAGTGGGATATGCTTTGATCAGACTATCAATTATTTCCCTGGAATTTCTCTGGTAGGAGAAAAACTAGGAGACTAAAGTGTGTCTGAAACTAAGAAAAGAAAAAAACCTGGAAAGAAAAAGTAGTTAACAATGTCCAGGGCTACAACACAATCAAAGAGGTATTTAATAACTGCACATTGAATTGAAAGATGTTAAGAACAGGAAAAATGTCATTGGGTATGCCAATCACAAGCACTGTGGGCAAATGATCATTATTTGATAACATACAGTTATTCTCCCTCAAATTTAAAAAGATGAAAATTAATAGATAGATATAAAATCAATTTATTTTCAAGAACTCAACCACAATGGCAAAGAATTAGAAACTGAGGGAATGCCCAATCAACTGGGGATATGTAATGAGATTCTTTTGTACTATAAGAAATAATGAGCAAGCAGATTTCAGAAAAACCTGAAAAGACTCACATGCACTGATGCAAAATGAAGTGAGCAGAACTAGAACATTAGCAACATTGTGTGATCATCACACAATTAACTTAGCTATCCTCAGCAAAACAATGATCCAAGACAGTTCAAAAAGCTCAAAATGGAAAATGTTATTCATATCCAGGGAAATACCTGATAGAGTCTGATTGTAAATCAAAGCATACTATTTCCACTTTTTATGACTTTTTTTGTTGTTCAGTTACTTCTTTTATAACATGACTTATGTGAAAATGTTTTACATGAATGCATATATATATATATAAAACCTATATCAAATTATTTGCTATCTTAAGGAAAGGATGGGGCAGTGAAGGAGGGAGAAAATTTGGAACTCAAAATTTTATATAAAAAATTAATGTTAAAATTCCTCTTTACATGTAATTAGAAAAAACTAATTAGAAGAAAAACAAGAAATCAACCACAAAAACACTAACTAGGGGAGGCACAGCTAGCTAACTGTTCATGGGGGGAAGTCCTGGATGGTCTCAGTGGACTGAATTTTCATTATGAGTCAAAATTGTGGCATGCCTCTCCAAAAATATGTTCTTAAGCAGTATTAAAAGAATTCCAGTGTTTAGAATGAAGATGATCATTAAACAGCCCTCTGCCCTACTTAGATTATATTTATCTGTTTCATTTTATATGTCACATTTTAGGAAAAGCTTAAAGTTAGAAAGAAAGTGTACAGGATGTTGAGAAAAATGAATGCTATATGAGTTGAGGATATGTTGAAAGATGTGAAAATATTTGGAGAAATAATTTAGAAGGTATATCACAGTATATGAAGAATCATCATATAGAAAAGCAGTTACTCTTGAACTACCTATCCCCAGAAGACAGAACAATGATCACACCTTGAAAGTTGCTAAGAAATTGAAACTTGCTCCATTCTGCCAATGAGTTCCCCCAAAATGAACTTCCAGAAGTCATAAATTCTTCATCACAGGGAGATGTTTTGAGGAATACTGGCTGATTCTTTATCAGGTTTAGTATAAAAGGGGTTCTAGTTCAGGTATGGCTAATTGGCTTTGAAGTCCCTTACATCCCTTTCCTTTTGATCAGATCAACATTTCTGTGGTAATTTTCTTTTTAGATGCAAATGTTTCACTTCATTAGCATTTAATATTCCAAAATATTTCCTACTTGATTTCCCCTTTTTCATTAAGAACAAATTAGGAGCAAGTTGGTCATCCTTTGCCCTTATTTTTACAGAAGAAAACTATGACTCTGCAACAACTAAACCCATGGAGCTTATCATAGTTAATTAATTGGTTCCATCAAGTAAAGAGCATGCTTTACTCCATTAAATATAAAGCTCACAGATGGTAATATTCTAGTCACATTATTCTTGTATCCTCCTTGTCAAGAAAACTTTAGGAGTTTTAGAATCTTTAATTTCATGGAAATTGCTCATTTTTTCTCTCTCTCTTGAAAGGGCACTGATAAATTAGAGCATGACTGGAGAAGTATCAGGATAATGAGATGACACAAAACCCTTTCTTGGGAAGGACAACTAGAGGAAGTGGGAATGTTTAGCCTAGAAAAGAGATTTAGGGAGAATGTGAGGGTCCTCTCCAGTTATGTGAAAGGAAGTCTTGGGGAAAAAAAGATTAGGTTTATTTTCTAAGATCCCAGAGGGTAGAACTTGGACCAATGTGTCAAAGGAAGGCAGCTTTTGATCCAATATTAGCAAGAACTTTTTAACACAGTTTCAAAAAAAGGAATACGCTACTTTAAAAGTATCCTCATAAAGTACTAAATTCATACATTAAAGTTGAAAATTAGCTTGAAGGTCATTTAGTAGAATGCATTCATTTTATAGAGAAGGAACCCATGTTCTAGAGACAGAATTGGATCGCTGATTTAGAGCTAAAAGGGACTTTAGGGACCATCAGATCCAAATCCTTTATTTTATAAAGAGTAAACTAAGAGTCAGACAATTCACCTAGGATCATACAACTATGAAATGTCAGAGGTGGGATTTGAGCCCAAGTCCTCCTGACTTCAACTCCAGTACTCTATTCACTTTTCTATATTACCTCTAGTTTAGATAACTTGCCCAAGATCACAAAGGTAATAAGTTAGTGAGTGAGCCCAAATTCTAATCCATTCTACATTCAAATCAGACATACTTCCCACTGTATCATCCTGTCTTCTTAGCCTTTCAAAGTATTTACACCTAAAAGGAGATATTTCTGGGATTCTATAAACCTACATTGTGTAGAATGGGTCATATATGACCTTGAGGAACTAGCATGTTATGAATTATATGAATTCATCTATAGAATTTTCTCTCCTAATGATTTGGTGGTTGGTACACAGATAAGATTACCAGCTTAAAGTCAGGAAGACTCATCTTCTAAATTCAAATCTGGTCTCAGGCACATATCAGCTATATGACCCTGGGCAATTCACTTAACTCTGGTCACCTGTAAAATGAGGCTGAAGAAAGAAATAGTAAATTATTCTAGTATCTTTGTTCCCCAATCCCAAAAGGAGTTACAAAGAATCAGACAGGAGTGAAACACCTGACAACAATGAGTTGAAACTATAAATTTGAAGGGAAGGAAACAGCCTTCTAAATGAGAAATGTAATCCTTCAAAAGGGTTGACCTTATTCTCTACACACAAAAAAAATCCAAGAGGATACAGAATGCCTGTTTTCCATACTGTGACATATAGTTAGATGGACATCATGAAGAGTTCACCAATCAGACTGTATGTGGGGTGTGTGTGTGTGTGTGTGTGTGTGTGTGTGTGTGTGTGTGTTGAGTGTGTGTGTGAGGTATATATATATACACACACACACACACACACACACACATGCACTTATATATTATGTAGATGTCTTAGGCAAACACTGCAAATGAACAATGAATCTAGCCCAGAACTGAACAGAAGAGTGAGCTAGATTTCCATTAAGAAATTGTAAAGTTGTCTTGATATTCCCGAATTTCTCTCTTAAACAAAGATACATCTTTATAGTCCTAATATTTTTCAAGTGACATATAGTTGAGAGTCATGGGTCACAATAGCATGCAAAGAGCTGAGACTGAAGACCACATAGAGAACAATAGAGAAGCAACTTGTGGGTATAAGAAGGGTAAAATACATTATAAACAAGCAATTACAAAGGAAAGCATAAAGAATGCCTCTGTTGTGGACAAGAACAAAGATACCCAATGGATGCTCTACACATTCCCCTGACATCTTTTCTATGTCAAAAGAACTCAAAGAAGTTCTCCCAGCATGTTAGGTGGATCACTTATGGAAAGCTTATGGGAAAATATAGGCACATGTGACAGAGTGGGCAGGACAGTAAAGGGGTGGTAATCTGCACTATTGGATGGAAATATCCTCATCTATGAGAAAATAAATTCATTAGAATTGAAGTATATAAATTCAACTGTGGAGTTTATATTACAGTGAAAGCACAGAAATAAAGAGAAAGAAATATTGTCTCAAAACTAAAAATGGAAACTATTCATTCACAAATACTTTATTAGATCAAAGAATGTTAATTGGTCAGGAATATGTGATCAGATGACCAAAGAAATATTTACTACAAATTTCTCTAGATTTATAACCAGAAGGAATTATGTGCCAGAGAGGAAGATATTTAGAGCCAAAAATAAGACTGTCTGCCTTCCATCACCCACAAGGTAAAAAAACTATTAGCTCTGAAAAATTTTGATATTGAAAACTCTCATTCAGCATTCCTACTCACAATCAATTCCACAGCCCCACTCCAGTGACATAGAAGACAAGCAAGCTCATAAATTTATAAATCAGGATGGTGAACAGTCTCATGGAAGGGCAGAAGACATGGTTCACCTAGCATCCAGTTACAAGTTAATGGGGAAGAACCAAAAGAACAATGTATATAGTAATAACAATATTGTGTCAAGAATGATTTTGAGTGAATAAGATATTTCGGCTATTATAAATACTCAAATTAACTATAAAGGACATAAACAAAAAGACACTAATCCAGAAAAAAAAAGAGCTGAAAAGTAGATGTCTAGAATAATTATACATATGTATAAAGTATATATGTGCATATGTGTATATAGGTGTCCAATGGTAGCCATCTCTAGGGCAGAGGGTAAGAGAGGAAGGAAGGAAAAAAAAGAAATTTACATGATAATTTTGCAGTATATTTGAAAGAAATAAGTTGTACAAAGAAGTTTCATTTGCAAACATTTTTTGTTATACAATACAATACAATACAAATGTTTTATTCCACAAATTAAAAATAATTTTTAAAAATATTATGGGGAATAAAGTCTGATAGAAAGAGGACAAGAAATTCAGCTGGAGCTAGTCCTCTCCCTTGGATGTTACTTAGGGCTGAAATCTAACTGATATTGACCCATTCCTTGATGCAAGAAAGCTAATACTTCCAAAGTGTGTCTATTAGAGGAAATGCCAAGGAATTAATGAATGGGAATTTTTTTTAAAAGATAAAACATCAATCAAGAAATATTCTTTGAGGACTTAACTGTGAATTCAGAAAGGATTGTAAAGACACTAGAGCATAAGTGGAGAGGGCATTAAAAACTGAAGGGGAAATAAATAAGATCTCAAAGAGAAACCAAAACATAATGAACAAATACGATAGCATGAATCATTGTTACCTGAAGAAAGACTGGATGAAAGTTTACTGGATAGGTGATAGATTTCTTCAAGTGTTCCCATAAGTCATAAAACAACAGCAAAAATGTCCAGAATAGTTCAGAGGAGAAATAAAACTTTTAAAAGAAGTAAATAATTTAGGGTAGAAATTGGAGTCCTCAATGTAGAATTTTAAAATTCAAAGAGCAGAGAAGAAAAAAACAATCCATGATAAAAAAAAATCTCTCTGAAGAAGTTGTAAGAGCAAGAATAGATGATTTAGAACACAAAAAAAACTGATATTATGGGCAAATTTGGCAGAATGAAAAGCAAAAGACAAGAACAGTGTCAAATCACATAAATTCAAAGGAAATGACCTTGAAGACAGGATACATGGAGATAATTTAAGGATCATTTCTACCAAGAAAAAAATAGAACTGCATTTAGTCATCCTTGAGCTTATTAATATCATCTTGATAATAATGAAATAAGTGGCAGTAGTATAAAAGTCACATTATAAGGTGAATTTCCAATTTTATTGAAAACCATATTTGCTCCTCTTCAATTAAGGAAGCACTTCTGAACTTTCTACGGTTACTACATATACTTCCTTTCCTCAGAGAGGTCGCCATACTCTGGATCAGGCATGCAGCTTGACCAAGGTTCGGTTCTGAGGGTAAGGCTATATCTCATTTTCATCAGCTCATTAAACCTCTACCTTGTTAAACAAAGTGGTTAAAGATTAGTTTGAATTCTCATGTATAAGTTTCTTAGAGGGTGAGAGTACTAAAGTAATGAGCACACAGTATGAATCTGATATTTTATCTGACATTTTATTTCTGCACTCAGAGAGACAAAAAAAATGCTAAACATATAAGACTCATAGCCTTCATTGTCAAAGTGACTTTTAGAAGTATTCAACAATTTAACATAATTTCTGTAACAATCTGCTGGGATTTGATGTTTATTGCCTATCAGAATATGATGCATTTTGCAGGATGGCTCATTAGGCATTTTACATATCATTTCAGCTCCCTCCCAGTCTGTGACTTCTGGAAGACCAGACCAGGGGCTTGCTTTTTCCTATCAGTAACTGATTTCTGTCATGAAGAAGCTTCTCTTGCCACACATCAGTTCCATTCAATGGACTCAGATTTCTCAAACTCATAAGTTGATATCCAATGCTGTATACAATCACCATGAGAAAATCTTTAATAACACACTTAAGAAATTACAAATCAAAAAAAGACAAATTGAAACCCAATCTTGAGCTTGCCTAGTTAAGACCATGCTCCACATTGGAGCAGTTGACAAGATGGCAGGTGGAAAGGATCAGCCCATTCCCCATCCCTCATTTTAGTGTTGAAGGATCAGAATCATCAGAAGCTGATTGTCCTTTTTTATTGAGACAACATCCTTTTTCATACTTCTGACACAAGGCAAGGGGAAGACCAAAGAGTAATTCAAGATAATCTGTAACAAACATACCAAAGTGACCAGTCCTTTCAGAGTTGGGATAGCATGTAGGATAGAATCAGCTAGGAAGTTCATCATCCTTTCACACAAAATAAAATCAGATCTAAATGATTGGGAAAATGTACATTGCTCATGGGTCGGTTGAGCTATATAATAAAAAAAATGACTATTCTACCTAAATTAAATTACTTATTCAGTGCCATACCAATCAAACTACCAAAATATAACTTTATTGTACTAGAAAAATAGTAACTAAATTCATATGGAGGAACTAAAGTCAAGAACATCAAGGGAATTAATGAAAAGTAAATTCATTGGGGCAGCTGAGTGGTGCAGTGGATAGAGCACCAGCCCTGGAGTCAGGAGGATCTGAGTTCAAATCCAGCCTCAGATACCTGATAATTATCCAACTGTGTGAGCTTGGGCAAGTCAACCCCATTGCCTTATCCAAAAATATTCAAAGGAAGGTGGTCTAGCCTTAACATATAAAATTATATTAAAAAGCATCAGACATCAAAATTGCTTAGTACTGGCTAAGAAATAGTGATGGATCAGTGGGATAGATTTGGTGCAAAAGAAACAGTAGTAAATGATCATAGCAATCTACTGTTTGATTGAACCAAAGACTCAATTATTGAGAAAAGAACTCATTCTGATAAAAACTGATGGGAAGGGTGGCTAGGTGGCATATGTGGATAAAGCACTGGCCCTGGAGTCAGGAGTACCTGGGTTCAAATCTGGTCTCAGACATTTAATAATTACCTAGCTGTGTGGCCTTGGGCAAGCCACTTAACCCCATTTGCCTTGCAAAAACCTAAAAAAAAACTGATGGGGAAAACTAGAAGATAGTATGGCAGAAATTCATCTTAGACCAACATCTCACACCCTATAAATCAAAATAAGGTTTAAATGGGTATAGGATTTAGACATAAAAGGTGATATCATAAGTCAATTAGCAGAACAAAGAATAGTTTTACCTTGTCAGATCTATAACCAAGAAGAGATAGAGAACATTATAAAATGCAAAATGGATAATTTTAATTACATCAAATTTAAAAGTTTCCTCACAAATAAAACCAATGCAACCAAGATTAAAAGGAATGCAGAAAATTGGGGAACAAATTTTTCACCTAGTATTTCTGATAAAGGCCTCATTTCTAAATATATAGAGAACTGAGTCAAATTTATAATACAAATCATTCCCCAATTGATAAATGGTCAAAGGATATGACTATTTATAGTTATATGAAAAAAATGCTCTAAAACATTTTTGATTAGAGAAATGCACATTAAAACAATCACCTCACACCAATCAGATTGGCCAATATGACTAAAAATGATCAATATTGGAGAGGATGTGGAAAAACTGGGACATTAATGCCTTGTTGGTGAAGCTATGAACTGATCCAGCCTTTCTGGAGAACAATTTGGAATTACCCCCCAAAGAGCAACAAAACTGTGAACACCCATAAATACCATTAGGTCTATATTTCAAAGTAATCATAAAAAAGGTAAAAAAAACTCATATGTACAAAAATATTTATCTATAACAGTTCTTTTCGTAGAGACAAAGAATTGGAAATTGAGGGAATATCCATCACCTGGGGAATGGCTGTACAAATTGTGTTTTATGAATATGATGGAACACTATTGTTCTTTAAGAAATTATGAAGGATGAGACTTCAGAAAAGCCTGAAAAGACGTGTGTGAATTGATCATGAGTGATTTGAGCAGAAGATCATTGTACACATTATCAGCAACATGGGTGATGGTCAGCCATGATGGACTTGCTCATTTCAGTAGTATAATAAACAAAGACAATTTTAAAAGACTTGTGAGGGAAAATACCCAAAGAAGTAACTATGGAATTTTAAATGAAGTCTATTTTTCAACTTTTAAAAATTGAATTCAATTCTTCAATTTTTAAAAGATGCCTTATTGTATTATGGTTTTTCCCTCTTATTTCTTCACTTTTTTGAATTGATTCTTTTTTTTCACAACATGATTAACATGTATATATGTTTAACATAGTTATATATGTATAATCTATATTAGAATGCTTTCTTTCAGGGGGAGGGGAGAGAAAAGAAGGGAGGAAGAAAATGTAAAACTCAAAACTTTACCAAAAAAATGATTGTTGAAAGCTATCTTTGAATGTGTAGGAAAAAATTAATACATAAAATGCTTTAAAAAAAAGTTCATCAACCCACCCTACCCCCTGGGACCAAAAGCTGAGCATGCCATGGAGTCCCCAAAATTTTCCAGGGGAGCTTTAGGCCTTGGCTCACTAAGAAGGCCCTAATGGGCTAGTTTATATTTCTCACTATTTACTTCCCCACTTCTCTTTAGCTAAGGCTGATTGTTTTCAGGCTATGAGGGTTTTTTGAATGACTTATCTGTGAAGTGAATTAAATTAAATTAAATAAGAGACTTACACTGAATCAATGATAATAAAAGAAAAAATAATAATGCCTGAAAAATTTCGAATAATAATATTGGCCTCAAAGAAGAACTATTAGAAGAAACCTCATCCCCCTTTTTGCTGTAGTGGGAGGAAAAAATATACTGTATATATTTTCTAACTTTTTCAATGTATTCATCAGTCTTGATTTTTTTCCTCTTTCTTTTTCTTTAAAAAATATTATTTGTTATATAAGATGTTCTCTTGGAGAAGGGAGATATCAAAATATGTGAATAAAATTTATAAATAATATTAGATAACTACTGTCTATATAGCCTTTTGGAATTACAGAATACTTTATATCTATTGTCTCATTTGATCCTCACAACAACCTTGACCAATGAGAGAGGGGAAAATGTAATATACAACTGTGTCTCCCTATTCTGTTAATAGATCCTATTTGAATGTATACCTTTCCATTCTCATTCCCAAAATATATCTAGAAACAAAAGGAAAAAGATCTTTCCTGCCTGGCTTTCCAGGTCAACTGGGAAGAGGTTGAATATCACATCACCTTCAGAAAGAGATATTAGTAATTTTCAAATGTCAGATGTTATGTTAGTCCTTGTCCTTAAGACTGTGACATTAAGATCTATTAGACTTTGTTTTTAAAGAACTAGAAATCGAAACTATAGCAAAAAAAAAAAAAAAGACTTTGGTCCCTTCTCTCACTTTTGTATTCATGCTCCAACATCACAGAAGAAATAATTATCAGTATCTATTCCTTTGAAATGTAACCCAAGTGTCATTAAATGTACAAAGTACTGGATCCACAAACAAACTTGATTGATCTCCAAAAAGCAAAGCTTAAACCAAAGGAAAGATGTGACTCAGTAGATAGATAGCCAGCTTTCCTGTAAGGAAGAATTAAAGTTCTGCCTGACAGATACTAATTACCCTGGGCAAGTCATTTAACTTCTCATGACTGAGCACTTCTCTAAGTTCTAAGTTTCAGATTAGTTGTCAATCTGCCTGGATGGAAGGAGTTTCTATACTTTTAATCCCCAATAAAGATGAAATCAGAAGTCTAAACAAAGAAGCCAAGA
This sequence comes from Macrotis lagotis, assembly GCF_037893015.1. Taxonomy (NCBI): domain Eukaryota; kingdom Metazoa; phylum Chordata; class Mammalia; order Peramelemorphia; family Peramelidae; genus Macrotis; species Macrotis lagotis. The sequence goes on from NC_133661.1 coordinate 92,141,757, forward strand.
TGAAACCAGAAGTCAATGGGGAACAAGATCAAAGAAGCATCAAGAAAGTAATTAAAAGGGGTGGCTAGGTGGCACAGAAAGAGCACCAGCCCTGGACTCAGGAGGACCTGAGTTCAAATGTAACCAAAGACATTTAATAATTACCTAGCTGTGTGACCTTGGATAAGTCACTTCATCCCATTACCTTGCCAAAAAAAATCAACAGAAAGTAATCAAGGAAAGTGCAGATGAGGTCAGACACACAAAGAAAGCTAGGAAGAATTAAAATGACCTCCAACAGAGGGAATGCTATTTTACTTATGTGTTAGGAACTACATCTTAACTCTTCTTCCTAGGTAAGTTAGCCTAATTTTGCATTAGGAGGTATTGAACCCATCCTTGAATTTTAGCTGGTTGAGGACAAAAGGTTCAAGCTGTTAACATAAGTTGCCTGAGTACAAAGCAGCCCCAAGAGATGTTTAATATCTATTTGGTGAAAAACAGTAGGCAATTGCCACTGACAGAAAAACTTCACTCATGCCTAATCAGTTCAGAATCCTCAATGCCTATCTGTATTGATGTCCTTCTCCAGCAACATTTAAGTAAAGATCTTTCTGGAAAAAATTCATGGCCTATGTGAATCTCATTTTGTTCTAAAACCTAAACTACCAGAAGACTGTAGGCAGACCCAGCCCAGAACAACAATTTTTAATCCATGGAATGTCTTCCATTATAGACTCCCTTTTTATGATGCTCCTGCTCCAGAGCAACAAAGAGGCATGTACAAATTCCCACTTAATTCTTCAATCTGGAATTTTATTCTTAAACTAGTTACCAAATCTGAATGAGTTTATTAATGGTGTGAAATGGACTTGGGTTGAATTATTCAACACAACCTAATTCCCATCACAATGAGGTTGCCTTAATGAATCTGCAATACACTCACTGCTCCTAATTGTCAAATAATTTTCCTAATTGAACACCAATGAGTTCAAACTCCTAAAGTAAAATAAAATGTCATCTTATTAGAAGCTTACTAAAACTGACCTCTGATTGCTATTCCTTGAAATGTTCCTTTTCAATCATAGGTGTATTTTGGTTACTGTAATTTAGAAGAGAAAATAAGATGGAGGAAAATGTCTTCAATAGAAATATCAGAACTTAACTAGCCCTGGAGTCAGGAGTACCTGGGTTCAAATCCGGTCTCAGACATTTAATAATTACCTAGCTGTGTGGCCTTGGGCAAGCCACTTAACCCCATTTGCCTTGCAAAAACCTAAAAAAAAATATCAGAACTTAGAGGGATAAAAGAAAAAAGAAAGCAGAGAAATATGACATGTGGTCAAACTCAAATTGTACTTTCTTAGCAGCCCAGGGATGTTTAGATGGTATAATGCAGGAGAGTCCAAAATGCTCTCAGGAGAGTGAATTATGGAATTTTCAACATGGGCATTTTCTCATCAAAAATCAGCAAATACAAGAAATCAGAGCTTATTTTATCATTTTGTTGATTTCTAGATTCAAGAAGGAGATAGGAAAATGTTAATAGAGATTAAACTTGAAACTATGTTGTAAGTGCATCTCCTTTGTGAGAGCAGTTGTGAAATATTTACTAGAATACCACTTCATCTGAAGACTTTATGTGGAACTTCCAGGGAGATCAGAGGAATGTGAAGGGCTTCTATATGTTGTCAGTAAGAGTGGGATCTTCTTAGCTAGGGATAATCTCTTCCTCCTCTTTCTCTGCATTACTCATATCAACTTTGCCTTGTAGTTATGTTTGCACTAGAGTCTTCCCTGCTGGATTATACATTCCTGAAGGGTAGGGATTACATTTTATTTTTTGCCTCTCTCCTCTTTTCCCTCCTATGAATCTAGTATAGGACCCTGTAAATAGGAAATCAATAAGAGATGCAGTAGAAATAGCATTATATTATATTACCTACATATGGATATATTGATATAGTTATATATTAGATAGACATAGAGATATGTTCATCCAGAATTATACAATTAATGAAAGCATTTGGCTTGTATTCAGGAGAGAAGTGAATTGAAATTCCCATTTTCCATACTTCAAAGTCTTGTGACTGGGAAAGTCATTTTGTTTTTCTGTGTTTCTACTTCCTCATTTATAAAAGGAATAATAATTTTTCTATGAGGAAAGTGTTTTGTAAGTTAAAAAGCACTATAGAAATTTTATTGCTATTATAGAATAAATAAATGAATGATTTATAATTAATAATAACTGTTTTAAGGTCTACAAAGTTTTATAATAGTATTTTACTTTATTTCAGAATAAATCTATAACTTGCATGCTGTTATTATCTTAACTTTATATACTGAAGAACCTGAGAAAGACAGAATTTAAGTGACTTGACCAGAGCTACTAAGTATCTGAGGTAGGATTTGAACTCAGGTCTTCTTGACTTCTATCCATTGTGCCACCTACTTGCCATTTAAATACACATAAATGATAGAGATAGAAATAGAATACCTATAGGTACAAGCATAGAGATAGATATAGATTCAGGGGCAACAGATATAATGGAGGTATTATATCATTTGAAAAGACATTGGTATAAATACATAATTATGAAGGGTTGATTCAAGTTTTGCCTTAGGGCACCAAAATTTACAGGTCACTATTAACATTTGCATTCCTTCTGTAGATTAAGGGGGGGGAGCTGAAAGATATAGGTAAGCCCCTAGGTAGCAGAGAAGACAGAGGACTGACCTTACTGAAAAGAAGACTTTCTGTTCAAATACTATCTCTGATAGTTATTAACTATGTAATTACAAACAAGAACACTGTATCAATAAAAGATAGACACCTAAAGGGGTATCATATAAGTGATACTTTCTGTGAGGGGCAGGAGATGGACTGGCCCTTCTTCAAATATCATTCTACGTCCAGCTCTATTGTCTCAAGCAAATCACTACAATTCTCTGAGCATTGTTGTTCTCCCTCTGAAAAGTGACAATACCTGAAATGTTTAAGGATTTGATTGCACAGAATGTAAGCAGTTGTATGAATTCAAGATTTCTTAGTAAACCAAAATGCCTAACCAGAGAAAGTGGCATCATTTTGCTTAAAAGAAAGTAAATTTTATTTCTGTACCACTTTGATGTCAAAATTACAGTGTGTAGCCAAAAGTCATTTTGGCAGCTAGATTTTCATAAACATTAAGATAAAATAGTGACATCCATTACAAAACCTCACAATGTTATTAAAATGATTCCTTTGATGGAGAGCTATGTTTCTCTGCTCTATGGTCACTTATTTAGCTTTAAGTTTTAAAACTGGTTGTGAAGAAATTTTTAGCATGGCTTATCAACCTTTCCCTTCTATCCTTCTTAACATAATCCATTAACTTTGGATACAGTCTCGCTGGTGACAGATACAATGCCTCATCAAGGATCCTGTCACTTCTGTATTTTCAAAGAGCATTTTTAGGTCAAACTCTTAAGTAGTGGTGTGTTTTCTATCTTATTAAGTTATAGCTTCTGGCAGCCTTTTTTTGAACAGTGACTCAGAGAAGTAGTTATATAATAGGAATATAGATTTCTTTAACTTGACTGTTCAACCTTATTGACTTAAGAAAAGTTAGAGTCCTTAGCCCTAAAATGTCAAATCACTTGTTTTCATAGCCTCACTTTTCTATTCTGGAAAGAAAAATAATTCATTTTTCCTTCTAACTACATATTAAAATACTTTCAATTCCAAAGAGTAGGAAAAATCTATCTCTTGCCAAGATATTACTCTTTCTTGCTTCCTGATGTCAGCCTAATTCATACCCAGCCTTCCCTAAAATTAAAGGCAAAGATCAGAAGCTTGTGACCATCTAAAATGTACTACAAAAAGCAATAAGTGAAACTTCTTGAGTTTGGGAGCAAGGAGTAAGAAATATGACAAAATATTCTGCAAAAGTTCAGTGGCAACAGATATAATGGAGGTAGCATATCATTTGACAAGACATTGGTATAAATACATAGCCATTAAGGGTTGAATGGAGCTTTGTCTTAGGGCACCAAAAATTTACAAATCACCATTAGCACTTGAATTCCTTCTGTAGATTAAAAAGGGAAAAAAAGCTGAATTTTGCACCCTAGCTACCAAATTTAGTTACTGGGAAATTTCCAGGAGTCTTCTGACCCCTGAGGGGGTTCTCAACTACCTGACTTGACTTTGCTCTTTTCCCACAATGAAAAATGTCCCCAGTGAGAATGAAAGCAATGTTCCCTAGATTTCCTTTCCCTAAAGCCAGTCTTCTGGGGTCTGTCCTCATTTTACTTCACATCTTAATTTTATCTTTAAAAGTTGTTTACTGAGCATATGCTGTGATACTCTAATCCATTTTTAAGGTAAGACAGGAGGCTGAAGACAATGGAACTAGACAAGTTTTTCAACAAAGATATAGAAATTGGGCTATAAATTCTAATGTTCAGTGAATCTATATTCCCATCACATCCAGAAACTATGGATTCAAATAATGCTCTCTTCCAAACCTAGTCATCACTATCATTCTACAAAAAGTTAGGAAGAGTTAGTGCTCAGCTCTTTACCCTATGGGGTAAGTAAGTAAGTGGGGGTTGTGATTAGAGAGGTATCAACAGGACAACCAGACAGAAAGAGAGAATCAGAATGTATTGGACATTTAAGACCCCAAAAACAATTAGGGGCAGCAACAGCTTGTGGGGGCAAAATAAATTCAAAGTCTAGACAACATTTTTATAGCTTGTATACTTTTATCATAATCAAAATTAATTGGATTTAGGAAAAGCAACGAGAAATTAATCTTCAATCCATAGCAGAAGTATACAAAGAGCAAGTTATATGCATACTTTCTTCCCACCAGATAGATATGTGTCTACAAGTCAGACTACAGAAGGTAGGACAGAATGTTCCTTGCCAAAAGGAATGTATTGTAGGACATGATTTTATTCATTTCTATGAACAAGTAAGAGATATACATCTGGGATCTCCAAGGGTAGCAAAATGAGGTCAAGAATGATAAAGGAATAATTTAGTGAGCTTCAGTTGTTACTCCATATGAGTAATCATTGCCAATGAAGTTATCACAGTAGGTAATTAAATCAATTTGTCTCAAAGACATGATTCATCAACCCCTCTATGGACAAGGTTCCCCTTCTTGACTGTCTTGAACACAATGATTTTACTTTGCATTTTTTAATTATTTCTTGACTTTGTATTTTATAGTATTTTATGTGAAGGTTTTCTGATCCATTTGGTTTGTGCCTTATTCTGACCTATTGTTAATCTTTGTGAAGTTGAATAATTCTGAATTTTCTAATACAACCACATTTTGTATTTTGTTGTTGAGTCATTTCAGTCATGTCTGATCCCATTTGGGGCTTGGTTGTGCTTCTCTCCACTGTAGAGAATTATAATGCTAACCTACTCACAATTGAATATTAGTATTTTCATGTGATCCCCATTACAATCTTGTTAATATCTAGCAGTAGATATTAAAGGTATTATTATTCCCCTTTTACAGGTAAAGAAAAAGAGGCTTAATGAGGTTAAAAGTGACACCATTATTAGGAGTCAAAGGTAAGACTGATCCCAGGTTTCTCCTGACTCTTAGCTCACTGATTTTCCCACAATTCTTCTGCTTAGGAGGTTTAAGATAATAGAATTTGGAGCTAACAAGGAACTTTAGAGATTGTCTCTAAACATTTTATAGATGGAAAAATTGAGGTCCAAAATGGCAGATATTAATACCATCAATAACAATTACAAAATTAATATTAACTAACATTAGCACTTTAAGATTTCTAAAATAATTTTAAAGAATTATAGCTGATACTTACAACCATCCTAGGAGGTTATTTTAGGAGATATTATTAACTCTGTTTTACTGATGAGAAAACTGAGGCATACAGAATTTAAGTAAATTTCCCAGAGTTACACATAATAAGCATCTAGACCAAATTTAAATTCAGGTCTCTCTGACTTCAGGCCCACTGCCTATGTCCTAAGCCATTTACCTGCTTCTAGAACCCAAATCTGTAAATTCTCAAGCCAATGATCATTTATTGTCTTGATAGTGAGTTAGATTATTTTTATAAAGAAAAGCACCATTTTTAACGGAAAAGTAATTCACATGAGAGATTGTTCTCAGTCTGGAGTTCTTAATTTTTTTGGTAACCTGGTGAAACCTAGGGACCCTTTCTCAAAATAAATTTTTATAAATGCATAAAATTAAATGATAAAGGAAAACAATTACATTGAAATAAAAATGCAATTTTCTATTAACTTCTTATTGAATATTTAAACTGTGTAGCTCAAACTCAAGGGCAGTTAGGTGGTACAGTCAAATAGAATGCCAGGTCTGGAATCAGGAAGAAATAAGTTCAGACCTGGCCTCAGACATTTGCTAGCTGAGTGACTTCTGGGCAAGTCACATCACTCTATTTGCCTGTTTCCTCATATGTCAAATTAGCTAGAGAAGGAAATAGCAAACCACTATAGAATCTCTGCCCAGAAAACCCCAAATAAGGTCACAAAGAGTTAAATACAACTGAAACAACTGACCACCATCTCCAACTCAAATCTAAAACATAACTCATCTTTTCTAAAATCTACCTCTATTTCAAACTTCTTTTTCTCTCTAAAGGCACTATCATCCTTCCAATCTTTAAGTTAATATCTTCAAAATCACCTTTTAATACTCATTCTCTCTATTCCTTCCACAAGTCATTCTATCTATAGTTCCCATGCCTTTGCCAAGGTTGACCTTCATACCTTTAATCCATTTCTTCCTTGCCTCTACTCTTTAGAATACTTAGTTCCCCAAGGAATAAATTAGCCTTTGGTTCTATGGATAAGGAATCCATCCAAGGGATCATCCAAGAAGATGAAATAAACAATTTTAATTATATCAAATTTAAAAGATTTGAACAAATGAAACCAGTTAAGAGTCAAGGGAAACATAATTTAGAATGAATCTTTTAAGCAAGTTTCTCTTATAACGATGTTTGCTATAGCCAGAGAAATAAAGGAACTGATTAACATTTATAATAACAGCAGATGACAGTCAATAAGCAGAAGATTTGAACAAGGATATGAACAGTTTTCAAAGAAAAAAATAATCCAAGCTATCAATAAATACACAGGAAAAGTGTTCCAAAGTACTAATGATTAGAGAAATACAAATTAAAGTATCTCTTACATTCTACCTCACAACTATCAGATTGGCAAAGATGACCCCAAAAAAAGAAAAATGGCATCTGATAATGAAGCTGTGGGAAGGCAAGCACACTAATGTGCTGTTGGTGGAGTTAGGCACAAATTTGTCTAGCCCTTCTGAAAAGTCAATGTTGCCCCCAAAAGGAAAAAATCAAGTTGGAGATTCTACTTGCTTTAAGCTTTGATTGGGGCAGAAATATCATGAGTGTGTGACCAGCTCATTGTTTTTCTTTGAATGGGATTAATGCATATAACAGATTCATGGAAACTAAAAAAGATTTAAATCTAGATTGATGATAATAAATCTATTGGAAAATTTTGGGAGAAAATGCCTAACCATATCATGAATAATGTTTTTCTGCTGTGAGAAGCTCAGGGGAGTCACAATTATTTTCAGATCATGTCCTCATATTGATAATATCACTTACTGAATCAGAAACCAAACCTCCATGGAAAATCATTATTGTTGATAGTGGAACTAAAACAATTATAAGAACACCCAAGATGTAAATGAAAGAATGCTGAGATTGTTCAGTATTGCTGCTTATAACTAAAATACCATTTTCAAGAATGATCAAAGATAGTTTTTAAGTTTTGTTATACATTTCGACTTGTAAAGAAACTATCCTGACCTGTGAGTGTGAGACACATAAACTGTTACCCCAATAAATGGATCTTGTTCTATAGTAGCTACCTGGTTTATCTGAATTCAGATGAAAAAAGTTAAGGCTTTAGAAATAATGAACCTCATCCTACTTTAGAACAAGAAATAAATGACTCTCTTTGCAACTTCTTCAGATCAATAGGGGACCATTTGGAAAATAATCTTCCTGTAATAAATAGTCTCCTCATAGCCTGAAGGAGTTACTCTGTTTCTAAGAATTGAATTGCTTTCTCCATACTCCCATCTCAGTATCTTATTGAATCCAATTCAGGAATCATTTATCAAGCATCTACTATAGTCAAGGTAAAAAGAATACAGAAATGAAGAAAAATGAATTGGTCTGTATATTGAGGACTAAAGGTAAATTGATGCTATACATACATAAATAAATGTGGTAAAAGTGATAATGACTCATGCTTGCATAACATGTTTAAGGGTTAGGATGCTTTCCTCACAACAATAAGAGAAGTAAAGGGATAGGAGTTCAATTTGTGGCTTTATTGATAAAGAGAATTTCTAGGTGAGGAAATTTTCACTACCTGAGAAGATTTCAGGTCCAGAATTTTCTTTGCAACCCATAGTCCTTAGATTTCCCTAAGCCTCTGAGAGGTTAATTGTCCAGAACCTCACAGTCAGGAAATGTCAAATGTAGAACTTCCTTGCAAATATTATCAACCTCAATTTGAAAATGAGGAAACAAATGAAGGACTTTTGACCAAGTTGGTTACCTGAGCAAAATCAGTTAGCTCCAGTTCCACACATTGCCTTAACAAAAGGCTAAATCTAGCACCAGATTGAAGAATGATCGAGAAATGCAATGAGATACCCAGAGAAAGAGCTATGGAGTCTAAATGTAGATGGAAGTATATTATTTTCACTTTTTTGTTCCCTCTTATTCTATTCATTCTGCCACAACATGAATAACATAATTGAACATGTTTAACCCTATATCAGATTGCATGTCATCTTGGGAAAGGTGATTGGGAGGAAAGGAAGGAAAAAAATTTGAGACTTAAAATCTAATTAAAAATGAATATCGGGGTGGCTAGGTGGCGTAGTGGATAGAGCACCGGCCTTGGAGTCAGGAGTACCTGGGTGCAAATCCGGTCTCAGACACTTAATAATTTCCTAGCTGTGTGGCCTTGGGCAAGCCACTTAACCCCATTTGCCTTGCAAAAACCTAAAAACAAAAAAAATGAATATCAAAATTTACATGTAATTGGAAAAATAAAATATTATTTACCAAAGAAAAACACAGTGAGAAATCTGAGTTTCTGACTAAAAGGCAATAGGAAAGCAAACCTCAAGCTATGTCATCACCAACATACAGACAATAACCTAGCACACCAAGTCCAGAACCACCTGAGACATGTAAATCCTTCTGGTTCTATGTCCAGAGGCATAAAAAGTAGAAGGATCCCAAAAGAAAGTCCCAAGCTTGTCAGAAACCAATAATGTAGACCTTGTTTGCCCAGATTTAATGGGTTCCCAATTTGGTGATTCAATAACCAATTGAGCTGTGTTTTGTCAGTATTGAAAGTACTTCTACTTCTCAATACCTGAAGAAAAGAAAAGAAAATTCTGATTTGTTTTCAAAAACAGAAATGATTACTTCTACTATGGTAAACATTTTCAATGATTTAAAAATCTACCTTTCTGTGGAGTTTTTTAAAATTAATTTAGGAGCAGATATTTATATGAGTATGTGTACATATATGCCAACAATCCTATTTTTTTAATCAATATTCTTCCAGAGATGCTGTGTAGCTATAAGATATAGAATACCTTAATCCCTGTGAAAGGATAACAGAGTTTCTATGGTGGTTATGAGTAGATTGCTATATATTACCAATAAAAAACTGCACAAAAGGAGAAAACTAAATGATGACATCAGGAAGATATGTGATCGGAAAAGAAAGTAAACCAGTCATGCAGCAAGACTGATATAACCAATGAAGAACCCCATATATTCCATTAGTTATTCATACAATGTTCAAAGAAATAGAGAGAAGCTTCCCCTCACCCCTAATAAGTTGGGTAAATTTGCCAGAGAGGTTTAGAAGAGAAATATTCCTGGAGAATATGTACAAGAGTCATCCAAAATGAAAAGGCATAGATAGATTGTTTTATTTCACTAGAAGTGATAGCTATATCACTAATACATATCAATATTTAAGTAAGCAAAAAAACCTTTTCTAAGAGAATAATTAACTAGCAATATTGTATATGAATAGAAGGCTTAGTAAATGAACAACATTAGAAAATCAACCTTAGTTTAAAAAAAAAAGTATGGTTCAGTGTACCATAAATACACAAATTCTTACTTTTAAATATGTATTTGTGTTATATAAAACTCTCTCAAAGGGTATATATAAGATGTAACTTTTTTAAAATTGGAATCACAGTTGCTTCTACACTTTCTTTTCAACAAAAAAAAAAAAGAAAAAACTCTGGCAAAAAATGGGCAACCAAGCAAAACAACTTCATATATTGGCCAGATCCAAAAGCATAAATTATAAGATGTGCCTAGTTTTCTGCAGAAATAAAAATTCCATGTCTTGATGGAAAATAAAAATAAAGAAGAAAACAAGAAAAAAGGAAATTCCAAGACCTTTATCTGAATTCTTGACAATGAGGTCAAGATTCCATCCAGATGTTCCCTTATTTTTCAGGCATTTATCAAAATAAAACTCTGCCACTTATCTTAAGGGATTCAAACATTTTTGTACTGCTTCCTAGTTATATGGTCTATGATACAATGTGGTAATGGTCTATTCTAACATTTTCTTTTACAGAAAGACTTTGTGACATAATGGCAAGAAACCTAGACTGAGAATCAAAGGATGATGTCACTGACTTACTATATGACTTAGGGTCTTCATGAGCCTCAGTTTCTTTACTTGTAAAGAAGGGAGAGGACTAGGTTGAACTACATTATTTCTTAATTACATTCTTATCTCATTAAATAAATATCCTGATAATTTGAATACCTGGAGAAATCACCAATGACCCATAGAAGCTAGTTGAAACCTTGCCCATTTAATAGTTGCTGGTTTTCTTAGCACTATGGATAAAATACTGTGCCTTAAGTCTAAATTAAAATTCAGTCTCAGGAATTCACTAGACTGTATGACCTTAACTTCTATTTGCCAAAATTTTCTCATCTCTAAAATGAAAATAATAATAGCACCTATCTCCCAGGTTTGTTGTGTGGATCAAACAAGTTAATATTTCTAAAGCATCTAGCATGCAAATGTTAGCTATTATGAAAATTTCCATTGCCACAATCAGAAAAGTAGGGTAATTGATCTTTTAATGATCTAGGTATTGACTATAATGATCCCAAAGGGAGCATCAACCATTCTACTCCCCCATGATTATAATGAGTTTAAATAAGTAAAACCAGTGAGCTTCCATTTCCTGAAGGGGTTCTCATACTGTAGAACTTAACGGTGTTGACATATGGGGGCAGATAAGACCTCATGGCAAAGCACTGCTGCTCTAGGAAGTCTTGTCCCCGGCTTGGTTTGCCATGTACCTACATCATATTGTTTTGATCAGTCACAGTTGGGCATACCGTACTTTGACTCCAATAAAATGATGCTATTTTGGTCCTTTTCAGGACTGAAGAACAATCACCATGTTATGAACTGTACTGAAAGTTACTCAAGATCTTTAGAACATTCAGAGTTGGGCAGAGATAGATTTGTATCACAGGGTCTGTTACTTCTGTGTCCTTGACAACTGCACCCTTTCTTATTGTCTTCAATGTAACTGTAACAGAGACTAAAGGATGTTGGCTGTCAGAAATCACGGGATACTGAAAATTCCATTTCCACCTTTAGTTTTGTTTCAGGGTTCCCCCAGGAGAATCCACAAAAGAATTATTTGTAACATTTTTGTTGTTATTGTTGTCATTCCTTTTTTAAAAAGATTTTATTTATTTTATGACATTAGCAAAAAATAGAATAGAAAAAATTATGGCAATATGAAATTGAAAATCAATCATGTACAACTTGCTATTCTTTTTAAAGATATAATAAAGTTATCCTATAGCTTTCATTTTTTCCTTTCCCCCCCCTCCCCATCCACACTAGAGATGGGTATCAGTCACAAATGTGTGTGTGTGTGTGTGTGTGTGTGTGTGTGTGTGTAAAACTATTCTATATCTACTTCTATTCAAATTGTTCTACCAATCTTTCCTTCCCAAAGAGCTGAGTTTGACAAACTGGGGCATAGAAAGCACCTAGATGAGAGACAGAAAAAAGTATTGGCAATGACTATAGCCAAGAGACTGAGGACAAAAAACCACACAGTTATTTCATTTAGAAGGTTTGAACACAACTATGCTTGTCCTAAGGGGCAATGGACCAAAACTGCAGTTGACCCCAGCTCTTCTGGTCCTTGGCAGATTCTCTACACATCTCCAACCTCATCCAGTGACCCTGACTAAACCAACAGTTATTGGCAACCTGCTCAGCTTCTCTTTTGAATGATCTTTCTCAGGAACCTATTGAATTAAATTCTCTTAGGTTTATACTTCTTTGTGGGGCCCAGCAGATCAGATAGTGCCAACTGATCATTCCAGGAATGAGCAAAGGCTTGGGAAATAATAGGTGCTTAACAAATTTTATTAAACAACGTCAAAGACTTAATTGATTTCTGAAATCCTTGAAAGTTTGATTTTTCAATGTTGCAGAGAAGAGGGTATTGAAGGGAGACCTTCTATCCTATCCAACCTTCTCTGAAATAAGAAACTGTCTTTGATTTCCCTGTGAAGTAGGTATTATGGTATCCATAGCAACACAAAAGAAGGTTCCAAGTATTTCCTCCCATCCCTGGTCCAACTTTAGGATTTGGTAAATTCCTTTGTTAGACATCTCATGATTTCCCCCTGGAAAGAGTGTGATTTTGTAGCCAGAATGAGCCATATAGTTGTAAATTGGAAAAGTATGGAATCTCACAGAAATTAAAATTATTCCATCTTCCCCATTCATCTTAGTCTAGCTAGAGTTCTTCTGAATGTACAAAAGAGGCATCTGCCTTGTGACATGGTTTTAAGGACATTAAAATAGCCCCCTGTTCAAAAATTTCTCTTCACCAATTTCCTCTAGTTCCTGAAATGTCCATTATTCCTGTGTTTAGTCATTCATTAGCAATGTGGTATAATAGAAAGAATGATGATTTTGGAGTCAGAATACCTTAGTTCAAACCCAGTCTCTACCATTTCTTACCACTGTGACCCTGGCTAAGTTATTCATTTCTTGTGGACCTCAGAATCATTAACAGGAAAATGAGGGAGTTAAACTAAATAACCCCTGAGATCACTTCCAACTCTAATTCTATGGTTCTATCATTCCAAGAAATACTGAGTACCTGTCATGTGTAAAATATTGGAAATATTTTTTAAAATGAGTAAGGTATAGCTCTTGTACCACAGAGTTTATAATTTAGAAGGGAAGATAAAACACACATACATAAATACCATAAAATTAGGTTGGATATGAATGTTTAAATAGAAAATCATGACTGGTTCAAAGAAGAGAGAGAGATTACTCCTGACAAGGATGATAAGGAAAGGTTTGAGAGAAAAGATTGTCTTTGGACAGGAAATGAAAGGTTAGGTAGGAATTGGATAAAGGAATCCTGTGAGGAGAAAAGTCTTCTGGATAAAGAGAACAAGTATAAATAAAGATAGAATGGGTTCTAGAAGCTCTTTTTGTGGTGGCAAGGAACTGGAGATTGCAGGGATGCCCATCAATTGGGAAATGGCTGAACAAGTTATGGTGTCTGATTGTGATGAAATCCTTCTGTGCTATAAGAAATGATGACCTCATTGATTTTGTAAAAACATGGAAAGATTTCCAAGAAATAATGAAGAACCAAATGATCAGAACCAAGAACATTGTATGCGGCAACAACAATATTGTTTTGACTGAATTCAAACAAATAAGTTATTTTTGCCTATTATAAATGCTAATATTAACTATAAAGGACATACAAAGAAAGATGTTATCTGAATTCAAAGAAAGAAATGATAAATAGAAGTATATAGAGAATAATTGTACATATATATGTATACACACACACACACATACCTATTTGCGTCTAATGGTAGCTATCTTTAGGGTGGGAGTGAGGGTAGGGAAAGGAAAAAAAGAAAAAAGAAATGTCCATAGTATGTTATAGAAAAAAGCTCAAAATGAAAATCAAGAAAATTGAAATCTAGTTGTAGTTGTACTACCAGTTAGTTCCTCACTTTGCTCTCTTGACTTTCTCCAAGATTCAACTCAGATACCATCTTATGTAAGATAAAATGGTAGTTTTTTGTGTATTTGAAAGGAATAGAAAGTTATACATAACAGATTTGCAGTTTCATGTACAATCATCTTTTTATTGTACTGCATAATAGAAATCCATATTTTATTCCATAAATTAAAAATAAAATAAATGTAAAAGGCATGGAAATTTTGGCCAATTTGGAAGGCATGGAAATTAGCCCAATTTGACTGGAGCATATGGTATATAAAGGAGAGTATTAGATAATAAGTCTGGAAAGTTAAGTTCCCCAAATCATAGAGAGGCATGGATGACAATTAAAGGACTTAGAAGATTTTCAGTAGGTAGTTGGGAGCCATAAAACATTTTTTAGCAAGATTCATTCTATTGGAATAAGTAAAGCCACTACTCAAAGACTAATATGTTTTCTGGAAGGGAAAACTTTATCAGCTATTAATCTTCTTAGTTCACCTGTTGAATTCCTATTCACTCTTGAAAACCTAAATCAAATGTTTGTTGCTGTTGTTCAGTCATCTCAGTCATGGTTGATTCTTTGTGATCCCATTTTGAACTTTTCTTGGCAAAGATACTGGAGTGGTTTGACATTATCTTTCTCCAGTTCATTTTCCAGTTAAGGAAATTTAGGCAAACTAGGTTAAGTGACTTGCGAGAGTCATATATCTAGCAAGTGTCTGAGACCAGATTTGAACTCATGAAGATGAGACTTCCTGATTTCAAACCCAGTACTCTATCTACTACATCTATTTAACAAAAATCAAAACAAATCTTAACTCCTTCAGAAAACCTCCCCTGATCCTTTTAGTCATAAATAACCTTTTCCCTTCAGACTTTATTTCCAAGTTCTCCAAAGGACTTGTCATGAAATATTGTTTATTAGAGAAGTTTATTAAGTTTTAGGGCTTATCATGTAAACTAGAGCTCTATGTCATCCATCGGCAAAAAACTGGAAGCTTTGTAAAGGCAGGAAGCATGTCTTTTCTAATTTCTATTATTTGCCACAGTGTTAAACCAAATACTTCACACACAATAGGTGCTTGATAATATTATTTTTGTTAGTACTACTTAATTTATCAGGAAACAAAAGGAGAGCTGGGCTGATGAAACAAAAACTGGTAAATTTTTGGAGGAGCAAGAGATTAAGGATCATGAGCATGGAATACTGCCATAAAGAACAAGTCCATGTAGAATAAGCAGGAATCAGACACAGAGGAAGGGAAGATTAAAAGGGTAAATCATGGAGGTTACAGGTATATGAGAAAAAGAACTCATTCCCAGGTGTCACCAAGAAGACAAAAGGACTTGAAAAATAAATTTAATCTTCCTGATTTTGCCAAGATGGGTGAGGTAGTAGGTGTTAACATAGTATGTTATAGAAAAAAGCTCAAAATGGAAATCAAGGAATGGGAATCTAGTTGTAGTTGTACTACCAGTTCGTTCCTCACTTTGCTCTCTTGACTTTCTCCAAGATTCAATTCAGATACCATCTTATCTAAGATGCTTTCTGCCCTCATCTCTACTCCAAATCTAGTACCTTCCTTCTGAGTCTACTTTCCATTTTCCTTGTATGTATCCTGTATATACAAACTTGTTTGAACATTGTCTTCCCTATTAGAAAGTGAACACTTGAAAGACAGGAAGTATTTTTGACTTTCCTTGTATCCTCATACCATAACTAATAAATGTTTATTGAAAACAAACTAGTTGTATGATCTTGGTCTTATTATTTAGCCACCTCGGGTCTCATAAATGGTCTCTAAGATCACTTCTAACTTGACATTTTAGGACACTCCATGCTTGGTTTTTCAAGAAGACCTGGGATGGGTCATTTGGAGTTTTTGTTGAAATGAGCATGTCTAAATACATTAAACAAAGGTATTCAGTAGGACTGTTGGGATGAACAATGATTCAGCAGCATCAACAGCAGGTAGAAGTCCAGTTCACTTCTAGATTCCCTTTGGAAGAAGGGCCATGGCAAAGAGGAGAGTAATGCCCTTGCTCTAGAGTCAGTTGTCTCTTGAGTTTTATTCAAATTTGTCTAAGTCACTTCATCTCTCTCTAGGCTTCAATTTCTTCTTCTGTAAAACAAGAGTAGGAAGAAGACTAACTGACCTCTAAAGCCCCTTCTTCTCCCAAACCCATTTTCCTCTGCCTGAGAGGACAACAATGAACTTACTCCATTTACATATATATGAGGTCATGTTGGCCACAATCAAAGCTAGTACCTTATTCCTGCTCTACCACTTCCATTAAATTCACATTAAAGTTTTCAAAGGAGATCTTGCTGTTATTCATGAGTGTTTGTATTTGTGGGGCCAATGGACTTTTTTAAAATTATGCATAGAAAAGACCTTTCCTGTAGTGCTCTAAAGTATCTATTTCAGGTAGATCACACTTCAAGTATGGCTGCAAAGTGCATCACTTAACAAACTGCTTGCCTCTTGAGATTTTCACTATTTCCAAAAGCCCATATTTGAATTAATTCAGTTTTTCAGAGTTTTAAAAATACAGAATCAGCTATGTATTCCATGACTAGAATGAGTTGAACATAGTTTCTTGTTCTGGAATATCGAGAGAATTACATTAACGTCTCATTGCAATTCTTCAAGATTAGCCTCAAACCCACCCAGGAACCAGCATTCTAAAACATGCTCTGTAAGGGCAGATCATTCATTCAGTGTTTGGCAAGTATGCATTGACTACCTACTCTGTGCAGCCTTGCTCCAGATGCAGAAGGAAGATTTGGAGGGAAAGTTGCTGATCTTGCCCATGAAAGACGGTTGATATGGTAAGAGTCTCAAAATGTTCTGAAGGTGAAAGAAAATGTGTTTGGGAAAGATTCAAATTATCACACAGACTAAGAATGAACTGAGAAAATGGATGTAAAGTACTATGTGATTCTAATATGTCAAACAATGCCAACCTTCAACAGGTAGGTAGGTATGGCACAGTAGATAAAATGCTGGAACCAGAGCCAGCAAAATATGAGTCCGAATCTGTTCTCAGATCCTTGCTAGCAAGGTAACCCTGAGCAAGTCACTTAACTACAATTTGCCTCAGTTTCTTCAGCTGTAAAATGGAGGTAATAATAGCACCTACCTCACAGTTTTGTTGTGAGGATAAAATGAGCCAATATTTGTAAAAGTGCTGGCACATAATAGGCTTATTCCCTTCCCTTCCCTTATTCCCATCATCTCCTCCATTATAGTTCACAAGATAAATCTTAGAAAATTTTTCTAATGCTCAGAAATGTTAAATGACCTACCTCAACTCAAACAACAAATAAGTGTCAGAGGCATAATTTGAATCAAAGTCTCCCTATGCCAAGATACTCTATTTATTATGCCAAACTGTATTTATATCCATAAATCATCATTTGAATGTTAATTGCCTTGTCCATGTATCCATCAGGAAATGACTAACCAGGGGTAGAGGAGCTGTCCCATCATTCCTTAGATGTCAGGAGTTTTATGTTCAACTTGGGACAGACTGTTCAAACTTCTCAACTAATCTGGTGTAGCCTTGGGTTGCCAAAGGAGCTATTGCAGTTAGGTGAGAAGTCCTCATGAGTGATTGAGAATAATCATTCAAGCAAGGTACCAAATGATGAGCAAAATCAAGGAATGGTGGAGGGACTCAGAGCACAAGCTTATGGGGTGAATTGGACTGAAGCAAGAATGAATGAAGACAAGGTGAACTATTACCTGGAGTGAAAGCTGTCAGTTCTGATAATAGCTTCTTCCTTCCTCTTCCCTGTCCAATAAAGATTCTTCCACTGCCATTGAAGAACTCAACATCTGGCCCCTCTCCTTGTTGTCCTTCTAAAGAAGGCAAAAAACAGTAAAGAAGGATTTCAATTTTTACTTTCATTATGAATACCAATATCAGTTTACTTACCATAATTTGAAAACGTGCAGAATTTCCTTTTTCAAAGACCAGGGACTTTTTTTTGGTTTGGTCAGTCAATAAACACTTTCTAAGTACCCACAAAGGTTTAGTCACAGTACTAAGGGCTAGAGATGTAAAAAATCAACAGTTCCTTCATACAAAGAACTCAAAATCTAATGGGAAAAGCAACATTCAAAAAACACAGTGGTCATGGTTTTTCCCCTTTTATTCTGATTCTTTCACATGATTAATATGTTTAACATAGTTATACATGCATAATTTATACAGATTTACTCACTATGAAGGGAAGGCAGAAGGGAAGAGAGGGAGGGAGAAAAATGTGGAACTCAAAATCTTACCCAAAAATGAATGCTGAAAACTATCTTTTCATGTAGTTAGAAAAATAGAAAAATACATTTTTATATAAAAAAGAAGAAACAGATGTTGGAAAAAGCAATGAAAGGACACTCTCAAAGTCTCTCTGAAGAACTTTAGTATCAATGGTGAGACATGGGAGACTCTGTCACATGTCTGCTCAACAGGACATGCCCATAACCAAAGAAGGCACTGGGTTTCATGAACAAAGCAGAATCACAGTAGTATAAATAAAATGTGAGATGTGCAAACCTAGAGATATCTCCATTCCAAATGTTCTATAGATTATTTGTACTTCACCTGTGGTAGAGCCTTCCAAACTCATAATGGATTGAATAGTCACAGATGAGCACACTTTATCATGATATCATTTGTCTCCTTTGAATATAAAGAATGAACTATGATACATAAATATAAATAAAATAATACGTAAATAAATATAAATAATATAAATAAAAATAATCAACTAGGGGAAGCATTAGAATTAAAAGGCATTGGGAAAGGCATACTGCAGAGAGTAGAATTTTAGCTAGGACTTGACAGAAGCTAGGAATACCAGAAAGCAAGGATGAGGATAGCGAGCATTCCAGGTCTGGGCCATAGTTCTTTTCCTTTGTTATCGAAAAAGATCAAAATGACTATGTTTGAGAAAAATCACGGTATGTCCAACTGTGACTGATCAGATCAATACAAGCTCAGAATGTTCTACCACAGGTTGGGCACAAATGGTCCATGTGAACACCTGGGACTCTAAACTTATGGATGTCACTTTTCCTTTGAGCTGCTTCAATTCTGCCTTCCTCATAAAGCACAGCACCCTCACTGACAAGGGCATGCCATGCTGGGTGATTCTGTGCCAGTGTCTCCCAAGCTGTACAATCAGTTCTAAAGTTCTTCAAGGTATCACATTATTGCTTCTTCTGACCCCCTTGTGAGCACTTGCCCTGTGTGAGTTCTCCATAAAATAGTTTTTTGGCAAGCCTTCAGCTGGCATTCTAACAACATGTCCAACCCATCATAGTTGCATATCTGTAGTAATGTTGGAATGCTTGGTAGTTTAGCTTAATAAAGGACCTCAGTGTCTTGGATCTTCTCCTGCCAGGTGATCTTCAGAATCTTCCCAAGACAATTTAAATGGAAGTGATTTGGTTTCCTGACATGGCGCTGGTAGACTGTCCAAGTTTCACAGGCATCTAGCAATGAGATCATCACAGCAACTCTGTAGACCTTCAGTTTGGTGGTCAGTCAAATACCTCTTCTCTCCCACACTTTCTTTCAGAGTTTCCCAAATACTAAGCTCACTCTGGCAATGTGTGTGTCAACCTCATAGTCAATGTGTACCTCCCTGGACAAACTGCTAAGAGGGTCCTTGTCCACAGTTGCTGTTGTTGGTCTCTGAAGCTGGGATACCACAAAATATAGATCAATTCCCTGCTACTTGTGCTTTACACAAAAATAATCTATTTTTGCTATCACTGTCATCATCTTCAACCACTTATTGGAATGTTAGTCATACTCCAATTGGGAGTTCTGATAATTCATAGATTTTTTAAAATTTAAAGCACTTTTCATGAAACAATGTGGTTAAGTAGGTTGTATAAATATCATTACTCCTATTTTACAAGTAAGGAAACAAGAGACCTGGAGAAGGCACTGGATTTGCCTAGAACTACACAAGTGGTAAATCTCAAATTTGTACATTGAACCCTTAACTCTTTCTGCAATCCCTAATTGCTAAAAGGAAAAGTTCAATTATAAAGGTCTATCTATAATCTCAATGATTTGCAACCTCTAAGGCACAGGTTTATGAGGTTAAAATCAGAACATGAGGTTTTCTTGGAGTTTTTTTCATTGTGATAATTGTATTTTAATATAATGGGTTTCCTTTTAAGTCCTAAGGATTTTATTTTATGCACTTAAAAATATTATTCTGAAAAAGAGTCCAGTGCACCACCAGATTGCCAAAGTGGTCCATGACACAAACAAGATTAAGAACTTCTGCTCCAAAGTATTTAGAGATAAAGAGAGGAAAGGGAAAGGGTAGGGAAAGACAGACAAACAAAAGGAGAGGCAGACAGATATATGGGAGCAAGAGAAACAGATAGAGACAGAGACAGAGATAGAGAATCTTCTTATTAAGCAGTTATGCTAAATTAAGAAAAGAAGATTTGGAGGCTAAAGATCTGTTATGAGTCCAGGCTTGCCTAATTTGTGACTTTGGGCAAGTCATTTTTTTTCTATAAAACGAAGATAGCATCGGGGG
Source organism: Macrotis lagotis (assembly GCF_037893015.1). NCBI lineage: Eukaryota > Metazoa > Chordata > Mammalia > Peramelemorphia > Peramelidae > Macrotis > Macrotis lagotis. The sequence goes on from NC_133661.1 coordinate 92,162,436, forward strand.
CAGCTAGGTGCCTCAGCAGATACAGCACCAACCCTGGTGAAGTCAAGAAGACCTGAGTTCAAACATGACCTCAGACACTTAAAAATTAACCTAGTTGTGTGACCTTGGGCAAGTCACTTAACCCCATTGCCTTACCAAAAAAAAAAACCATAGAGCAGCACTCCTCATGAAGTTGTGAGAAAAGTATTCTGTAGCTCCTAAATGACTATTATCAATAGTCTTTTATCAATAATAAATTATCAAATTATCTCAAGGTATGTCATGAAGTTCATAAAGACAAAGTCAACTTATTTTAATTTCTAAAATAAATAAATGTCAGATGGAGATTTTCTTTTGAGGGTACAAAGAGTGTTTTCCAAAGTCAAACCAATACCAGTATGGTAAACCCCACAAAAAATTGGGAATTTCTACTCTAAAACTAAGTTACTTTTTTATAGCAGCTTGGTGTGGATGGGAAAACAACCCCCTCTGAATGTCCACAGTAAACCATTTAAAAAGAAAAGAAAAAAATTCTCAAATGATTATTTATGGAATAATAAAGAGAACTTCATTGTAAGTTCCAGGGAAAATGCTGAGCACTTATTAAGTATATTGAGTGTTCGCTATTCAGGAAAGCAATCATTTATAATCTACTTTTAGAATATGTTCTGAAACAAAATTTCTTTGACATGTTCCATTTCAGACTTGCAGTTTTGTGCTGAAAATCATATTAATTAAAGTATTAATCCCAGACTTTAAAATGATCTTGACTTGGAAAAGGTAGACTGCATTATGGCTTTGGAAAGTTTATATATCTTTAATTTATGCATTGATTTTCTTCCAAATGACATGAATGCTTCTCCCCTCTCTGTTCCCCTCTGGCAGCATCTCTATGTAGTCCAGTCCTGAGTCTGCATGATAAGAGTAATGACTTTCTAAAGGCTGTTCACCCTGCCTGCATTTTCTGTACATTGTTATTATTACTCAGGCCCCAAGATTATGCCCAAAATAAATCCCACCCCCATTCCCATTAGCTCACACTCAAATCCCCCCAAACCAAATTAATCAGGTACAGAAGTGCCAAATTATTTGTCTCTTCTAATTTTAATTTATTCTTTGAGACCTCCTCTGTAGCACATGGGAACTACTGATAATGGGTTATAAAAATCATAAATTTAATTGTTTTAGAGCATTTAAAGAAATGTAGAAAGCTTCTATTAGAATTTAACTGAAGAAGTCTTTTTAAAAATTTAAATTATTTTGGATGTAGGAGGTATAGAAAATAGGTAATAGGAAAAAATAGACCAAGTTTTCCTCCCAGACAACAAAGAACACCCACACTTATAGAAGACAAAATTTGGCTAAATAATACTTATTTAGAGGCTTTCATTCCGAAATCTAAAAGCCATTTTCCTACATTAATTAAGCTTCATCAAAGTACCATAATATCTTTTGAATATATTTAAAGGACTAAGGAAAATTGTATGTCAAGGTCTCTCATGTGACCACCTATATGAAATTATCTTTCATCTCGAACCTTCTCCAAATTAAAGTACACTTCATAGAGTCAAAAACTCCCAAAATAAAAATCAGCAATTGGTGATACATTGTTAGTTGGCTTATTACTTTGAAGTGTCTATGAGCATAAGCTATAATAGTTTTAGGATAGGAACTATCCCAGTTCCATGGTTTTTTAGGAGAAATAAATGATGGTATTCAAATAGTAATCCCTGGTTGATTGACAAACAACTTTTCTGATAGGATGAGATCCTTCAAATTTGATCACTTTCTGGCAGTAAGACAGAGAGTAAAATAGTAACAAATCATTCAATATATAGCCTCTGCCCAGAAATCCAAGCAAAATGATGTGTTTAGACTGGCTGCTTTAAAGCACATTGAAGTGTTAGTGTCAATCAACCTAGTTCCTGTGATTCCTATGCAATAAGACTTTTCCTCTCTCTCATTAACCATTCTCCTCACAGTCTAGAGGGTCCATATCAAGATCACTCTACGACTACTGCATCATATAAGACTAAGATTTTTGTGGAAAATTAAAAACATACGTCTCACCAGCAAAAGTAGTTAATGATTAGAGATTTCAATTCCACAAATAAAATCAGTAGTCAAATAAAATCATCTTTATTTGTATTACATACTAATGCCAGCTCTCTTAAAACTTCAATTTTAGGTTACAAGTGGGAGCATTATGTATGAGGCAACCTCACAACAGCACCTTACAACTGAATCAGTTTTGGCATTTATAAAGGTCCAAGAAAAGAAAGAACATAATCAGTGAGAACCATTGCTTCTTCTTTGATAATTGTTGGAAGCATAATTTTGTCAGATCATAATATATATGTTGTTTATGGTTTGTATAATTTCTATAGCCTTTCTTGTATGTGTATCTATGTCCTTTTATCAAAGGTTTACCTACCTAATGAACCAGAAGCCTTTTCTCAAATTCATTTAATATTTCAACACCAATCCAATGAACATTTATTAATGTTCACCATGTATTGTTCTAGGTTCTGCTAGATATAGGTAAACAAAATATCTAGGTTCTACCAAGAACATTTGAAATGTACACAGATAAGTAAATATGGCAGCTGGTATTTTTTCTTTATTGAATCCCAATGACCAAAGCATTTAGGATGTGAGGTTGATGAAAAAGCAGAGAGTACCACTATTATTATCTCCATTTTACAAATGACCATTCTGATAGCAAGAGACTTGCTCAAGGTCACATAGTCAAACAGTTTTTATTTGACAGAGTTCACACTTGAATCAATGTCTTCTGATGTCAAGCTGAATGTTCTTTCCAATATATCACACTAAGAAGTAGAAAAAATTTTAAAAATATATAGAGAGAAGGAAAATAGCAAGGGCTAAGGAAAAAACCCACAGGAATCATACCTCCAGATGAGATACTTTTATTTGAAGATATTGCTTTCTTTTTTTGAATTATTTTTAAATGACTATATTTTTCCTTTACAAATAACACCTCATTTTGTGCTTGAGAAAAAGAATTCTTTCTAGGAATGCAACATATGATAGAATTCACATCCATTTTTATTTTTAAAGTATGAAATAAGTTTAAAACCCTCTTTAAAAGAGTTATTACTTGACAATTGTGATAAATATGTATGGATTATGTATGGATTCAATCAGAGCCTCCTAGAGCTGAGAACACCATCATATCATATTATAATCACATGAAGACTGTGATGCAACTGTACATTGTATTTTATCATTACTGTCCTTTTTGCATCTCAGTAGGTGCTTACTTTGGGCTAGTGGAATGAGTCATATGCTATGAACCAGAAAACCCAAGATCATCTCTAGACCTGCCACTGATTTACCATGCAACCTTTGAAAAGTCACTTGGTCTCTCTGAACTTCTCTTTCCCCATTTCTAAACGAAGGTGATAGGTTAAATGACTTTTAAGACCAAAGATTATTTTTATAAACTATAGCTGGTTCAGAGCAAAGATAGTCTCATCTGTCACCCTAATATCTAACACATGATAGATCATTAATGACTACTTGATTTGATTGCTGGACAAATTGATTTGACCTTTATGTTATTTTTTTAAAAGTGGTGTCTCTCCTTGAGAAAAGTATGGTACATGGATCAGCTAGGTGGCACAGTGGATAAAGCACCAATCCTGGAGTCATGAGGGCCTGAGTTCAAATTCAGACTCAATCACTTAATAATTACCTAGCTGTGTAATCTTGAGCAAGCCTCTTAAGTCCATATCCTTGAAAAAAATAAAAGAAAAAGCATAGCCTGTTTCTAGGGCTGGGAGTAGGAAGGTAGGGTAGAGAAAAAAAAAGGAGGGGAAGAAATTCACCTGATAACTCTGTTGTATATTTGAAGGGAATAGCAAGTTGTACATGGGAGATTTGCAGTTACAGTTGTGATTCACAAAAGCCCAATTTACCTCTGCCTTGTTCTGTCTCACAAACACTGCCCCTTTTATTCTTCTTTTCTTCTTGAGGTCCAGGAGAGCTTTTTCATCAACCTCACATCCTAAATGCTTTGGCCATTGGGATTCAATAAAGAAAAAATACCAGCTGCTATATTCCTCCCTTTCTGGCTGTTTGCCTATTTCCTATATTGCTTCTTGATTCTTTCAATAAACTAATACTCCAGAGGCATTTAACAATTAAAATAGGGGCTGGGAAGCACTCTACTAGAACATGTACATTGTATATAAAAATTTACTCATCCTTTTTCATCCTCTCCATCCATATTGCTAAAATTTCCCAACTAGAAATGAAAAGTGTTATGTAATTTAATACATGTAAGATTCCTACTTACTCAGAAACAATACAAAAGCAAATTTGTACTAGAAATTTTCCCAGCTTAGGTTAAGATCACAAGACCACCCAACAATTTCAAGTTCACATTTTCTTCCTTTAGTTTCAAATATGTTTCTGTGAGGAAAATCAAAGTCACTCAAACTTGTCTAAAATAGGTCAGGATTAGATTATGTGGCTTGAGTCAAGGGGTTGACTGTTAAGGTTCTTTGCCATTAAAAAAAGATTTGATTTAACTTACCTCTGAATTCTATTTATAAAATGTTTCACAAGGACAGAACACTTTCCATTTATTGCCTCATTTGATCCTTATTACCCCATTTTACAAATGAGGAAATTGAGACCCAGGTAGGTTAAGAGCCCTCAAAAACTGGCACTAAACCCAGTTTTGTGTTTCAGTGGTCTAGAGGTATGGATTCAAAGGAGACTAATGGGCAGCAAAAAGAGATTTTTTTTTAACTAAAGATAATTACCAACAAGAGAATGGGCCCAAGACTAGAACATTTTGCCAGAAGTCATAGTCTAAGAGTTAGGCAATAAGATAAATAATTTGCCTAGGGGCATAAAGCTAAAAAGTGCCAGAGCTGGAAATCAAATCTAGATACCTTGACTTCACATCCAACTCTCCCTCCACAATACCAGAAAGGTATAATAAATGTATTAATAGATCCTTGTATTATTATCATCGTTCTTCCATCTACATTTTTATATTTGCAACATAAAAGATGGCTCAACAAATATGATCTGCTTCCTGGCTTCTGAGAAAATACTTTATTCCTCTTTTTCTATTTCTTTAAAGTCATTCTTCATTTTGAGCCATTTTGATGCAATATGATGTTTTCCTCTGACTAATGAAATTTTTTTTCATAATCAAGAAACAATTAGCATAGTGGAGTCTTATATTTCCTACATCATTTAGTCAATTGCATGATAATAAAGATAAGACTTGTTGGAACATATCACTTGTGAAAGTTTTTCTATTATTGATCAGTCATTTCAAACCTGTCCTTCATAATCCCATTTGGGGTTTCTGGGCAAATATGCTGGTTACCATTTCCTACTCCAGTTCACTTTGTAGATGAGGAAACTGAGACAAACAGGGTTAAGTGACTTGGCCAGGGTCACACAACTAATAAGTGCTTGAGGTCACATCTGAACTCAGATCTTTCTGACTCCAGACCCCATGCTTCAGCCATCAGGCCATCTAGCTGCCTTCTTATCAGTCAGTGAGTCAATAAGCATTTATTTAGTATCCTGTTGCCTACTAATACCTTCATGAAGGATATCATCAGTGCATACATAGATGAACCTAACAAAAATTTCTTAGTAGGAAATCAGTTATTGATATTTCTTCAATCACCTTTTTTGATATTAGTAAAAGCCAAGATATTTTTGCCTGTCTGGCTTCTTCTTCTTCTTCTTCTTGTGAATTAAACTGAGTCTCCTCTGGCATAGATCTTCTCTATGTACACTTTTCCCAACTTTTCTCAACTTTTGTGTCTCTAATTTAATTTCTTTTTTTGTTGTTGTTTTTCAGTTTTATTTGTGTATATTGTCTTTCATTTCATATTTTTCACACTTCATGAGAGGTCTTCTTTACAAACACACCTGGGATAGTGATAGTACCCTCCAAGTGCATGCAGTACATTTTTTGTCCTTGATAGTGGAAAAAATCAATCATTAAAACCGCTGTAGATCTTTTCCATTTTTCTTTGGCTTATTTTGTTCATTCCATATGCATTCTTTTTTCTTTTCTTCCTTTTAGTTTTTTGCAAGGCAGTGGGGTTAAGTAACTTACACCACTAGGTAATTATTAAGTACCTGAGGTCACATTTGAACTCAGGTTCTCCTGACTCCAGGGCCAGTGCTCTATCCACTGTGCCACCTAGCTGCACCCACATACATTCTTAAATGTTCTCAAGATGTGTTTCTTAACTGAATCTCTTGCAAAGCAATCTGGTCTTATTCTTCAAAGTTTTTCTCAGATAATACTGTTTAGATCATTAAAAGTTCTCTTCCAACAAAATGTCTTCTATCCACACTTCAAAATCACTCAAAACTCCCTTAAAAGATATAATAGCCTACTTTTTAAAGGAACATAGACTAGGGTATAGCATAAGTTAAGGATAGAAAAGGGAAGACTTGTGACTAGGCAAGCCCTTTTGGCCCTTGTTTTTAAACTTTATCCAAAGACAAACTACCCTTTGTGCTTTTAGTTAATCCTGACCTTGAAGTGGGATTTGTAGGTAGGTAAAGGACCAAATGAGTACAAAAAAGTAAAGAACAATGAGAACCAGAGATTGTGATCTAGTGAAGGAAATGAAAAATGGTAGAGGATGGAGACAGACTAGATGAATTGTACCATCATTGATTGAGTTGAACAATGTCATACAAAACAGCCAAGGACATGAGGTAGATGGGTTGTACATAAGAGTGTCTTATCTTGACTTTACCCTACCTTTGTGTTTTCCTAGGGATAGAGACCCTCATATGTTACCCACCTCATTGCCTTGATTTTCCCATTGAATCCTGTAGAACTAGATAGGAGAAAAGTCTTTATTTGTTCATATGTAAAATGAAGGAACTGGACCAATTTCCTTTAAGTCTTCTAGCTCTAAAATTATTCTCTGTTGTCAAAAAAACAAGCAAAAGTGGTGAATTCACAACTCATATTAATTTATTTTATACTAAAAAATAAATATAAGAGTTGTGTGTTTCTTATATTATGATATATTATTCAGTCTTGTTAAAGTCTTCATGACCTTCATTTAGGGTTTTTCTTGGCAGAGATGTTAGAGTGGTTTGTCACTTTTTTCTTGAGCTCATTTTACAGGTGAAGAAAGTAAAGCAAATGGAGTTAAGTAACTTGCCAAGGGTCACACAGCTATTAAGATTTAAACTCAGGAAAATGAATCTTCCTGAGTCCAGACCTAGCTCTCTACCTACTATGCCACTTTGCTATTCATTATGATGTCATAGGAGAATATAGACTCATAGATTTAAATTTTAGAGGTCATTTGTTCTGTTCCAACCCAACATCAAACAATCAGTCTACAAGTATTTATTAAGTTTATTCCTGTGACAAACTATGCTAGGCACTGGGTTTGGTAAAACTGCCCCTGTTCACCAAGATCTTGTCATCAAATGAGAGATGTGAGTGTATATATAAGTACATGCAGAATAAAATAGAAAAATAATATGAACAAATGAATGCAAAGCAGTTAATTACATGGGTAATTTTGGAGAAAAGAAACTAGCAGTTGGAAGAATCAAGAAAACTTTATCTAAAATGTGGTACCTGAGTTCTTCTTTTTTTTGTAAGATTTTTTTTTTCAAGGCAGTGGGGTTAAGTGGCTTGCCCAAGGCCACACGGCTAGGTAATTATTAAGTGTCTGAGGTCGGATTTGAACCCAGGTACTCCTGATTCCAAGGTCGATGCTCTATTCACTGCACCACCTAGCCACCCCCTGAGTTCTTCTTAAAAGAAGATTCCAAGAAAAGAAGATAAAGAAAGTTTACATTCTAAACATAGCCAATATAAGAGCACAGAAACAGGGAAGGCAAGACCATGTGAGAGGGAGAAAGAGAATGTTATAGATGAGGAAATTGAGACTCAGAAAAGACATGATATTTCCAAAGTCATTAGTCCAAAGTCTTTGACTCCAAATTCAAGGCCCTGTATCTATCATCATGCTTACTTCCCTGATTCTATGACAGTTAATACAAATCTGTACCCCTATTTTTTACTATTTGTGTAAATGAAAGAACTCTGTAAATCTAAGATTGGTATCCCTTAGATGTAGAGTGGCAAATGCAATCAATAGCAATGAATCTCATCTTAGTTTCGTGAAGAGTCAGATAGATTTTTATTTCACCCAGGAAAGACATTGACCAAATACATAGAATGAAAAACAAACCGACTCCTTCAATGACAAATGGAAAGCAAAGTGTTATTGATTATGTGAATACAAAATGAAAACTCAGTGTATAAACACTGTATGATATGAAGGAAGACAAAAGAGAAAAATGCAATTAAATGATTCAAGAATAGGCGCTCTAGTAGAAGAATGCTGTAAAAATATGAGGCAGGGAGAACCACAAGGGAGCCAGGCTTTTTAACTGAAGGTTATTCTGTTTATCATAGTCTCCTTTATTGGCATCTCAATAGCATGTAATTCAGTGTTCTGCAATGTCACAGGGGGATATTTTTGCCGCTTTCCATCCATTCATCTTCTCTGTCAAGCAGTTGCCAGAATTACAAATATGAATGTTTACATTAAGAGCTACTAGGAAAAGGAATGCTGGCATAAGCCCATAAAATAATCTGCTCTCAAGTCAATGTATAGAGATTTGCAAAAATCAGACTTTTGTCACTTTACACAAATTAAAAAATGTTTACTTGGAAGGGCTGGGGCTTTCCATTACAGCAAACCCTCATATTCAGTCCTATTTTTTGGTCATCTCAGTGTCATCATTAACAAGTCTGAAGACTTGGCAACAAAGGGGAGATCCTCTCTACCCCAACCGTTGCTACCAGTTTCCACTAGGTGCTGAGTATATACTGCAAGGCAAAAGAAATTCATTTTGGGTATCAGGACCCTGGAATCTGTACCTTGGTCTGAATATACTGGCAAAATTGTCATCAAACCCTTAACCATAACTCTAAATATAAAAGGCATACAATTATTCCTTTAAAGGAATTACAATGAATTAAAATCAATCTCTGTTCGAAGATCATCAAGACCTGCCTGTAAACCATGATGTGGCTTTCTTATGGCCCTAAGTAGCATCCAAAGAAGAGAAAGAGAACAATGCGGAAGTCCAGCAATGCCAGTCCACATTGGAAACTCAATCAATGAGAGTAAATCAACTTGAAAATAGGAATTTCTGGATCCTATTAAGTGAAAAGAAATCCAGCTATCTCTTTAGGGTCTATATTTTGGATCAAAACAATCCTCCCTATATCCATTATTGGAAGATTTTCTTTCAATTTAATACTTATGATGATGATGATGATGATGATTATCATCATCATCATCATCATCATTGTCCTTCATTCTTGAAGAACACTATGACATCAAGGAGATGAAGTCATGACAAATGAATTGAATTTGAGTCATCTGCTAAGTCATCAGCCTCCCTTTCCCCCTCCCAGAGTCATCTGGGTCCAGTGATTAGATATGAATCAGGATGACTGGACATGAGGCAATAAGGATTAAGTGACTTGCCCAAGGTCAAACAGCTAGTAAGTGTTAAATGTCTGAGATTAGATATGAACTCAGGTCTTCCTGACTCCAGAGAAGGTGTCCTATCTACTGTGCCACCTAACTGCCCTCATAATTAATTAACCAATCTAATAATTGGAGAACATTGCTACATTGAGAGGATGCAGAAGGAAGGGAGAGGAGAGAAGGATATTTTCCATTGCCCTTATTCCTATTGAGGCAAGCAGAAGGTGTCAATTATCAATTATGGCATTGTAAGTGACAGCTGGGATTTAAGTGACTAAATTAGTTTTAATGAAGGTAAACTGAGGTACAGACTCAGAGTAAGATCAGTTTATTAACAGTGACTGTTGAAACTGTTTACAAAGCAGGTTAGACTGGAAATCTCAGCAAAGTCATCAACTGCAAGAGAAAGAGGGCACCCTCTTTATTGGCACACAACATAGAAGGGGTCTTGGTATTTTTGGAGAAAAGATGATAGGTTGCAGAGTTGAGACAAGAACATTACAACTGGCTATCCTGAGAACACTGCTAGCATTCAGGTGACAGGAATAACACCACTCTGTAACAATTAAGGGATGCTAATTGTTTTATGGGATCCATCTGCATCTCCTCGGCTTTGTTAAATAATTATAACTAACATACTTGCTGTTTCCTTGGAAGAGATAAAAACTCCCTTAACTACTCAAAGACAGGAAAGGACAGAAGATATATCTTTAAGGGGGTGGTAATTTTGTGGGGTTTAGCAAAGAGGTATCCAGGAAGCATACCAGCATGAAAAGTAACAGCTTTTCTTTTAAATTAACTCATAGAAAAAGCTAGATTCCCAAGCTCAACTCAAGGATAGTGGGGGGAGGGGGGTACAGACCCATTATAAAATTAATACAACATAAGATTAGTTACATTGTAGAATCAATAAAATAGAAATCAAAACAGAAGAAATTTCAGGTAATAATTTTCATATTTTCAACAGCTATTAAATATCTTATTAATTATAATATTAGTAAAGAAAGTGGGTAGCTGGAAATACCCCGTAACACTCCCTTATGTGATGAATTGACAATATTCATCATTGTACCTACCGTATTCCCTAAACTGGTTGCTGCTCAGGATTCTCCCTAACATTATTCAACAATTCAATTCAACAAACATAAGTGCTTATTGTGCAAACATAAACATCAGTCTTGTTATGTGCAAAGTCCTGAAAGACATATTAAGAGGGAGGAGAGGAAAGGATAATAATTATAAAAACTCTTAATGCTCTACTAAGTATGATATGTTAGTTTTATTATTATTATTATTTATTTCATACTTACCATATTCCAGCACTCTGATAAATGCTTTTTAAAAAATAAATATTATCTCAATTGATCTTCATAATAACCCTAAGAGATAGTGCTATTATTATCATTATAAATGAGGAAACTGAGGTAATCAGAAGTTAAATTGTCCAGGGTCACACAACTAAGTTTCTGAGGACAGATATGAATTCAGGTTTTCTTGTTTTCAGGATCAGTAATGTATCTTATGAGCCACTTGCTGCATCCAAAAATAAGGTCCTGCATCGCCCAAGGAATCTGTAACCAGGGGATAAAAAACAATGAACAAATAATTATAAAACACAATAAAAGATAAAAGTACATAAGCTTATTGCAATCAGGGAAAGCTCTATGAAGAAGGGGGTATCCAGGCTGGGTCTTAAAGGATATGTTAGAGTGATATCCTTGGTATTTTGAGGAACAAGATTAATGGCAAAAAAAGATTTTCTGGAAGAGAATAGGAAAGTGAAGAGATCAAAATATATCTCTTATACTAGAATAAATAAGTAAAAAGATACCAAAGAACCATAATGAACAAATAATTCTTATTATTAGAATTTTTTGGTAGCTGATGCTATTGGGCAGCTTAGATGGAACAGTGGATAGAATGATGGGTCAGGAGTCAAAAAGGGTCTGCGCTCTGAATTCAAATCTCATCTCAGATACTTTCTAGTTGGATGACCCTGGACAAATCACTTCACCCTAGTTTGTTTCATTTTCCTCATTAGTAAAATGAACTGGAGAAGGAAATGGCAAAACACTCTAGTATCTTTTGCAAGAAATCCCTAATTTGGGGGCAACTAGGTGGCACAGTAGATAAAGCACAAGCCCTGGAGTCAGGAGGAACTGAGTTCAAATATGACCTCAGATATTTAATAATTACCTTGCCTAGTTGTGTGACCTTGGGCAAGTCACTTAACCCCACTGCCCTGTAAAAACAAAAACAAAACAGAAAGAAAGAAAGAAATCCCTAATTGGGGTCACAAAAAGTCAAAGCAACAAAAATTAGAATTCTTTTGAAGCCCAAGTATTTATCAGCAAACACTTGTTAGGTACTAGGTAAATTGTCATCACATATCTTATGGCTTAAGTGTGAACATATATTTTTCTTTCTTTGACCATGTTACACAATGTCTCCCTTGCAACTTAACCCCAACCTTACTTCCAATTCCTTCCAGCAGTGAGAAAGAACAAATCATTATGTACATCAGCAAGTAGTTAGTTCTGTTTCACATTTAAAGTTTTAGCTCAGCTTACATTTTATTTAGCATAGCACAATCAACTATTAAGAACCATAAAATAAAAGATTTTTCTCATCTTCCTTGACAACTAAAAAGTGAATTATTTCAAAACTACTGTTGCTTTTTCTCAGTAAGCAATAGAGAGTAAAAGCCCCCACTGTGTATCACAATCATTATATCTCATGTGATTATAACATTGAAAAAAATCAAAAGACTTCTTGAAGCAATGTTTTAAGACTGATGGAACAAGATTCTTCATCTCACTGTCACTATATACTAGCAATCACATGCAACATGAGTTTTCATTTTTCTTTGTCATAATTCATTTCAAACAGGAAAATGTATCAGAGGGCCAAAGAGCTGGAAAATGAATATCCATTCATATTTTAAGATCACATCTGTTAATAGTAAATTCACACAAATAATTTGGTATCCTTGCCTACAATATACACAGACAGAAGCCATTTATCACTTGGATTACTTTGAAATACATTTTTTCTAAGAGTAAGATGCTTGCTCCTATGCACTATTATACATATTTTATGTAATTTTGCATGGGATTATTGTCTCATTTGCATATTGTTCCTGAAAAAAAAATTGATCTGTAAAAAGGAATAATTCAGTTGTGAAAATCTAGGTCCCTCCCCCCTCTTGAAGCCTTCTAGTTGTATCTCAAGGCTCCTAGATCATTCTGTCCTTCAGTGTGCCTCTAGGGGGCCATAACAACTTTCACTAACTCATCTTGAGAAGGGCCTGAACTGGAAGGATTTTGTAGCAATAGCATGAATCAGTAACATAAATTTCACTCAGAACCCTAGAGTAAAGATATACAAAAGAGCCTTCTAACTTTTTGTTATTTTCAAATAAACAGATCTCCCTTGTTTCCCTTTCATTGTCTAAATGCAAAGGGGCTTCTGAGACAATCTTTAGAAAGAGAACAAAGACTAGAATTTCAGTTCATATCTGAACTTTTCCCCACTACCACTTCCCCATACCTTTTTTTGGTTTCTGGTACTTAAAAAACACAAGAGAAATAAAGGAGAGAGGAGAAATAAATAGATAAATCAGATGCTTTTTCCCCCCTCTCTCTCTAGTAGAAACTCTATTGAATTTACTTTCTCCAGTTTAGCTTGGAGGTATTTTCATTATTCCTTGTTTTTCTTCTCCCAGTTCTGTAACTTTTTTTTACCCTGGGCTCCATTTGGGGTTTACTTTGATTTATTATTCACTGATATTCATTTGATTTTGTTACTGTTGTTTATCTGTTATTGACAGTGAGGTCTTGGTCTTCTCTTACCATCATCTTACAAGTGCTTACTAAACTGGCCCAAAATATGACAAACTGCCACACTTCAAGTTAACCCTATCAAGTTTTAAAATTCAATCAGAGTTTTTTTGATGCATACATCAGTTATCAAAATATGCTAGATTTTTGGCATTTATTCTTTTTATTTATATTCTATTCATTTTTAATATATCTTAAACAGCTAGCTTACCATTCACCCACACACATGATCTGGACTGGGAATGTGAGCAAGCATTCAATCTCCAAGTTGTGGTTTTCTCAGTTCTAAAATAGGAATGGTGATAGAGTTTGTCCATCCATGTGCTTATGTGTGTTTGTATGTGTTCGTCTTTTGTGCCATGGAGATGGAGTAGGGCAACTATAGTAAAAGAAGATGAACACAAACGTGCGAGTACCTGAGCAACACCAAGCTCCTATGTTAAGAGCCAAAACTATGAAGCAGCAAGACACAATAACTTGATTGAGGCTGGGAAAGAAAAGGGAGAAATAAAGTTAAAACATAGTTCCTTCCCTCATGGAGTAGACAGTAACAAAGTTCCTTCAAATTAGAAGCAAGGACTGATTATTTCCTAATATGGGTGTAAAAATATCACTACAATCAATTCTCCTACATATGCTTCTCTGTTCTACTTTCCCTGCTATCCTTAACTCTATGCTCACCCCAGTCTCCCAAGTAAAGAAATACCAACAGTGTGCATTAAAGGTATTTAAACAGAATCTGAACAACCACCATCTGTTAAGGATGCTATAGGGGAAATTTCTTTTGGATTTGGAGGCTGAATTAAATATGACCATGTAGGAGAATATGGGAAAAGGGAACCAAGAGGGTCAGAATTTACCAATCTGGGTTCTTGAGATAAAGGTCAGAAAACAGCAGTAAGTAGCCAATCAAAGAGTAAAGCAAGAAGACACTTTCAACCAACCAGAGTAAATATCAAGGTGGATGGCATCTTCAATGAACTCATGTGAGAGGTTCCCTATATGCAACAGCATTCATAAGCTAAACATTGTTCAAAATAATATTCTGGAAAACTTTTTTTAAGAATGGCTATTCATAAAATACAGAATAATATGTTACTAGGGAAAATATTATATTATCTTATAATATTATATACAGGAGATAAATAAGGGGGTTATTGTCTGATACCAGCTAATATCACTAAATCAAAGAAATCTGTCCATTAAATCAGACAGGGAGAACTTTCCCAGGATTCTGGAATCCTCCACTATCAGTAGCAAAGTTATTTTTGTACTAACAATAGACAAAAAGAAGATAATGAAGGATATTATTGCCCTGATCTTTCAGTTAACTGGGAGTCATTTATAACAAGATGACTGATACAGAACATGCTTTGAAGCAGGACTGTTTCTAAGGAGAGGAGGGTCTACATTTACACAAATGTGGCAGAGAAGTTCATGATATAACAGCATGAACTGGATAAGAGGTGGGTAGGGGAGGTGGATAATAAAGGCAAAAGGGGCTCAATGGAAGCTGCCAATCTTGGGAAACTTGCTGTAATCAGGCTCTGCGGTTAACATCAGAACCACCTTCTCTGGACCTTTCCTCTGTGCCAAACTTGCCTCCTCCAACAATCCACAGGCATTTATTAAAAGTCTACTATGGATCAGGCATGGTAGGGATAAAAATGAAAATGATACAGTTCCTGGCCTCAAAGAACTTACAATCTATCGAGGGAGAAAAGATGTAAGTATAGACAAAAGTTTAGAGTCATAGGATCAGTTTTAGAACTAAAGTATCTTAGAGGCTGTTCCAACCAACCCATCCCCCAGTTTTTCAACAGAGGAAACAGAAGGTAACAACTGGTAAAAGTCCTAGTATGTAAACCTAGATCCTCTCAATTCCAAGTCCACCTTTTAAAACTCTATGTCATAGTAAATATATAAAGGTTTACATGATAAACATGCAATGCATAGAAAATATGCAAAATAAATATAGAAGAACATCAGCACCAGGAACAGGGATCAGGAAAGACTTCAAATAAGATCTAAATTGTTTAAGGAAACAAGGAATTCTAAAGGCAAGGGTGAAGAGAGAGTGAATTACAAGCAAAGGGAACAACTGATTCAAAGGTATAGAGATGGGAGATGATGCCATATGTGAGGCGCATTAGGAAGGCCAGTTGGGGGGTGGCTAGGTGGCACAGTGTAAAGCACTGGCCCTGGAGTCAGGAGTACCTGAGTTCAAATCCGGTCCCAGACACTTAATAATTACCTAGCTGTGTGGCCTTGGGCAAGCCACTTAGCCCCATTTGCCTTGCAAAATCCGAAAAAAAAAAGGCAGGTCAGTTGGTTGGACAGTAACTGGGGTAATAGAACTGAAAAGATAGGTTGAGACCAGGTTTGTGAAGGACTTTAAAAAACAAACAGAGCAAACTATGATCACTTCCAAGGTTCTTTCCAAATATAAAATTCTTTTTAAACACACAAATACAAACTGCCTGGACAATATAAAATGATACATATAGGTAGCCATGTTTTCTCCTGATCAGTTCAAAGTCAAACCTTACTAGCAAAAGGATGGAAAGACCCAATTACCTTCCAACTCCTCCTCCTTTTTAAAGTTTTGCAGAGAAATATAGCAGTATAGAAATGCTATGAATTACATACAGTCTTGTCCCTGGGAACTGAAGATAGCTCATTAAAAAAACTTCATCACAGCCCATTGTTTAATTGAGGCTGCCCAACACCTCTCCTTCCAAGGCACCCATAGTCAGGTCTCATGAAATTCCATCAGGCTTGTCTTCAAAACAAGTCTTTCACATTCCATTATCCTGTAGTTGAAATTTATGTTCCAAAAATGCAGCAGCTTTCTTCTCAAGAACTGAGTATTTCAGTCCATGATGCAGTCCAAAGTTTCAATCCCTCCTCAAAGAAGTGTTATTTAGTTCCAGGTTTCTCTTCTATTAAAGCTAAAAGCCCAATTTTAAGTGTTGTCCTTAAATTGGACAGTAGCCTAGGTAGACCCCAGTGGCAGTGAAGAGTTTGATAGATTGCTTGGGGGGGGGGGGGGGGGGGACCTAGCAATCTTATCATTTCAGTATTCATCCAAGTTGGTATTTTTTTTTACACCAGCATTATTTCTCTTGCTTGCATCAGGCACATAGTCTGGTAAATCCCCAAACTGAGGGAGCAGTCAAATTCCAGCAAAGATAAACATACCCTGACAAGTCATTTTGTCAGACTCTACTCATTCATTGGAAGCTCCAGAGACTTTATGCGTGCCTTATATATTCACAGATTCACAGGGGAAATCGTCCTTAGAACCTTCCAGTTTTTTGCTGCTCTCATTCATTTCATGGCAATTTTCTGTTTCTGGAAGAAATTTGGAGAGCCCAGAAATTTCTAACCTATTCTGTCATCTTCTCAGAATACCCTATGTCAAACTATTTTATCAATAGTTTGCTTAATGCCAATCTTTGAAGCCAGACCCAGAACATCTAGGCATCCCTGAATCTGCTGGTCTATTTTAGGAATTAAAGCAGAAAGGAAACTTGGAGATCATTTAAGGTCACAAGGATTCTTAACCTGGGGTCCTTAAACTGTATTTTTAACATTTAAATAACTACATTTCAGTATAATTGATTTGCCTTTGTAATCCTATGTATCTTACTTTATAAATTTAAAAGTATCATTCTGAAAAGGGGTAAATAGGCTTCACCAGACAGCCAAGGGTCTCCATAACAGAAAGAAGGTTAAAAACCCTATCTAATTCAATTCTTTTTTATAATTAAGGAAAATTGGGCTCAGGGTAGGATTGTCTTGACTCAAACATTAAATGGATTTAAGTGAGGCAAAGTTGTACAAAGTCATCAGCCTCACCCTCTCTTCCAGAGTGATCGAAGTTCAGTGGCAAGACAAAAGTCAGGATAACTCACAATGACCCAGAACTCACTGGATGACCTTGGCAGCTTCAATGTCAAAGCAGTCCACAAAGGCACTCCACAGTGCCTTCTTCAGCCAATTTTGAATTTTTCTCATCTGTCCATTAAAATGAGGAAAATTTTCACATGCTTGGGGTCGACATCCCCCAACTCACTAACTCATCTAACTCACTGTCAAGTTACCCTCAGCCTGATTTAGCCCAATTACTTAGACAGTTTACTGGTATGTGGCATTCACACGTATACCTTCTTGGAGTCACAGGGGAGAGTTAAATACATAACTATTTAATGACAAGTATATAGTATTATAAAAAGTTTCCATCTAAAGTCCTGCCACTCTGACTGGTCACGTCATTGAATTTGGGGCAGTGTCAATGTTAATGACAAAGTCATCTGAACCAGTCATCTGATATCATCTTGTCCATAAAAAAAGAACCTCAGGAATTGGGGGCTTTGGAGAAATTTTTAAATGTCTTTGTGAAAAGTTCTATGACAAGCAGAATACAAAGTATATACAAGTGTGGTACAGTGGGAAGAGTGGTGAATTTTATTTTGGAATTTAAATACCAAATTCTTCTGGTTTGAACCCCAATTCTATATTGAATTTTGTTTGAATTGACTTTAGACTAGTCACTCATTTGACAAGCTTCCATTTTTCCCAACTCCATTCTTTCCAGCCTTTAATTCAGGAACCCAATTGTCTTCTTTGGTGGAGGGAGGGGCTTCAAGGCAATGGAGTTAAGTGACTTTCCCAAGATCATGCAATTAGTGTCGTGTGTCTGAGGTTAGATTTGAACTTGAGTCCTCCTGACTCTAGAGTCAATGTTTTACCTACTATTCCTCCCTGTTTTCCCCCTCCCCTCCCAATGATCTTTTAATGAGATTGTCTTATCATTCTGAAGGTATGATTAGATAATGTAATTTTGCAGTGGACCCATGACATCCTCTCTCAATATCACAAAGCTATGGAATGGGAGCAGGGAAAGTGGTGAGGATGGTTTGAGGTTTGAGTTTAAAAGAAAAAAATGGCAGAATAAGACCATAGGGATTTAAGAAAGGAGAGCTCTCTATTGAAATAGTTATCTAGTTACCAGAAATAATGGAGGACTTAGATAGTAAGTAGTAATGAAGGTGAAGAGAAACTTTAGAAAGAGTACAGCACAAGGAATTGAAAGATGTATAGTACAAGGGCATCTAAATGACACAATGAATAGAATTAAGAGGATATTAGTTCAAATCTTACCTCAGACACTTGACAGCTACTAGCTATGTGAATGGACAAGTCACTTACCTCCTATTGCCTCAAAAAATAAGATAAAGAATATGTACAAGGTTAGGAGGTTGGGATCAAAGAAGAGAATTTCAGAATTCAGAATCATGGGGATACTGAAGTCCAACAGTGATCATACCTCTATGTGATTGATACAGAATGTAATTAAGGAGGTTGTTGAACTTGAAAGCCAGGGTGTTCAAAGAATAATTAATATGATTAGTGAAATCATCAGTGAAGATATCAAGGGACAGATTATAAATCAGATATTGATGTCATTGAAAAAAGTTAGGGAAATGATCTGAAGGTTAACAGACATCAAAAGCAAAAGTCTAGAAAGGTTGGTATCAATCAGGAGGTATATCTTTCAAAGGATAATAATGATGATGTTAGAGAGAAGGTATGACAGGGCAAACTAGACTCTAAGTGCTACAGTGCTTACCCTAATAACAGATCTCTGCAGTTCTATACTCTTCTTTATTATGTGTAGCATAGAAGGATATGGCATTACTTCTTAGAATTCTGCAACTATAAATGCTATTCTTCCTCCCTCTAAGAAATGTGTATGTATCAATATTGCTTCTTATGAATATATGCCTGTATATATAGTCATATGTAGTTATAATATTAAGAAATTCCCTTTTTTCCCTTGTTAGGATCTTTGTGTATTGGACATTTATTCCCTAGCCTCAACCCCCACTGAATCTATATTAACATATATTAATATATCACAATGAGAATCCCAAAAAAGAAGAGTGAAAAAAATAAGACCTTATATAAGATTCCTTGCTTGAAATTTGCTAAATAATTGGCATGTAATCAAAAAAGGTTAATTGTCATTTGCTTTATTTTACCCCTAAAACAAACTGAGAAGCCACTCTCCCTCTTTTCCCAATATTAACTTCAATGATCTTTGTCCATCTGAGATCACCATGGTAGCTGATATCAAATATGAGATTTTCCCAAATCCTCTGTGTTCTTATCTGGAATGAATGAATGAATGATGATGATGATGATGATAGTATTAGTAGATAACATTTATATAAGGCTTATTATATGTCACTTTATCAGATAATCAAAAAAAAAGATCCCAATCCCATCCTCTCAATCCCCTCAGAGAATTACTGACCTCAAAATAAGAAAAGTTAGATCCAGAAGTGGAAATAGCAGGTGACCCAAAAGACCCAGAGGTGAGATTTTTTTCTATAGCAGGTAATAAGAGCCTGACAACTTACTAGCATCTAGAGACATACAGTTCATAAGAACTAGCATTCTCTTTTAACCCTGAGAGTAATTTGGACAATGCAGCTCTTTGATTCAGATGGCAGATTTGATCCTCTCCTGGAAATTTTGAAAGATATACAGTGACTGTAAGAAATCAGGCTCAGAGGAAAAAGTAGGAACTCCATGATCTGAGCAGTAGCAGCAGTGAGAAAGAGAGTCCCCAGTCCAGGACTTAATGAGCCAAACTAGAAAGATGATATCAGGGACAGAAGAGAGGAGCTATCACAGAGAAGAGAGAGATCAAAGTGCGCAGACCATTGGGCCCCAGTATACATCTCAGAACAAAGTCTTCTGACTGAAGCTCCCAGCTGTAGTCATTCAGCCTTCAAGGACTAAGGGAAACTTAAAAAGATCTACTTTTCTGCCAACTTCTCTTTCCAGGATCTGTCTAATAGTAGGCATCTATCTCTTTAGCTTTCTTTTGTTTCCCTAAGCATTTTCTATATCCCAATTTTTGTCTCATTATATATATATATATATATATATATATATATATATATATATATATATATAAAACCTAGGGGTTAGCTGAAAATATGTAAGGTTTAAATTAAGACAGAAAAGCAAACCTCTGTCCAAATATTGGAACATTTTCTGACCAGGACCTTTGAACTATTGTGATCATAATATTAAATTTTCATCTAATATAATCTCAGTAAAATACCAAAGAAAAGAACCACTTGGGTGTGATTACTAATAATATGCCCCTCAACAAAAGCAAAACAATTGCCCAAACAGTAAAACTTATTATCTGGAGTGAAAAATGATGATGATGATGATGATGATGATGATGATAGTGTTAGTAGATAACATCTGTATAGGGCTTATTATATGTTACTTTATCAGAGAATCAAAAAAGATCTCGATCCCATCCTCTCATTCCCCTCAAAGAATTACTGACCGAGAGATGCTAGTTAGCCAGCTCCTTTCTGTCCTCGACGCCGTTGGAGAAGGATCACTGAAGCGACTGCTATCTCTTTCACCATGTCGAAGTCAGAGTCGCCCAAGGAGTTCGAGCAGTTGTGGAAGCTCTTCATCGGAGGCCTGAGCTTCGAGACGACTGACGAGAGCCTACGGAGCCACGCTTACAGACAGTGTGGTGTTGAGGGATCCAAACACCAAATGGTCCAGGGGCTTTGGTTTTGTTACCTATGCCACAGTGGAAGAGGTAGATGCAGCCATGAATACAAGACCTCACAAGGTGGATGGCAGAGTTGTTGAACCAAAGAGAGCTGTTTCCAGAGAGGACTCTCAAAGGCCAGGTGTCCACTTAACTGTGAAAAAGATCTTTGTGGGTGGCATTAAGGAAGACACTGAAGAGCATCACTTAAGAGACTATTTTGAACAATATGGAAAAATTGAAGTGATTGAAATCATGACTGACCGAGGCAGTGACAAAAAGAGAGACTTTGCTTTTGTTACTTTTGATGACCATGATTTTGTGGATAAGATTGTCATTCAAAAATACCATACTGTGAATGGCCACAACTGTGAAGTAAGGAAAGCCTTGTCTAAGCAAGAAATGGCCAGTGCTTCATCTAGTCAAAGAGGTCAAAGTGGTTCTGGAAACTTTGGTGGTGGCCAGGGAGGTGGCTTTGGTGGAAATGATAACTTTGGCCATGGTGGGAACTTCAGTGGTCATGGTGGTTTTGGTGGCAGTCGTGATGTAGGAGGATATGGTGGCAGTGGAGATGGCTACAATGGATTTGGAAATGACAGAAGCAACTTTGGAGGTGGTGGAAGCTACAATGATTGTGGCAACTACAACAATCAGTCTTCAAACTTTGGTCCCATGAAGGGAGGAAACTTTGGAGGCAGGAGCTCAGGCCCTTATGGTGGGAGCCAATATTTTGCCAAACCATGTAACCAAGGTGGCTATGGTGGTTCCAGTAGTAGCAGTAGTTATGGCAGTGGCAAAAGATTCTAATTACTGTTAGGAAACAAAGCTTAGCAGGAGAGGAGAGCCAGAGAAGTGATAGGGAAGCTACAGGTTACAAAAGATTTGTGAACTCAGCCAAGCACAGTGGTGGCAGGGCCTAGCTGCTAGAAGAAGACATGTTTTAGACAATACTTTTTGTGTATGGGCAAAAAAACACCAGGACTGTATTTGTGACTAATTGTATAACAGGTTATTTTAGTTTCTGTTCTGTGGAAAGTGTAAAGCATTCCAACAAAGAGTTTTAATGTAGATTTTTTTTTGCACCCATGCTGTTGATTGCTAAATGTAATAGTCTGATCATGATGCTGAATAAATGTGTCTTTTAAAAAAAAAAAGAATTACTGACCTCAAAATAAGAAAAGTTAGATCCAGAAGGGGAAATAGCAGATAACCCAAAAGACCCATAGATGAGGTCTAGAGGGAAGAGTAATAACCAAAGGATAGATTACTTCCTAAACCATCCCACCCGACCCTAGGGAGATAGATCTAGGCCTAGGAAAATCTAGGAAGAATTCAGTTCCAGAAGGGAGGAAGGAGCAGTTCCCAGGAAACTACCTCCTCAACCAACAGACATTCCTGAACAAAAAGAGAAAGTCAGAAAACCATCTTGAGAATTATCACATTACCCCATTAGCCCAGATTCAAAGACCAGCAACATCTCCCTCCAGACTTCAGCTGGTTATAAAAAACATTCTTTATGAATTCACCTTGGATCTTGGATTTCATGGATTTCCTTGTGCCTTCCCTGTAGTATTTGCTTGAGTATCCCCTAATCACTCATTTGTAGAGGCATCTGCTGTCAGATGAAGGAATTGGATTTGACCATTGCTCCTCTTGGTTTTTAAACTCCTTAACCTTAGGAAGCCCTCATTCAATTGTTCTAGTGACTGGTCCTCATTTAAAAAGGTCTAAAAATTGCAGGAAGGGGACAAGTTGCTTTTTTCTAGTATTATCATGTTCTTTCTGAAATTGCTTTCCATCTATGTACAAAGTATAATCCTTCAAAATAACAGGAACGTCTTGAGACTTTCATTTTTGTATTTGCATCTTTGCTATTTAGCAGTCTTGCCCATAGAAGGTGCTTAATAAATATTTATCCAATAAAATCAAATTCAACAGTCAGAATGAAAGAAGTTAAGAGCACTTAAGAAACTTGCTAGCAATGTGGTATTTTCAGGGGAAAGTTATTGGAAGGGTAGGATGAAGAGAGTATCAATCAAGGTCTTCACATTGATCCACCTAGCTATAATCAAGCAGTACTATATCTGAGCTAACACTGACAAATTTTAGTGGAGCCTCTCCATGTGACCAAACCCTAAATGTTGGAAACATGTTGACACATTTGACAAATCCACCACATGGCTGAATGCACCAGTCCTAATTAAAGAAAGATTTTGGAGGAGATGGAGAGATATTTAGAATCACTATTCAAGGCAACATGATCTGTTGGATGAAGTATTTGACTGGGAATCAAGAATCCAAAATTTTGCATTCAATTACATGATGAAGTTCCTTCTCTTGCACTTTGCATATGTCATTTCTTCTCAGGGGTATAAGAGAGGAGAGGGGATGGAAGGAGAGGAAGAACAGGAAGGATTTCTCTTTTCCATTCCCTCCCTGTCCCACAAATTATAACATCTCTAACTTGAATCATAGCATCTCCCAGCATCAACAATCCAACCCTCAATGACTAAACAAATTGTGGTATATGTATTTGATGGAACACTATTGTTCTATAAGAAATCATAAGGGATGAGATTTCAGAAAAGCCTGGAAAGACATGTATGAATTGATGCTGAGCAAGATGAGCAGAACTAGAAGAACATTATAGACCTTAACAAAAACATGGGGTGATGATCAACCTTGATGGACTTGCTCACTCCAATGCAATAATCAGGGACAATTTTAGGGGATTTGTGATGGAAAATGCCATCTGTATCCATGTAGAGTTTAAACAAAATAAACCAAGTTTATTATCTTCAATTTTTAAAAGTTGTCTTATGTATTATGTCATTTTGCTGTCTCTGTGTTCTTTCTTCCTTTTAGATCTGATTCTTCTCTCCCCACACATTCAGTTTTAATCTATGGATGGAAATATAAATCCTATATCAGATTTTTGTTAGGGGGTGGGGGGAAGGAAGGGAAGGGAGAGAGAAAAATTGTAAAATTCAATCTTACCAAAAAATGATTGGTTGAGACTACCATTGTAAGTAATTGTAAGACAAATAAAATATTTATATATTAATGATAAAAAATCCAACCCTCATCTTAAAACCATTCTCATGCATCCTCAGGCAATCAATCACAACTTTGAGAATTAGAAAAAAAAGAAAGAATGGGGGGGGGGGGGCGGGAGCAGGGAAAGATGAAAGAAGAAATAGTTTCCAAAATCAATATGTATTAAATGAGGTCCTATTTTGTGCTCAGAACTGGACCAGGCTTTGTAAGTAGATACAACAAGAGTATGGTTCTGCTCTAGAGAAACATGTAAAATACAAGTACTAACTTGTGAAACAATTAGATAGAACCATGTGATTTGATCTCTGTACCTGGAGTCAGAAAGACCTGAGTTCAAATCTGCTCTAAGACACTTGCCAGCTCGGCAAGTCACTTAACTTCTATTTGCCTTAATCCACTGGAGAGGGAAATGGCAAACCACTCCATATCTTTTCCAAGCAAACCCCATAGACAGTGCATTCCACAAGGTCAAGAAGTGTTAAACACAACTGAAAAACTAAACAACTAAACCAGGTAGTACCTATTTTCTCTACCTTCTAAACCTCAATTTTTCATCTCTAAAATGAGACTAACACAGTTTGCACATAATAGTTGTTTGTTCAATTGAAACAGAATTCATCATCCCTAGAAGATTTATCTCTTCAGTGAGAAGCTACCCCCCACCCCACTCCTTTGCAGAGATGAGAGGTCCATGGATATGGCTCATGGCCCATATTTTTACAGTTTTTTAAATGTTTATGAGCTTTGTTGATTCTTTTTCTTTTTTCTTTAAAAAGTATTCTTTGTTATATTGAATGACTCTCTAGGATGGGATACTGGGAGAAATATCAGAGATGTTAAAAATATTCAATAAAAATGTAATCTAAGGCGGCTAGGTGGTGCAGTGGATAGAGCACCAGCCTTGGAGTCAGGACTACCTAAGTTCTAATCCAACCTCAGACACTTAATAATTACTTAGCCGTGTGGCCTTGGGCAAGCCACTTAACCCCATTGCCTTGCAAAATCGAAAAAAAAATGTAATCTAAAAACAAATAAAAGAAAAGCTATCTTCTCAGAAATAAAAACTGTAATACATGATGGTATACAAATAAATATCTATGATTTCCTCAGTGTGAGGGATTCCAAGTTTGAGAAGTTCAATTATCAATAATATTTCTATCACTCAATAGATAAGCCTTAAAGAGTTGCTTAGTCACATTAAATGACTTGCCCAGGGCTACACAACTTATAAGTGACAAAGGCAGGATTTTTCACCCAGATCTTCTAACTCCAATCTCAGCACTTTATTCATCATGTCTTTCACTCAAAAATTTGAAAACATTGTTATCATTACCATTTCCTCTTTAGATTCTTTCCACCAGAATGATCTGTTTACATGTAGCAATATTTGTAATTATTTAATCAAGATAACTCTTCAAATCTCTAAATCTAGTTTTCATAACAAGAGAGCATTGACTCCTTTTGGTGGGTATAGACTATATAAAGTAAGTCACTAAGAACTCTTGATAGGTCCTATCTGGGAACAAGAAATCAAACTGATTCAGGATAATGTCACAAAACTGCCATGAATTGTCAGAGGTGCATTTTGTTAAAATAATGTCCCTAAGAGTAGCAGTCAAAGACACAGAAGCAGGCATGTGTTCCAGTAATCTGGGTAGTAACAGCTGAGAGAGATGAATTAGCAGACAAAAAAAATTGAAGATATAACATTAGTCAGTTTGTGGCATTCAAATAATAATGTTGGTCCTCCTAAGAAATCTGACTTCAAGGGCAGTGGTAGAGTTATATTTTTATAGGAGATGCAAGAAGTGCCTGCTACTTTGCTAAATCTGTTTTTATAGAATTTTATTTATGAAAAGAGCACCAGACTAAAAGATGATTTATAAGCATTTATTAAATACCAACCCTTTGCCATGTGGACAGTCAAGTAGTACAGTAGACAGAGTGCCCAGTCTGGAGTCAGGAAAACTCCTTCTTGAGTTCAACTCTGACTTCACTTACTAGCTATGTGACTCTGGGGAAGTCACTTAATCTTGTTTAACCTCATCTGTAAAATGACCTGGAGAAGGAAATGGCAAACCACTCTAGTTCCCAAGAAAGTCCCAAATGGGGCCTCAAAAAGACAGACATGACTAAAATGACTGAACAACAAAATTAAAGGTTCTAGTTTTAGCTCAACTGTTAAGTAGATGTGGGAATGGGTTATCTTTTTAGACCTTAGCTTCATAAAAAAAATCTTTTTTTCTTATATTCCTTTTTAGCTTTTTTAAGGTTCTCCTTACTTTACCCAGGGGAAGGCAGTTAGCTATTGATGGACTCAACCCTGATTGGGAGTTTTGACCTCCTCAGTTTTTGAAAAAAATCAGTTCACCTCTCCCCAGGTAGGCTGACTTCCCCACCTCAGTACTCCTTCTTGGGGATTAGTGTATTATTGGTGCCAGATTGAGCATGGCCACCCAATAACCTTAGCCCAGTGAAGCTCAAAACTCCTGAATTCCAAAGATCTACCAGCTGTGGTCCCTCTGGTATTACAGGTATGACCACTACCCAGCAAGCTCAATTATTTCTAAGGCTCCTTCTAGCTTTAAGAAGTTCTTATTCTGTGGCATTAGAATTAATTCAAGGTGATTTAGCAATTGAGGTATAACTAGGGGTTCAGTTTTAAGGTAGTTTCCATGGCATATACTCTGTCAATCTAAACAAATCTTTCAGATATTATGCTATTAAGATCATAATATCTATAAGGCAGTTATCTGAGAGAGATGGCATCATTCTTTGCACAAGTTATCTTAGGTTAAAAGAGGTAACAAGATAAAGCTGAAAGGGCTAGGACTCATTCCTCATTTAGGAGAACAGGATTCAAGTTCTGTTCCTCTAGCACCAGCCTTGTGACCTTGGACACAGCAAGGGAAACCAAGATCCAGGTAAACCTCTGCCCTCCAGAAATTTCCAAAGCAAGTATGCCTTATACACAGTGATATCTAGTGCATTTCTCTTATTTCTTAAACATCTAAAGCATCGCAATTTTGTCAGCAGATGAGACTCTCTACCAGTACAAATCATAACCCACCCATGACTTGGTAGCTAAATCCTTTAGAATTGCCTGAAGCTCAAAAAATGTAAGAAATCTGTTCAGGGTTACATACAGCTTATGTCAGAGATAGTAAGGAAATACAAATCTTTTGGACTCCAAGCCCACCACACCACACTTACTCTTTCTGATTCAGATCTATGATTTTATTGGTATGAACAGTACCCAATGTGGAAACTCACTTCACCCATACAAATTAATAATTCACTAGCACTTGTCCATGCTTCCACAGTCAGTATGAGTCAGTCAAGTCTTCCTGAATCCACAGTACCACCCCTCCATCATTATGCCACATGATCTCTTGACTCTATAAACAAGAAAATCTATTTGTGTGTATGTGTGTATGTGAGATGGTTTTAACATAAGGTTCTAAGGAGTGATAAGTAGATACCATTTATTGAGAACTGGTTCAGCTTAACACTTCTCTTTATGAATGCTCCCTCCTATGAAAATTCAAGCACATATCTAGGCATCAAAAGACTGATTCAAGTCTCATCTCTATCTCAAAGTAGCTAGTGACCCTAAGTAAATCTTTATTATTTCCTCCTCTATAAAATTAGGGTGATGTTGGCTCTATGAGGCCACTTCTATTCTAATATCCCTGATTCTCCTCAGTATAGAATATTATTGAATATATTAATTATTATAAAGTATATTATTAATTAAGAGTAGGATGAATAATGGACCCGTGGTCAGTGAAGCATCAGAAATTAAAAATTCCATGACTAATAAAGAAAAGTTTACCTATATAAATATTCAGTCTTTGCATGCAAATAAGCTAAATACATTGTGGATTTGCATCCAAGGGTGACTTGCCCAGTAGAGCTGCCTCCCCAAATCTGTGCTTGTCTTATACTCCTATTTGAGATATGCCAATGACTCTTC
Source organism: Macrotis lagotis (assembly GCF_037893015.1). Classification (NCBI taxonomy): domain Eukaryota; kingdom Metazoa; phylum Chordata; class Mammalia; order Peramelemorphia; family Peramelidae; genus Macrotis; species Macrotis lagotis. The sequence goes on from NC_133661.1 coordinate 92,190,435, forward strand.
ATATGATTTGGGGTAGTTCACCTCACCTGTTTTCATTTTATTTGTAAAATGTTTATGATGAGTTCTTTTCTCCAGCTCCTCCCTCAACTTCAGATTACAAGAGTTCACTCTATATGTTTAGTCTTCCTCAAAGCTATCTCATCACTCTTCAGCCACTCTCAGACACCCTTCTGACTCTAATTCTGGGGGGTGGGGGGAAGAGGCAAATAAAATTATTTTATCCAAGAAAATAACTCACTATTCCTAAACATCACTGGGCCTTTCTCTCTAACTGGTTAAAATTTTCTATATGTATCATCTTCTCTACCTGTCTCTTTTCCCTATTAGAATATGAACCTGATAACAGAGATTATCTTACCTTTTTATTTGTACCTTAAGTGCGTACGACAATGCACTGGAAATGGTGAAATTTTTCTTTTATACTATTCCTAGAAAGGATTATCATTCAATTACATCATGACTCCATTTATCACTCCTATAACCTCACAAACCAAATCATCCAACACCAGTCACTATTTACATAGATAGGTTTCTTCCTTTCAGAATATAAGCTTCCTTTTAGAATAAAAATTCCTTAAGATCAGTGACTATCTTGTTTCTAATATATGTGACTCTAGCAACTTAGTTTTTTCGTTCAATAATTAAGTTATTGCCTATTTGAAAAATAAGATGATCATGTGAAAATACTTTCAAAAATCAAGTGCCATATTGTTATTGTTATGCACTTTTTATGACACAGTGAACACAGAATGCATTTAATTTGCTTGATTTATCTTGTCTCAAAGGGCATTACTTTATACAAAGTCTTGCACTGAAGTGTCCCACGATACAATTGTTATAAATTGAATCACAAGGACATTAGAGGAACTCACTAATCAAGATAATACTCAGAATATTTTTGGAATGTGAATATTCACTCATTTTTCTCATCTTATGGATTCAAATTCTCATTTGTTTTTTTAACCCCCTTTAAATGGAGTTGACATGTAAATTCATTGAGAATAAATCATCTTTTCTGATCCATAATTCACATATTAATAAAGATGTTCAACATTTATTAGGCATTTACTAAGTATGGGAAATACAAACAAAAAGAAAGATTATCCCTGCCCTCAAAGAACTTGCCTCCCAATGAGGAAAGACAATATGTAAAAGGGGATAAAAGAGTCCAAGGAAAATGATAAGAAGGTACCCACATGAAGACAAGGTAGAAAAATATTCTGGAGAGCTAGTGGCCAAGCAGGACTAGAAGTGAGCATAGCCAACCATCATGAATACTTCCTCAAAATGGAGATTCTGGGGAAGTACTTATCAATCAGAAAAGGAAGCCACAGTAGTAGAGGCATTCCCAGTGTGAGAAGGTCTTTCATATTGGGACAGAAAATAAGTAAAGAAGTTGGGGACTAACTAAATAGAAACCTATGTTTCTATGGTACTTTATAGTTTAAAAAGTATTCTTGAAATTATAATCTCTTTTGAGTTTTACAACAAGAAAGATAGTATCAGTGTAATAGAGAGTTGCAGCCTTAGAGTCAGGAAGATATAAGATCAAACTCTGTCTTTGGTTTTTACTAACTGTGTAACCCTGGGCAAGTCACTTAACATCTCCATGCCTTGTTTTCCTTCATGTAAAATGAAGGGATTGGTCTTCAAAGGCTCCATCTGACTTTAAATCTCTTTGGAATTGAAACCCCAAGACCCCCTTTTTCACATAGTGGAATGTCTTGTTCCTTCTTGCAAGAAAATGTGTCCCCCACCAATGAGGGGGCACACTAAACAGAAACAAGGTCCAGCCTTATATATGGTTTGGAAAGCTTTTCTTCTCCCTTCAGAGCCAGGATTGATCCTCACCATTAAGGATACAATCTAATCAATATGCCCAACTCATTTCATTCCTTGATATGTTCCCCCCCCAGTCACATGTTATGTTAATGAACCTCAATCATCACAGAGGGTGTGTGGGTTAATATGCATGAAGCTTATTAAGCATGCAAGCTTGTGAAAGGTCAGAGGCTATCTGTTGACCCTGATCCAGTTTGAGTTGATTTAGGTACAGGCATCCTCAAGACAAGCTTATAGAATTCTATGATTATATGATTGGTCAGGGTCATTTTATTACCTTTCCTCTTATCTTGCTTTTCCATTCCTGAGTCTCATCAATCAAAGTCCCCCTACCTTTGAGACATGCTGTTCTGGTAATGATCTGTGGAAACATTCTCTCACATCCTCACAGCATTCTCTCACATCCTATACCCCCCATAAATTTGATAGAATAGATTTTATTATTCCCCTATTATAAAATAAAAGGTTGAAAAAAATAAAAAAGAAAGGGAGGGAGGGAGGGAGGGAAGAAGGAAGGAAGGAAGGAAGGAAGGAAGGAAGGAAGGAAGGAAGGAAGGAAGGAAGGAAGGAAGGAAGGAAGGAAGATGATAGATAGATAGATAGATAGATAGATAGATAGATAGATAGATAGATAGATAGATAGATAGATAGATAGATGATAGATAGGCTGGTGAGACTCTATTTTTCATGGAATTGTTTAGATCTAATAAAAAAACTGAAAAAGGAATTGGTTAAGAGGAAACATCTTCTATATAGTCACCACATCAGACAACTTAGAGAGAAGTTACAATGTAGAAAAAAATAATTCAAATAGATGCCCATGAAGAGAAAATTACAAAAAAGATATCAGCAATAAAAAATGCAGATTTGTAGATGAGAAAACATATAAAAAGAAGACTTTATCATTATATCTTGTAACCTGTCACCACATACACAATCTTTATAAATTATTCACTTCTGGAAAATGTATGGAAATGAGGGGGGATTATTCACAAAAAAAAAAGAAATGTTAATACATTAACTCTAATTATCATATTTTAGTTATATTGGTTGACCAATGTAAAGCAATTACCATACTGAGGAAGCCAAATGAAACCAGAAACTTTGGCTAACAAATACTTATCTTGCCCAAAAGAAAAAGATATAGCAGACAAAGACAAGATCAGTTTAAGATGTCAGCTAAATTGCAAAATTTGTTAGAAAAGAAGATCAAATACTCTAGGGCAAGAATGCTTTCTAAATATCATCTAGTTTAATCCCTTTATTTTATAGATAAGGAAATTTAAGTTCAGGGATAGGAATGTTATGTACATCTCTCAGTGTTCCAGGTAATTCCCTTAGGCTATAAGTTATAGATGAATTGCTAACCTTCATGAGTGGAGAGAGTTCATCTTGGAGGTGTGCTCAATAATATTGAAATTACAAGTCAGGAATATAGGAATTTAGAGTTAGGAAGATTTGAGTGCACATCAAGCTCCTGAAGCTTAGTAATAGTTAAACCTGGACAGATTTCTAAGATGTCTCAGGAAAATAGCTAGGACTGATCTATAAAATCTCAGTCAGGCTATGATTAACATTGATAAAGGAAATTTCTCACCTTAGGAGTTCCACATGAGAACAAAATCACAAATCCTTCAGGAATTTTGTTAATGAATGAATTGCCATAGATATCAGTATGTGAAATTCTTGCTTGCAAACTGCTAGAGGGCAAGGACTAGGTATGGTATCTTGTTTCTGCCTCAGTATCAAACAAAGACTCTTATAGTGAATTTCCCTGAAAATAAAACAGGGCCTTATATTAATTTTTGCTCCAAAAAATACATTAGGGTTTATTTCAGGGGATGTATTATTTTTTTTATGAACAACAATCTACATTTATTCATTTACAAAAATCTACATTTATTCAAACAATTATGTCATCTTCTTCTAAACATTGTAATAACTCTCCTAATCCCAAATTCCAGCCTGAATTTCTTTTGACTTCATTTCTGGTAGAGCCATTGACCCCAATCTCTCAGGTCCAGCAATAGGCTCTCCTTATAAATGAGCAGCTCTTGTCCATGTAGCCTATTTGTGGTGCATGGGTAACGCAGCTGTTGATGATTTTGTTCCATGAATTCTTCACTCAAGTCACAACTTCTTGCAGGCTCAACTTCACAAAGCTTACATGCTGATTTCTCTCCATATTATTTTCAATGTGGTCATTTATTTCCATGTGCAAATGGTCCTTGAATGGTTTGTTTATTGCAGATATTCCTGCAGGAATCATTATTTGATTTATACTTCTCTCTGCAAGGATGTTCTTCATGTCTTTAGTGAAGTAATGCTGACAGACCCCTTGGTCACCTTGCAAAACAAGAGACAAAGTTAAATCAACTAACTTCCTTATGAATAATTTTGTACACCTGGCTTTTTGGTTTAAAGAACATAAATGCCTGAAACATGTTCAATCTTATCTTTCTTGCCCTTAGTGATGATTAGTGGGGCTTTCTTTCCATGCAGACATTATTAAGTGCACATGTAATACATACGTTGTGTCTATACTTCCATTGGTCATTCTACAATAAGTTTCAAGTTCATCCATTTGGGTATTTACAAATAATTATAATTTATGTTATCATTTAAGTACTAATGTCAATATTTTTATATTTAATTATATATTAATATTATTTTATAATCCAATATATCCATTGTGTGTTGCAATGGATGAGCATCCTGAAAAATCATGCCTATTTTGGGAAAAATACAGAATATAAAAAGCACTTCAATACTGATGAATGATTTCAACCCACTACCCTTCCCCTTCACCCTTGGTACAGCTAGGTACAACAAGGTATTTTATAAAGAGGATTTCTTATATTATATTTGTATTTTTATCATCTTGGAATGGTTTTCAGATTAGAAAGAATAAAGGTTATTACTTGTTTTCTATGCCTATCTTTTCAATATTTGCATAAAATTCATTTGCACAGTATACTAGAGCAAAATCATTCCCAGACTTATGTTCATAGGTAAGACTGTTGTATTCTGAACTTGTTTTGATACTTTGGAAATGAGGACTTCCTGGATAGACTCCAAAATAGTTATGCCTTAACTGCAAAACACTTTCCTCAAAACAATCATATCAGAAAATAGAAGCATTCCTACTTCAAATTTTGTAACTGAGGAAATTGAGAATCAGAAATGAATTGACCCAGGCAAGGTCACGGCTGTTGGTATTTATTGGTATTTATTGAGTGCCTTCTTTGTGCCAATCACTGTACTGGCCACTAAGGATATAAAGAAAAAAATTGCCACAAAAGATCTAGGAATGCAATTTAAGTTTCCTAACTTCCAGGATAAAGATCTTCCAATTATGATAACAACAACAATAGCTAGCAATATAGCACTTTGATAATTATAAAGTGCTTTACATGTATTATCGTTGACACTGCTCCTCAATAATATAGACAAGTAGTTGCCTGATCTCTAATTGAGTACCTCCCAAGACCAAGGTCTCCCTAACTCTTCTAGATTTAAACATAAAATCTTGCTTGGTATTCAATGCTCTTCACAATCTGAACCCCTCCTACCTCTCCAGTCTTCTTATACCTTACTAAGATCTGCCCTATAAACTGAGATCCCAATGACACTGACCTCCAATTTGCAGATGAGGTACCTCACACCTCTCAGCATGGTCAATATGAACAGAAAGGAAAATGAACAATGTTGGAGTGGATGTGGGAAATCTGGGACACTAATGCATTGTTGGTGGAGTTGTGAACTGATCCAACCTTTCTGGAGAATAATTCGGAATTATACCCTGAGGAAATAATGAAAAAAAGGGTAAAAATCCCATATAAACAAAAATAGTTATAGTAGCTCTGCTTGTGATGGCAAAGAATTGGAAATTGAAGGGAGGCCCATCAATTGGGGAATGCTGAATAAATTGTGGTATATGTATGTGGTGGAACACTATTATTCTATAAGAAATCATGAGGGATGGAATTTCTAAAAAGCCTGGAAAGACTTACATGAATTGATGCTGAGTGGGATGAGCAGAGCCAGAACATTGTATACACTACCAACAACATGGGGTGATGATCAACCTTGATGGACCTGCTCACACCATCAGTGCAATAATCAGGGACAATTTTAGGGGATCTGTATGGAGAATACCATCTGTACCTAGAGAAGGAACTGTGGGATTTAAATGAAGACTAAAGTTTATTATCTTCCATTTTTAAAGTTGTCTTATATATTATGTCATTTTTGCTTTCCCTAATGTTTTCTTTCCTCCTTTTGCAGCTGTTTCTACTCTCACAATACATTTAATTTTGATCTATGCATACCATGGATGCAGGTGTAAAGACGGTCTCAGATTACCTTCTGATGGGGGAGGGGGAAGTGAAGGGAGGGAGAGAGAAAAAAGACCTTGCAAAGAAATAATTGATAAAAACTACCATTGTATGTAATTGGAAAACAAATAATATATATGGTGCTATATATAATGGGGATATAATGTGGAGGGGGAAGATGCTGCTTTGTGAAACTCTGGACATTTTCATTAGCAATCCTCCAAGCTGAGAATACTTTACCCACTCATTTAGGCCTCCTGGCTTCCCCAGTTTTCTTTAGGGTCCAGTTAAACCCCGCCCCACCAGAATTTTCTGATTTCCCCTTAATTCTTGTGCCTTCCCTCTACTAATTATTCTCAATTTGCCCTAATATATAACTTATTTATACAAAACTGTACAAATTGTCTTTCCCATTAGACCATGAACTCCTTCAGAGCAGAGACTGTTGTTTGTCCTTCTTCATAGGCTCTCAGCTCCAGACACTCAGGGAGACAGGATTGACATCAACTTCCCTCAAATATACTTCATCCTATAAACATCTCTGAACACAATGATGGATACTCTACTTAAATAAATTCTTGTACAATTTCATCACATCACTGACTCATGTTAGACTTGCAGTCCATTCAAACCCCCAGATCTTTTTCCACAGTTAGCCTTTCCCTTAGATTGCCTAGATTATATCATATTTTTCCCTTTGGCTTAGTGGAAAGCTAGGCATAGAAACAAAATTTTCAATGAACCTTTCCACCCCTTCTTTAATTCACAAGCACTGTATCCATTGGTTCTTGTATGAATCCTGGGTCCCTAGTATTTTTCACAAGCTGCTGAAGAGAGCAACGACTGTTGCTGCTATGCATATTGCCTTAATACACCAAGTCCCATATAAAAAAAATATCTATATTAATCCTCGCCTCGAAACCTTGCTAGGGACTGACAATATAGAGTCTATCTGATGGGTTTTGCAGATTCCATCTAAGACCAATTCGGCACTCTTATAAATTCAGGCAGCCCAAGGAAATTGTTGAGAAATATAAAATTCTCATTAAATATACAAAAGTGCCTGCTGACAGAAAAGCACAGTGCCATAAAGAATTAAACATGATACTGTTTTCAGTCCCAGAGGTTTTCTGAGGCATGTGTTTAGACTCTGGCCCTTCTTCAACCTTGTGAAAGCACAAGTAAAATCCAGAAAGAAGAAAATCAAAGAAGGGAAAAGTACCAAATTCTCAGGTAATGTAGACATACACATATATCACAGTAGAGTGAATGTAAACTCCTTTAGGATAAGAACTGCTTCTTTATAGTTTTAGCATTTAAAACAACTTGCAGGGAGTCAGCACCTAATAAACATTTATGATACTGGACTGAATTTATTAAATTATCTCCACTTTAGGCATAGACTTAGGAAAATGAGAAGTGCAAGATGTCACAGCTAGAGTGTTACATCTGGAATCAGGATGCTAAGTTCAAATTCCACTTCAGATACTTAGTAATTATATGGCCACAAATAAGTCATTGAACTTGTCTGAGCCTGTTTCCATATTCATTGTTTGTTTTGGCATTTAGTTTTTATTTTTCTCAATTACATGTAGATAAAAATGTTTAACTTTATTTTTAATTCTTAATTCTAAATTCTGTCCAATTCATGTTAGTTTTTGAAGGTTTTTCTCAGATCTGCCTAATCATCTTTGTCTTTAGATAGCACAATAGTATTTCATTGCAATCATATACAACTTGTTCAGTCATCCCCAAATTGATGAGTATCCCCTGGATTTCCAGGTCTTAACCACTTAAAAAAAGAGCTTCCATAAGTAGTTTTATGCAAATAGGTCCCTTTCCTTATTTTAAAAAAATCTCTTGGAATACATAGCTAACAGTGGTATTATTGAATCAAAAGATTGAAAAAAAACACAGTTTTATCACCCTTTGGGCATAGTTCCAAACTGCTCTCCAGAATGAGAGAACAATTGGATCAGTTTACAACTCTACCAACAATGCATTAGTTATACTCCATTTTCCTCATCTTCTACATCATTTATCATTTTCCTTTTAGGTCACATTAGACAATCTGATAGATGTGGGGTGGTACCAAAGAACTGTTTTAATTTGCATTTCTCTAATCAATATTAATTAATGAGTAGAATATAACTGAAGAGAATGAACCTAAAAGATATGGATATAATTGGGTCTTATCTCTCCATTTAAGAGGTTCAAGATGACATCACTATGTTTGAGACAAAAAGCTCCAAAGAAAAGCAGGGGTGTTAACTTTAAACTTAAGCTCTCATTATCCTTTGACTCACTTTAATCCTACTGTGTTTAGCACCTTGTCTAAAGAGGGCATCATAAACTTGGAGGACTCTGTTACTCATTTGTAAAGTGCTCAGGTGAGACCTTTGGAGCTTCCCAGTACTTAGAGATCTTTAAGATTCTTGCAGCTAGTTAGATCAGGGTTTCACTTAACTTATGCTTCACTTAACAAGATGTTAAGTAACCTGGGTGGAGAGGTGGGGAGGTAAAGTGTGGGGAAAAAAAGGCCTTCCTTCACTTAACAAGAGGTTAAGTACTGGGGAGGGGGGGTAAAGAGTGAAATAAAATAGGCCTTGCTTCACTTAACAAGGAGATAAGTACCCTTATAGGGGGTTAATGTGTGAGAGAAAATGGGCTTGGGGCAGGGTCACAAATAGTTCAAGAAATGACGTGGCTTTGGATGATACTTTGGCTCATGTGGAGGATTGTCTGCACTTGAAAGACACTTGAAAAAGGGATAAGTAGGGCATCTAGGTGGCTCAATGGATAAAACACTGGCCCTGAAGTCAGGAAAACCTGAGTTCAAATTTGGTCTCAGACACTTAATAATTACCTAGCTGTATGGCCTTGAGCAAGCCACTTAACCCCATTTGCCTTGCAAAAACCTAAAGAAAAGGGGGGGGGTAAGTAAAAAATGATTAGAATTATAAATTGATGCAATCTGAGTCAATACTTCTTTATCAAGTAATCAAGCAAACAATTTGTGGTGATACCTTGATAACAACATGGGCTTATCAAATAATCACACTGGGATTGATGATACTTGATTAATAGAATTAGAGTGATAAATAATATCAAGAAAGAGAGACACAAAGATTTATAATTTCAGAGGGAAAAGGGTAGGGGAGAATGTGAATGTTGAGTAAATTCTATTCAATAGATTTAGCCCAGAAAAGGAATAAAATTCATTCCCACTTGGGTTCAAAAATCTAAACTAATCTACAGGGGGGGACTGGAAAAGGGAAGGATAAGAGAAGAAGGGACTGATAAAAGGGAAGGCAAAGGAATAATTGAAAATAAACTGAAAGTTAAATTTTTAAAAGTTAAAAGGGAAAAGTAGTAAAATTTTGGTGAGGAAGAATAAGAGAAAAGTAAAAAGAAAAATATAAATGAAGAAAGATAGCATGGAGGGAAATATAGAATTAGTCATCTTAACTGTAAATGTAAAGGGGATGAACTGTCCCATAAAATGGAAGTGGATAGCAGAATGGATTAAAAAACAGAATACTACAATATCTTGTTTACAAGAAACACATTTGAAGCAGAGAGAGATACACACAGGGTAAAGGTAAAAGGTTGGAACAAAATATATTATGCCTCAACTAAAGTAAAAAAAAATCTGGGGTAGTGATCCTAATCTCAGATAAAGTAACAGCAAAAAATCAATCTCATTAAAAGGTATAAGGAAGGAAATTACATCTTCTTAAAAGGTACCATTGGTAATGAAGCTATATCATTATTAAACATGTATGCACCTAGTGGTATAGCATCTAAATTCCTAGAGGAAAAGCTGAGTGAAATACAAGGAGACATAGATAGCAAAACTTTAATAATAGGAGATCTCAATCTCCCTCTCTCAGAACTAGATAAATCTAACAACAAAATAAACAAAAAGGAAGTTAAGAAGGTGAATTAAATCTTAGAAAATTTAGATATGATAGAACTCTGAAGAAAAATTAATGGGGATGGAAAAGAATATACCATTTACTCGGCAATACATGGCACCTACACCAAAAATGACCATGTACAAGGGCACAAAAACTTTATAATCAAATGCAGAAAGGCAGAAATAATAAATACACACTTCTCAGACCATGATGCAATAAAAATTACATGTAATAAAGAGTCATGGAAAGATAAACCAACATGGAGGTGATGACCAAACTTGATGGACTTGCTCATTCCATCAGTGAAACAATCAGGGATAATTTGGGGGTATCTGTGATGGAGAATACCATCTGTATCCAGAGAAAGAATCATAGAGTTTGAACAAAGACCAAAGACTATTACCTTTAATTTAGGAAAAAAAACCATTATTTTACCATGTAATTCTGCTATCTCTTACACTTTATTTTTCTTCCTTAAGGATATGATTTCTCTCTCATCACATTCAACTTAGATCAATGTATACCATGGAAACATTGTAAAGACTAACAGACTGCCTTCCTTGGTGGGGGGGGGGGGAAGATTAGGGGAAAAATTGTAAAACTCAAAAATAAATAAAATCCTAAGGGAAAAAAAGATAAACCGAGAATTGGAAATTAAATAAATTTACCTTAAATAATGGGTGGATCAAACAGCAAATAATAGAAATAATAATTATATCCAAGAAAATGAAAATGAGACATCATATCAAAATTTATGGGATGCATCCAAGGCAGTTTTGAGGGAAAATCTTTATATCTCTAAATGCTGTGTGACTTTGGACAAGTTCTTTAACCCCATTGCCTTGAAAAAAAAGCAAAAATGAAAACAAACAAAAAAGAAATAGAGTAATAGATCAGTGTATTAGGATAGGTTCAAAAGAAGTCACAGTAAATGACTAAAGCAATCTATTTTTTGACAAACCCAAAGACATCAGCTCCTGGGATAAGAACTCACTATTTGACAAAAATTGTCGGGAAAACTGGAAATAGTATGGCAAAAACTAGGCATAGAACCACATCTCACACCCTATACCAAAATCAAATCAAAATGAATACAGGATTTAGACATAAAGAGCAATATGATAGATAAATTAATAGACCAAAAAATTATCTATCTGATCTATAAAAAAGGGGATAAATTTATGACCAAACAAATTACAGCACATTAAAAAGTACAAAAGGAATGATTTTTAACTACATTAAGTTAAAAAGATTTTGCACTAATAAAATCAATGCTGACAAAATTAGAAGGAAAGCAGAAAGCTGGGAAACAATCTTCATAACTAGGAGTTCTGATAAAGGTCTCATTTCTTTTTTTTTTTTTTGGTTTTTTCAAGGGAAACTGGGTTAAGTGGCTTGCCCAGGGCTACACAGCTAGGTAATTATTAAGTGTCTGAGACCAAATTTGAACCTAGGTACTCCTGATTCCAGGGCAGGTGCTTTATCCACTTCGCCACCTAGCCACCCCTTAAAGGTCTCATTTCTAAAATATAGAGAGAATTGCATCAGATTTGTAAGGTCACAATTCATTCCCCAATTGATAAATGATCAAAGGATATGAACAGTTTTCAAATGAAGAAATTAAAGCTATATATAGCTTTAATTTCTTCATTTGAAAAAAAAATCATATATATATATCTATCTATATCTATCTATATATATAGATAGATATAGATATAGATATAGATATAGATATAGATATAGATATAGATATAGATATAGATATAGATATAGATATAGATATAGATATAGATATAGATATAGATATGATTATTTGAAAAAATGCTCCATTATTATTATTGATTAGAGAAATGCAAATTAAAACAACTATAAGGTATCATCTCACACTTAGATCAGCCAAGATGAGGAAAACAGGAGAGGTTATGGAAGGATTGGGACATTGATACATTATTGGTGGAGTTGTAAACAGATCTAACCTTTCTGGAGAGCAATTATAGAACTATGCCCTATGACCAATGAAACTGTTCATACTCTTTCTACCCAGCCATTCCAATTCTAGGTCTATATCCAGAAGAAATTATAAAAAAAATGGAAAAGTCCTACATGTCCCAAAATATTTATAGCAGCTCTTTTTGTAATGTTAAAGAATTGGACATTGAGGGGATGCCCATCAATTGGGGAATGGTCAAACAAGTTATGGTACATGAACACTATGGAATACTATCGTTCTATAAGAAATCATAAATGATCAGACTCTAGAGGAGTATGGAATGACTTATGAGATCTGATGCTGAGCAAAGGGAGTAGAACCAAGAGAACAATGTACACATCAATAACAACATTGTGAGATGAACAACCTAATGAAAGCAACTCCTCTCAGCAGTCCAACTGTATTAGACTGACAATAGACCTTATTATCCCCAACCAGAGAAAGAAAAACAGAATACATTATAAAAAACAACCCTTCAGAGAATTTGTCCATATATGACAGCTTTGATTTCTTCTTCTGAAAACTGCTTATTCATATCCTTTGCCCATTTATCAATTGGGGAATGATTCTTATTCTCATAAATTTGACTCCATTGCTTATACATTTCAGAAATGAGACTTTTATCAGAGAACTGTGCATTAAAAAAACTTTTCCCATTTCCTACTTCCTTTCTAATCTTAACTGTATTGGTATTTTTGTGTAAAAACTTTTTAATTTGATGTTATTATTTTCCTATTCATAAAAGGGGAGTAATAATACCTACAAGTACATCTATTACACAGAGCTGTTACAAAGGTAATATGAAAGAATATATGAAAAGCATTCTGTAACTTCTGAAACATGATTTTATTGCCAATTACTACTCTCAACAAGATTATTGATATAGTAATAACAATATTTATATTGAACATACTTATCTAGCCATTTATAGCACAAAAGATTTTTCATACTTTATCTCGTTCAGTTCAACAATCTGTTCAAAGAATAAATTGAAAAAATAAATTGAAAAATAAATTAAAAGAATAAATTGAGCTTGAGAGACGATGTTGCATAATAGAAAGTTGACCTTGGCATTAGGAAGACAGAGTATCAAGTTCTGCTTGATATCCTGGTTGGATGAATCTGGAAAAATTATTTAACTTTTCAACAACTGAGGCAACTTTCAGAGTTAATGTTGTGGAGCAAGTGCTAGTCTATAGTAGAAGAGAGAATTTCCTTGTCAGAATTTTCCCAAATAATGAAATCCACAGTTCTAGTCCAATATCAAGACTGAAAGAAATGAAATATTTAGCTATGAATTGATAATGAGAATTTGTGGTTAGAAGAGCAGTATACCTTGGCACAAATTGTGATTTTGCTTCTTATAATCTATGTGAAATTGGGCATTTATCCAACTTCTTTCTAGATCTCAGTTTCTTCATTTGTAAAATGAAAAGTTTGGACTAGGTGATTTACAAGCAGTAAATTATAAAACTCATAATCAAGATTCTTGACTGTAAGTCCAAAATTCTTTCTACACTGTCCTCCTCTCTTCCTCAATTTCTTGGCCAAGTCTTCACAGCCTTAATAGACTCCTTGTGCAAGATCCTCCAAAAATATTAGTTGTTAACTAGTCTTTGATTTCCTTTTGTCAAATATTTAATGATATTGTTTAATTTTTCTGTTGAGTTAGATGAAATGCTATAAACATGACAAATATTTTTTAAAATTAATCTATATTTCTGATTGAGGAAAAAAGCAAGGTAATTAAATTAGGGAAGATACAGACTTTAAGATGCCTTTCATATAACTATCCACAGACTGAGCTTCAGGTCTTTGGAATAGACATTTCATCTTTTCACATCTATTCCCTCTCCTGCAAATGAGAGAACTTAACACATAAATTCTAAGATTTCCTCCAGCTCCACTACACTATGGGTTTGTGAATGAATGAGCTTCCATGCAGTCTAGAAACCTAGGTTCTAGACTCAGTTCTGCCAGTAAATAACTATCTGCCTTTAGGCAGGTCATTCTTTCCCTCCCTCCAATATCCAATAATAACACTAGACTAGATAATCCCTGAGGTCCCTTTCCATTCTATGATTATTACAAGAGGGATATTTTTAAGCTATAACTAATGCATTATTTTAAAGGAACTCAGTCCTGCAGTCTCCTTATGGGAGATGAAATCCTCCCCATCTAAGAATTACTGGAGCAGAATCAGGCACTGAATTATAACTAATAAGTTTAATGATTCTCTCCCGCAATAAACATTAAAGTTTTGAACATATTCATAGCTCCCAATTCTTTATATTTGATACTGTCTGCAATGCAAAGGTCACCCTGCTCCCCTAAAAATCTTCTTCATTAACCTGTTATAGTGCCCATAATAAAATCCTATGGTTTTAAACCCAAAGTTTCTTCATTTGTAAAATAAGAGATTTGAACTAGATAGTCTGTATGGCTCCAAATGTTGTGATTCAAAAGCAGTTTCCCCAAACTACTTCTTTAAAAATACAAAATCTGCTGTGAGGAATACAACCTAAAGCTACTATGATCATTAACATCTTACTTTGAGTTTAGCATGCTGTTAAAATATAGTCTCTGAGGAAAATGAGGAATTTCAAGGCATAGCAGAAGAGGATTATGGAGAATTGTCTGAAGCTTTCAAGACAGGTAAAGTAGCACACCGGATCAGTATAAGTGGAAACGACTAGAAAAAGTGGGAGAGGAATAAAGAAAGGAGAGATGAGAATTCATCTAAGCTTCTCTTATTATATGGTTATAACCCAAGACCATACAGTTAGCTAAGTAAAAGAGCTTGCTCTCACTCTGTATGTCTCTCACTCTCTAACTCTCTCTGTCCCTCTATCTTTCCCTCTCTTTTCTCTCTCCTTCCCTCTTCCTCCTGTCTATCTCCCTCTGTCTCTCTCAGTCTCTCCCACCCCTCTCTCTCTGAATCTCCCTCTCTCCTCCTCTCTCTCTCTACCTCCTCTCTGTCTCTCTGTCTTTCATTCTCTGTCTCTCATTCTACCTCTCACTCTGCTATGTCTCTTGTACTAGGTCTCTCCATCTGTCTCTCTCTCACAACACAAACACCCACACCAGATAAGAGGCAGTCCCTTCCCTCAATGAGATCTATTCTACTATGTGTACAATATAGGAATGCAAACATGTATATATAAGATGGGTATGTGTAGAAATAATATATACTCACATTCAAATCACATCCACATACATCTGTGCATGCCTGTGGGTGTATGATATGTAAAACACATTAGAATGGTGAAAAAAAAAACTTCCTTGTAGGAAGGAATTGTTCATATCTGTCTTTATATTTTATTTCCCAACCCTTAACCTAATGCCTGAATACAGCAGGTGCTTAATAAATGTTTGTTTATCCAAATGAATTCGCTGAATTATACATTTTATAAACAATAAAGTTAGGTTTGGAGAAATTAAGTAGATTGCTTGAGGTAACTGAAATGTCAGTCAGTCACCTAACATTAAGCATCTACTGTGAGTTTGGTAGTGGCTAAGACTCCTTGGAGTCATGTGCTCTATGACTACCAACCAGTCTATCTCTCTAGACATTGTGATGGTCAAAATATTCATTCCACTCAATAAAAGTTGATAAAAAACTTTTTTGGCATAAAGGAAACACTTTAAATGACATTTTACAGGATCCAAATGGGCTTGCAGGTGTCTCCCCCCATCTCCTTCCAGGAGTCATAGCCTTAGTGAGACGCCTATGTTTAGTAAGTTTCCCATATTTTACTGTCTTAGCCTCAAACTCCTTCTCCCTTTGCTCATTCGCACTTATCTATCTCAAATATGAAACAACCATAAGGATTTTTTTAACAGTAAAACCTGCATAAAACTTTTTTTTTCTAAAATGAGGTTTGTGTGTCATCTAGGACCATCTGAGTGGTCTTACAGACTGCACATATCCTAAGCTCTTGGAGAATGAGGGCTCTCTTTTTAATCAAATTTTGATTAGTACCTTCTACACCATAGGCATTTATGATTATGAGAGTATGAAAAAGAAATGGAAGTCTCCAGCCACATAGATCCATAGATTTCTCACTCATAATCAGCAGAGCAGAATTCTACAAATTCCAGTCTGTGAATCATTTTGTGAAGCTTTTTTTGTGGTTTTCACAGTGCAGCCTTCTTCTCCCCTGTTCTTCCCCTCCTTCCTCTCCCTCTTTTTCCCCTGCTTCAGTTCAACTCTGCTGAGTTAGGATACCTGTGCCAACTGTAGTTCTTGGATAGAGGAAAAAGAGAATAATTATGAATAATAAGAATAACGATGTGAAAAATACTGGAATGCGGCCTGCTGTCTGTGTCGGACTATATAATTTATATGTAAATTGCTTTTGGGCCCCCTAAGCTATTTCAAAGAACTGAATGTGGCCCTGGTTGACTAGTCTACAATCCACAAAACTTAGTATTGCTTCTTTAGGCCAAAATTGTAGCCTTTTTTTCTAACACTATCTCGGTCTCACAAAGATTTCATTTCAAATAAGCCCCCGGCCTATTCGATAATTTTCTGAAAGTCTACTACCAAGCATAGAACTCTCTCCAAACATGCCTTTGAGGAAGAAAATCCGAATGTATTACAGTTTGCAATAACAAACATAATATTAGAAATGCCTTGAGTTCCTAAGTTCAGATGAATATCTGGACATTCTCAAACAATTCAGTGACCTCAATAAGGTTTGGCTTACATTGAAAAGTCAGCGACAAGATGGTATTTGATCTCACTTCCCTTATGGCAAAGTTTTGTCTTTTGTTACCTAAATATTCAGCAATAAAACAGATACTAGATTTATGATAATGGAAAGTAGTACACAGATGGATTTTACTGGTTTTATATATATATATATACACATGCTTACCCTCTACAGAGTACATTGGAAGGCTTCTATGATAGGAAATTCAGTGTTGCATACTTTTTTCTAGGATTCTGTTGAAGGGGATTGAATTACCATATGTGTCTCCCCATAATCCTAGACTTTTAGAGGTAAAGGGGGATAGTTAAGTAATATAAAACCACATCTTGTGCCAAGAGTTGGTGATGCTTAGGCTAAAAAAAAAAGAAGACTTATGGGGGTGTGATCCCTCTGTGCCACAATAGATCTGTGATCTTATGAAAGTGGGTGCAGATTGCAAACCATTTAAGATTTCTTTTACTGTGTGAATATTGTCCACATTTTTTTCCTTAATCCCCTGTAGAGGATCCAACAAAAGTGCTGCTAGACTATCTCTTGCTCTTTAAATATTTTATGGAGATAAGGGAAATTCTTGGGTTGCCAAACCTAATTTGGGTTGCCAAATCCCTTACTCTTATTCCATGGTAGTTCTAGCTCCTTTTCCAGGCCCACAGATGTCTTTTTGGTGCTTCTTTCCAACTAATAAATCACCCCTCATGCTATGCCAAAACTATGCCAAAGCATGCCTAAACTCATGTCATTTCATTTTCTTGTGAGTCACCTTCAATTTTGTTCCTTCTGAAAATCATGATGTTCCTTGATGTGTAGTTGTATAGAGTCAATAGAAGAATGTTCCTGCCCTCAAAAAAATTTTAAATATACTTACAAGGCAGTCAAGAACTTGAATATGCTTTCAAACATCAAATACAATTTCATTCTCTCATTCATTACTTTACCAAGCTTATTATCTACCTATAATGCCAATCAATGATATATAGATTAACTTCACGGTCTGCCTATCTAAATATTGTAATAATCTAGGAAATGGTTTTCATCTATTTGGTTTTTTCCAGTATAGCTGGTTAAATAAATCTTTTTGAATGCAAAACTAATTTCATTTAGAAGTCTTTGTAGTGAGCAGGATAGGATAACGTGATGTAAAAGAAGGAACATTTGGAGCCTCTCTCCAGCTGATAAGAAACATTTCTTTTATTTTAACTTTGTATAAAATATATTCCAATGACATTGATGAACACCCTAAGAGATAATATATTTCTTACTTTTATGTCTCTCTTGACTTAAATATAAAGTGGATCATTGAACAAAGCTGAATGTGGTCATCGAATTTATGTGATTTTTTAAATGGGGCATAGGTTGTTGAGAGATCTTAGGGTTGCATTTGTTCTATCAAATCAGATTTTTTAATTAGCAAATAATAGATGCAATAGAATCATAAAACTAGCAGCTGAATGATTATAAAGATGAATCTGCTAGAGAAAATCATCCTGCCACAGTCTGCTTCTTTCTTTTTCACATTTTCATCAAAGAAAGCTCTTGATAAATCATTTTCATAAAGATTTTATAGAAATAAGAAATTAGGCATATGAGTTAGTAGCTGCTGATAACTTCTCAGTCATCTTTTTTTAAGCAAAAGTGCCATCTTTGATTTTTTTCCTATTCCTTTGAAATTTTTTCCTCTTTGAGTTCTCTTGAAAAATCAATCCCTGAATGTTTTTTAAATTATCTCATTTCAATGATGGAGCTTGCTAACAGAGAAATGATAGAATCAAAATATAGAAATGCAAATTTTTGGATATTTGTTAAGGGTTTTATTAATCAATAATTGTCAGTCAAAAAGTATTTATCAAGCATTAGAATGTGACATACATAGATAAGAACTAGAGTTGTAAAGAAAGACTAAAGCTCAGTAACTGCGCTCAAGAACATCTCACTCTAAAAGGCGAGAAACATGCAAATAACTATATATACAGAGTAGATCGAAAGTCATTTCAAAAGGAAAATTCATGCAATGAGGAGGAGGAGAGAGGCAGGAGACTAGGGAAAAACTTCTATAAGAGACAAAATTTGAGCTGAGTCTGGAAGGAAGATGGAAGGAAGATATCACTCCAGTTTGCCAAGAAAACTCCAAATAGGGTCATGAAAAGTTGGACATGACTAAAAAGAAACTGAACAAAATGGGTATAATAATGGGGTTGTTTTAAGGATTAAATGAGATGACATTTGTAAGCAATCAGCACACATTCTGTCTTAATATAAATTTGTTTCCTTCCTTCCATTTTTAGCATTCACTGATTATATTTATGGAAAAGTGGCCCTGTTTAGTTAGATTTAGGGAATGTGCAGTGATTTGATTAATATTTTCCATGGTCCCTTCAAGCTCAAAGTCAGTGATCTTATTTGATCTTATTTATTGAAGAGTAACTGATGGGCATATGGAAGAGGGTCTTCTGTAAGTTCTGGCCTCATGTCTTCAACCTACAGGGTTGAATTGAGGCCACATGATGTAGTCAAAAAAACATTGGATTTTTGTACTTTGTTTGGATCCAAGACCAAGTTGTCTTATTAGCTACTGCATGGTCTTAGGTAGGTCACCATTTCTGTGACTGTTTCCTTAGCTGTCAGATCTAACTCTAATGTTCTATGACTGAGTTATGACCATAAATTAAGAGAAGTCAATAGGCAGAGGTGAGAAGGCATGAGAGAAAATCAATGAAAAATCAAAGAGTCTAAAGGTAGAGTGCCATGGGTAATGAACAGCAAAAAGACTGATGTTGCTGAATTGTTGAATGTGCCTGAGGATAAGCTATAAGAAGACTGGTAAGACAGGAAGAAGACAAGTTGTGAATGACTATAAATTCAGAGTAATTTATACTTGATCCTGAAGATCACAGGGAGACAATGAATATTTTTGAGTCAGGGGATGGCAGATAACAAGGTCAAACCTGCACTTAAAGAAAAATACTTTGGCAGTTGAGTAGAAAACTCAATCCTGGGCTATTAAGTGGTCAGACATGAGGTGGAGATGAGGGTCATACTTGAATGGTGGTTCTTTGTGTGGTTGGGAGGGAACATAGATATAAAAAGTCTCATGATAGTAGAAACAACAAGGCTTGGAAACATATTAGATATATGCAGGAAATGAGAATGAGGAGTCGAGGATGACACATGCAAGCACGAGTACCCTAGAGAGCAAAAGGAAATTTTATAAGAAAGAAAGATTTGAGGGGAAAGAAAATAAGATCTGCTTCAGGCATGTTGAGTTTGATATTCTATGTAACATCCAGTGAAAATTTTTTTAAAAGGTAATTGTTAATTCAAGACTGTCATTTAAGGGAGTTTAGAGCTGAACAACTTGTTTTGTTTTTATTTTTTTCAATAAAGTGAGGAAAGGAGAGAAGTGAGAGGGAAAGAAAATAAGTATTTTTTCATTTTAAAAATTAAAAGAAATTAATATAATTTCTTTTAAGTTTTTCATCATCAGAATAGATTTATTTCATTCATATAGATATTTGGGCAATTCCATTCACTCTTCCTAACTTCATCCTCTTAAATATTACTGCCACTTCTCATAATACATCAATCCTGAAGTATTGCCTCAGAATGTGATAGTGTCATATCACTGCCAGCAAAAATAGATGACTACAGGAATAATAACAGTTATAATCTATTTTGTGTGATTTTGTTGCTCTTCTGATTTAATCTATAAATCCCCTCAGTATTATTGTGAAAATTTCATGTTTCCAATCTCTCAAAAAAAAACACTTTTATCTGTTTCATAAAGAAATATTTATCACACTATTCTAATGTCCTCTATAAAGTTTTACAAATGATTGGTGCTCTAAACCAGTGTTGATATTGTCTTCCCTTCTCTTCACAGGGCCTTACACACACACACACACACACACACACACACACAGTAAGTGTTTAATAAAAGGAATTTTCCTTAATAAAGTCAAATATTTGAAATCAAAAGCAATTAATAGACTCAGACTCCTTCCTATGATAACTTTTTTCATCACTTAAAGTTCTATAGGAAAAGGCAATAGCAGCAAAAGTCTAACTTTATCCATTTTCTATTTTTTAAGTCAACTGCTTTGTTTAAACAAGTCAGCTTACAGATACAAACAGTTCACAAAGTGTCTTATCCAGATTTTTTTTCTAACTTAGTACTGATTTTGACCCTTGCTCTAACCAGTAAACGATCTGACTTCACATAGACATCTGATTCTCCTAATAGTTTATAAAACATTGGACTTTTTAGTTTGAGATATCAAACCATACTTTTTAGTTTTGGATATCAAACCATACTTTCCAACACTTTTTAACCATTTCCCTCCATGCCCACCTTCACATTTAAAATCACAAACTATCTCAGTATATATTGTCTTAGTTTAGAGGATATTGTCAAGTTTTCCAAATAATTTTTTTTCTTTCTCTTCAATAATATTAGTGTCTACATTGGAATTATTTCATGAGGGTCCTTTTGCTTACATTTACTAAAAGAGCTAAAAGGTAAGGAAATAAAGTGCCCCATGAAATTGTGTCTCCTATGGCCTTTAACTGTATAATAAAACCAACTCCAGCAATTATTTTATGTATGTCTTCAAGGAAAACATATGAGTCATTGCTTCCATTTAGCTACAACTTGCTTGACTCTTAGTTTCACTTATAGGAAAAAGGTCAGTGTGGATATGGTTCAAATCCTCCAGTAATATATCATAGCATTGGCTATTAGACAAAAAGTATACCTTATTAATAATAACTATAATAATGGTATTGTTATTATCATTTAATATATTTGCTATCATATTAATTCTACCAGATAATAAATAGAAGTAGATAATAGAAGATAATAAAAATAAATTTTTTATTTAATATAACAAAATTTATATGGAACTTTAAGATTTGTAAATTGCTTTACATATATTATCTCACTTGATCCTAAAATCCCAGTGAAATGGTTGCTATTTTATCTTCACTTTGTTATTGAGTCATTTTCAGTCATGTCTGACTTTTTATGATCCCATTTGAGGTTTTTTGTCAGATATACTAGAACAATTTGCCATTTCTCCCTCCAGCTCATTTTACAGATGAGGAAACTGAGGCAAATCAGGTTAAGTGACTTGCCCAGGATCACACAGTTAATAAGTGTTTGAGACCAGATTTGAGCTCAGGAAGATGAGACTTCCTGACACTAGCCCCTGCACTCTATCCAGTGCACCATCCAGTTGGCATTATCTTCATTGTATAGATGAAGAAACTGAGATTGGGAGAAATTAAGTGGACTTCCCAGGGTCATCCAACTATTAGGTACCTCAGGCAGAATTTGAATTCAGATATTTTTAATTCCCAGTCTGCTATTCAATCGACTGTTATTTGTAGAAGGTTCAAAATGTATATGTTCTTTATATACCCCACCATTTTTTCAGTTACTTCATCACATTAACTCAAGAAACATAAGGGACCTTCTCAGGAATAATTACTATTTTGAATTCTTAAACTGTTTCATAGGTTACCACAATCAAAAAATCATCACCTATTAGCTAAACTTCTGGAAATGAGTCTTTCCATGCATAGAATGATCCTCAGACAATAAACCATCTGTTGCTGGTAATCAATCAGTTTAATAGATGTCTCCAGACCTTTTTTGTCTGTTGTTATAACCCATGATCACCTCTATGCTTAAATAGTTCATTATTGTAGTACCTTTGTGGCAAGAAGAATATGATAACTATTTTAAATATTTGAAAGACATTCATACAATAAAGGAAACGTCGGCAATCTACTTAACTTCTTTGACTTCCAATTTACTCATCAATAAGATGAGAGGATTTGATGCTGAGCTATAATTAGATTCCTTCTAGTTCTAAATCTATGACCTGGAAGTTCCAGAGAAATGGATTTATATTTATATCAAGAACTTCCAAACAATGAAAATCATCTCAAAATAAAATAGACCATTCCATGGGATAGAAAGTTCCCCCAAAGGTATCCAAGAAAAGGTTAGATAATCATCTATTGGCATCATTGTATGTGGATTCCCTCAATGGGTAATTAGCTAGACAAGATGATATCTAAAATACCACCCAACCAGAGCCCACCCTTAGAGGGGGATAAATTGAAACACAGGAAGTTTAAATGATTTTTCTAAGGACACATATATAGTTTGTGATAGAAGATTGGGTTAGAATACAGGTATAATGACTCCCCAGTCCTAGGTTCTTTTTCCCCTCTACCATATCATTCTAGATCATAGCCCAGGAAGTCTATGTTGTAGCAGGACTCCATTGTACTTTGAGAATGTCACTTTGAGTAAATATCAGGAAAGGAAAAATGTATGTTTAGGTAGAACAGTGTACATGGTGAAGAGAGAGTATAAGTGTAATCAATAATGTACTAATAAATGTTAAACAATCAACTCTCTAAAAAATGTTTGCACAACATGCTTTTAGGTTTAATCTTCATTCTTAACATTTTCTCCACCACTTAATTGAGTCTAGATAGCCAACATGATAGTAAGTTCCATAACATTTTCTCATTTTTACACCCAAAAAAATTTAGCAAGCAGCTCTCCCACATCAGCTAGTTGTAATCCTTTCATTGTTCCTTGGCTTTCAAAACAGGGATTGGGGTTTCTCAAATGTAGCACTGCAAGGTTTGAATAACGTTCCAAAGTTTGCCTTTTTATAAAGCCTGAAGAGTTATTTTGATTACTGGCATTTACTCCTGTGAAACTCATACTCAAGATTATAAAATAAATTATGAACAGTCATGCTCTGACAGCCAGGGATATAAAAGGCTGAGCAATGAGGATTGACAGTTCTTAATTAAGAATGGCTTGCAAACTTCTCCCTTCTGGAATTTAGGCAAATTAAGAAGGTGCTGCTGCTACCTCCCAAAAATTACAAACATATTATACATTTATCCTGGAAAGAGCTCAAGAGTATACTAGAGCATGGCAAATTGGGTATAGTCATTTTCCACAATTTTGCTTGGCACATAGAAAATATTAATAATTATTATTGTTATTGATAGTAATAATAATAATAAAATACTTTAAGGATGTTTCACAAATATTGCCTCACTTTATCCTCATAATAACTCTGAAAGAGATTTACTATTTTTATCCCCATTTTATAGATGAGAAAACTGAGGAAGACAGAAGTTAAGTAACTTACTCAGGGTAACCCAGTTAGAAAGTGTCTGAGGTCAGATTTGAACTCAAGGTTTCCTGAATATGGATCCAACATTCTACCCACTGTGCTATGTAGTTGCCCTGAATCTTTCTCCACAATTGACATTTAAGCTAACCTTTAGGAAGAAATCCTAGAAAACTACTGCCTAGCAAGTGTCAGAGAATAAACTGAATCCAGAATGTGATAGTCCTAGGAACAATTAGGTGAAGTAAGGCAATGAAGCAAGGCCCAGTGGATAGATTGCCGGGCCTGGAGTCAGTAAGATGAATCTTCTTGAGATCACTAGATGAGTGATATGAGCAAGTCACTTCACTTTGCCTAAGTTTATTTATCTGTAAAATGAGCTAGAGAAAAAAATAGCAAGCCACTCTAGTATCTCTACCAAAGAAACTCCAAATGGGGTCCCAAAGAGTTGGACACAATTGGAAATGACCGACCAAGAAATATTGAGAGAATCATTTAAACTCTCTCATTTTTTCTAGGTTTTTGCAAGGCAATGGGGTTAAGTGGCTTGCCCGAGGCCACACAGCTAGGTAATTATTAAATGTCTGAGACCAGATTTGAACTTAGGTACTCCTGACTCCAGAGCCGGTGTTATCCACTGCGCCACCTAGCCACCCCAAACTCTCTCATCTTTAAAACTGAAACACAAGTATAATATAACAGGCTCCTTTTTTTACTTCTAGCTATCTGAATCAGGCTTGAGTGCATGTCTACCTAAATTAATGCCCTGAACTTCCCTATCCTCTGAATTCCTTTCCCATAACTAATCAATTATTAATGAGATAATTTCACATTATGGTGAGGTTTTTCATCTCATTTGTTAGAAGATAAAAGCAAGATAAACACAGGGAAAATGCATTCAATCAATAAGTATTTATATAAGTTTTTACTGTGCATCAAACTCTACCCTAAATATTGGGGGATACAAAAAAAAAGGCAAAAATCACAAAAATAATTCCTCCCTTCTAGAATCTTACTTCTAATTATATATGAATGATGCCACATAAATAAGACAGGAAAAAATCCCCTTAGAGAAAAAGGCTCCAAGACTGAGAGGACAAGGAAAGTTGCCTGAAGAAGGGAGGATTTGAAGTAGAGATAAGGAAGGAGAGGAACACTAAGTGGGTCAGTGACCTACATAAGAGAGATCATGGAACTAAGTAGAGGATGGTCTCTCAGTGCCCATTTCTCAAGCAATTCACTTCCCAAATTCCAGAGTTATAGGTATAGACTGGCTCATCCCCATCCTTTGCTACAGTACCATACTTGAGAGTTAGGAAGGAATATTAGAGAATGTCCTATTGCCACAGGAACAGTAAAGTCTCAATTCCTGGAATCTTCAGAATGATAGAATCTACAGAATGAAATGGGGATATCTCCCAGAGTCATCAGAGAGAGACTTCCTGGAGTTCCCAGGTCAGAAGATTCAGCAGAATGCTTGTGAGTTTCAATAGTCTTATTTGGAAAAATGCTCAATATCTGGAATTAACAGGAACAGATGAAAAATCTCCTACAGCTACAAAACTTGCAGGAGTAAATGGCAAAGCATGGGACAGAAATCTGATCTCAGCATCACTTTCCTTCTACTTCTTCCTTAGCCTCATCAACCTCTCTCATAGCTCTCTTACAAAATCTTCAGCCTCCAAGATGTCCATGCTCTTCTTACATCACCTACCCCCTACCACCAACACTTTTAAAATATAAATACACACATACACACACATACACACACACATACACACACACTCACACACTTCTTGTTGTTGTTGGTAGTAGTGGTGATGGTGGTCCTTCATTCTTGAAGAAGACTAAGGCCATCCTGAGGGGTAATGTCTTGACTTACAAGTGAGGCAGAGCTATACAAAGTCATCAATCTCATTCTCTCCTCCAAAGACATCAGAATCCAGCATCCAAGAGTCAAATAACAGGTAATGGCCTAGGATGCAGTGGGTGAGGTAATGACCATTCACATGCACACATAAACACACACACACACACACTCAAACACTCATATATACCCTCATGAGACCAGTCAAAATTCTCTGACCTCAAAAGCCCATAGCCAACCATTAGAGAATTAGACCATTAGAGAAACTCCAAAGATTAAGATTATACAGATTCTGTTCCAGAAGACATTACTTTCTATTAGTAGTATAATAAAGACATAGATAGCATTTATATGGTGCTTTAAGATTTATAAGAGCCTCAACTATGATATTCATTTTGATGTTTACAACATTATTATGAGACAGAGGCTAGTATTATAATGCCCATTTTATTAGATGGGAAAATTTGAGAAAGACAAGTAAATATACAGTCATTGAGTGAGAAAGCACTAACATCACTTTACCTACTTCACCAGATTGTTGAAGGAATCCAATGAGTTAAGGGACATGAAAGTGATTTTAAAAATCATAAAGCACTAAACAAAGACTACACAATTGTCTATTAGTCTATTGGAACATAGTGGTCACCAAAAATATATCTATTGACTGACTACATAAATGTAAGGGATAAGTTTTAAGTAGCTGGAATCAATCTTTCTTGCCCTCTACCCTTTATGAAATTCTTCTTCTGAGAATAGTCCACAGAGAGAGAGAGTCTGGCAAAATGATTACTGAAATACTAATTCTGGGAAGGAAGTGCCCACTTCTACCACCACCCCGTGATGTAGAATTATAACCCTCTCTTTTGAAATAGGACAGAAGCCAGAACAGGGCAACATGTGCACTTGACATATTCTTTTTCTTCTCTTTTCCCTTTTCCTAAGTTGATATCATCAGGGATTGAGACAAAAGAAGTCATGGGCATAGTGGTAAATAAGTCAAAGATTTGGAAGTAGCTGGGATTGATTTAGGCATCAAGGTTTAGAGCCAGGACCAGTGAGTGTCACTCAAAGTATAATGAAGACTGAATTACATCAATTCCTGCTTGTGAGCAAAAATTGAGTTTGGAGGGAAATATTATCTTTCCTTCATCCAGTTAATCTACAAGGTTGAGAAAGTCAGTGGACAACAGTAAATTCCTCTTCCCATTCCTTTTTCATGTATCTGAACTGTGTGCCCCATTAATCTGAAAATCTGAGTTGGTGTGGTGGAGAGAGTTCATATATATATTATATATATATATATATATATATATATACATACATATATATATATTATATATAATATATATATTATATATAAATTTCTTTTTTTCATTTAATTCCATGTTATTCTAACTATGTTATCACAACATAGTTAGGTATTTGAATCTTTGGGAATATGGGAAATGATCCAAGAGAATGAAAAACCTCTATGGAATAGGAACTGCATCATAAATTTGCAAGACATCTATATATGGATATTAATTGAATTCATGGAAGTTCATAAAATCAACAAAAGAAGAAAGCAAAATTCAATTCAGAGCTCTGGGGTACACTCCCACTTAGGAAGTAAGACAAGGATTATGATGCAAAGCTCATGGTGAAGCAGCTACAAGGGGAGCCCAATAGAGCTGCATAGTGAAAACCCAAGGAAAAACCTATCCAGAAGGAGGGTGTAATCAACATTTTCAAATACTGCAGAGGAGAAAGAGAAAGAATGGAGATGGGGAGGGGAGAAAGAGAGAGAGAGACAGGAGAGGGAGAAGGAAACTTTTGGTATATTGGAAAGTGCTGTTTCATCAAAGTCGAGGAAAGAGAAGTGCCAGAATGCAAAAAATTAAAACTGAGTGTGTAATGAAAAAGTGAAGCAATGATTGTGCAGGTTTGTTCTAATAACTTGTCTATGAAATGGAGCAAAAAGTGTGAAATAAGAGTTTGAAAGGATAATAAGTTCAAAAAAAAGGTCTTTTAAGGATGGGAGAGATCTGAACACATCTATAGGGAGAAAGGAATGAAACAGTAAATAAGGAGAGATGGAAATTATGGTGAGAGGGAGGATAACTGATGAGACAAGCTCCTAGGAGAGAGATAAGGAGATAAGATTGAAGTTATAAATCCAAAGATTGCCAATGACAATAAGAATAGCTTCATCTCTGAGACTGGACCAAAAGAGAAGAGCTGTTGAGGTGTTTTAGTGAAATATGAAAAAGATCTTCCACTGAGAAAAGGGGGAGGGTTTGGTATAAGTATTTTGAGGAGAGAAGATTTGGAACAACAACTCTGGAGAGTTTGATGGACAGGCAATCAGGAAACAGGAAAAGGTTCAGTGGTAACTTTTCTGTTATCACTCTAGTAAATATTTGAGTGATAGAAGTTAAAACTAGATATTAAATGAAATTTTGTATTATCTTTGGATTCTGAATATAAAAAAATGCTTTGCAAATCTTAAAGCCATACAATAAATATTATTTTCTTGTTAGAGTATTCCTGATCTTGGGAGGAATCAAAGGATTAAGAGAATGTAAGGACTCATACAGCTTTCTTACTGACCATTAACTGTTACACATTCAAATGACACTTTTTAATATATTAGTCCCTGGGGATATAAAAATAAAAACAAAATATCCACTTCCCTCAAGGAGCTGATAATCCTCTTGGGAGAATCCAATATGAATCAGATAAGAAAATACAAAGTACTGAATTCATCAAAATATCACAAGAGGGAGAGAACACTGATAATAAGGAAATAATGAAGGCTTTTGTAGAAGGCTGGAGTTGAGCTAGGCTTGGAAGGAAGTAGTGGTACTCTAGGGGCAACTCAGTGGCACAGTGGATAAAATGCCAGATCCAGTCAGAAAAACTCATCTTCCTGAGTTTAAATCTGACTTCAGACACTTACTGGCTGTGTGACCCTGACTACATCACTTAACCCCTTTTTGCCTCAATTTACTCATCCATAAAATGAGCTGGAGAAAGAAATGGCAAAACATTCCAATCTTTGCCAAGAAAACCTAAAATGGGATGATGAAGAATTGCTCATGACTGAACCACAAGGGCTTCTAAGAGTCAGAAGGCAGGCAGAGGACAACCTGAACAAAGGCAGTATGGAAATTAGAAAATTACATATGAGGGTGGCTAGGTGGCATAGTGGATAAAGCACCAGCCCTGGAGTCAGGAGTACCTGGGTTCACATCCGGTCTTAGACACTTAATAATTGCCTAGCTGTGTGGCCTTGGGCAAGCCACTTAACCCCATTTGCCTTGCAAAAACCTAAAGAAAAATACATATGAGAAATAACTCTCAGGCTGCTCTGTCTACAGTCAGGAGTATACAAATCATAGGAATGTGACAAAATACTTGAAGGATAGGAGGAAGTTTTATTATGATGGACTTCACCATGAACTTAATATTTGATCCAAGAAATAACAGAGAACTTTGAATAAAGAAGAGACATTGTCAGTGTAAAGGGGAGCCAGGGAGGTCCATGTCTTAGAGGCATGAACCGGGGAACCATATGGATGTTTGGGGAGCCTGCTTGGTTTATATGATGATAAGGAATAAAATGGCCAGCTCTCCACTTCAGGGCAAGCCCTGTGACATCATATTCTATGACTTTTCTCTGTCCATTTATTGCATCCTGAAGAAAAGTGTTTTAATTGACTCCTGAATCAGAATTACTTGTGCATACAAAAGGTATTAACTAATCAAATAGATCTCTCATTTCTCTGATGAAGGGTAAGGCAAAAATCTGTGAGCCTTGTGATAGAGTGTTGGGGAGGTGGAACTTAGAATATGTGAAATGTAGGTTGCTTCTGCCTGTTGTATTTATTCTTCACCATTCTTGTTGAAGGAGGATTAAAAATACAAGTTTTTGAACTTCAGAAGGCCAGCAGAGACTATCAATTGATACAACTGTTGAAACTCTGAAGAACAGTTTGCTTGACCCAATCAAAGGATGGGATTTGACCCTTTGGCAAAGACAATGTGATCTGGAAGCAAAGATGTGAGTGGTCCAATGATTAAAACTGCCACCTAAGTGAACTCAGTGATGGAAAGGGTATTTGTAGCTACTTCTTTAAGTTTCTCCTTACTGTTCCCAGGACCATGATGTAGAGAAGGGAATAACCCCTGAGTTGTGAGAATGTGTTTTCTCTTACCAAATGTTCTCAGGAAACATTCCTTTGTCAAAGCTTTCAGTTATTGTTTGGTCATTTTTCAATCACATCTGACTCTTTGTAATTCCATTTGGGGTCTTCTTGGCAAAGATACTGGAATGGTTTGCAATTTGCTTCACCAACTCATTATATCAATGAGGAACTGAGATCAACAAGGTTAAGCATCTTTCTAAGGATAGATTTGAACTCAGGTCCTCCTGACTCTAGGACCAGAGCTTAATCTTAATTAGTTATTGGTAACATTGAGGAGATAGCAACTAGCTCTGAGTAGTTTACATCATAATGAACATAGGAGAACAGGGGATTAAGTATGTAGCACTAGAGAAAATGTCATATTTTAGGGTCATCTCTAGAATCAAGAGAGAAATGTAGTGAGTTACTACCTAAGGGGGCTTATCCAACTCATGCATGTATGGTTGGGAAAGTAAGCTCTATCTTATACAAGTTGGAAGCATATCAGTCCACCATCTGTATACTCTGAATATGAGCTCCATAACTAGTGAATAACAAAGTAGTTATTAATTATGACCTTTTCTCTACAAATAAAACCAGAGGCTAAAAGAAATTATAATTAGATAGAAAGATCAATCACAAGTTAGAATGACAAAGGAACAAACATGCTTGGCTTCATCAAGCCTCCAGAAAAACAGGAAATATATATCTTTCCTAATCAAACTTGGGACTAGGCTTTGGATCTTCTGGGTCCCTTGGCTATAACTGGGAAACCTTCTCCTCATCTCTCCAACACCCAGGCTGCCAGGCTTTTCCATGCTTTCACCTAATGATGCCATTCCAAAACCATCTTAAAATTGACAAACATTTCATCTCCTCTCTAGAAAAAAGACCTAGTAAACAAAGGCAACATAATTTTAGAATTGAAATTCATTTGTAAAATATAACAAAGGATGAAGGCAACCAGATGGTGCAGTGGATAGAGCACCAGCCCAGGAGTCAGGAGAACCTGAGTTCAAATTCAGCCTCAGACACTTAATAATTGCCTAGTTATGTGACCTCGGGCAAGTCATTTAACCCCATTGCCTTAAATAAATAAAATTTTTTAAAAGATTCAAAAAATATAATGAAGGAAGATGGTACGATATTATAAACAGTATCCCTTTACAAAACAGAAAGACTCAATGGGGGAAAAACAAATTTGCGCAAATCTTGGTGAAAGACCCAAATTACCAGATTTTCCCAGGATCATTTATAAAACCAGAAAGAGGGCAATAGATCCCCCTCCAAAAAAAACTCAAAAGATTTCAATAGCAAGCATTTCTTTATCAATAAAAATGGAGACTTCCAATTTGAACTCTTACAACATAATCCCAGACATGCTGTAAGAAGAGAAGAAGAAATAGAAGGCCATCAGCTAGAGTACACTAAATATAACCAGGAAAAGGCTGTGCTGGAGGTCAAACAATTTGGAGAGCACTGAAGGATCAACCCTCAAGATATATGAAAAAATAAAGATACCTTTTAGGAAAAAAAAATTACAGACTTTATTACTGAAGTGGTAACTGAGAAAAAATTGGTCTTTGCTGACCTATATGCATATTTTCTCATCTCTGCAAATAAATTTTTACATAGTATGGGGGATATCTTTGATGAAGGGATACAAAGGCAACACTGGCTTTCACTAATATGATTCTATATTATCTTCCTCTTTATTATCAGACAATTGACTGAAAGGTGAAACAAATGCCAAATGCCTCTTAAGTTCACTGATTGTTAACTAAAGGATTTGAATCAGTAGAGCAAATATTACCTTTTTCAACAAGAGAGCTCCCAGTTTGATGACAAATCACACAAGACTGATCACTAATTTAAATTAGTACAAATTAGGCTGTTTTTATTCTTGCTTATCATAACCATTCTTTCTGAAAATATTGTGATCATATAAACAAAAAAGACTAAACATACAATGAAGTAGCTACCGCATTCTCATTTGATGCCAGAGCATTAAAGAAAGAAAATTGGGAATATGTGAAATCAGAATAATAATTTGATGAGAATCTTGAGCTTTCACCTGTCTAATTTTTTTGTCTTGCCCCTAAACTCCAATGACTCTAGAGTAGAAAGAGTGAGGCTGATGACTTTGCACAGCTCTGCCTCACTTAATTACAATTCACCCCCAAGTCAAGATAGCACCTTCATGATGTCATTGGTCCTTTTGGAGAATGAAGGATGAACAACAATTTAATGAGAATATTTCCAATCGAAAACAGAAAGTTTGGTGAATAACATATTTAAAATTCCTCTTGATAAATATAAAGAGCACAAAGACACATGGACTTCTGAAAAGTGAAATAAGTAGAACTAGGAAGTCATTGCACAACAATCATTTAACACTGTACAACATCATCTATAGGATGCATTGTACACAGACAACAGTGCAAATGAACATCAACCAAAAAAATAACAATATGGGACATTGTGCAATCATGATGACCAAGACTGATCCAGTAGAAGAGATAAGAAAATGCATCTCTCTGCTCTGCAGGTATGGGGAATTATAGGTGTAGAAAGTTGCTTCTACCATGGTGAAAAAGGAATGCAATAAACATCTGTATATGCAGAACCTACTTTTTACCAGGTATTGTGTTGTTTTACAAATACTATCTCATTTGATCATCACAACCACCCTGCATGGTGGTAATAATAAGGAGGAGGAGGAAGACAGCAGCTAACATTTGCACAGTACATATGGTACTATGTACCATATTCCTTATCTCATTAGATCTTCACAACCACACTGGGAGATATATACTATTATTATTCCTTTTTACAGATCAGGAAACTGAGGCAACCAGCAGTTAAATTCCAACTAGGGTCATACTATTAGTAAGTATCAGGGAAGGGCTTTGAACTCAGGTCTTCCTCATACCAGAACCAGTATTCTATTTTCTGTATCATCTTAGCTACTCATCAGCCTTGCCAATATGTTAATTTTGTTGAATTGCTCTTGTTTCTCTCTAACTCTTTGTTAGAATTTCTGAGTTTGAGAGGATATGAATGCATTATATGGAAATTAAGACAATGAAAAGCAAAAAGTTATCCATCTTAAAATGCAAATAAATAACTAAAGGCCTTTCCAGTCAGTAGAAAATAGAAAGGGGGTTTTGTACAGCTGACGCCTTTCCATTTTTAAAATCTAGGCAGCAAATTTGGCACAAGCAATCTCTAAATAGCATAGTTTTGCAACTACAGAATTTTAGAACAGAAGGGACCTTAGAGATCCTTTCATCTAAGCCCTCTCACTTTACAGATGTGGGAACTGAAGCCGAGATAATTGAAGTGATCTGACCAAGATGGTGCAGCTGGTCAATGGTCGAGTGAGGCCAAGAACTCGAATCTCTTGCCTCCTTGCCCAACATTCTGTGTTGTACCACACACAGCTCCTCAGAAGAGCAGTGGTGCCTATTGCAATATCCCAAAACTCCTTTCATTTAAGAAAAAATATGCAAATGACACAAAAGTTAGACCAATATGTGATGTTTTCTTGTGTGCTATAAATGGGCTTTGTGAAACAAGGGTCTACAGAGCAGAACAAATGTAATATATATTGCTATTGGCACCAAACTGTCAGCAATTAATGCTTTTCAATAGTCATTATGCCTTTTCTGTAACAATAAATCCTTGTGAATATTCTGCCTGGTAGCAGATTGCAGAGCCTTTCATCTGTAAATTCCCTAAAGTGTCAGTTTAACTCTACACTCGGTATTGTAATTATAATGAAAAACATTCTGAATTTGTAAGCATCCACCTTCAACCATCTGGAGAAGATCCTTTATTAAATTTGTTTCCAGAATTTGTATAGTCTCAGGATAATTAATTTAAGAGAGGGAAGAAATTTGTCCCAGGATTCATAATCCAATGCCAACAGCCAAAGTCCCTCTTGTATTTAACATCAGCTTGGTCTACATAAATACAATACTTTACACAGGACTGTTGGGGGGGGGGAACACTTCACAGACTTAGGGGTCTATGAAAAGGGAGTTAGCATTATGATCATTACTATTCCAATCCAATGATATCAAGGATGGAGATACAGGATATCAGACAAAATGACCAAGCCACTAAAAACTTAAAACAAGAGAAAACCAGAGGTTGCACAAATCAATGAGTGGATTTGCCGTACAGTCCAAAGACCTCTTGCAGGCAGAAACTAGGAAGCGTATCATCACTGAAAATTTCCAAATTCTAAAGTTTTCCATTCCCCATTCCCCAAAGTTCTCTTTTTCAGAAATTATATTAATAGGGGCAGCTAGGTGGCTCAGTGAATAGAGCACTGGCCCTGGAGTCAGGAGGCCCTGAGTTTATATCCGACCTCAGACATTCAATAATTACCGAACTGTGTGGCCTTGGTCAAGTCACTTAACCCCATTGCTTTGAAAAAAAAAACAAAAAAAAAGAAATTATATTAATAGATAAACTCCAGTTTTCAGATAAAGAATTCAAAATTATCTATTATCATATGAAAAAATGCTCTAATACAAACTAAAATAGCTCTGAGATACCACCTCATATTTAACAAATTGACTAATATAACAGAAAAGGAAAATGACAAATATTGATAGAGGTGAGGAAAAATTGGGACACTGATGCATTGTTGGTGGAGTTGTGAACTGATCCAGCCCTTCTGGAGAGCAATATGGAACTATGCCCAGAGGGCTATAAAACTGTATATTCTTTGATCCAACAAAACTACTGCTAGATCTATATTCCAAAAAGATTTTTTTAAGAGAGAAAAGAATCAATTTGCACAAAAATAGTTATAGCAGCCCTTTTGTTAGTGGCTAAGAATTGGAAATTGAAGGAGAAACCCATCAACTGGGGAATGGCTGAACAGGTTGTCATATATGATTGTTAATGGAATATTATGGTGCTATAAAAAATGATAATTTCAAAGAATTCCAGAAAAACCTGTGAAAACTTATATGAACTGATACAAAGTGAAGTGAGCAAAAAGAAAATAATGTACATAGTAACAGCAATACTGTATAAAGACCCACTGTGTATGCTTTAGCTATTTTCAGCAATACACTGATCTAAGACAACCCTAAAAGACTCATGATGAAAAATGTTCTCTGCCACCAGAATAAGAATTGATGTTGTATGAAACAAAGTGAACTAAACTATTTTTCACTTTCTTTTTTCTTTTTTCCTTCTTTCTTTTTTTGTACATGCATAAATTATATCAGATTATCACAAGGAGGGAGACAAATAGAATTGGAACTCAAAACTTTTTTGTAAATGTTAGAAATTGTTTTTACATGTAATTGGGGGAAAACAAAATATTATTTTAAAAAAACTAAATGACCTCCAGAATTTCTCATAGGGATCGTGGCATTTTCCTCCATAAAAACAGATTCATCTTTTCTGTGCCCAACTGTTGTTTTGTTGTTGTTTTTAAATAATTGAATTCATTTCTAGCCAGCAGTAGTAAAATTAAGGGGACTTTTATGAGAGGCAAGGAAAAGGGGCCTCACAGTGATAGAGACGAAAGGACGGGAAGGAAGGGCAGTGGAGATAGAGGGAAGAAAAAGAGAGAAGAAGGAAGGGAAAGGTGAAAGAAGGGAGGGAAACATCTTGGCAATTATCACAACATGAAACAGCATGAGAAAGAGAATATAATATTGTTCCTGAAATGGAAACATGGGTTCAAAATATTTATTATCTTCATGATTTTAAAAACTTATTCTCTTCATGGTCAGGAACAAGTCACTTAACTTCTCCAAAATTCAGTTTCCTCACCTATAAAACTAACCCACAAAGATAGCATGAGGTTCAAGTGGGATAATTATGGTAGTTTTCCCAGCATCTCATAAAACAATGTACTTTGAGAAGTATTATTATTATAAATCTATGCTCCACCCTTAAAAATACAGATGGAACAGATTGAAAGGAGGTAGGTGAGGCAAGAAGTTTAGTAACATATATTCAGCTATGTGACTCAGTGGATATAGCACTTAGGAAGACCTGAGTTCAAATCCTACCACTGCAAGCAACTTAGCCACTGTTTGCCTTAATCCATTGGAGAAGGAAATGACAAGCCAATCTAGTATCTTTTCCAAGAAAACCCCACAGACAATATGAGGTCACAAAGAGTTAGACACAACTGAAAGATAACTCCATGATAAGGAAATTTTTGAAAAATCAACAGTATAGAGATCATCCATTCTTAAAAGTCAAATAAGATTAGCAAGAACATATATAATTAATAATAATTGTAGCTAACATTTATACTGCACTTTAAAATTTGCAAAGCACTTTTAAAATTTTATCTCAATTTATCCTTTACAACTCAAAAATTAGAAAATGTTATAACTCAGAGGGCTTGATTTATTGTTTTGTTGATTTTCTAGACTTAAGAAAATGATGAAGAAAACATTAATCATTCAGGTTAAACTCAAAAATATATTCCACATCCATTTTTCCCAGAAAACCAGTTTTTATACATTTCAGCACACCCTAGGGAAGTGGATTATTATCATCCTCATTTTAAAGATGAGGAAATTAAAGAAGACAGAAATTAAATATCTTGCCCAGGTCATACAACTAGTAGATGTCTGAGGCAGGATTTGAACTCGGGTCTTTCCAACTTCAAAATCAGTACTCTCTCTACTGTACCACCTAGCTGATTATTGTTCTGTCATTTTCAATCATGACCAATTCTTCATGATTCCATTGGAATTTTCTTGGCAAAGATACTGGAGTAGTTTGTCATTTCCTTCTCTAGCTCATTTTACAGATGAGGACACAGAGGCAAACAGGGTTAAGTGTCTTGCCCAGAATTACAGTGTTGGAGGTCAGATTTGAACTCGGGAAAAATGAGTCCTTTTGGCTCCAGGCTTGAAATGCTATCCACTATACTATCTTGCTTTCTTGAGCAATGATTAAACTTTTTTTAACCTAGAATTCTGTTTTTCTTGTTTTCTCAAAGGGAGAGAGGAACTAGGAGAGAATCAGAATCTAACAAAAAATAAAATTTAATTTTTTATTAAAATACAAGTAAGAAGAAGGAAGCAAATCTCAAGAAGGGGATTATTGAGTTACTATTCTGAACAACAATACCAATAAAGAACTATGTGTAAAGACAATCATAGTTGATTTTTGTTCTCAAAGTCTCTGAACTGTTCTGAGATAATGTGAAACATGATATAACAGAAGACCAAAGTCAGAAGGTTTGTTTTCAAATCTTACCTCTGACTTCCTTGAGCAAGTTATGAAATACCTCTGGTCTCAGTCTCATCCTTTGTAAAAATGAGGAAACTGAGGTTAGATTAGACTCTGATCTCTCTTACAGTTCTACATTTATGATCAGATAATAACCCAAAGATTGGTATCCTGGTCTGAAAAGGAGCAGGGACTTGCAGTGAGGGGAAGCTGAACCTCACTTCTCATTTCAAAGGGTTGAGTGCATACATCTGGCACAGTTCATGTATGAGTATATACTCACAATCAGTGATGAGGTTCAGCTCTGCCTCACCTGCCACTCCTTCATCTCACATGCTGCCAATACTAAAAGGAAGGATTAGAGAATTTTCTAGTTCCATACATCAATAAATAGTCCTTATTTTTCCTAAGACTAATGACAAGAATGTTCCATCATTCCCAAACTTCAGATTCCAAAATGTCATAGGAAAAGAAAATTTGTCACAAAACAACTGATCAAATCCCCTGATTTCTCAATACTGAAAAGATCTGTGGTTCCATTAGAGTAAGTAGTCCTTCAACCAGTTCAGATCCCAAACATCCTTTGCCTTAGGAAACAAACCTTAGTGAATGGCTGTGGCAAAAAAAAAAAAAAAAAAATTCATTGCCTTATAATAAATCTTCTAGTAATGAGCCTATCCAAAGTGAGATCTACAACCTCAAAAGATACACTTATAGTTCAATGTAGGTAGAAATGAACTGGAGTCAACTTGAGCCAATTTCTTTTTTTTTTAGGTTTTTGCAAGGCAAATGGGGTTAAGTGACTTGCCCAAGGCCACACCACTAGGTATTTATTAAGCGTCTGAGGTCGGATTTGAACTCAGGTACTCCTAACTCCAGGGCTGGTGCTCTATCCACTTCGCCACCTAGCCAGCCCCAACTTCTTGGAGTCAGCTGTTCAATTTTCAGGGTAAGCGTTTACATCTCAAAAATTAGCAAATGCTACAAATCAGGACCTCATTTATTGATTCATTGATTTTCTAGACTTAAGAAAATTATGGAGCACAGGTTATGCTCATATTTGAAGATTTCTAGTTTAGCAGAAAGACCCCACCCACCAGAATGTGAGCTCAATTAATAGTGGAAGGACCACAATTAAGAATATTTCTCTTTTTTTTGCAAGGCAATGGGGTTAAGTGGCTTGCCCAAGGCCACACGGCTAGGTAATTATTAAGTGTCTGAAGCTGGATTTGAACCGAGGTCCTCCTGACTCCAGGGCTGGTGCTCTATCCACTGCACCACCTAGATGCCCCAATTTAAGAATACTTCAAAGGAACACATTGGACAATTGACATTGTGCTATACATTATGCATGTAGGTATATAATACATATATACACAGATACACATGTACAGACACATATAAACACATATATTTATGCATATACACATATGCATTCATATATATGCTAAAAACAATAGAGAGTAAAATAAAAATAAAATTATACTATTTTGTATCAAATGACATCATCTAAACTTTGTCCTAGCTTGGGCTCACCTAACTACATACTATGATAAGATGTTAGAGTAGGATGTTAGTGGATGAAAAAATAATATAATGCGTCACATTATTATGGAATTACTTTACCTAAATATGCAAATCAGTTTGATTGCATTCTTCTTGAAAATTCCCTGAACATTGTCAATAGTTGGTTCTTCTCCGTCTCTACCAGACTTCTGATTTCATTAAAAACAGAACCTGGATCCGGGGCGGCTAGGTGGCACAGTGGATGAAGTACCGACCCTGGAGTCAGGAGGACCTGGGTTCAAATCCGATTTCACACACCTCATCATTACGTAGCCGTGTGGCCTTGGGCAAGCCACTTAACCCCATTTGCCTTGCAAAAAAAACAAAAACAGAACCTGGATCTAAAATTGTCCATAACAAGGATCTGCTCTGATATTCTAGACCTTCCAATTCAGTTTTCTAACAAGGTAATGGTTGGTCATTAAATTCTTCAGAAGCAAAGAATCAGAGGCACGTTAGAGGGTTCCATCCATGCCAACTTAAGGAACCCACAGGAAACAAAAAAGGTTAAACAAAGAGATTCTATTCTTTTTTAAAAAAGAAACTGTCGGGCCCCGCCTCCAGCGCGCGGTCAAGATGGTCGCAGCCCTGGCTGCGCTCCGGGCGGGCTGGAAGCCGGGCCGGGCCGGGCCGGCTCTCGGGGGCCGCGCCCAAGGGGACCCCGCGAATGCTGGGGGTGGCGGCGCTGGCCCTGGGGCGCCCTGGGGCTCGGCCTCACGGTGCGGGCCGGCTGCAGTCTCAGGAGCAGCTGGCCCAGCAGGCGGCCCCGCAGCTGGCAGTCTGCAACCGACCCTGTACCAGTACAAGACTTGCCCCTTCCGCAGCAAGGTCCGAGCCTTCTTGGACTTTCACGCTTTGCCACATGAGGTGGTGGAGGTGAACCCTGTCCGGAGGCAGGAGATCGAATTCTCCTCCTCCAGAAAGGTGCCTATCCTGCTTGCCCGGGAAGGAGAATTACTCCACGACTATTCTGTGATCATTAGCGCACGCAAGACGTACCTGGTGTCTGGGAAGAACCTGGAGGAAATCATCTCCTATTACCCATCAATGAAGGCAGTGAATGAACAGGGAAAAGAGGTGACTGAATGTGGCAATAAATATTGGCTCATGCTGAATGAGAAGGAGAACCGTCGTCTCTACAGTGAGAAAGAAGCTCGAACGGAGGAAACAAGGGGCGCCTGGTGCGCCTCATCTCACCCAATGTCTACCGCACCCCCACGGAAGCCCTGGCTTCTTTTGATTACATTGTCCACGAAGGCAAGTTTGGAGCCGTGGAAGGAGCGGTGGCCACATATGTGGGTGCGGATGCCATGTTCATCATCAGCAAGAGACTCAAGAGCAGGCACCGCTTGCAAGACGCCGTCCGGGAGGCCCTGTACCAGGCAGCAAACCAGTGGGTGGCAGCAGTTGGCAAAGACAGGCCCTTTATGGGGGGGAAAGGAACCCAACCTTGCTGATTTGGCGGTGTATGGCGTACTTCGTGTGATGGAAGGACTGGAGGCCTTTGAGGACATGATGTGCCACACTCCCATTGGGCCCTGGTACCTTCGGGTGGAGAAAGCCATTGCTGAAGCCCAAGGAAACTACAGACTCTCCCTTGTGCTTCCCTCCCATGGCGGGGCTAAGTATAAGGGACCTGTGAATTCTAGAGCCACAGTGGGGCCTGCCAGCAAGCAGGGAGGTGTGTGTGAAGGTCTCCTTTGCCCCTTCCCTCCTCCATCTCCCTAGGATCTAACCCTGAGCATGCTGTTAAACCTCAATCTGGGGAACTGGGGAAGGATCCAAAGAATCTTTTGTTAGGGCTGCCCTAATCCCAGGGAAGTTGAGATCCCAACTCAGAGCTCCTGGACTTTCACTATTTATTTTTGGTCTTCTTTGAAGGCTTCAGGGACCTCTCTCCTGGCCTACCCTGGTGACTTTCTCTGGACTCTTGGGTGTCTGTGTCATGGAGGGAAAGAGCAGTCAAGAGCCCTAGAACCTTGAGAGAGGAGCTACAGGATTCTAAAGAAATTTTCTAGAAGTTCCAAGGCCTTGGATGTGAGGGCCAGGTGGTTCTTTGTGGACTGGGTATCCTTCCATTCACCCAGAGAGTCCTGGAAGGAGGCCTCCTCAGTTGTGAATCATGTCTACAATAAAGAAATGGTTTGCTGTTCCAAAAAAAAAATTGTCTAGATGATAGTGTTTGACATTTTCCAGAAAATAATCTCATACTTTGCAAACATGATAGTTTTCATGTAAGGTCATTTTACATAAATGAAAATAAAAATGTATTTTGCATTGGGAGTAGGTCACCTTAAAACTTAGTTTCAACTTGTGTGGGTATTTTAAAAAAGCAAAATTGCATTTTCTTCCCAAACATATGTGAATAGAAAATAATCATCTGCAGTTGTAGTTTCATTTAATTATTTATTTTGAATAATGAAACTAGCTATTTAAAGATTTTAAGGAGCTCATCTTATCTAACAATATTTATACTACTTCCATCATAAGGAAATTATTTTGTAAACTGAAAATTTTATGTAAATGTGAGCTACCACTATTATTTTCAACAAAATCTTAACTAAGGTGGGACCACAGAGGTTTTACCCCAGGGTGAAAATTTTAGATGGTACTGAAAGCACAATTACAGGTGCTCCTCCCCCAGCCTGCCCTGTAGCTCTTTCATGGGTATGCTTCCTCACCATTCAACAGTTTAAAAACCTACCTATGTCCCAAGGTATTCTTTTTCCTCCAGAAGTATGAACCCCAATTCTAACTGCCACCACTATAACACTTCTCCACAGAAGAGGAAAAGTCCTTGAACAAAATGGAATCTTTGAAGGTTATCTTGAAAGTGATTTTCCCCTCACATCCTCATACCCCATCTTCACCACCACTGCCCCAACTCCACCCCTTACTACTTACCCCAGGTACAACCATTGTAGTTATGTTATATCTCTGATTGTCAACTTGCTCACAAACTTACTTAAAGCATCCTCTGCCTACCTTAATTCTCGCCTTTCTTACCAGACCCAGTTCTAAACCAACCTGCTTTGTCAAGTCTTCTCTGAAAGAACCAAGCAAGGAACTCTCCAGGACCTGAACTCAGAATCAGAATTTCAGAGCTGAAAAAAATCATGTTGTACCACCCATCCTCACTTCCTTTTAGATGTGAGGAAACAGGCCCAGAGAAATTTCAAGGCCACCCCAAAATGCAACAGTAGAACTAAGACCAGAATCATTACACTACAATGCCACTCAGCTCCTACAGATTATTTGACTGTGTTGTTGCTAAGTTGTTTCAGATTCTTCATGATTCCATTTTGTAGTTTTCTTGCAAAAAATACTGAAGCGTTTTGCCATTTTCTTCTCCAGTTTATTTTTATCATTTTACAGTTGAGGAAACTGGGGCAAACAGGGTTAAGTTACTTACTCAAGGGACAGCTAGGTGGCATAGTGAATAGAGTACTGGCCCTGGAGTCAGTAGGACCTGAGTTCAAATCCAACCTCAGATACTTAATAATTTGCCTAGCTGTGTAACCTTGGGCAAGTCACTTAATGCCATTGCCTTAATAAAAAATTTTTAAAAACTAAAAAAAGAAGTTTAAAAAAAAGTGACTTACTCAGGTCACTCAGCTTGTAAGTATCTAAGGCTAGAAGATAAGAATTCCTGATTCCAAACCCAGTTCTCCACCTACTGCATCTTCTAGGTGAATTATTTATTTAGCGTATATCAGGTACTACCTTATGTAGCAGGGATCTGGCTAAGGAGGGTCTAGTCTTCAGAGTATGAACCAAAGGCTCTGCCTGCATGCTAAATCATAATGGAGAGTTGGGTAGGGAAAGCAGACTAGAGGGAATTGGTAAGCCTGCAATGGATTTCAGAATATTAACAGGAGGTTTTCTTTAAATCTTTCCTATCCACTATATGATGAAGAAAATTCTTTTAATTGGCCTTCTAGCCAGAACTAAATATGTACAACCTGGCCACATAAAGCCCCTATTCTAGTATATTCTTTTCAATAGTATTCCCAAGTTAATATCCTCATATCTTCTATACCATTGAATAACATCCTACTGAGTTATCTTTTTGGTTTATAAATCATTCCCTTAATTAAATTGTAATTAATTTAGTAACTTGATGGTCAAATCTTTACTTCACGATTAAAATTCATATCCTTTTGCCTAGGTTCCAAAACCTTCTAAAATATAATTACAAACTATCTTTCTAGTCTCAATTTCATATTCCACTCCTTCACATAACCTGTACTCTGGTGGAAATGGACTCCTCTGTCTCTGCAAAACCTATCCTATCCTTTTCCCATTTCCTAGAATGTGCCCCCTTCCCATCCTACATATATGTGTATAAATTCCAGACCACAGCCCTCATTCAGCCTGCATTTCCAAGGCATACCACTCCACCTTCCCCAAATTACCCAAGTATTCAAAGAGGTAAAAACCCACAAATTCAGTTCTCAGTTGCTCCCATATGGGAGCTAGCAATGGAAGCATCCTAACAGGACAGTCATCAATCTCCTTTTCTCTTAATGAAATAGGAACAAAGTCTAGCAGGTTTCCCAAAAGTAGAAAAGTTGCATTGGATATCAATGTCCTTCCAAACTGAAGGATTGAGAAATTGGGCTACCACCATCTCTCTTGCCTATCTCTCTTTTCCAATGATTCACTCTTTTATCCCTCAGTCAATATTCCCACTATATTTAATTTGCTTGCAATGATCCATAGGGTTCCAAAAACATAATAGTTATCCTGTAGACATTTCAATTCATTGATTGAGTGGCAGGTATGATTAATCCTAATACAAAAAAATCACCAACCTTTATTAGGATCCTCAAAGCACTTTGCTTATAGGATCTTATCTAGTCTTCTCCACACCACCCTGTGAGGGAAGTATCATTATTAGCCCATTTTATAGATGAGGAAACTGATATCTAAAGTTGAGACTGAAAGAGATGACATGACTTGGCAAGGGTCACAATAGTTATTAGGTATTTGAGGCAAGATTTGAATTCAAGTCATTCTCATTCCAAGTACAGCATTCTATGTACTATATCCTCTAATGTATTAGGGGAAACAATAATGAATT
Organism: Macrotis lagotis; assembly: GCF_037893015.1. Classification (NCBI taxonomy): domain Eukaryota; kingdom Metazoa; phylum Chordata; class Mammalia; order Peramelemorphia; family Peramelidae; genus Macrotis; species Macrotis lagotis. The sequence goes on from NC_133661.1 coordinate 92,234,305, forward strand.
TGGTAGCAGAGTATCTGGAATTCAATTCTGTCTTTGCCACTTACTATCTCTATGACCTTGTGCAAGTCACTATACTTCCTGGGTTTCAGTCTCTTTAATTGTGAAATGAGGGGCTAGTCTAAATGACCTTTAAGGACCCTCCCCACTCTACATCTATTATTCTATTTTCAAAAATATAAAGACTCTAATGGGTCTTGGATGGTTCACAAATTATATTTGTTTCTACAAATCATGGAGGTTTCATTTATCTGAAATACCAAAAATAACAGTGGCATCTTATTTATGTGCCTTTTATGAGTATAATACAATCATAAGTTGGGAGAAATATTTTTCTTTAAGATAAATTTAACATTTGTTATCAATTGTTTTCATTTTCTGATGAATTTTAAAAATAAGGGAGGAGGAGCATGTTCAAGGGTTTGAGGGAATATAATGGGGTGCTCTTGCCAATTATAATTTTGAAAAAATTAAAGAATTGAAGAACAGTCATGGAGAATGATGGGTAGCATACTGCTGGCAAAAATCACTGAATTTTAAATTATTTCAGCACAGTCCTGTATTTATGTATTCCTTCAGAAAATCTAAGGAAGACATATGAGATTTTCCTAGGGAAAAAACTACCATACTTTTTACTTGGCAGTTCATAAAAGAAATAAAAGTAGCCTTAACAATTTGTTTCTGGGCAATAATAATGCTGCAAATTTTGATGGTGCTCCATTTTTAAAGTTGTTTTCTCATGACTACCTAATAAAAGAGTCAGGAATACTATTAACCCCCTCTTATAAGATCATAGGTTTTGAGTGGGAGTGATCTTAGAGTTCCTCTCACTCAAACTCTCTCATTTTTTCAGTTGAAAAAGCCGGAGTTAAATACTACATGCATGGGAATGTAGAACATTACATATAAGCCTGGTTCTTAACATAGCAGACTCTAACCTAGGTCTGTGGGTTCTTTTATCATTTCAATGCTAAAAAATCTTAGACCTATCTTTCTTAGCCCTGTTGTCTCTGTTCAATTCTAGTCCTGTGTCACTAATTGACTTTTAGACATCTCAAATAGGATGTCCCTTGGGCAGAATAGGTATATCCAAAAAAAAAAAAGTCATAGTCATCATTAGCTTGCCTCCAAATTCTCCTTTTTCCTGATATATAGATACATATATATATATATCATATATGCATGGATATATGTGTGTGTCTAATATATGTATGTGTATATATGCATGTGTCTAAATATATATATATATATATACATATACATATAAATATACATATACATATATAATGTTGTTTCCCCCATTAGAAGTTCCAGAGGGCAGAGAGACCATTTCACCTTTGTTTTACATCTTCATTACTTAGTGTACTAAGGGTCTGCCACATAATAAATACCAATTCATATTTTCATAGCACTTCACATTTACAAAACAATCCATGCTCTTAATCTAATTTAATCCTCACAATAGGCTAGTATGGTAGATCATGCATTATGCAAACGGAAAAAATGGTCTTGGAAACCAGGTCTCCTAACTCTTCAGTCTGCAACCTTTCCAGTAAAAGTGAAACTCTTAAAATAGATAAGAACAATGTAATACATAAAGCTTTGACTTCTGCTCCCTACACTAGCTTTTAACTCTAAAGTAAAACTTCCCTAAGAACCTCAGGGAATAATGACAGTGCTTACCTGATGGGAAACTCTCTAGATGCTGAAGGGCCTCTGCTACAATAGCCTTCACCAGTCACAACATCACAAAGCAGCTTCAGCCCCATCTGACTGCCACCAGTGTTGGTCACCAGAGTGAAGTCTCACATTGAAGTCAGAACAACTGAGTAACTAAGTGTATCAAACTTGGTCAAAATATCTGACATTTTTAGACCTCAATTTCCTTGACTTTGAAATGAAGGCACTGGCCTGGATGGCCCCTGAAAGTCCCTTCCAGCCTTAAGTCTATGATCGTAAGATCTTTTCTTCCAAAACTGGTTCTCTACCAGTCTTCTTCTGGATAATTTCATTGTTTCTTTTTTTTTAGGTTTTTGCAAGGCAAATGGGGTTAAGTGGCTTGCCCAAGGCCACACAGCTAGGTAATTATTAAGTGTCTGAGATCGGATTTGAACTCAGGTACTCCTGACTCCAAGGCCGGTGCTTTATCCACTATGCCACCTAGCGGCCCAATTTCATTGTTTCTTAAAGAAATATTCATTGTAAAAGAATGGTTGTGCTGCCCACAAGCATATGTAGTTTTAAATTCACCAATTCAGAGTTGGAGTTGTCCTTTGTATCTTAGGCTAGCCTATTCTCCAGTGACTTAGATCACATTTTTGGTCACCTAATAGATAGAGCACTAGACTTGGAATCAGTAATACTCATCTTCCTGAATTCAAATCTGGTTTCAAATCTGGTTACTAGCTATGTGACTCTGGGCAAGTCACTTAACCCTGTTTTCCTTGGATCCTCATCTTTAAAATGGTCCAGAGAAGGAAATGGCAAACTACTTCAGATATTTTCCAAGAAAACTCCAAATGGGATAACAAAGAGTCAGATCCCACTGAAATGACTGAACAATAAAAATGAAGGTTTAATCACTATTCCCTGTGAGATCTTAGTGTCAATCATACAGATGCTACAAAGTCAAGTCTTTCTATTGATCAGGATAATTCTACCCCTTTTAGCATATCAAGACTGCTCTATGTTTTTTTATATTTCTAAACGATGTCTCCAAATGTGTAGTGGCTGTACCAAGGGAAGGAGAAGTTAGCCAGTCTTGATTTTCAGGGAATTAGGGTTGGTTGAAAAATTCTCTTCCAACACCTGTGTTCCTTTCCAAATTGAAATGCAATTAGCAAGACTAAATCTGCAAGAGGCCAGAATAGCCAGTTTAAAAAGTGAGCAAGTCAGTTAATCAACTGAATATTTTAACTACAAGTGCTACTAAGCATCCAGATGTTTGGAGTCATTTTTGAGTCAGATCTTTGGCAGAGACAGAAATAATTTCCCTGAAAATCAAATTCACTATTCACCTGTACTGACCTTCCCTAATTGCCCATCATCTATTTAAGTTGCTTGACCTCCAAGGTTATCTTTAATTGAAGCTCTAGTAAAGTGATAAAATGCAAATTCGTTAAATGTCTAACAAATCATATTTTAAATTTGACCCAATTGTAATTTGGCAAAACAAATCTCTCTACATTTTGGACATTACATATGGTCCTGTTTTCCCATCTACAAAATGAAGGGGTTGGTACAAGTGGCTCCAATCTAATATTTGACGTGGGAACATTCTATGTGATATAATATCCCTCCCAATTCTAATATTTCATGTGTTCATAACCTCTCCAACTTTAATATTCTGAGTCTTCCATAGCTACTCAAAGACTTGTATGAAACTCAAGTGAAATCATATACCTAAAGTGCTTTGTAAACTTGAAAGCTCTATGTAAATGTCCATTATTAGTCCAGTCTGTTATCTCCCACACTCCTTCACAAGCCTCTTCCATCACATCTAGATAAAGCACCTTATCATTTAATAATCAATCAACAGTTATTGATGATCTATGTGCAAATTACTGGGGTTGTGAAGATGTATCATTCAACAAACATTTATTAAATATTGTAGTGTATGCAAGATACCTCCAAGGTACTAAAGATACAAAGATAAAAACCAAATGATCCCCACCCACAAGGAATTTACGGTCTAGTTTAGAGACAAAATCTATATACATGAAAAGATACTACAAGGTCTTATATGGTGAGTACCAAATATGTTATAAAAACAAGGAAGTTCAAGGGTAAGAAGTACTACTATAGGTTTACATAGACAAGGATGACTTCATGGGGGAAGTGAGTCTTGAGCAGAGGTTTTTGAAGGATGGATAAAATTTAGAATAAGAAAGGGAAAAAAGGGGTGGCTAAGGTGGCATGATGGATAAAGCACCAGCCCTGGAGTCAGGAATACCTGGGTTCAAATCCAGTCTCAGACACTTAATAATTACCTAGCTGTGTGGCCTTGGGCAAGCCACTTAACCCCGTTTGCCTTACAAAAAAAAAACCTAAAAAAAAAGAAACAATCATTTGTTAAGTATTTAACTATGTTCCGATCTCTATATTAAGAACTTTACAGATATTATCTCATTTAGTTCTCAAAACAACCCTATGAGATAGAATGGTATTATTATTATTATCCCCATATAACAACTGAGAAACTGAGGCAGAGATAGATGAAGTGACATGCCCAGGATCATCCAGCAAGTATCTGAGGTTATGTTTAAACCCAGCTGTTTCATTTATTTTTTTTAAATGACATAGACTGTATTCTCAAATGGCTGACAGGCCCAATATCAGGTACATAAGAACATATTTTAATATTTATACCCACTTGTCAGGCAGATATTTAGCATAGTTAACAATCTCTAAGAAAGAGAGATCATTTCCTAGCACGCTAAGCTAGGCAGACCTTTCTAAATCAGCCATCATAGATCTAAACTTGTATGCTTATAGCTCTAATATATGTGAGAAATACCAAATACCAAAATCCACAACAATCTAACCACATACTTTATGAATACAGTCATTTGTTCATGACAAACTACCTAGAATACCCCCAAAGCACTGTACAAAAAAATTAATTCTTAAGAAGTATTTGTGAATTCCATCTCATTGTTCACCAAGGTAATATAAAAAAAAAAGGGTCACTGTGGGTATAAGCCAGACAAGAGGATAATCACATTGTTATTTGTTTAAAGAAAAAAAATGGATTCTTTCCATGGAGTTCCTTCAATTTTGGATATTTACATTCCTTTCCTTTTCATAGTTCATATATATTTGCTATGAAATGAAGACATTTTATGACTTCATCACACATTTTATACACCCTCTTTGATATGGAATTAAAAAGAAAGATAAACCTTTTGTAAGTCATCAAGTAAAAGACTTTTTTTTTTTTCAAAAAAAAAAGAGCATTGCTCTGAAAACAGTTTTTCAAAGTAGAACTCACATGCAATGGTATCACGCAAGGTCAGCTAGGTGCAGTATTCTTTGATGTGGAAGGAGCCAAGGATGATAGTTAAGTTTCCCAGACAATAAAAATCTGAAAGAAAATGTCCAGTATTAACAACCTGTATAATACAGCAGCCAGAGACCCAGTTAATATTGCTTCTTTTCCTGATATCCAGTTAACACTGTAGGCTGTGTGCTACCATCATTCTATATAGAAGGATAAGTGTAACACAGATAAAGACTAACAAGACAGATGGTATATTATGGCAGCCTTTGTTCGCTGTAAATAGTAAATAGCATAGCCCTTTTATGAAAGAGTGTGACTTACATCTCTGTGTCCAGCTAAAAAGGGGATGTGATTCTAGAAAGCATACTAGTTGGCAAAATCTGTCGTTTAGTAAAAACTTTGCTTCTGGTTCATCTACCTGATGTTTGTAGCATCTCCCCTAACTCCTGGTTGTCCTAATTCCCGGAACTTATTGGCCACTGAGTGAATGCTCTAGAGCCTACCTGTCCTCTATATCTCCTAGTCTAAAGCAACTCTACTTTCCCAGATTCCCTGGTCTATATTCTTGATTTTCTGTTCTATTTATTATTTTGCTTCTCTCCATTATGAGATAATGTACTACTAACTAACAACAGCTAGTGAAAAGTATTTCAGGAAATATAATTAACTATTTTAATAAAACTTTTTAAATATTTGGACATTATAATTTTGCATCTCCACCATATTGTTTATCTTTCCTCTTTCTCTCCATCTTATACACATCTTACACAGCATATATTAGGTGCTTATCATGTGTCAGTTAAGTGGACTAAGTACTAGGAATACAAAGAAAAGAAATATTTCCTGTTGTCAAGGAACTTACATTCTGACAGAGCAGATAATAAATATATATATATATATATATATAATATATCAATGGGTATTTACAAGATAATAGAGAGTAGAAGGAGCATAGGTGAAGAGAACACTCAGTGGGGAAAATTGGGAAGGGTTTTCTGAAGGAACTGGCACTTGATTTGAGGTTTAAAGGAAGTCATTAATACAACAAGGCAGGGGCAGCTAGGTGGTACAGTGGATAGCACACTGGCCCTGGAGTCAGGAGTACCTGAGTTCAAATCCAGCCTCAGACACTTAATAATTACCTAGCTGTGTGGCCATGGGCAAGGCACTTAACCCCATTTGCCTTGCAAAAATCTAAAATAATTAAAAATAAAATAAAAAAATACAAGGCAAAGATTATATGGGAAAACATTCAAAGGATGGACCATAGGCACTTCAGGACACAAAGTTAATTCCCAAGGACAGTAAGTAAGCTAGTACGGTCAGAAAATAAAGAACATGGAGGCAAGTCATGTTTTAAAAAAAATTAAAGATGAAAGGGTCCAATTTCTGTTGAAGTTCCTGCATTCATTACCACTCACTTTAGTTATTGCCATACTCTACAAACTAGCTTCTTGATCAATTCATTTTCCATGCACCTATTAAATTGACATTTCTAAAATATAGACCTGAATATTTACCCTTCTTGCTCAAAAATTCTTCCGGGATTCCCTGTTGTTTGTTAGTGTTCAGTTGTGTCTGACTTTTTATGACCCCATTTGAGAATTTCTTGGCAAAAATATTGGAGTGGCTTCCCATTTCCTTCTCATTGTACAGGTGAGAAAACTGAGGCAAACAGAGTTAAGTGAGAAACTGAGGCAAAGAGTTAAGTGACTCATCCAGTGTCACACAGCTAATGAGTGAGGTAGGATTTGAACTCAGATCTTCCTTATTCTAGGTTCAGTGCCCTAGCCACTGTACCACCTGCCCCATGGCTCTTTACTCAGGACTTTTCTTAATTGCCCTATTACATTAGCATTCTGTGCCACTTAAAATTGTGTTATATACTTTTTCTTATTTGTGCATATATTCTCACCCTAGTTATTGTTTCTGTAAACCTTGACATAGAATATTTGGTGAAGTAATAGAAATTGTTGAATTGAATCATAAATAATAATCTCATTATCAATAATATTTTCTATTCCTTTCTCCACTAAAGCTCTACTCCAGTGTCTTATTCTGACATGAAGGTAAACTGGGCTTCTTAAAGACTATCATAATGCAAGGTCTGGCAAGTTCTTCCAATTTGGAAAGGATTCAAATAATGATAGGAAGTGTATATGGAAGTGTATAAGGTCATCATGGCTAAATGTGAAAACATTCCCAGAAGATTTGATCAGAGAGTGATAAATTTTTCAACCACAACCAACTCAAACAGATTATTTACTGTGGATAAAGATATTGTCATTTATGTTGTAGGGGTAAGTACATATGGTAATAAAATCAAAATTTTTTGAAATTCAAATGGATATTTTCTATTCATTTAAGCAGAATTGATAAGGTCTTTGCTCAGGAAAGCATTTTTAGTATTTTTCAGCATATAGTGAATGAGTAGAAAAAATGCTAGCCCTGGAAATAGAAAGATCAGAACTCAGTTTTCAATTCATATATTTACTGGTTTTTGGCACCATGGACAAGAATCTGAGATTCATTATCCTCAATTCTAAAAACATATAGTACCTACTTCATTAGAATGTTGGGAAGATGCTATTTCCAAATCATATTCCCTTCTGGAATTCTTTTACAATTTCCTCATCCCCTCCCACAGGAATGCGGGATTCAGTTCCTATGCCATCCTTATTAATGAGCTTTGTTTTCCCTCATTGGAATACAAACTCTGGGCACAGAGACCTTCACTTTTCTTGTATCTGTATCCTACCAATGGCCGGCACACCTGACATTACTCTCTCAAAGACATACAAACTGCCTTTCTTCATTTGCATTCTAGAATGCTGAGTTCTCAGAAAATCAGATAGGACTTTCTCCCAACTCATCAGACTTAGAGAGGTTTTATTGTTTGTTACTAAAGTTCTCCACATCTCTGAATCTGTATGCTCTTGAAGAAGTCAAGTACTGGTTTGGGGGGTTTTGGGGGGGGTTGCTATAAGACAGCAAAAACTTGATAAAACAACTTGTTTATTTGTACACTAATGTCCAGAAGCCATCACTCCTTCCTGAATCCATACATTCCAAAGGAAGAACCCACCTTCAAAAAAGACTTAGCAACTAAGGGGATTTTCTTATAATTAGTGGAAGTCAGGGAATGAGAAAGTCAAAAGACTCCAGGATTAAGAACATAAAAACAAGCCAAAGAAAAAGATGCTGGGATGGTAGAGTCAAAAGAAACAAAAGCCAACCAAAATGAATGGGCAGAGCAATAAACTTAAACACCTAAATTTTTTTTAAAGTAAAAAGAGTCATAATTCTATTATCACTACATCAGTGGGAAAATATTGCCCAGCATCCACCAAAAAAGGGTAACCAAAGTGAAATCTCATACATTTGAACTCAGGGTAAGGATGAAATAAGAGCACAAGAGGCAAATAGCCTTAATGTAGAGATGATTTGGGAAAGTGATAAAAAAAAAAAAAGATGAGAAGAAAGCCAAACCATAGTTCAGTGAGGAAGGAGAATAATCAGGGCAGTGAGAAAGACAAGGATGATGAATAGCTGTATTCTCCAAAAAGCTGGTAATGGAGAAGTTGCAGGTGAGAAGGCAAGAGAGTGGTCATTTAAAGTAATTGAGACAAGAAAACTAGTAATAACCCTAACAAGAAGCCTCAGGACAAAAAGGGAAGGAAATAGCCAATTTTAGAAATAGAGCAGGGGAAAAGAAATCAATAAGTGCCTTTGGGTGACCTCCTTAAGGAAGAGGGAAAGTGTAGCAAATGGATCTTGCTCAGATTCCCTAGAGCCCTATAATCCCAATCAGTCACATCGCTAGCATACAGAGTATGTTATGCTGTGTATACAACTTTCTTTATATTGTCAAGTCTAGTCTAAGTTTCTAAGCGCTAATGAAGTTATTCTTTGGGAGGAAATTAAATGAGACCATGAATGAGATGGCTCTTTTTGAAATTTAAAGAGCTATGGAAATGTAAATCATTGCTATTTGCAATATTAGCCAAAAAAATGAATATAGCCTTAGGCTTCAATAATTGACATGTCCTGAATAAAATAGGGGAATAGCTGAATTCAGGGAAGCCTGGAAAGATTTGCATGAACTGATGCTGAGCAAGATGAGCAGAATCAGAAAAACACTGTATACCCTAACAGCAACATGGGGGTGATGATCAACTCTGATGGACTTGCTCATCCCTTCAGTGCAACAACCAGGGACAATTTCGGGCTATCTGCAATGGAGAATACCATCTGTATCCAGAGGAAGAATTATGGACTTTGAACAAAGACCAAAGATTATTACTATCAAATTAGGAAAAAAGCATCATATTATGTAATTTTACTATCTCATACTTTATTTTTCTTCCTTAAGGATATGATTTCTCAATTGTAAAACTCAAATAATATCTTTAATAAAAATAAATTTAAAAAAAAACACTCGTCCACCAAAACCTAAACTTAGTCAATCTTTTTCTGACAAGTTAGATTTCAGTAAAAGAGACAATTATGCAAGGGGAGAGGCCTACAGCCCTCTCCATCTAAGGTCAACATGAGACCCTTTTCTTTCCTTCTTTGCATTTGTTATTTCCTGTCTTAGGTAAAGGAAATAACTATGACCTTAAATGCTTAAAAAGGTCAGGAGAGTGAGCCACCAGATTCCCAGAATTATACTCTATGCAACAATTTGCCCAAAGCCAGATGGTGAAGAGCAAAATTCCCAACAATTTGTTTGATCTAGCTAGCAGTTGCCCATCAGTTGGGCCACTTTTGGAAAAAAACTTATTTTAAACTGACCTCTCTCTACCCAAGTACCAGTTTGGGAGAGGGGAGAGTATGCCCCTAGATTTTTGGGGGGGAAAGGAAATGTCTGTCTTAATCTATGCCTTTGAAGTAAATATTTGTTCATAAAATTTAATTGATGGTAATTGGTTGAATGGAATGGGATAATAATTATTAGATAACAGTTGAGGGAACTCACAAGAAAGAGGCTAAAGCAAAACGTAATATCATCAAATTAGAGAAGAAACACTCCCATATCCATCACTGGAACCCTGAAGGCTAGATGTAGCAGACCTCAAAAAGAAAAAAAAAAGAAAAAAAGGATATGATTTCTCTGTCATCACATTCAACTGTGATCAACGTATAACAGAACCAATGTAAACACTAGCAGAATGCCTTCTGTGGGAGGTGGGGAAAGGGAAGCAAGAATGGGGGGGGGGGGATTGTAAAACTCAAATAAACTCTTTCCTTAAAAAAATAATAAAATAGAGGATAGCAAGAAAGTCAAAAAACAGAGAAGAAATTTTCATATTTACCAAAATGCTCACAGCAGCAATTTTGAGGGGAAAAAAGATCCCCAGGGGGTAAGCCATGAATTGGAGAATGTCAAAACAAATGTGCCAAATGAATATAGTAGAATATTGTATTACATGGTAAAAATTAAGAATATGAGGAATTCAGGACAACTCGGAGAGAGTTTTGCTTTTAATAGACATAGTGAAGAAAACAGAATCAAAAGTATGATATACACAGTGACTTCTATAATGTAAGGGGAAGCACCCCTAAAATAATGTTAGAATTTAGATCAATGAAATTGACAGATCCTAATTCCAGACAACTGATAATGAAATCTGTTTCCCAACTCATGATTAGAGACAGTAAAACACTGATATGGTAGGTTGTATATACAGATAAATATGGTTAATATATTTATTTTGGGTGACTGTTACTCTTTTGTACAAGGTAGGGTTCTGGATCAGGGTATTGGGAAATGACTATAATGTTAAAAAAAAAGAAAAAATCATTTTTTCTAAAGAAAGTTATAGACCCCACTTAACCCCATTGCAAGCCACTTAACCCCATTGCAAGCCACTTAACCCCACTGACTTGCAAAAACCTAAAAAAAAAAAGTTATAGACCAAAGACTCTGATGTGCCAGGAGAAATTTAAAGGATTATGTGAACTATGTGGATTATGAATCTTAATTTTAAAATTTATAATAAAAAGTTAAAGAATGACCAGAGGAAAAACAATCAATATTGTAAAGAAAGTCTGAACTATGTCTTATAAGCATCAGTTAAAAGAAGTACAAAAGAACAAAAGAAAACTTGAGAGTAGAAAAGTGGAAAATACATCACCATCTTTAAGTATTTAACAGGCAATCAGACAAAAAACTATTTTTTTTACCTTATCTCAAATGGTAGAACTAAGATTGCTAAGGTGAAACCTAAAAGGAAACAGATGAGATTAGTAAAAGGAACAACTAAAATTCCAACAGTAAAGATCAGAGTTGTCCTACAGTGAAATGAGTTACCTCTAAAGGGAGTGGGCCCTGGAGGAGATTTGTAAATCAGAGAGGTTTTTTTACTAGATAAGCTCCAAGGTCCCTCTCAACTCATAGATTTGATTTTTAATTAAGTCTTAAAACCTGATCAAACATATGAAAGGATAAAAAAGGAGGGGGGGAGAAAAAAGTCAGAAAAAAATCATACCTAAAAGAAAACATTAAATCAAATATTATGAAGATGCTCAGGCCAGTAACACATCTGTACAGTAGTCAATAGGATTTATAGCTAGTGTCGCTACCATAGTCTCACCAATGCCTACTGTTCTCCCAGACTATCTTGGCTCTTGGATTTGGTTTCATTGAGCTCTATCAGGAAAAAGCATGCCTCCTTCTCAGAGTCCTTTCCCTGGGCCCCCGTACTTAGTTTCAACCCTCACTAACATACAGGGATTTGACAAAGATAAATTCATTCTGTAAAGAAGATTGAGCATTGTAAATTTAAAGATAACTAACCCTTCCTAACATTTGTACTTATCAATAGTTCCATTCTTTCACATTGTGAAATACTTGAATTGAATCTGGGATCTCACAGTTTCCCTCCAATGATTCATTTTACAATTCCTATTTACCTGTTCATTCTCTGTATCTTCTGACCATGATCTACCAAAAGTTTGCCACAAAGCATTCATTCAGTTTGCTGAGGTCTCTTGACATCTCAAAGATATTAATGGAACATACAGGTTCACCAACCTTTTCTTGCTTTTCTGCTAAGTGCACCAAGTAATGTAAAAGGGACCCAAAGGACCCTACTTGTTTCATGGATTGTCATGGTAAAAAACTTATCACTAGAGGGTAAGGTTATTGGTAATGAGCTTTTTTTATACTAAGTTGGCATTATCCTGGGGGAAAAGCAGATTTTTCCCATTTCTAAATGAAAGAATCCTCCAGAGTTTGCATTCCATCTGTGTGGGATAAGAATCCACTTTAAAAAAAAAATAGAGAGACTCCTCTGCGAAAAGGGCACCCCAAGTCTCACAAAGGTAGTGAAGATCAAGGAGCTGCCCCGAGGTGACAAGTCAAGCAAGGTTATATGGCCTAGCATGATTTCCCCCTCTCTATACCCCTCTCTTCCAACCTGATTGGTTAAGGTTTTCAGAGGTACAATCTCTATGCAAAAAAAAAAAAAAAATCTACCCAGCAACAAAGAGAAGAATAAAAAGTTTTCATAAAATAACACCTCATCATCCAGATGGCGAGAGTATCAGAAGATTTCTAATAACCTTTTATTAAACGAATTTATGTCTGAGTATGCAAGCAAGTTCTTCTTAGTTTAGCACTTATCAAACAAGAGAAGGCAGGCTACTGTTCTCACCATCCATTATCAAACAGGTGGCTAACTAAGACTGCAAGGTCTCTTCTCTGGAAGTATTCTACTATTTCCCTCCCTGACAGAATCATTGCAAGGTCTTTCTGGAAATAGTTCACTGTTTCACTCTCTAGCAGAATCGGGAGGGTGTCTGACTGGAAATGCAAGGCCTCTCTCTTCCTCTCCTAAGAATAGCCTAAGGGTAATAGTCTTTGTTTTAATGATTTTTAACCCTGAGAGGACTTCTCTAAGAATATTAACTCTTAAGAGGGAATATTCCACTCACATCCATTATAGCCTTCAAGAATTCAGAGTAAGGGATCCCTAGGTAGAATATCATGAAGATCTTGTTATCATAATACTAATTATACATGAAACATATCCCTCACAGAAATACAAGCTACAATTCCTACACAACAGAAAAAAAAATAAGCCTCTCACTTATTCTGAGAAAATCATAGTGTACTGAAAAGAATACTAAACTTAGAGTCAGAAACTCTGGGTTCAAGTCTAGATATTCCATTAGCCATGCCATCTTGAAGAAGTCACAAGCCAGAGAATGTTCATTTTGCAAAGAATCTTAGAAAAACTTCCCTTAACCTCTCTGATCCTCAGTTTGCTCATCCATAAAATGGTGGTAACAATTTATCTATCTTGCTTCACAGAGTTGTTGTGAGGTAAGTACTTCAAAAATTATAACATATTATGGAAATGTGAGTTATATATACTTGGACTACTCCATTTGTAACTATTGGATTGATCTGGAATCTAAGTTCATGCTCATTATTTTTAACTCTTAGAGCATATATTTATTTTAAAAAGCACCACCTTTGGGGCAGCTAGGTGGCACAGTGGATAGAGCACCGGCCTGGGAGTCAGGAGTACCTGAGTTCAAATCCAGCCTCAGACACTTAATAATTACCTTAACCCTATTGCCTTGCAAAAAAAAAAACTAAAAAAAAAGCACCACGTTGGAGTCTTATTTTGTGGAAATTTAGCTGCTCTAAATTTTGGATATTTAATACCATACAATGATATTCATCAAAATATGAATATATACATAAAAGAATAATAATTGGCTATTCTTGGGAAGAAAATGAGTAGTTGGAAAGGACCTAATGGGAATTTGAAATTTCAGCAAGCAATTTTGCTTAAAAAAAAAATTACTCACTTTTACTACGCCCCTGTGCAATTTCATTATTATGTGAATACATGCTTCTTTCATCATTGTCATTCTACTTTCTGTTTTGGGATTGGAGACTTGAGCTTGAGTGCCTAAGCGACTAGGAGGGAATTAGAGTTTACTCCCTGATTGCCTAAAACCATATATCCTCAATCCTGTTAGGAATCTCTTGAAAGCAACATATTTGCAAACTAGATTAAAAGTAGCAAAGGAGACCCATGAAAAGTTCTCAGGAGGGAAGACTTCTCCTGCTGATGAATGATAGCCACCTGGACTCATGCAGCATTCTGAAAGCAATAAGCAAACTTAAATAAATCACAAAAAAACTCATCTAGAAATTCATTACATGAAAAACAACTTATGGAGTGTGCCTTGAAAAATAATCATCTGAAGAGTCAGTACTAGAAGCAGTCATTGTTCTATCTAGACCCATCTGATGATATGTAATTAAAATTGTAATAAAACTGCTCATAAACAAAGCTTCAGTATTCCAAACTGCTAATCAAAATTTTACAAGCCCTGACCACCTGATCTGATTAGACAGAAGATTAGTTCAAACTCATGTGGTGCCATAAGGAAAAGAAATCAGAAGAGTTGGGTTTGAATCCTGACTCCACTACTAACTGTAATATGTATGACCTTAAGGAAAATCCTCTAATCTCTATAGACTTTGTTTTTTTCACCAGTAAAATGGAAAGGTTGGACTAGCTAATAGCGAAGGTTGCTTCCAACTTTCAGTCCTTGACCTATGAGATCTCTTGACCCCTGCTACAACCTTAAGGGTCTTCTAGTTAGTTAAAAAGGGGAAATATATATATGGAAATCCCATTGTGCTTTTAGATTCTCCTTATTAGAAAATTTTTTTCTGACATCAAATCTAAATTTCTCTCTTTGCTACTTCTGCTCATTGCTCCTGTTTTGCTTCCTGGGGCCCAAAAAAAATTTTAATCCCTCTTTCATAAGTAAGAACTTCAAATACAAGAGGAAACTAGCATTCATGCCCTGCCCTATTCCCTGCATCATCTATTCTCCAAGTTACATATTACCAGTTCCTTGACCTCTCTTAATATGGCCTAAAATAAAGGCCCCTTACCATGTTGACTATACTACTCTAGACACTCTTCAACTTATTAATGTATATCCCAAAATGTTGTAGGCAAAATTGGATGTGATATCCCCACTAAGATCTCAAAGATTTGTAGGTCTTAGAAGTCTTTGGATAAACACTTTATGATCAGCTTTTGAGTATGTAACAATAGAAACCGTTTTTGTGTGTGGACTAGACTAGATGAATTCATAGACTTCTACTCAAGGTCTTTCTTAATTACCCAGTTATTGGCACTCTTTTCCTCTTAAAATTTTCAATACTCAAATTTTAATTCTATGATTTTGCCTTCACACTTTTTGCTCTGTAGAATCTCAATATTTAATTTGGATAATCAAACTTTATGCATTTCATCCTTTCTACATGATCCACCTACCATCTCTTCATTCAGTGAATTGATTATGGGATATCTGCCATCCCCCTCTCCTGGCAAAAGCTCCATGTTTGTCATTAGATCATGCGGGGGAGGGGGGAAAATATATATATATATATATATATATATATATATATATATATATATTTCCCATAATACCTTGAGTGGCATTAAACTCCTTTCCTTCATTCTTTGCAATAGGTCAATATTCTTATTTAAAAATTATTCCTTTTGGTCCTATAAAGTTAAATATTTCAGAGTCTTCTTTATCATGTAGCTATAGCTGAAATTATTTCAGGTTATTTTGAGCTTTAACATTTGTCTCTTCTTCCACCTTCCAAAAGATGATCTTATTCAGGTTATTTCAAATTAATAAAAGATATCAAATGTTAGTGTGATAAAACAGGTAAAAGCAGAATTTTATTGAGGAAGGGGAGAAGGGACTTGGTTCATTAGAAAACCATTCACTGGAAAAAGTAATATAACCCTTAGACAGAAATGTCCTTTTGTGTCAATAACCAGTTCTCCCCCCCACCTTTCTAAAAAAAAAAAAGTATGCATCACATACTTCTAAGTTTATTCTGCATTAACATTCTTACATCACCTTCCTGTCTAAAAAATCAACAAAACAATAAATCAAACCCTGCTTTCTCATGGTTGCCAATATCTGAGTCTAAATGCTCACAGTAAAAATTTAACTATATCAGAAGCATTTCTAACTGTCTCCAACTCACCCAAGCTCTTGGAAGAAATAAAATGGAACCCTAAAGGGTTTTTCTCTACATTTACCATTCTGCCTGTAAGTGGCAGGGGATATGATTTATTTAAAGAATTTCACTATTGAACTGCTTATGATAATATGACTTAGAAAATCCATTATAATAAAGATGAAACTTTGGAAACTCAATGCAAAAAAATAATGAAAGGAAATATTTAAGTTCCACCGAACTATAAAAAGTTAAGTGAAAACAAATATGAAATAAAGAAACACAAGGACAGTTGTTCATTGGTTAATGTTAAGCTTTGCCTCATTAAGCTAGAAGAGCAAGGTATCCTGAAGAACTCCATCAAAAAGACTGGGCAGCTGTGATCCAAGCTCCTCTGTTGACTTACTCATTAACCCTGAGTAACTTCCTTCCCTTATCATCATCTGCAAATAGGGATGGTCCTGGGCTTCTCTTCTGCACAAAGCCTCTTGTGGGCTTGCTGACTCCAAAATGCAGAGTTTCCAAAATGTGAATGGTTACATACACATTCTAGGTTATTGTGTCAGATTTCATAATAAAGGGATTTTACTTTACATAAAACTAAACACCCATCTTTAAAATGTCCAACACATTGCCTAGAAACATGTAGCACATGAAATAAGAGGATTAGCCTAAGCCAGATGAGTCAATACTTCTGACAATAAAGAAAATCACCATGGCAAATAATCTTTCTCACATAAAAAAGATGATTTCTCCTGACCTACACATGGTGAGATAGGGATGTAGAAAATGTTTCCAGTTGATCAACAGGAAATCCAAATAACACCAAATAAGCTTTTTTTGTGGAAATAAAGTTTCTCAATCTAAAGGTTTTGCCTACCACATGGAACCTTAAGCATTAAGACTTCAGAGTTTTGAACTGCCCCATGCAAGGACAATGAGAAATGGAAATTGGAAAGGCAGGGTAAGGGAATAAGTATTTATCAATCTCTACTATGCTCCAGGAATTTTATCTTGTCATTAGCTCATCTGATCCTCACAACTGCTCCTGGAGGTAAAAACCATTAGTCTCATTTTACAATTAAGGAAACTAAAGCAGGTAGAAGTTAAGCATCATGCCCTAGGTCAACAGCTAATAAGAGTCTGAGGTGAAATTTGAACTCAGTCCTTCCTGACTCTAGTCCCACTGTACCACCTAGGGCTCATAGTTTGAATTGCTCCCTCCTATTCCTAAGTACCTGTGGTGAGTTTTCTTCAGGACACTTCTCTCAGCTAAGTTCATTGATCTCAGCCTCTAAAAGTTTCATCTCTAAGCAATTTCCCTTCTATGACCAATAGAAATGCTCTCGTTGGCAGAGCTCCTGCTGTGTATGTTGCTGCATAGAGATTCACCTTGGATACCAGCCTGTATAAAAATGATATTTATTGCTGTAGTGTACATCATCAATCAGTGTTTCCCTGTGGAGAGCCCTGAAGCTGCTTTCCTACCACCTCCCCCTCACATCCTTTTTATGATTTCATAACAGAATAGCATCTACAACAATAATGATGAACACATATATGAAATACATACGTTTTTACCTTCCAAAGGGTTCAATACTGAGGTTCCTAAGCTTTTACTAATTGCTAAGAGGGTACCTGTTAGCTTTCCTCACAATTTCGCTAAGTGCTTATGATACTGAAAACACTCTGACCCCTTGCTTGCTGCCCAGTTGATTATTTCAATGGTTTTCTTTTCCATATGATTGAGGATGGATGTGTCCTGATCTTGCAGGTAAATCTTCTCATCTCTCAGTTCTACTAAATTCTTCTTCCCTTCATTACTCATTGCCAAATTTCATAGAGGAATATCCCCAAATCCCACCCCCACTAATATTCACTTTTAAATGTTGTTGCTATTGTTGTTTGTCCTTCATTCTTTTTTTCTGGCAAGGCAATGGGGTCAAGTGACTCACCCAAGGTCACACAGCTAGGTACTTAGTAGATGTCTGAGACTGGATTTGAACTCAGGACCTCCTGACTCCAGGGTTGGTACTCTATCCACTATACCACCTAGATGACCCTTCTTAATACTAGAGTTTTCACTAAAAGCTAAACTCAGGACAGTGGCTTGGAAGGCAACTATACTCACCTCAGTGAATATCCCTTCAGAAATGTATAGAAATACAAAACGTATTTTCCTTATTTCCTTGTACTGACTTAGGCTTCAGAAGATTTGATTTTTGACTTTTTATTCTTAAGTTATATTCTAAAGGAATTTATTGGAAGTGCATTGATCATAATATGAATTGACACTTATTCATCCTAGTTCTGTGCCCATTTTTCTTTTTTCTTTCTTGAGAGTATTTTATTTTTCCAATTACAAATAAAGACAAATTTTAATATTCATTTTTTATTTTCGAGTTCCAAATTTTCTCCCTCCTTCCTCTCCTCTGCCCATTAAGATGGAAAGCAATTTAATATGTTATATAAGTGCAATCATTTAAAACATATTTCTATTAGTCATATTGTAAAAGAAACACACCAAAAGAAAAAACCATGAAAAAAATAAAGTGAAAAATAGTATTCTCTAATCTGCTTTCAGATTCCATCAGTTCTTTGTATGGATTTGGATATGAATAGTAGTTTTTATCATGAACCCTTAGGAAATATCTTAGACCATTGTATTGCTGAGAAAAGCTAGGTTATTCATAGTTGATCATCATACAATGTTGCTGTTAACTGTACAATACACTTGAATTCAAAACTTCTTAGGTTATAAAATGACCTTACAGCAATATAAAGTAAGATTTCTGTCAAAAGCTATAATGGCAGAAAATTTGAATGAGTTGCTTCAAAACCCAAATCAGAGAATAAACAATGGATGTTTTCTAACATGAGTTACAAGAGTGAATGTATAAAGGGGAAGTGACTTCCCCAAGGTCTCAAAGTAAATTGTCATGGAAGCCAGGATTAAGACCTAACTTTCCTAACTTCTTTCTAGTGGCTTTTTTCCTCTATATCCCTCTTCCTTTTTTGATTAAATGTATTTTTGCACTGAATTTAAGAAACACCATGAAAGAAACATTGCTATATACAAATTAGACAGAAAAAAATGTTTTATGTGAATTTATGAATCTCCATTATATAGTTTGTCTTTTCCTTTGAATCGATGACTCAACTCAACGTGTTGCTTTCAAAGTTATCCTGCTTCTCTGTGTCTCCCTCTGAACTTCATTATGTTCCCTTCTGTGTACCCATGTTCCCAAGTTCCTGTGTCCCAAAAAAAACAAACTGTTTGTCTCAAATAAGCATAATCAATCAAAACAAAATCAAAAGGGCATGTTTTATATTGCACTTTGATTCTTTAGAGTCCAACTTTACATTTATTGATTCCTATAGTTTATACTCCTCAGGTTTTGTTTTTTCCTCTGTAAATGAGAGAAAGAAAAAAAGTCAGACTTTTGCTATATTATGACCCTGGGCAAGTCACTTAATCTCTGACTCAGTTTCTTCATCTGTAAAATAAGGGTAATAATTGCACCTACCTCCCAGGATTATTATGAGGATCCAATAAATTAATAATTGTAAAGCACCTGGCACAGTGGCTGGCTCATAATGAACTCTAAATAAATATTAGCTATCATCTTCATTACTTCTATATTTGTTTCCTTCTTTCTCTTCACTAAATTAAATTAAACCAACAATTTTGGATGTTGCTTTTTCAATAAGGGTTCTTGAAATTTAGAATATGTACCATTTGATGGCTGAATAAATGCCACAACTATGAATCCATACCAAAAGATGTCATAAATAATATGAAAAGGATGTAAGAGCAACAATAATATGAAAAGGATGTAAGAGCAACAAGCTAAATGTGATCAACAAAAAAAAGTGCTAGAATCTTCACTTGGAAGTTCCTGGCTATCACACCATTTCTTCAGGGTGGCTTTCTTCTTCTCCCTCCCAAAGAACAACTCTACAGTTTAGTAGATTGTCCTCAAGAGTTCCTATGGTCGAAGACATAAACAAACAGTTCTAAGTCTCATTCTCAGTTTCCTCATCTATAAAATGATGCTACAACTGTCACACCTACCTCACAAGGTTGGTATGAGAATCAAGTGTACTTTACAATCAAAGTAATAAGAACTGCATGCTTTTTAATAAGCATATGAAAAAAGGATCCAAGGTAATACTTCAGTGGAGGTTCCATATGATAAGAAGGGGGAAAAGGCTGTTCATGACATAATATGAGTATTTGGACTTTCTATTGATCAGTTCACATACATGAATTATTTTGCTTGCTTCCTAATCAAATCTTCCTTTGAGGGAGAAATATACTAGCATAATTAAATCAGTCTCGTAGCTAAAAAATACTAAAGTCATGTAACAAATAGAATGTATCTCAGACATGTTGGATCAATATATTTGTCTTTCTTCCTCTTACCCAAATTCTCCTTCTTTCCTCCCTCTGAGCATACTTCTGAAAAGCTCACTAATAAAAAAAAAAGAGAGAGAGAGAGATACTAACGTTCCAGCTCCCAGGGCGTCAATCTTATCAGTGCTTAGCAATCTGTCTCTTCCCAAGTATTTCAGTTTATCTTCAATCATAAAAGAAAGCTTGGAACTGCCTTTAAAAGAGAGTTGTTCATGTTTCTTTGTGTCACTAATCTCTTTGGCAGCTTAGTGAAGCCTAGGATAACCTTTTCAGAATAACATTTTTAAATATTTTCAGGAAACACTAAATTTCAGTTAAAGGATAGCAAAAATAAAGATTCATTTTTGCCATTCAAGTTCATGGACCCTTCCTAAAATTTACCAGAGGGGCCATGTTCCCTGAGGTTAAACCCCTGATTTAAACAGGTTTTAAAATATCCCACATGATGGGATCTATCAATAAAAATTAAACTTTTACCACAGCAAGAGAACAAAGGAGAAAAGTCTAAAACCCAAAGGAAAAGATTGTATTAAAGAAGGTACCTTTTAAAAGAAGTTTTGCTTAAAACAGGGGCAAGAAATATCAGGCCTGCAGGATATATAAGACCTGCAAAATCATTTGGTCTGACACTGCCAAAACAACCACAGGCAGGACTTGAATTTCAATATTTTCCCAGGAAGTTCTTCAATCATCTTCTAAGGCTTGATTCAATTTCAACCAAAAGCAGGAATATCTGGAGAATTTTACCATCCACAATGAATCCCTCTTCAATCTGAACCCCAAGCTGGATCTTTTGCCACACTGAGTTAGGTAGAACAGGGATTGTCATTCTCATTTTAAAGATAAGAACACTAAAGTTCACTGATTTGCCTATTGGTACATAGAAGTGTCAGTATAGGATATGACCCAAGGTCTTACTGCCTCTAAGGTCAGCACCCACTCCTCTGGGCCATGTTGATTCTCAAGAATTGGGAGCTTGAAGAGACCATTCAATTCAGAATCCAATACAGAAGAGGTAAAAGGATTTCCCCAGCACCACACATATAGTAGGAGAACTAGGAAGAAAACATGATGATGATAAAGAGCTAGACTTGGAGTGAGGAAGACTTAAGTTCAAATCTTGCTTTAGGGGCGGTGAGGTGGCGCAGTGGAATAAAGCACTGGCCCTGGAGTCAGGAGTACCTGGGTTCAAATGCGATCTCAGACACTTAATAATTCCCTAACTGCGTGGCCTTGGGCAAGCCACTTAACCCCATTTGCCTTGCAAAAAAAAACCTAAAAAAAATCTTGCTTTAGCCATTAACTGTATGATCCTAAGTCTCATTCTCAGTTTACTCATCTATAAAATGATGCTACAACTGTCACACCTACCTCACAAGGTTGGTATGAGAATCAAGTGTACTTTACAATCAAAGTAATTTAAAATCTTAAGTGCTATCTAGAAATGCTCTCTTCATCATCATTAAAATTTTTCTCCAAATCCTGTGCTTTTTCCACCAAAAGATATATGATCTGACTTGTAGGTTCAAGGAATTTAAAACTGGAAAGTTCTTTAAAAATTATTAAGATCAATCTATTATCACTTTATAGGTGAGGAAACCAGTCCCAAAAGGGAAATGACTTGGTCAACATCATGCAAATAATGGAGTAATTGATTCTAGTTCTGAGTTCTTTCCACTATGTCACAGTGCCTCAGTGAGGACTAATATTATAATATTCCCATTGGGATTTAAGTTTAGGTCAAACTTAAATCATCCCTTAAAAAAATCAACTTCTCTTTTTTTGGTTCTTTAAAAATTTTTTCTGAGCTCAATCTATTATAAGAGATGATATTAAAAGTGGTTTATATTTTAAATTTAAGTCAAATTTTTGTTGATAATTACAAAAAATAGGGCATTTAGATGACTCATTGAGGTCAGGAAGACTTCTCATCACAAGTTCAAATACAGCTTCAGATACTTATTAGTTGTGTGACCTTGGGAAAGTCACATAACCCTGTTTGCCTAAATTTCTTCCTCTGTAAAATGGGAATCTGCAAAAGGGAATGGCAAACCACTCCAGAATCTTTGCCAAGAAAACCCAAATGAGCTCAGATACAAGAGAAACAACTGAACTCAAAAAAACTCATTTTTCATATACTTCAAATGGCTACATTATCTCTTTATTTTTTTCGGCAATGGGGTTAAGTGACTTGCCCAAGGACACACAGCTAGGCAATTATTATATGTCTGAGGCTGGATTCGAACTCAAATCCTCCTGACTCCAGGGCTGGTGCTCTATCCACTATGCCACCTAGCTGCCCCTACATTATCTGTTACAAGTATTTCTGAAGATAACAATGGTCTGCTCATGACAATGGGGATAAGCTCACATATGAGGTTCTTTTGCCCAAAAATGTCTTCCTGTTAAGTTTGGACTTATCAGTCCACATTCAGGACATAATAAATTTGTCCCAACATTGTTAAAAGTTGGTTTTCAGAATTAAGAAAATAAATTCCATTTCCCATCATCAGAAGACAGTTCAGACTCTTCTTGCTCTTAACTCCTATCCCTAAAATTCCACTCCTCATTCACACAACAACTGTTTCTAGGAGGTCATTTTCTGGGTCTATCATTTTCCCCTCTCCCACATAGTATATAGTGCTCCTGTACTGCCTTCTGACTTCCCAAAGATATCTACTCTGATGCTACCCAGAAGGGAAATGACTTGGTCAACATCTTACAAATAATAGAGTAATTGATTCTAGATTTTTAAGTCTAGATTCTAGTCTCCCCCTGTTCTTCAAAATTATCACTGCTCCTCATCTTATTATTAAAATTGAACTTACCTCAAATAGTGCTTATTATGATAAACTACTAAAGGATACTAATGATTCATAGCAATCAAAGGATGTCAGCATTTTTTAGAGAGGATATCTGGAAGCAACAAGGCACTCTGCCAAAGGAGTGACTCCCTAATGATAAAATTTCAGGGACTATGGCACTTACATAACTGAGATAGTTTTGAGGTAGGATAACGTCCCTTGGGATCATGCCTAAATAAGGGTTATTCTGGTTTTTTTACAATCATACCCACCATCATCATCAGGAGGCTTCCAACATCTGAGCATACAGGGACAATTAGAAGCAATAACCCCTTTGGGATTGACTACCTTCCAGTTACATTTCCCCAACTACTTATATTTCAGGGGCTATAAATTGCATGCTATGACCCCTATTATTTCCAAGACCCTGGATAGGTTTCTAGGATCATGTAATACTCCTGTGATGTCTGATGCCCATTGTGTCCCCTGCAGTACCACAGTCACAGACAGAATATAAAAGCTACATGACCTCAGCACATGGGGACATCTGGGTACAATCTATAGACAGGCAGGAAGTTAAAAATTCATTCCCTTTGTTGACTTTACTTTGGCACACACAGGTTAACACATAAATCAAGTTATTCCAGTAGTACACTGTATTAGAAAGAACATTAGAATCAAGAGACCAGTTGGTTGAGTCCCAGCACTGCCACAAACTCCTTATGTGATCCAGATCAAATCACTTCATCATTCTGGGCCTCAAGTTATTCCTCTATATAACAAAGGGGACTGGACTAGATAACCTGAAGGTCTTTTCTATTATTTCAATCAGAAAGCCAGGGCCATTGAGTGTGGAGTCCTAAGTACATCAGCTGCTGTCCATGGTTCTACTGAAGACATTTATCTCTGCTATTTTACTACTGCCTATTCACAGTAGATAATCAGTAAAGAAACTCAGAATCCCTAGGCTGATATTTGTTATAGATTGGCATGTTTTACCATGGTTGAAGTGTAAAGAGAGTCTAATCATGAGCCACTGAAGCTTCTTATGACTAAACAATACAGCTTCCTGATGTACTTGCCTCTGTCTGGCTTATGAACTCTAGGGGAATTTTATGTATTGGGTTAAGCTGCAAGGTATCTGAAGATTCAGACAGTGAGAACACTAAAAGTTCTGGAAAATTATATTGACAGTTGCATCCTTAACCACACTTTCTGAGCCCTTCCCTATTCTTCTTGAAATATCTTTATCCAAGGGCAGAGGACCCAATTAATCAGACAAAATCCCAATACTCTCCCCCTCAAAAGGTCTATTGATCTAATCTATGGTTTACTTCCTCACTGAAATTCACTTTCACACATCAGTTTTAATGGGATTCACTCTAAAAGATTTTCTGATCACTGAAGAGCTCAGTGGTCCCCATGAAGCCTGGAGTCAGGAATATCTGAATTCAAATCAAGTCTCAGACACTCACTAGTCACTTACCCTCTATTTGCCTCAGTTTCCTCAACAGTAAAGCAGGGATAATACTAGAATCTACCTCATAGAGTTGTCATGAGGATCAAACAATCATCAAATGAGATAGCAGTTGTAAAAGCCTTTAGAACAGTGTATGAAACATAAATGTTTATTGACCTCTCTTTCTCAACTAAGGAATTAAAGTTCATATGTCCCAGTCTTTACATCCCTAATATTTTTCTAACCAATAGTTTTTACTAAAATATTTCTAAACTCCCTTTCATCATTAATCCTATGTTCTTTGATTCTACCATCTGAGCCTGCTAATGCAGCCCTGTCTGTCTCTGTCTCTCTCTCTCTCTCTCTCTCTCTCTCTCTCTCTCTCTCTCACATACACACACACACACACACACACACACACACACACATCACCTTTCTTAGGCACATTGAACATTAACCATTAGATTAAATAAAACCCAACCTCACCTGAGTCTCAACTGAATACTAATATTAAACTACATAAAAACCAACTGCATTAAACCCTAACCAGTCTAGAACTATTCTCCATCTGTATATGATGGGAAATGAAAGTAGCATTTGTCCCAAATTGCCCCAAAATGATCACTTTAAATGTCTGAAAATTCAAAGTAAATGAACACATACTTTGCCTGCATATAAAGTTGTCCTTATCCATTATATGCAATCTTAGGATCAGAAGCAGACAGGTTACACAGAGTCCAGGAGTGAGGACCAATTTAAATAAGTGTCTGTTAAGTAATTATCAAATCCAAAATGCTTTCTAAGCACAGGCAAAGATTCAAAGATTAAATAAAGCATAATACCTTCCTGTAGACAGCCCACAATCTAGGAGACAAAAATAAAATGGAGATAATATCTTTTTGATAAATCTAAAAACTTCTATGCCTGAAAAGCAAAAATGGAATTCAAAAGACTCTTCCAAAAAGTAATGGAAAAAGAAGTATATGAAAACTGTTGATTTCAAAGTAAGTCTACCTTCAGTTCCCGGAGATTAAATTGGCCCCTGGCCATTTAAGTAGTGACAGACAGGGCATACTCTGCAGATGCTCTTCTCCCCCACAGATTTAGATGTGATCACTTTTAATGTGGTCCTAGGCTTTACAATTGCAGTTTCTATGGCTGATTAGAGACATGGTCCCTAGGATGCCACCTTTCAGTTATATGAAGCATTTTCTAGCTCACTGACAGCTACCATTGTTCCAGGACTTGTGTTGTTCAGGTTTTTACAATATTTTTTAGTGGCTGCTTGAGTATTGCCTTGGAGGCATAAAGTTTGGGAAAAGAGATGTCAACAAAAACAGACTATGGAGAAATGGAGTTCAGGGAACCAATAAATAAACTTGCAGTTTTATGAGAACTGACTTTGAGACATAAAAAAAAAATAAAATAAAATAATGATGCATGTCAGTCCCAGAAAACAATCACTGCCACCTAACTCTGACACATTTTAAGTTCCAGAAAAGGTGGAACTATGATTTAATTTCCTTTTTATCTCTCTTAGTGATGAGCAAAATGTATTGTACATAATAGTTACTTCATAAATACTTGCTGAGATAAATGAATGAATAAATATCTAGCCATTCTACCTCTGGACTACTTCTAAGCCATCATACTAAATATTTCCCCTGAAATTTATTGAAGAGAGCTAAAATCAGAATTAAATTAATCAGAAGTGGGGATTGAATTTGGACTCAAAAGTCCAGGATTCAAATCCGAGAGCTATCCCTGACTCCCTTTATGGAGAAGTTATTCCATTTGTGAGGCCTCAGTTTCCTATCAGTAAAATGAGAGGTCAGAACTAGATATCTCTTTGATCCTTTCTAGCCAGACTTAAGATGTATAAACTAGCCCATTCAAATTCAGTCATTTTTCAATCATGTCCAACTTTTTGTAATCCTATTTGGGAATTTCTTAACAAAGATATTGGAGTGGTTTGTCATTTCCTTCTCTAACTCTTTTGACAGATAGGGAAACTGAGGCAATATGGCTAAGTGACTTACCCAGGGTCACATAAACACATAAGTGTTTGAAGGCTTGATTTTAAACTCAGGTCATCCTGACTCCAGGTCTAGAGCACTATCTACTATACCACTGTCTATATTTTATATTTACTTTTCTATGTACATGTAGTTTCCCACAATATAATATAAGCTTCTTGAAAGCATAGGCTATTTAATCTTTGTCTTTGTAACCCCAATGCCCAGTAAATGACCTAGCACATAATAGATATTTCATATTCCAAATGCTTGTTGATTGAATAAATGAATTTTACATATGAAAGAGACCCTGGTGTTCATCTAATTTACAACTAATTAACTACTAACAATTAACATCCAACCCTAGATAATGTTACCTACTAACTTATGCTGGCATAGTTTCAATGTCTCTTAATATAAATTATTTGATTTGTTTTTTGGAAATGAACCTATGAGAACAGACATTGTTATCACTCCCATTTTACCAAGCAAGTATCTAAGACACAAAAACAATGAGTGTTCTACCCACCAACTACCAAATGATTCTAACCAGAACCAAGTTATCCTAATTCTTTCCATTCTATCTATTATGGATTTATTCTCAATGAGTTTAATCTCTGCTGAGACAGGAACCATTTTGCTTTTTGCCTTCGCATTCTCAAACACTTAGCACACACTCTCTAGCATGTACTCTTCAATCCAGTGGCACAGTGGATCTCCTAGCTTTTCCACAAACAAGACACTATCTCTCAGCTCCAGGAATTTTCTGTGGCAGGCTTGGCACAATCTACTTCTCCCACGCCAATATTGTTGACTTCCTTTAAGTCCCAACTAAAGTTCCACCTTCTATAGATGGCCTTCCCAACTCTTCATTCCAGTGTTTTTCCTCTTTTAGTTATTTTCTATTTATCCTGTAGATAACCTGGCTCCTGTATATTTGTATTCATGTTATTTCCCCCCACTAGATTGTAAGCTCCTTGAGGGCAGGGGTTATCTTTTGCCTTTTCTTGTATCCCTAGCACTTAGCATGGTGCCTAATAAGTGTTTATTGATTGATTGTGAATTGTCTGAAAGAACCTCCTAGTGTTTGCATCAACTCTCAGGTAGAATCCCAGGACTTGGTCCAGGCAAAACTAAAAAAAAGATGAAGTTTATCTTCAGCATCTTTTGGATTATATAAAAGGAAAAGAGAACTCATGGGCCCCAGAGAGGGAAATGAAGACAGTGACTCGATGCTGGTAAGATCCTTTCATAGAGAGAGGCAACCTAGGACAAAGTACTTTGTTTAAAAATACTGCGACCAAAGAGACACTAGGTGGTGCAGCACCAGCCCTGGAGTCAGGAGTACCTGTGTTCAAATCCAGCCTCAGACACTTAATAATTACCTAGCTGTGTGGCCTTGGGCAAATCATTTAACCCCGTTGTCTTGAAAAAAACTAAAAAAAAAACAAGTTAAAAAAAAGAATACTGGGGCCTCAAGAAAGAAAGGAAGTTTGTAACCTTTCTAAGCAATTCAATAGTGCAAGCCAAAAGAGTCCAAAGAGGTATATAACCAACAAATCATCCAGAACACCTAGCAGTTATGACTCCTTCCTCCTCCTCTCCTACCCTGACAACCATGTATCCTCACAGAGAGGTAGCGTAGTATAGTGGATAGAGTAACATTTGAGCAATAGGAATATCTGGCCTCAAATCCTTCCCCAGTTACTTATCTCCAGGTTTCAGTTTTCTAATCTGTAAAATAGGTATAATAATAGCACCTCTGTCAAATGAGATCATGTATAAAGTGCCTTGCAAGTATTAAAATATTACAAACGTGTGTTTTTATCTTCTGGTAACCCAAATAAAGGGAAAACTTTTGCCATAAACTTCTGTGTAAAAATTCAATCAATAGAGCTCATAGAAATATATCTTCTGCTCAGTCAAAGAAATTCTCTAGGACTATCCATTGAAAGGTGGGGATCCCAGCCAATAATAGTTCACATTTATTTAGTACTCGAGGTTTACAAAGCATTCTATAAATGATCACATTTGTTTCATAACAACAAAACTGTAAAGAAGGTGCAAATATTATTCCCATTCCACAAATGGAGAAACTGAAGTTAACAAAAATTTAGTGAACTTCCCAGAATCACACAACAGGCAAGTTTCTGAAACAGGACTCAAACTCATGTCTTCCTGATTATAAATCCAATGATTATTTTCCCTCTGCTACAATGCCTTGCCAGATTAAATAATAGGATTCCCTCTTCCTGAAAGTGAAAGATGATGGATAGGAAAGTCCTCTTATTGCCATTTATTAAAGATTTAGAGATTGAAGACAGAAGATTTAAGGCCACTGAAAAGGCGAAGAAATTCATATGCTCTCTGGGAATTTAAAACTGCTCAGGATTTTATTATGGCAAAATATTGTTGCAAAATACACATGCCAAAATTAGTAAGAAAAGCCAGGTGAAGTCTGAGTGAATGAGTGAGTGAGTGTGTGTGTGTGTGTGTGTGTGAGAGAGAGAGAGAGAGAGAGAGAGAGAGAGAGAGAGAGAGAGAGAGAGAAGGGGGCAGGAAAGGAAGCCATGGGCTCGGCTTAGCCTGGCCACATGGCAGGAGGCCCACGGTGCTCCATGTAGGAGAAGGAAGGCCATGAAAAAAGCCCTATGCTTCTGGATGAGAATCCAGAAGAAGCAAAAGGACCTCAAAAGGGCAGCGCTTCCTATTAAATGCCCTTCTATGGTAGGTTGGACAGAGGGTGGCACCTTGGGAAGTGGTCTTACACCTTGGGTCAGGTATTTTCCAATGGCAAATTATGTACTGGTCCTTCCTGTTCCAAGGCATTCTACCCCCAAGTACATGTCATTTCCTGTCACACCAGAGTCTATGGCCAAGGTTAGGTGAAGGGGAAAAATGGGGGGGGGTAGATACAAACAACAGCATCAAGGGGAAACAGGATACAATCAACAGAGGGTCAGTTTACACCACAGGAGCAAACAGCCCTCCACAATTAACAAGATTTTAACATCATTAAAACTACATTCATAATTCTCTACATCATTTCCCTGTATCTCTCTCAGGGGAGCTCAGCAACATCTTGGATGCTGGATCAGGTGGTCATGTACATATGTAATATTGTCAAAATAAAGTTATATATGCTAATACTACCTTTCGTCTATCTTGTCTCCACCTTCACACTTAAGTATCTACACTATCAAGCTAATCTCAGGGAAAAAATTTCCTCCAGAGAGCTAATACATTCAAATTCCAGACTATTGGCAGCAAAAGTACAAAAATGCCCAGAGAGAGAAAACCCATATCTTTCCTAGGTCATTTAGTCTATGAACTGACTATACCCAGACTGGGAAACATCATAAGGATCAAACCAACCAAATCAGGAGGGATTTATTTCTAATTCCAGTCTCCTTTGAGT
The DNA here is from genome assembly GCF_037893015.1 of Macrotis lagotis. Lineage (NCBI taxonomy): Eukaryota > Metazoa > Chordata > Mammalia > Peramelemorphia > Peramelidae > Macrotis > Macrotis lagotis. The sequence continues at coordinate 92,264,434 of NC_133661.1, forward strand.
TTAGGGAATCTGAATGAATGAATGAATGAGCAATTTTTTATCATATGCAAAGCCAGAGATGAAAACAGAAAAGCAAGACAAGCTCTGACAGAGGGTGAAGGGCTTTGGGGGGGGGGAGTAGAGAATAGATGAAACATAAAGAGATTTCAATCACAAATCAAACAGAAAGGTTCCATGTTCTTTAGAGTACAGCAGCAAAATGGTAATATATCATCTTTAATGTCATTTGCACTGATAAAATCATAGCTGTTTCTGACATTGAACTATTTGTCAGTGGTAAGGGTTTAGGTAGTGAAGATTCTTGATCTTCAAATAGCTGCAGAAGCAGTTACCACGCCACATCTCCAGGTGAATTGCTTCTGATGAGGGCTGAGGTGGAAGTAGGAGTGGTGCTACCAATCCTAGGGCTCTTGAGCAGCAACTAATTAGTGGTTTATCATCATCATCATCATCATTATTATTATCAGTATTTTATTATTAGGGAGCAGGAAAACTCATCTTCATGAGGTCAAAACTGATCTCAGACAATGATTGCGTGACCCTAAGGCAAAACATTTAACCCTGTTTGTCCTAGTTCCTCATCTGTAAAATGAGCTGGAGAAGGACGTGGAAAACCACTCTAGTATCTTTGCCAAGAAAATACCAAATGGGGTCATGAAGAGTCACACGCAACTGAACAATAACATTAACAACAATAAATATATGTATGTATATGTGTACATGTGTGCTAACATTACATAGATACCAGTAGAGCTATAAGCTATCCATTAGTCATTCATCACTCTTGCCACATGGCTGGTCCATCTTTCTGTAGTCATATATTTCTCTAAAATTATTTTTTATTCTATTTCTCTTGTGCAATTCCTCACTGACATGTGTTTCAGCTTGCTTACACCTTCCATTGCAACTATCCATTGTCCTTTAGGTGATATTCAGTTTCAATTCAGGTAAAGACATATTTCATTGCCATAAAACATGACCAGAATGTTGTTAAGAAGATGAACCTTTATTCCAGAGAGAAATTTAGTATTATTCAAAGATCTCTATGAATTCCCAAAGACAATCCAGCCTAATCTTCCCATTCAATTGTGAACCCCGCTCTCTATGCATCAGCAAACTTTGTCCATAATATGTGCAGACAAGAAAGGGTCATTTCATTCATGATATTTATTTCACTAGAGCCTATACACATAATCAGCATTTAAGAAATACTTGTTGATTAATTAATTGATTGATTGACTAGCTCTAAGGGCTTTCCTTCCAATTGCATATAATAATCAACATAAAAAGCATTATTTACCTCAAGTCAGAAAAATAGTGCAATGAATAGAAAGCTAGACTTGGGGCTTGAAAGAGCTGGGTTCAAATCTTACCTCAGACACTTACTAGTTGTGTGATCCTGGGTAAATCATGCAAGTTTTCTCAGCCTCAGCATGTGCATAATAGGAGTAAGAATAGCATTTACCTCACAAAATTGTTGTGTGAACCAATTGAAATAATATATTTTAGAGTCTTGACAAATTTTAAGGCATTATACTAATATTAGCTATTATTATTAGCTAACCACTAATGATGAATTAAGGTTAAATCTGGTTTATGAATCTCATTTAAGAAGCCATCAGTACAATAAGATCCACAGGCAGAAGTACCTAAATTATATATATATATATATATATATATATATATATACATATATATATATATATATATATATATATATATATATATAGGAGTCTCCCATTTGGATTCTGCTAGATATTCTCTATGACAATTCCTTTGCTGAAGATACATCCACCAATACAATTATCTGTCAATATTGATTATCAAAGAATAACTGAAATAAATTATTTTTGTTGTGACTTTTTACAAAAATTTTTTTTATTCTGATAAAATGGGAGCCATTTCATCGAAAAAGGGTTTTAAGTCTGACTTCTTCAGGTACTCCCACAATGCATGACAACTCAACTAGCATTTCTTTTTTTTTTTGCAAGGCAAATGGGGTTAAGTGGCTTGCCCAAGGCCACACAGCTAGGTAATCATTAAGTGTCTGAGACCGGATTTGAACCCAGGTACTCCTAACTCCAAGGCCGGTGCTTTATCCACTACGCCACCTAGCTACCCCTCAACTAGCATTTCTTAAGCACCTACTATATAGGCACTGTTTTAAGTGCTGTGAATACAAAGAAAGACAAAAGACAGTGCCTGTTCTCAAGAACTTCGCAGTCTAATGTCAAAGGTACCATAAAACAAGCAACAATTATGAACAACATATATATACACAAATAGATTGAGATAATCAACAGAGAGCCAGTACAAGGGAAATCAGGAAAGACTGATTTCCAAAAACTGGGATTTTAGCTGAGACTTGAAAAAAGTCAGGGAAGCCAGACAACAGACATAGAGAATTCTAGGCAGAGGTAGAAGTCTAGAGATATAGGCCATTAATTACTAGCATCTCTCAGTCACTGTTTTTTAGTTTTGTTTTTGGTAACATCTGACATATATTCCACAACTTTGATATCCACCCTTCTTTACTATATCTTGAGACATCATAACCTTCAAAACTATGTTGCCTCCAGCACAAATCTCCTCTGTGTATTTTTAATCTAATATAGTTGTTCTTCACATCTGTTTTTTTTAGTACCATTTTTATTTCTTTGTGCAATATTTCCAAGGCTGTGATGTTAGATTCCAAATGTGTTATATTCCATTGTTCCTGATAGTAAAGAATTTATTATAAAATTTTTACATATCTTTTCTATTTAAATTGTTATTATCCTTCCAGTTTCGTCATTACAGGATTACTTTACTCAGATGGATCTTTTCCCAAAATTTCTTGTTTTGCCCTCCATGGATTGTCATATATGAAGCAACATTACCCAGAATCTTCTACTAACTTTTCTGTATTATCCAACAAATGAATTTACATTGGATGGTATTGCCCTTGGATATTCTCTCTCTGGCTCTGGCTCTGGCTCTGTCCCTCTCTGTCTCTGTCTCTGTTTCATTGTCTCTCTCTGTCTCTCTCACTCTGTCTCTGTCTTTGTATGCATGTCTCTTCCTCTACCTCTGTCTCTCTTTGTCTCTTTGTCTCTCTGTCTCTCTCTCTCTAGTCCTCCCCTCTCCTCCCAACCTCTCTTTCACCCACCCATCAGAGGAAAAACTATTTGATGAGATACTTTTTCAGATTTTTTTAGTCCCTTACTAATTAATTGACTATATTTATTGAAATTCATTAGGAAATGGTTAAAATTTGTTTCACTGTCCTCTCCATTCATTTTTTAAAGTTTTTAGGCAATGACATGCTGCTTAAATAGTTCAAGTGGTAATTATTTTCATTGTACATAATGCCATTTTCTCATTTTTCCTGCTTTTGTGTTAATTTTAATCTTTTCTAACAAGTCAATGGTAAAACAAAAACAATGAATTCAGAACTGATGTTCACATTACTGATGAATCATTTTTTCATCTATTAAAATACAGTTAATTTAAATTTTATGTTGCTTGATTTTTTTTTCATGTCCAGTAACTCCTGACTTTTTTTAACCAAAGAAAGTTTCCCAAATATATGTCATTTGACTCCTGGGCAATCTACCAAACTTTGAACTCTCATTTCTTACACTTCAAGTGTATGTGCTGACATATTTTTCATCATCTTCCCCTACAAACAATTTGCTTTAAATTTACCATGTATTAAAGTATATGTTGATTTAATTCGGAAGGTTTTTTGAGTTGTTTATAGAATTTCTTTACATATTCATCCTCTGAAGCAAATGTGTGCACCTAAGCTATTATTTTCATGATGAAATTTTTAATGGTTAAAATCATTAGTGTTATAATTGCTAAAGTAAGAAATAATTAATGTCCCATGAAACAATCTTTCTTATTCTCTCTGGAATAAAAATAAAATCACAACCTTTATTTACCTTCCATTTAGTTGTATTTTTTTGTATTCTGTTTTCATAAGTGAGAATATCAATATTGATATGATTCCATTCATCCAGAAAAATAACACTGGTTCAAGACAGGCTAAAAGTGAGGGGGCTTAATTTGCCAAAATCATTAATTTCAAGACAGATAACCTTTTTGGGGGACTGTGTTCAAAGTCTTTCTAGCATGGTAGAGCCTACTAGAGTTTGCAGTCCACATGTAGATATACCTATACATCTATACATATGTCTTGATAAATAATTATATTGATATATCTTAACAGTGACTTTTGGATTCCCCAACTGATTGCCCAAAGAAGAGGACAATAATTTGGGTGTGAAAGAAGAAAGCAATAAAAACAAGCATCAACAAACACAAAAAGTGGACAGAAATAATAAATTCATTTTACATATGAAAAAACTTGGGTACCTGGAGAGAATTGACAGCTAATTAGTGGCAGAACTGGCTCTCAATCTAAGTCTCTCAACCCCCAGGCCAGTGTCCTTTCAACAGCTACATCACAAACAGCATAGATAAATCCCCTGTATTCACTTAAGTTCATTTTTCCAGCATAATTCCTACTGGGCCTTTTGTTGGCGCTTGCCAAACTGAACACTAACTTTCATTTCTTTTATTTCCCCAGCCCAAGGTCTAACACAGTTGCTGATAAACAAGAAAATGTGCATAGGGAAGGCATCCAAAGGAGAGAGGAGGAGCAGAAGTGGTGTCTGGATGATATTCAAACTGGCTCATCAAAACTTCACTAATGACAAGTTGACATTCCTTGGGCAAATGATGCTCTGATGCCAGAACTCAGTTGTATGAACCTCAAAGAATCAAAATATATTGTAATTTATTCTGCAGTCCATTCTGAAAACTGTACAATTTTAAGTTTCATATCACCTCTACACAAGTTTTTGACTAATAGGCCAATAATCTCAAAATTGGCAAACCATAGATAAATCTACTACAAGAATCATAATATAAAGCTTATCAGACATCCTTACTTAATCTGAGAGTATTTTTCCTGTATTGAACTCCATGACAAAATTGAATGGTACCAAGAAAGTTCTCTATTAAGAGATTGGAATAAAACAACCTATATCATCTGGAAGAACCTTCACCACCCAAACAGCAAAGCAACTTCTATTGATTATCCTAGCCATTGAGACATAAGACTTCTCCAGCTGATCTACCTGAACCCAATTTTCACAAAATACTTCATTTTATTGCCACATGGATTAAAGTGAGGGGCTGAATTCACTGAAATCATTCATTTCCAAGTGAATATAATGATAAAGAAGCTAATAGTTCTATATCCACACTGTATTTAGGTGATAACATAGCATTTCAAGAATTCCATCATTCAAAATACCACACCTTATTTATCTAAATATTAGACTATAACTGTAAAAAATTACATTAAGGAAGCATGGAAGTAAGTAGAATCATGATAGCCACTATGTTGGAGAAGTTATGGAAACATTTTGCTCTACCAAATCAAATAGTCTAGTTTGTCACCCAGAAGCAATTTTTTTCCAGTCAATACCATGTTCTTAGACCCCATGGGGAGAAAACCAGATATTTAAGAAGCTCTACAAGGGATCAGGCTTTTTCTATAGATGGGGCATGGGAGCTTGGTTTTCTTTTCCCTTCTCTTACTACTATAATCTTTGAGGTGAATAAAGTCTTTTGCTTTCCCCAAGCATGTGCTGAACATTTAGTAGACAGAGAGCAGCTTGGCACGCTCTATGAGTTCAAGTCACCATGCCTAAATTAATTACAATGAAGAAGCTTTTGGACTATTTGTTGGATTTATAATGGATTAATTCTTGATTTCTAAGGTGTCGAGGAAAAATGAAGAATTAACTTGGAACTTGAAACAAATATCCTACTTTTCAGAAAGGGGGGGGGGGACATGGATTCTATAAACTATAGATTAGTGTATTTGATGTCATTACCAAGCAAAATTCTTTAATGCATCACTGAAAGGGATAGCATGCAAGCATTTAGGAAGAAAAGTGATTATTATGAGCTGAAATGAATTTGTAAACAGTAAGGTATGACAAACTTACCTAAACTCCTTTCTTTAACAAGGCTACTAGACTGATAGATCATGGAAATGCAGCGTGCCAAATTTAAGCAAAAAAATTTGATCACCTCCCACACTATCATTTTATGAGCTTAGCAGTCTGAATGTAGCAGAGAATTTGAGTTGGGAAATGGTAGGAAAAGGGTTGGAAAGTTATATTGAGGTCATATTGTGGAGGACTTTGGATATCACATGGAAAGTTTGGACTTTTTCTATAAATAATTCTGAAATGTTAATATATTTTCAGGTAAGGGAGTGATGATTCCAATAGAAGGCAGGGACTACTTTGGTTGTCTTACAGCCTGATGTAATGAATACTGTCTCAGAGTCAGAAAGATATGGGTTCTTCTTCTATGGGACCCTAAACAAATAAGACTAGATCCAGAACTTCATTAATAGATGGAGTTATCACATTGAGAGTTCTCGATAGAAACCCTATTATAAAACCAGTGCCATCCCTTGTTCTCCAGCACTTGAACACAGAGCCTAGCACAGAGTAAGGACTTTTAAAATTCTTGCAGACAAGTTAGGAAGATTCATAACTGATTGGTCCCCAAAAGACTGTTGAATTTATTCAATTGGTTAATAAATTGATGTCAGCCTAGAGAGAGAGATGTCCATTGGTATATCACATGCCTCCATCTGGGACACTGTTCTGCTCAAAATATTTTGAATAGAAGGCATATTTGTCAAATCAGTGGATGACATGAAGCTGAGAGAGATAATTCATGTACTAAATGATAGAATTGCAATTTCAAAAGATTCCAAAAGAATAACAGGGAAAATCTTATCAAATATGAAATTTACTGAAGATAAATGTAAAATCTTAACATTTGTGTTAAAAAAAACAGCTGTACAAACACATGAAGGATATGGCATGGTTAAAATAATTCATGTAAAAAAGATCTATAGATCTGATGACTCACTCATCTGAGTCTTCCTATATGCTAGGCATTGCTTTAAGTGAAAAGGAATTCTCATGTACATAAATATCTTTATGCATATGTATTTAGTAATTTATGAAAATAAATATTAATATTTGTAAATACTCACATATTAGATACATAAAGAGGTTCTTAAGCTCTTTTTGTGACATGGATCCCTTCTCAAACTAATGTTTTGACCCACATAAAACCAAATGTATACCATTATAAAGGAAATCAATTATACTAAAATAGAGTTATCACAAATATTGTTTTAAAGTTCATAGACTCCTAGTTAAGAACCTCTGCATTGAGTGAATTGGGAAAGGCTCCTAAAGAAGGTGGCATTTAAGATTTATATTGAATAAGATCAGAAATTCTAAGAATCATTGGTGAGCAAGGAGAGCATTCCAGGAAGAGGAAACAGCCACTGCCCAGAGATAGGAAATGGAATAATATTTTTAGGTAGATAGGTAGCTAGAGAGAGAGAGAATATATCATACAGCATGTAATATATATCACATATTATTATAAGCCATGCATTATCATATAAAATCCATATGATAACATATATAGATGAGTAATAATAATAAGAGGGTCAGCATGGAGCATAAAGCTACAGACCCATAGACTTTATAGACTTTATAGTTCATAGAAAGGAATAATAAGTAAGAAAACAAAGAAGACAGAAAAGAACAGGTGATATGTAGCTTTAAATGCCAGTTTGATCATAGATATAATAAGGATTGGAGCTTATAAAATAGGGAAGATATATAGTCAACATATACTTCAGGAAAATCTCTTTGGTAGATATGTGAAAGATGAACTGAAGTGAAAAAAGATATAAGGCAGAAAAATCAATGAAACAACTATTTGCAATAATACAGATCAGAAGTGGATATAAGCCTAGTCCAGAATTAACCAATAGTATAAATATCCACCCAAAAAACTTATGTGATGTTAAATCAGTGCCTCAAATAGTCTCAGATAATATTGCTATAGATATTCTAATGCTTTTTTTGCCTTAAGAGATAATGCTGATTAGTTGTACTGGTCAAAAATTCATAACTTGACCTTCAACCCTCTAATGATGACCCTCACCTAACTTGCCAAAAAGATTATCCAATGGACAACTCACACAAGACAAGCTCTCACAAGCAGGTCAGAAGAAGTCTGGAGTCTCTCTTTAGAACTTTGGAATTGATTATGAAGCCTGGGAGACACTGGCACAGCACTAACAGTGGGGGTACTGCACTCTAAGAAAGGGGCAGAATTAGAACAGCTCAAAGGAAATTAGTTAGGTGAGGGTCATCACTAGAGGGTTGAAGTATGATATAGTATAATGGACAGAAGATAAATCTTTTGAGTAAGCTTGAAAAATGATTCTGATTTTTACTAGCGATATGATTATGGGCAAGTCTCAATCTCCCTGAGCATCAGTTTCTTTATCTGTAAAATGGAGATAATATTCCTTATAGTATTTATTTCCCAGAGTTATTTATAAAGTATTTAAAGTGCTTTTCAAAAACATTCTACATGGTAGTTTTAGTGTAGTTTTAAGCTATTGAACCTAAGACTTTTGGAATACACTCTAGAAAAGTCATTTACTCAAAAGTCATTTATTACTACACTGTAGAAAAGGCTTTACTCAAAGCCTACATAGCTTTGAACAATCAGTACAATTCTTTGCTGGGATGAGACCAAGAAAAAAAGAAACCACTTTACACTGCATTAATAAAAGTATGACATCCAGAGCAAGGAAGATAATAATTCTTCCTTATTTTCTCCTTGTCAGAAGATGTCTAAAATGTTGTCTTCAACTCTGGAGTTCACATTTTAGAAAGACCACTTAAATAATTTATAGAATTATTATCTCATTTGATCCTCACAACAACCTCAGAAAGTAGATCTATATTTATCCCCATTTTATCGATGAGGAAAATGAAGCAATTAAAGGTTAAGTGACTTATCCAGGGTAAGTTAGTAAGTATCTGAAAGCAAATTTGAACTCAGAACCTTCTTACTCCAGGCCCATGCTCTATTCATATCACAGAAGAAGTTAGATGGCCCAGTGGATAGAGTATTGGGACTTGGAGTCAGGATGATCTGGCCTCAAACACTAGCAGTGAGATTATGGACAAGTCCTTACCTCTCTCTGACTCAGTTTCTTCATCTTTAAAATGGTGATAATAAAAGCATCTCCCTCTCAGAGTCACCTTGAGAATAGAATGAGATACTACAAAACTACTAGCTGCTGTTGCTACTGCTGCTGTTGTTGCTATTATTATTACTAACCAAAGTAGAGCAACTGAATGAACAAAGAAAAGAATACACTATTTTTATATTATAATTATAAAAACATATATTTATGTTTATATTATAAAGAACAATTGTCCTCTACAATATTAAATAAGTTGTTAAATAGAAGAAAGATTAGGCTTAATCAGTTCATTAATACCCCTGAACAGAATTAGAATCAATGGGCAGAAGATACAGCAAAGTAAGTTTTTGGATCAACACAAGGAAAATATTCCTAAGATTTAAAGGTATCTCACTCTATGTCTTGATTAGTTTAGCAAAACGACTATTTTCCCCCATCTTTCTTTTTTAAATCTTTGTTATAAGAGATCACTTGCTGGATAGCAGGGAGGCATATATGTGGCAATTAAAGCGATTTTTTTAAAGACACAAACAAAATTAATATATTTTTAAAGAGTTAAAATAGGGCAGCTAGGTGGCACAGTGGATAGAGCATCAGCCCTGAAGTCAGGGGGACATGAGTTCAAATTCAGCCTCAGACACTTAATAATTACCTAGCTATGTGACCTTGGGCAAGTCACTTAACCCCATTCCCTTGCAAAAAAAAAAAGAGTTAAAACTGTCTAAAGTCAAATGAGTTGCCACATGAGTTCCCAGTTGGTGGAAATTTTTAAAGCAGGAGCTGGATGACCAGTAGCCAGGAATGACATCATAAGAATTCATGGTTCAGGAAAGAATGATATTGTGTGATCTCTAAGATCCCTTCAAACTCCAAAAGTCTTCGATCCTGAGATTATTTTGATTCTGCTTCTGATAAAAGGGACATTTTGTGGGAGAGCATATCAGTGCATCTCTATGGCAACAGTCCTCTTATTACCAAGTGATACTAAGTACAGGGTTTTGGGTCTTGCCTACCCTATTTGTAGAAAGAAGTCTGCATGTTTTGAGTTACATCCTGAAATCCCATCATCATTAGCAAAAATTTTCTGTGTATCTGTCACAGAATTTAGCATTTTGAGCTCCAGTTTTGGTAATAAGGCTCTTTGGGGGCTATGGGAAGGGAAGGGAAGGGAAGGGAAGGGAAGGGAAGGGAAGGGAAGGGAAGGGAAGGGAAGGGAAGGGAAGGGAAGGGAAGGGAAGGGAAGGGAAGGGAAGGGAAGGGAAGGGAAGGGAAGGGAAGGGAAGGAAGGGAAGGGAAGGGAAGGGAAGGGAAGGGAAGGGAAGGGAAGGGAAGGGAAGGGAAGGGAAGGGAAGGGAAGGGAAGGGAAGGGAAGGGAAGGGAAGGGAAGGGAAGGGAAGGGAAGGGAAGGGAAGGGAAGGGAAGGGAAGGGAAGGGAAGGGAAGGGAAGGGAAGGGAAGGGAAGGGAAGGGAAGGGAAGGGAAGGGAAGGGAAGGGAAGGGAAGGGAAGGGAAGGGGAAGGGAAGGGAAGGGAAGGAAGGGAAGGGAAGGGAAGGGAAGGGAAGGGAAGGGAAGGGAAGGGAAGGGAAGGGAAGGGAAGGGAAGGGAAGGGAAGGGAAGGGAAGGGAAGGGAAGGGAAGGGAAGGGAAGGGAAGGGAAGGGAAGGGAAGGGAAGGGGAAGGGAAGGGAAGGGAAGGGAAGGGAAGGGAAGGGAAGGGAAGGGAAGGGAAGGGAAGGGAAGGGAAGGGAAGGGAAGGGAAGGGAAGGGAAGGGAAGGGAAGGGAAGGGAAGGGAAGGGAAGGGAAGGGAAGGGAAGGGAAGGGAAGGGAAGGGAAGGGAAGGGAAGGGAAGGGAAGGGAAGGGAAGGGAAGGGAAGGGAAGGGAAGGGAAGGGAAGGGAAGGGAAGGGAAGGGAAGGGAAGGGAAGGGAAGGGAAGGGAAGGGAAGGGAAGGGAAGGGAAGGGAAGGGAAGGGAAGGGAAGGGAAGGGGAAGGGAAGGGAAGGGAAGGGAAGGGAAGGGAAGGGAAGGGAAGGGAAGGGAAGGGAAGGGAAGGGAAGGGAAGGGAAGGGAAGGGAAGGAAGGGAAGGAAAGGAAAGGAAAGGAAAGGAAAGGAAAGGAAAGGAAAGGAAAGGAAAGGAAAGGAAAGGAAAGGAAAGGAAAGGAAAGGAGGAAGGGAGGGAGGGAGGAAGGGAGGGAAGGAGGGGAGGGAGGGAGGGAAAGAGAGGGAGAGGGTGGAGGGAGAGAGAGGGAGAGGGTGGAGGGAGAGAGAGGGAGGGAAGAAGGGAGAAAGGAGGAAGACAGAAGAAAGGCATGAGAGATTTATTTTTGTCATTGTTTCTATGGAATAGAAATCTTTCTATGATATTGAATGGCATATTCAAGAAACATACTCTCCTTGTTGCCCCCATTTCAATTTAGATTTTGATATTTAGGTCTTGACTAGTCACATTTCTGAAATTCTGACTTTTAGACTCCACATTGTACTGTACAAAGAAAAACATGCTTTCATGGGTAATTTGGTAGTTTTCACCATTTCCCATTACCTAAATCCTTGATACATTGACTTCACATCTTCAACAGCCCTAATATTCCTTTGCAGGAAGGGGCTGCATAGGAAAGTCTATTAAATGCCTTGAGTCATACTTTTTATAGTATAGTAATTACTGTTTTTAGGAAAATTGGATTTCCACAAGTGAGAGAACATCCTCCTATAATATTAAATGTGTCCTTTATGAGTTCAGTTAGAATTTTTTTTTGCAAAGCAACAGGGTTGAGTGACTTGCCCAAGGTCACACAACTAAGCAATTCTTAAGTGTCTGAGGCTGAATTTGAACTCAGGTCTTCCTGATGTCTTCTATCCACTGTGCCACCTAGCTGCCCTGAGTTCACTTAGAACTTGATTCAGTCTCAGAACTATTTTTTTTTTACTTTAAGTTATTGTCCTTAGATCTAAATGAACCAATAAATGCTCATTCTGAAGGATCAGGCTAGAGCAACACAGATGAGCTACAATGAAAAACAGGCTATAATGAGTCATCTGTAAGTTATTTTTCAAAAATATAAAGTATTGACTTCCATAGCCAGGGAGACTGGAAGTTGAAGTAAAATCATCAAAATATCCACAAAATGATCATCTTGAAATCATGAGAAAAGTCTCTTAACAGCATAAGAACCCTATTCCTTCCATAGCATTGTGCCTCAAAGGAGACTCAGGATTCATAGCAGTTTCCCCATGGATAAATTCACTTTAAAATTTACTTGGTTACTATGGGGCAGCTAAGTGGTTCAGTGGATAGAGCACCGGCCCTGGAGTCAGGAGTACCTGAATTCAAATACGACCTCAAACTCTTAATAATAACCTAGCTGTGTGGCCTTGGGCAAGCCACTTAACCCCACTGCCTTGTAAAAAAAAAAAAAGAACCCTAAATAAATAAATAAATAAATAAATAAAATTTACTTGGATAAATTAACTTTAACTTTTTCTAATTCACCTTTCTATATTAAAAACTTACATTTTTATAATACTTCAAGGTTACAAAACACTTTCCTCACAATAGCCCTGTGAGGAAGGCAGTAAAAATGTTACACTCACCTTTTTACAAATGAGAAGACAGGGGCTTGGACAGATTAAATGACTTGCCCAGGGTCACACAATTTAGGTGTTAGAGGTAGGCTTCCACTTAGAACTGAAGCAAAGTTAAATGAGCAGAACTAGAGCATTATACACAATAATAGTAGCATTGTTCAATGATCAACTAGAAATGACTTTGCTCTTCTCAAGAATGATCCAAAGCACTTATGATCCAAAGGACTTATGATGGAAAATATTATCCATTTCCAGAGAAAGAACTGATGGAGTCTGAATGCAGATTGAAGAATACTATTTTTTACTTCATTTTTTTCCTTTTAGTATGTTCATTCTTTCACAACATGACTAATATGGGGGGGGGGGGGGTTTACTGGAATAAAAAAATAAGTGGTTTGTAATCCTGTTCTATTTCTAACAACAGAATAATAGCTTTCCAAAATCTAGTCTTCCACTAACACAAAATAGTCTTATAGCACTTCAAATGTATACAGCAAGAATGGCATGAAATAATGTTTTAGCCTAATCTGTTGCTCAAAGCAGATATTATGTTTCTGCCTCATATACTTTTTTTTCATATAATTTCTATACTGTACCTATACTGTACCTACTGTACATTAAGCAACATTGAATATGCTTGAATGGAGGATAATTTTCACTATCCCTTGCATCTTAACTTTACTTCATGCTTTCCAAAGAAAAGGAAGTGGGGTGGGGAGCTAGGTGGCGTAGTGGATAAAGCACTGGCCCTGGAGCCAGGAGTACCTGGGTTCAAATCCGGTCTCAGACACTTAATAATTACCTAGCTGTGTGGCCTTGGACAAGCCACTTAACCCCATTTGCCTTGCAAAAAAAAACGAAAAGAAAAGAAAAGGAAGTGGGAAGAGGTGTGGACAAAACAATTTTTCACAGTCTGTATTTAAAAGGCATGAGACATAGAGGGCTAAGATGTAGCCAGAATTGAATTGGTTCAAACCAATCCCATATACATAATGATCTCTCTATGGTTTGGCTGCACCCTTGGATTGTATATTCTAAATTTGTGAAATTCCCACTTCAACAATTCTTCATATTGTTGAAATTACAGCTTAGTCTTTTGCATGTGAATTTGTAGAACTAAATTCTTTAACTGAAATATTGTGAGTTCCCCATCACTAAAGGTCTTTGAAAGATAGCAAGATGACCACTTGAGAATGTTTTAGAGGGAATTCATTCTCCAGTTAGACATTAATTAATCCTTAATGCCTATTTCCACATTGAGATTCTGTGATTCTATAAATTATTTCTTAAGTTTTCAAGTAACATTTTCACTTTTTAAAGGATATAAATATGAGATATTCCACATATGGGATATTCTTGCATAATATCAGTTTTCTTGTGAGTGATTTAAGTCTTCTGAAACTCAGGTTGCATTTGATGGCAACTAAGTGAAATGGAGTTACATAATGTAACTTCCAAGTTTGCATGATATGTTTTGGAAATACAGCAAGGATCAGCTACCTCTTTTTAGGAAGCAATAAGAGACAATTCACAGGAAAAAAAGAAAAAGAAAAGAAGTTGGACTATTGGGAGGAGGAAGGAAGGAAAAACTTTACAGGAAGAGAACAAAATAGGAGAAAGATAACTAGATTTAGAGTGAATAGACCTGGGTTTGAATCCATCTATTATTTACTAGCTATGTGACCTTGGGCAATTCATTTCCTTTCCCTAAACTTGTTTCTTCATTGTGGGCTAAATCTCTAAGCTCTCTTCTAAATCTACCACCTATGATCCCAGAAACAATAGAGAATACTAAGAGAAGAGTATTTTACTCTCAACAAAATAGGATGTTATAGTGGGAAGGAGTCTGAAGATATAGTCAGAAACCCTTGCTTGAGTCCCATTTCTGATACCATGCATATTAATGTAAAATTTGTATCTCTAGGCATGATCTCTCTTCTGAACTCTAGACCTATATCATCAATACCCACAGAACTTCTCTGCTTGAATGACTTCAAAGTCACTATGTCCAAAACCAAGCTTTTATCTTTCTTCCTCAATTTCCATCCCTTTCAGATTTTTTATTTTACTATTTCTCTCATTGATTCCACCACTCATCCAAACTTTCAAGTTTAAAACCTGTAGTTATCTGACTCTTCCTTTTTCCTTCTCTTCACATCCAAACTGTCCCCAGTTCTTTTTGATTTTACCTCCACAACATTATCCAATCTCTACTTTCCAATCTTACTGCCGCCACCTAGGTAACAAGGGCAAAAGATTTCAATAAGGTTTCACCACCTCCACTATTTTCCTATAATATCTATACTTGATATCATCAGATTAATTTTCTTTAAGCATAGATTTAGTCAATTATTTGTTTGCTTGCTTGAAAATGTGCAATGGGGGGATGGACCCAAGATGGCAACAGGAAAAGAGCCTCTCCTAGGGGTTCTCTCCATAATATTTCAAATATCTTAAAATTATGATTCTAACTAAATTTTCAAGAGACAGAACCCAAAGAAAGATCCAGTGAGGCAATTCTCCAGACCAAGGTAACCTGGAAAATAGTGGAAAAGCTCCACTCCACAGGGGCGCCACCAGAATGAAGAAACCTCAGTCTCCCAGAAAGAGCCCCAGGGCACCTGGGAGCCCCAGCTCCCGCTGGGGAAGCAGTTTCCTGACCTGCACCCCAGGGAGCACCAGTCACAACTTGGAGGATCAGCAGGGAGACCTCTGCCAGAGTGAGCAGGAGAAGCCCAAGCCCTCAGGGCACTCAGTGCAGTGACTGTGGCAGCCCAGATCCACGAAATGGAAACAGCCATGGAGCTGGCAAGCAGGAGCCTCCAGGCAACTAAGCCTTGATTGCTCAGCCCATCGAAGGTAGGAGAGGGAGACTTCTGAGGTCTGTCCTCTGTACCTGGAACAGGACTCTGGGGCTCTGACCACATTCAGACCCTAATCACAGTCTAAGCCCCCCCATAGAACAGCCCCCCCTTCACCTCAGCCCCATGGCAGAGGGGTGCACTTGTGGTCATTCACAGACCAGAAGAGTAGTCAGAGCTTCACACACTGAGATCCTTTGGTGGGGGGGGGGTCCCAATAATACTCAGAAGCTCAGGAAATATCCCAAAACCAGACACAGGCTGGAGAAATGAGTAAACAGAGAAAAAAAAGAGGAATACTATTGAGAAATACATTGTCTATGATCCCAAGAAGGATCAAAATACTCAGTCTGAAGATGAGGAAGTAAAAGCTCCTGCATCTAAAGACTCCAAGAAAAATGGAAGTTGGGCTCAGGCTATGATAAAACTCAAAAAAAAGATTATGAAAATCAAGTAAAGGGGATAGAAGAAAAATTGGGAAAAGACATGAGAGAGATGCAAGAAAAACATGAAAAAGAAGTCAGTAGCTTAGTCAAGGAGATAACAAAAAATGCTGAAGAAAATAACATGTTAAAAACCAGCATAGGTCAAATGGATATAACAGTTCAAAAAGTTATTGAGGAGAAGAAGCTTTAAAAAGCAGAATTGGCCAGGTGGAAAAGGAAATAAGAAAGCTCTCTGAGGAAAACAAATCCTTCAGTTATAGAATAGAACTAAAGGAAGCTGTTGACTTTATGAGAAGTCAAGACAATACTGTAAAACCAAAAGAATGAAAAATTAGAAGAAAATGTAAAATATCTCATTGAAAAAAATAACTGATCTGGAAAACAGACTCAGGAAAGATAATTTAAAAATTATTGAGATACATGAAAGTCATGATCAGGAAAAGAACCTTGACATGATTTTTAAAGTATTCCTACAGGAAAATTGCCCTGATATCATAGAAGCAGAGGGCAAAATAGAAATCAAAAGAATACACCAATCTTAGGGTTGGCTAGGTGGCGTAGTGGACAAAGCACCAGCCTTGGAGTCAGGAGTACCTGGGTTCAAATCCAGTCTCAGACACTTAATAATTACCTAGCTGTGTGTCCTTGGGTAAGCCACTTAACCCCGTTTGCCTTACAAAAAAAACTAAAAAAAAATACACCAATCTCCCCCGGAAAGGGATCCAAAAAAAAAATCAACCCCCAGGAATATTATAGCCAAGTTCCAGAACTCCCAAGTCAAAGAGAAAATATTACAAGCAGCCAGAAGGACACAATTCAAATATCATGGAGCTGCAGTCAGGATGGCACAGGACTTAGCAGAAAGTACATTAAGGGCTCATAGAGCTTAGAATATAATATTCTGGAAGGCAAAAGAGCTTGGAATGCAACTGAGAATCAACTACCCAGCAAAACTGAACAGACTCTTCCAGGGGGGAAAGATGGACTTTCAATGAACCAAGGGAACTTCAAATGTTCCTGTTGAAATGACCAGAGCTGAACAGAAAGTTTAATACAGGACTCAGGTGAAGCATGGAGAGTGGAGGAGAAGGGTAAAATATGAGGGACTTAATGATGATGAACTGCATGTATTCCTGCATAGAAAAATGATACTGATAATACTATATGAAACTTCTCATTGAATAGAGTAGGTAGAAGGAGCTTTTATAGATGAAGTATAAGAGAGAGTTGAATTTGAAGACATATTGTAAAAATGGAGTCAATGGCTAAAAGGGAAATGTACTGGGAATAAGAGAAAGGAGAGATGGAATAGGCTAAGGTATTTCATATGAAAGATTTTTTTTTGCAATGAGCTATTGCAATGATTTGGAAGGGTGGAAATGGCTCAGAGAGCAAACAGTATAACAATAGAGTATAGACATCTAGAGTAAAAAGGAGAGTAGGGGAAAAGGGGAAAGGTAGGGTGTGGGTAATAGAAGAGAGAGTAGATCATTCGAGAGAATAGTCAGATATAACACATTTTCTTTTTTACTTCTTGCAAGGGGTTGGGATTGGGCAAACTGTCCAGGACCATGGGGCCAGGTGGTTGCTGGGTCTCAGGGGTGGTATGTGGGCTCAGGGCCTCTTAGCCCCAGGGACAGTGAGTAGTCTGCTACACCATTCAGCTACCCTACACCACATTTTAGAAGAGGGACAGAGTGAAAGGAGAGAGAAAATATAATATATGGTAGTGGGGAGGTATGGATGGAGGGAATTACAATGAGCAACAGCAACAGTGGAAAAATATGAAAGTAACTTTTGTGATGGACTTATCATAAAGAATGTGATCCACCTGAGACAGAACTGATGGTATCAGAATACAGACTGAAATACATTTTTTCCTCTTTCATTTACTTTATTTCTCGTGAGGATCTATATTTTTGGGGGGAGGGGATATTATGCTTACTCTTAAACAAGAATATTTTAGTAATGTATAAAAAATCACTTGTACAAAGATTTTAAAAAAATTTTTTAAATGAATGTTCAAACTATTTTTACATGTTACAGGAAAAATAAAATTTAAAAAGAAAAAAAGAAAATGTGCAGTGACTTCCTATTAGATACTGAGTAAGATTCAAATCTCTCAGTCTGACATTAAAGATTCCCTATAATCTGTTGCCTACCTTTCCAGTGCTTATTCATCACTATCCTCCATACACTCTCCACCCTGCCTTTTCCCACTTTCATGTCTTTGCTTTGATCATTCCCTGTGGTTGGATTGTCCATCTTTCTTTCCTCCAACTTTGCCTGGTAGATTGCTAATCATCCTTTAAAGAATGAGTTTTTAATATTTTTCATATCATAGGTACCTTTGACCTAAGGACCTCCTTCCAGAATGATATTTTTGAATTCATAAAATAAAAGATATAGGATTACAAAGAAAAGCAAATGTACTGAAATACAAGTTATCAAAAATTTTTTTAAAGTTCAAAGAGGCCAGGTTAAAAGCCCTTGCTTTAAACTGAATTTCTATGATTTAAGAAGTAGCTACCTAGACCACAAAGAAGTGGAGGATACTAAAATATCTGAGGAAAAAAATAAATCTGAGAAAGATTTAAGATTTTGATGATGAAATTTTGATGATAAAGCTAATTGCAAATACTCTAACAAAGTCAATTTTTATGGTCTGATAGAAACAATCCATCTTTAGCTTTCTTTTCTACTTAGGAAAAAAGAAAAGAACTGGTAATAAATGTCATTTATGTTTTTATATAACTATTAAGCTCTAAAAAGCATCAGTCTTTTAATGATGGTTCATTCTGATTGAACTTATTAGATCATATTTCCTTTCTTCTTTCTGTTTTATAGTAGGAGATGTGTCAATCAATATTTCCATTTTATTTATGTACATTTTCCCCATTATGTCTTCTAACTGGTCTTTTGTGCAGGGTTTTCTTAGCTTGGTATTCCTCTGGTCACTTCTTTTTGCTTGGTTTTCTTTTTTTTTTTCTTTACAAATCTATTTGTATGTCCATTCTATTTTATCAATTTTTTTCTTTATTTTTTTCCTGTTTCTATAAGATTTAGGCTCATTAAATTCAGCAGTTACTGTGGCTTATTGATATTTGTAACTACTCACTCCTAGAACAATACTCATACTTAAAACGAAAAATACCAGATATTTAGGTTTTTCCAATTCAAAAAATATTTATTTTTACTAATAAGCATTTATTTTTCTCTCCTTTCCACCTCCCCCAAAAGAAAAACAAAACCCTTTTAATAAGTATTTACAGTCAAGTAAAGTTAATTCCTACATTATCCTTGGCTAGAAATGTGCTTATTAAATGGCAGCTAGGTGGGCGCGGTGGCTATAGCACCATCTCCGGAGTCAGGAGGACCTGAGTTCAAATGCAATTCATGTTAACCCCATTGCTTAAAAAGAAAAGAAATAACAATCCAGATATTCTAAAAAATGTGCTTATTTAAGCACCTGCCATGTGCAACAGGTGCAAGTCATTGCTTAGTATATATGAATCTATTTAAAACATGGTTTTCAGTTATATGCATACTGAGGAAAGGAATATAATTTTCCTTCTTGTTTCCTCTGTTCTTTTACCTCTGATACTTAAATCAGGGTTGTCCAAAATGTAGCCCCATGTGCCGTATACTGATCACATTGCTATTTTATACAGCTAGTCTTTGGGTTTTAATTTTCAAGAGTGAAAAAATAAAATAATAATTTGCATGGAATGCATATTAGATAATCTTGTTGATGTTAATTTTCTTGGGTGCTTTTAAGCAGCATTACTGATGGAACATATACCAGTGAATTTTTAATCACTCTGTGGGCTGCATTGGTCTGGCCAATGCAGACTAGTCAATATGCACCTACCTTTATACTGTTGTGTTGTCACTTTGTTGTTTTTGTGTTTGCTTTTGTGCTTCTAAGAAGTAAAAAGTACCATGACTTTTCCTAGCACGTTCTAAACTTAACTAAGGTAAAACTACAAATTAACTATTATATTAGTATACTGTATTTTTTTATTCTAGGGGTGGCCCTCAATTATTTTATTTTTAATGCAGCCCTAAAATTGGACAACCCTGACTTAAATCATTTTATTTTCAAAGTAACCAGCCAAGAAAAATATAATATTGGCTCAAGGTAGAAGTGCATGTTTGTACTGAACACCTTAAAGTTAATTGAAAAACTATCTATAGGCTGATATAAATATATGAATATATAGGAAGAGTTCTAAGGAGATGCTGAATGATTTTGATTTAAGCTGGGATTCCCTGTAGCTACTCAAAATACCAATGAATGTATCAATTAGATATCTAAGAACAGTAAAAGAGAAGAGGAAAAAATCCTGAAAGGAAAAACTACAGTAAAATTAACAAAAGCTGAAAGAAAAAGTAAGAAAAAAAAAAGTAAGTCCCAAGAAAATGAATTTTACATTAAGGTAAAAGGGAAAAAAAATCAAGGAGAAATCTTTAGAATGAAAAAAATAAAATACAAAAGCAACTACACTCCTAGAATAAAAAAAGTAGTCATTCTTAAGAATAGATAAAAACTATAAAATTTTAGTAAAAAATTTTAAAAAAGAATAAGTAGGCATATACTCAAAAAAATATATAAGCTCAAAAATGAATGCATAATTTAGACATAAAAGGTGATATCCAGTCATCAAAACTATCTGGTATTGGCTAAGAAATAGAGTGGATCAGTGGAATAGACTAGGTGCAATAGCAGGAAATGATTATAGAAATCTGCTGTTTGATAAACCCAAAGAGCTCAGCTTTGGATAAAAACTCTCTCTTCAATGAAAACTGTTGGAAAAATTGGAAGTTAGTATGGCAGAAACTTGGATTAGACCAACACCTCATACCCTATACCAAGATAAGATCAAAATGGACACAGGATTTAGACATAAAAAACCATTGTTTTTTAGAAGAAAACTAGAAGATCAAGGAATAGTTTACCTGACAGACCTGTGAAAAGGGAAGCAGTTTATGATCAAGGAAGAGATGGAAAACATCATTAAATCATAGAAATTCATTTTAAAACAAGGGCTTTTAACCTGGCCTCTTTCAATTACATTCTTTTGCACAGACAAAACCACTGTAATAAAGATCAAAAGAAATAAAGTAAATTGGGAAACAATTTTTGCAACTATTATTTCTGACAAAGGACTCATTGAGTCAAATTTTCAAAAAAGCAAGCCATCCCCCAATTGACAAATGGTCAAAGGATATGCAAAGGCAATTTACAGTTGAGGAAATCAAAGCTATCCACAGTCATATGAAAAATTGCTCTGAATCACTAGTTATTAGAGAAATGCAAATTAAAGCATCTCTGAGGTACCACCTCACACCTCTCAGACTGGCCAATATAACCAGAAATGACAATGATCAATGTTGGTAGGGATATGGGAAATCTGGGACACTAATACATTGTTGGTGGAGCTGTGAATTCATCCAACCTTTCTGCTGAGCAGTTTGGAATTACGACCAAAGGACAACAAAAATGTGTACACCCTTTGATCCAGCAATACCACTACTGAGTCTTTACCCTGAAGAGATTGTGTAAAAGGGTAAAAACATCACTTGTACAAAAATATTCATAGCAGCCCTATTTGTGGTGGCAAAGAACTGGAAATTAAGTGAATGTCCTTCAATTGGGGAATGGCTTAACAAACTGTGGTATATATATATATGTGATAGAACACTGATGCTGAGTGAGATGAGCAGAACCAGAGCAACATTGTACACCCTTACAGCAACATGGGGGTGATGATCAAACTTAATGGACTTGCTCATTCCATCAGTGAAACAATCGGGCACAATTTTGGGGTATCTGTGATGGAGAATGCCATCTGTATCCAGAGAAAGAATTGTAGAATTTAAACAAAGACCAAAGACTATTACCTTTAATTTTTAAAAAAGATATCTTATGTAATTTTACTATCTCTTATACTTTTTTTAAGGATATGATTTCTCTCTCATTGCATTCAACTTAGATCAATGTATACCAATGTAAAGACTAACAAACTGTCTTCTGTGGGGGGCTGTGGGAAGGGAAGCAAGATTAGGAGGGAAATTGTACAATTCTAAATAAATAAATAAATGTTTTTTAAAAAAATGATATCTTGCTCAGCATCAATTCATGCAAATCCTTCCAGACTTCCCTGAACAACAGGGCAACAATCAGGCACAATTTTGGGATATCTGTGACAGAGAATGCCATCTGTATCCTGAGAAAGTATTATGGAGTTTGAACAAAGATTATTACCTTTATTTTTAAAAAAAATGTTATCTTGTTATGCAATTCTGCTATATCTCATACTTTATATTTCTTCCTTAAGGATATGATTTCTCTCTCATCACATTCAACTTAGATCAATGCATACCATGGAAACAATGTAAAGATTAACAAACTACCTTGGGGGGGGGGGGAGAAGGAAGATTGGGGGGGGGAACTGTAAAATTCAAAATAAATAAAATCTTTCAAAAAATATATCATTAGCAAAATAATGAATCAGTAAAATAATTATCAGATTTATGGATGGGGAAAAATTTATAACTAAGGAAGAGATAGAGTTCACAGAAAATAAAATGGATAATTTTGATTGTATTAAACTTAAAAGGTTTTACACTAATAAAGCTAGTGCAGCTAAAATTAGAAAAGTAGAAAACTGAGAAAAATCTTTGCTTCAAACTTCTCTGATAAATGTTTCATTTTAAAATACATAGTCAACTGAATCAAATTTTTAAGAATAATAGTCATACTAATACATTGTTGGTGGAGCTGTGAACTAATCCAAACTTTCTGGAGAGCAACCTAGAATTATGCCCAAAGGGCAATAAAAATGTGCATACCCTTTGATCCAGCAATACCACTACTGGGTCTATACCCTTAAGAGATCATGAAAAAGGGTAAAAACATCACTTATACAAAAATATTCATAGCAGCCCTGTTTGTGGTAGCAAAGAATTGGAAATTGAGTGAATGTCCATCAATTGGGGAATGGCTGAACAAATTATGGTATATGTCTGTGATGGAACACTATTGTTCTATTAGAAACCAAGAGGAATGGGAATTCAGGGAAGCCTGGAAGGATTTGCATGAACTGAGGCAGCGAGATGAACAGAACCAGAAGAACACTGTACACTCTAATAGCAACATGGGGGTGATGATCAACTTTAATGGACTTTCAACAGACTTTCATCAATGCAATAATCAGGGACAATTTTAGAGTACTTGCAATAGAGCATACCATCTATATGCAGAGAAAGAGCTGTGGAGTTTAAATCAAGACCAAAGTCTATTACCTTCACTTTAAAAAAAAAAAAAGAGTCATTTTCCAATGAACAAGTGCTCAAAAGATAAAACTAGGCAGTTTTCAGAGGAAGAAATCAAAGTATCAATAGCCATATTACAAAATGTTCCAAATCACTAATAATTAGAGAAATAAATATTAAATCAACTCTTAGGTACATCCTCATACCCCTCAGATTGGCTAAGATGACAAAAAAAAGGAAAATGACAGATGCTGTAAGGAATGTGGGAAAGCAAATTAGAAGTATAAACAATTCCAACCACTTTGAAAGTATTTGAAAATATGCCTGAAAGTCTATTAAATTGTGAACACTTTAACCCAGTAATACCATTGCAAATATTATATTCCAAGAAAATTTATAATAGCTGTTTTCATGGTGACAAGGAATTAGATACTGAGGTAATAACTGAACAACTGAGGAATGACCAAACAAGTTGTTGAATATGAATATGATGGAATATTATTGTACTATAAGGCATAATGGAGATGGTTTCAGAAAAATCTAAGAAGATCTTTGGGAACTGATGTAAAGGGAAAAGAGAAGAAACAGGACAAAAATCTCCATATTAACAGCAGTATTATAAAGATCATCAACTTTGAAAATTGAGTAACTCTAATCAGCATAATGACCCACCACAATTCCCAAGGACTCATAATGAATCATTCTATCCACCTATAGATCAAGAACTGATGGACTCAGAGTACAGATTAAAGTATATTTTTCCCTTTCTTTTTCTGCTTTTTTGGTGAAAACATCACTAATATAGAAATTTGCATGACTATCCATATTTTAATATATTTTGTGTTTCTTGACTTCTCGTTGGGTGTAGAGGAAAAAAAGAAGGGAAAGAATTTGGAACTGAAAAATTAATGAATGAAAAAGTCAGAAAAAATAGAGAATCTATGGTTTTGTTGATATGGGAATTTTCTCCACTAAAGCAGATAGCAACCTGTTTATAACTTATTTAATTTGTGTTTTTAATTAGATCTCTAACTTCATAGGATGAAGGAATTTCCTCATCTCAAATGCAGATTGGTACCTGATCTGCACTTTATAGTCTTAGGGTCCTAATCTATATCTGGTCACTGGACCCGGATGGCACTCCCTCACTTAAATCTTCACTTGCATGTCATGGCATCACATCCCTGATGTCATGTTCTTCTTCAAGAACAAAGGACAAACATCAATGGTTAATCAATAGTGTTAGGGAATTGTTTGGGGATACTGAGTTAAGTAAGTTAGACAGGGTCATACAGTAAGTACATGTAAAAGAAAGACTTGAACTCAGGTCTTCCTCACTTCAAAGCCAGTTCTCTTAAAATTTAGAATAGAGAGTTGCCTTAGACTCAGAGAGGTCAGTGAATTGCTGATAGTCCCAGTCTTTGTCAGGGGCAATATTACTTTTATTTTTTATTTTTTTTAGGTTTTTTGAAAGGCAAATGGGGTTAAGTGACTTGCCCAAGGTCACACAGCTAGGTAATTATTAAGTGTCTGAGGCCAGACTTGAACTCAGGTATTCCTGACTCCAGGGCCAGTGCTCTATCCACTGTGCCGCCTAGCCACCCCTATATATTACTTTTTTTCTTAATTTGGGCATTTAATATTTTCGTTGTAAGCTTGATAAATTATGTAACCTCAAAAAGTTAAATCAGACAAGTCACAAATGAACTCCCATTGGGGAGTACAGTACAGATAAGTTTCCAAATGATTTTATCAAACATTTAAAGAACAAATGATCTCTAGGCTATCTAAATTGTTCCCCCCCACCACCAAAAAAAAAGGTCAAAATGATATTCAGCCAAACACTTTCTATGAAATAAATTGAGTTCTGATTTCCAAAACTAGAAGGAAAAAAGCAGAGAAATAACTAGACTAGTTGGTAATGTTACAGAAAATAATAAATAAAATGCTGGTCAAATAATTACATCAAATCTCAAACAAAATTATATATTTGAAGCAAAAGGAGAATCAAAGAAGGATAGAAGCACAACTAATTGGAAACAGGACTATGAAAATTAATGATGAAGTCAAGGAAGAACTAATCAATTCTTATTTTACTTCTGTATTCTTTGCCAAGAAGATCTTGGAGTAGAAAGGACAAAATAAAATAAATAGGCATTCTTTATGTATTTAATGTTACCATATAGATAGTAAAGCCAAACTCTTTAGAGTGCTTTTGGATCTTATTATAAGAGGTTTTGTACTGTTTAAGTTACTATTTGTAAACATTATGATATCTAAAAACAGGATCATCTAGAGAATCCCACAGTCTATGGAAAAAAAATCACTATTCCATTGGATTGCTTTACTGAATATCCTCCACATACATTTGTGAAATGCTTCCCCTCTTCATACAATAACTAAGCAATTTTGAAGCACTTACTAATTCTCAGGCATTGTACTAGGTGTTGGAGATATAAAGAAAAATCAATAAATAAAAAAAGAAGCTGCCCTCAAGAAGTTTTTAGTCTATCAGAAAAAACAACATTTGGCTGAATAAATTTACACAAAATAAATAAAAGGTGATTTTTTGGAGGTAGAATATGAATATATGAGAGGGAGATCAGGAATGATCTCATATAAAAGATTGTATTGGTGTTGAGGACTGAAGAAAATAAGATATTCTAAAAAAGTGGATCTAAGAAGTGAATATATTCCAAGCCTGGGGATAATCAGTGCAAAGTAGATAAAATATTAGATGTAGAAAATAGCAAAAAGGATCAGTTTATCTGGTCTGTAGAGCATGGAAAAGGGAATTCTATATAAGCCCAGAAAGAAAGGGTGCATCCATGTTATAAAGAACTTTAACTTCCAGAGTAGACATGGGGACAATAGGGAGCTACTGGAATTTATTCAATGAATGGCATAGACCAGTGCATCAGGAAAATCACTGGTAGTAAAGTGTGGATTATAGTAGGAAGACTTGTAAGGCAAAGATATAGTTAAAAGTCTATTGCAGGGGCAGCTAGGTGGCGTAGTGGATAAAGCACCGGCCCTGGAGTCAGGAGTATCTGGGTTCAAATCTGGTCTCAGACACTCAATAATTACCTAGCTGTGTGGCCTTGGGCAAGCCACTTAACCCCATTTGCCTTGCAAAAACCTAAAAGGAAAAAAAAAGATCAAAAGAGGTCTGATGACTTGCTTACTGAGGCAACTAGTGAGTGGTGGTACTAGAAATAGAAGTATTTTGATTCCAATTTCTATGCCATTTGCTTAATGAGTGTATGATGAATGAATGAACTGTTTCAGATCAAAAATATACAAATCTTGTACCTTGAATCTATAACAAACACAGGACCTTGAAAAATTTTATACTTCAAGGATTGTTAGCAGTTCAATTTGTCATAACATTTAAACACCGATTCATCGAGTTGTATGATATCACTAGGAGAAATAAACTAGATTGCTTTGCTCAGCAAAAATTACTTAAAATAAGCAACAAATTTGTTTCACATACTTTCTTTTTAATTGGTCTACTTTCCTGGAGGAGGAGAAGGTCTACCTACCATTTGGAAGAGAAAATGATACCCTCCTAAAGAAAATAAGTCCTTCCTCACAAATCCAATTCACATGTAAGTAAAGATATCATCCTCCTGATATCATTAGTCCTCTTTGGGAAGGACAAACAAAAATAATTAACCTAGATAAAACACAAAAAGACTGCAAAAGCTTTTTTCTCCCTGTGAACAATATGTTCAATTAATTAATCAATAATTACATATTTGAGGGGCAACTAGATGGCACAGTGGATAGCACACCAGCCCTGGAGTCAGAAGGACCTGAATTCAAATATGACCTCAGACACTTAATAATTATCTAGCTGTGCAACCTTGGGCAAGTCGCTTAATCCCATTGCCTTGCAAAAACAAAAAACAAAAAATAACTACTTATTTGTGGGTGGATATCAAGAAGAGCCATTGAATCTTCAATGGCTTCAATGAATCTTCAATCTAATTGAGGAAAGAAGACGAAATTGATAATACCTGGTAATACATAAGTGCCAAAGAATGAGTATAGACAATAAGTACCATTAAAAGCATTTCAAGAAACTCCATTTGCCCTATTTTATCATATTAGTGATATAAAAAGGGCACAAGATTGAACAATGACTAATATTTCCAAAAGAAACATCAGTGGCATCTTCATCCAATCCAGGACTGTACAAAAACATAGCCAATAGCAATGGACACTTTAACAATGACTGCCAGAGAAGTTGGTAGGAATGAAGGTAAATAAATTAAAAACAGGTAATAGTAGCACATACTGGGGAAATAGAGGTATATTCTTGACTGGACTTGTCATACAGACACTTACTTCCCAACCCTTTGATCAAGCATAAGGAGGAGGTTCAATTGAAGCCATCTGACAACCCACCCCATTTATAGTAATTTACAAGTCCTCTAGCCCTAATGCTTTTATCAGGTGAGAACACCTCTACTGAATCAATCAAAGGTATTAAATTAATTCTATATTTTAAGTTTCAGCCAAATTGCTCTACGAGCAGGTTCCCACAATTCTCCCAAACTAAGAACAAAAAAGTCCTTAATCACTTGTAAAGGAATTAAAGCCATTAGATGAACTTAAGTGCTACACTGGAAGTACACTGGAATTGGCAGAAGAGACAAAGATTAAAAGAGTAATATCTGAATTGATTGGATTGGTTGTATGAATGAACAAAACACTGGAAAGCCACAAACCAATTCCCTTTCACTTTTCAATAGTTCAATTAGTTTCATTTTCAGCAGTTTTGAATCTGAAACAAGTCACTTGAAGAAGTGACATAAAACTTTATGAGAAGAAACCTAAAATAAAGTCAGTCATGCAATTTCCATAACACATAAATATAAGCCAGTCTCAAGTCAACAAGTTAGTGTTCATGGGTCAATTATTATTATGATAAGAATATACATATGGGGCAGCTATGTGGCACAGTGAATAGAGCACTGGTCCTCCTATCAGGAGAACCTAAGTTCAAATCTGACCTCAGACACTTAATACTTAGTAAAAAATGTGACCTTGGGCAAGTCATGTAATCCTATTGCCTTGCAAAAAAAAATTAAAATTAAAATTAAAAAAACAACAACTATATACATACAATGCACAAGGTGGTCATGTTAGGGGATTCAAAGACAAAGAAAACTGTCCTTAAAGAGCTTAATCTACTGGGCAGACATAACATGTGTGAATATAACTGAATTTGAAGTAATTTCAGAAGTTAGAGGACATTGATAACTAAAGGATCAGAAGAGACTTCCCTGTAAGAGGTAGCATCTTACTCAAGTCCTGGAAAAATTATGTATCTGAACTTTTGGGGCAAGCCAAGATGGCAGCATAAAGCCAATATGTTCCTGGAGTTTTTCCCTACCAAAGATAAATAAAGCTTCTGCACAGACATTAAAATTACAGATCCCATCAAGAAAAAGAGAAGATCCAAAGAAATTTTCAGCAGTAGACATCATGGGGGATCTTCAGCGAAGGTCTGTCTCTTTGAGGGGAAGGGGGAAGTAAAGCCCAGAGAGATGGGAGAGTGGGAAAGCTAGCAGGAGGCTTTTAGCCACAGTGCAGTCCAGGTCCAACAGCTTGACAACAGCAGAGGTCCTGGAAACTAGATAACAAGCCAGTAAAGAGGATCCCAACTCCAAACAAAGTCTGAACCCTGGAACCATCAGGGGAAAAGACAGGACTGGGTCAGTAACAAACCACTGCATTGTCAGAACCTAGACATAAAGGAGAAAACACACCTTTGCAAAGGTAGGGCCTGGACTGCTTAGGCAACATCTTGGCCAGTGATAATCCAGGGATCAGATCCCAGGCCCAGATAGAAAGTTTAAGTCTATACTTCCTGGACCCCAGGACAACAGTTCAGACATTTCAAGATGAGCCAAAAAGCTAAGAGAATACTCACCGTAGAAAGCTCCTTTGCAGATAAAGATGATAAGAATGCCATATCAGAAAAAGAAATCAAGGAAAAATTACTCACAGAGGAAGTCTCAAAAGAATCTATGAATTGAACTCAAATCCAAAAGCTCATAGAAGGCTTAAAAAACAATTTAAAAACCAAAGAAGAGAGAAAGAAAAAAAATGGAAAAAATAAATGTCATGCAAGAAAATTATGAAAAATTGACCAGAGAAATCAGCCCCTTTAAAAGTAAAAATAATGGGGTGGCTAGGTGGTGCAGTGGATAAAGCACCAGCCTTGTTGTCAGGAGTACCTGGGTTGAAATCCGGTCTCAGACAAATAATAATTACCTAACTGTGTGGCCTTGGGCAAGCCACTTAACCCCATTTGCCTTGCAAAAACCTAAAAAAATAAAAAATAAAAATAACCAACAGGAAAAAGAAAATAACTCTTCAAAAAATAAAATTGACTAACTGGAAAAGGAAATACAAAAGTTGATCAAAGAAAATAAAACCCAAAAAATTAGAATTGAACAAATAAAAACCAATGAATCTATGAGATGACAAGATTCTATCAAACAAAATAAAAAGGCTGAAAAAAATGAAGAAAACATAAAGTACCTTTTAGGGAAAACAAATGACCAAGTAAATAGATCCAGAAGAGATAATTTACAAATTATTAGACTACTAGAAAGCCTAGATCCAAAAAGAACCTGGAAAACATCTTGCAGGAAATTATCAGGAAAAACTGTCCAAATGTGCTAGAACAAGAAGACAATATAGCCATTGAAAGAATACACAGAACTACTGCAGAAAGAATTCTCAAATAAGGGGAGAAAATATTGCAAGCAGCAAAAAAGAAACAATTTAAATACAAAAGAAATACAACCAGACTTACACAGGGCTTATGAATCTCAACACTGAAGGACCAGACAACCTGAAATAACATATATCAGAGGGCAAAGGACCTGAGATTACAACCAAGAATTTACTACCCTGCAAAATTCAGCATGTACTGTCAGGGGAAAAGATGAATGCTCAATGAAAATAGAGGACTTCCAAAATTTTTTGACAGAAAAGCCAGAACTGAACTGAAAATTCTATTGCCAAATACATAACTCAATAGATACATAAAAAGGTAAATGAAAAATGGAAGGAAAAAACAAAACAAATGTTACCTGAGACCATCAAAATGTATACAACCTCATAAGGGAAGATATAAAACTTGTAATTCTTGAGAATTGTATTACTTTTAGGATACTTAAAGGGTTGAATATAATTGAAGACACTGGATATGGGTGTGGTTGGGTATTGTCTCTCCATTGAAGAGGACCAAGATGACATCAGCATATTTGAGACAAAAAGCCCTGATGAAAAGCAAGGGTGTTTACTTCAAATTTAAGTGTCTCAACATACTTTGACCCACTTGAATTCTGCTGTGCTGACAAAGTTTAGCACTTTCTCCAATAAGGGCATGACAAACTGGGCAGTCCAGTCAATGTCTAGGTTCTTAAAAGAGACTTTCAGAACCCCAGTAGCACTTTGAGACTCTATAGCTATTTAAATCAGAGATGGACCTAATTCATACCTTACTTGAAAAGGGATTAAAGACCCTGGGTAGGGAGCTAAAGGGGGGAGTGTGAGAAAAAAATATGCTTGGGGGGAGGGGTACAAATGGTTCATGAAGTGATTGGACTTTGGATGATACTTTGGCTCATGAAGATTGTGTGTCCTTGGAGGGTACTTGAAAAGGAGGTAAAGTAAAAAATAATTATAATTTAATGTAATTCAAGACTCTTGAGAAGTGTACTTCTGATGAGATGGAAGAAGGGAGAGTACTTAGTGACTTTGAGGCAATGCTGCTTACCAAACAACCAAGTCATCAGTTAATCAATCTGTGACTGTACTTTAATAGTCCTTTGAGCTTATCAAGCAATCAGTTAATCAAGCTGTTATGATGGTGTCTGATTAATAGAACTTGACTGATAAATAACACCAGGTGAAGAGACACAAAGACCTATACTTTTAGAGGAAAAGAGAGGATTTGAAGACTGAGTAAATTCTAGTCAATAGATTTGACCCAGGGAGGAAAATAAGATACATTTCCACTCAGGTTTAAAAATCTATTCTGGGGCAGTGAATAGAGCATCGATCCTGGAGTCAGGAGTACCTGAGTTCAAATCTGACCTCAGACACTTAATAATTACCTAGCTGTGTGGCCTTTGGCAAGCCACTTAACCCCATATGCCTTGCAAAAAAAAAACCCTAAAAAAAATCTATTCTACTCTACAGGGAAAGGGGTGGTTGGGAGAAGGGAAAGAAAAGGGGAAAAGGTACTGATAAAAGGAAAGGAGAAGGCATGAGTGAAAATAAACTGAAATTTAAATTTTAGAAGAAAAGTTAAAGGGAAATAGTCTTAACTGTGACTGTGAATGGGATGAACTGTACTATAACAGGAAACAGATAGTAAATTGGATTAAAAATCAGAATCCTACAATATGATGTTTACAAGAAATACATTTTAAGCAGAGAGTTACACAAAAGGATAGAGTAAAATATATTATGCTTCAACTGAAGTAAAAAAATCAGGGGTAGTGATCCTGATCTCAGATAAAGCAAAAGCAAAAAACAATCTCATTAAAAGGGATAAGGAAGGAAACTACATCTTCTTAAAAGATACCATTGGTAATGAAGTTATATATCATTATTAAACATGTTGCACCAAGTGGTATAGCATCCAAATTCTAAGAGGAAAAAGCTGAATGGATTACAAGGAGACACAGATAGCAAAACTTTATAATGGGGAACCTCAACCTCCCTCTCTCAGAACTAGATGAATCTAACCACAAAATATACAAGGAAGTTAAGATGGTGAATAAAGTCTTAGAAAACTTAGATATGATAGACCTCTGGAAAAAGTTAATGGGGATAGAAAAGAATATACCTTTTTCTCTGCAGTACATGACACCTATACCAAAATGGACCATGTACTAGGGCCTAAAAACATTATAATCAGATGTAGAAAGGCAGAAATAATAAATACACACTTCTCAGATAATGATACAATAAAAATTATATGTAATAAAGGGTCATGGAAAGATAAACCAAAAATTAATTGGAAAATAAATAACAATTTTAAATAATGTGTGAATTAAACAGCAAATCATAGAAATAATCAATAATTATATCCAAGAAAATGATAAAAAATAAGACATTATACTAAAATTTATGGGATGCAGCCAAGGCAGTTTTGAAGTGAAACTTTATATCTCTAAATGCTTATATGAATGAACTAGAGAAAGAGATCAATGATTTGTGTATGCAACTAAAAAAAGCTAGAAAAAGAACAAATACCCTAAATAAATACCAAATTAGAGATTCTGAAAATTAAGGGAGAGATTAATAAAACTGAAAGAAAGAAAACCACTGATCTAATAAATAAAACTAAGAGTTGGTTTTATGAAAAAGTCAATAAATTAATCAGATTAATCTGATTTTAAAAAGATAACCAAATTACCAGTATCAAAAATGAAAAGGGTTAACTAACCACCAATGAGGAGGAAATTAAAGAGATAATTCAAAGATACTTTGCTGTATGCCAATAAATTTGATAACCTGAGTGAAATGGGATGAATATTTACAAAAACACAAACTGCCCATATTAACAAACGAGGAAATAAAATACTTAAATAACCGCACTTCAAAAAAGAAATTGAAGAAACCATTGATAAACTCCCTAAGAAAAAATCTCCAAGTTTAGATGGATTTACAAGTGAATTCTACCAAACATTTAAGGAACAATTAATTGCTATTTTACATAAAATATTTAAGAAAATAGGAGAAGAAGGAGTTCTACCAAATTCCTTTTATGACACAATATGGTACTGTATCTAAACTAGGAAGAACCAAAAGATACAAAGAAAATTATAGACCAATCTCCCTAATGAACATAGATGCAAAAATCTTAAATAAAAATTTAGCAAAAAGATTACAGCAAGTTATACTAGGATAATACACCATGATCAAGTAGGATTTATACCAGATGGACAGGGATGATGGTTCAATATTAGAAAAATACTCAAATAAATGAACATATCAATAGCAAAACCAATAGAAATCATATTATCTCAATGGATCCTGAAAATACCTTTGATAAAATACACTAGAAAATATAGGGATAAATGGAGTTTTCCTAACCATCAACAAATACTATATGTAATAGGGATAAACTAGGAGCATTTCCAATAAGATCAGGGAGTGAAACAAGGATGCCCATTATCACCATTATTATTCAATGTAATATTAGAGTTGTTAACTTTAGCAATGAGAAGAAAAAAACAGAAAGAATCAGCATTGACAATGAGGAAGCAAAGCTATCACTATTTGCAATGATATGATGATTTACTAAGAGAACCTGAGGAAATCATTTTAAAAAACTACTTGGAACAATTAATAAATTCAGCAAAGTGGCAGGACATAAAAATAAATCCTCATAAATCATCAGTATTTCTATATGAACAATAAAGTCCAAGAGCAAGACATAGAAAGAGAAATTCCATTTAAAGTAACCATGACAATGTTAAATACTTAGTAATTTACGTACTAAGGCAAACCAAAACTGTTTGAAAACAATTACAAAGCACTTCTCAACCTAATAAAGTCAGATCTAAGCAATTGGAAAAATATCAATTGCTCAGGTTAGGTCAAGCTAATATAATAAAAATGACAATTCTACCTAAATTAAATCACTTATTCAATTCCATACCAATCAAACAACCAAATAATGATTTTACCAAGCTAGAAAAACAGTAACAAAATTCACCTGGAGCAACAAAAGGACAAGAATATCATGAGAACTGATAAAGAAAAATGTAAAGGAAGGTGGCCCAGCTCTACCAGATCTAAAATTATACTATAAAGCGGCAGTCATCAAAACTGCCAAGTACAGGTTTAAAAAATAGAGTAATGGGGGCAGCTAGGTGTCACAGTGGAGTGAGGAGGACCTGAGTTCAAATCTGACCTCAGACACTTAATAATTGCTTAACTCTGTGAACTTGGACAAGTCACTTAACCCCATAGCCTTAAATAAAAATTTTTTAAATAGAGTAAATGGACCAGTGAATTAGGATAGGTTCAAAAGAAACAGTAGTTAACTGACTACAATAATCTATTGTTTGATAAATTCAAAGACATTAGCTTCTAGGATAAGAACCCACTATTTAACAAAAATTGTTGGGAAAATTGGAAAATAGTATGGCAAAAATTAGGCATAGACCCACATCTCACAACCTATACCAAAATAAAGTTAAAATGGGTACGAAATTTAGACATAAAGTGTGACACCATAAATAATTAATAGACCAAGAAATACGCTATCAGATCTATGGAAAGGGAACAAATTTATGACCAAGCAAGAAATAGGGTACATTATAAATTGCAAAATGAATGATTTTTACTATATTAAATTTAAAAGTTCTTGTACTAATAAAATCAATGCTGCCAAAATTAGAAGAAAGTAGAAAGTGAGAAACCATCCTCACAACTAGAAGTTTGAAAAAAGTCTTATTTCTAAAATGTATAGAGAACTGCATCAAATTTATAAAGTTACAAGTCATTCCCCAATTGATAGTCAAAGGATAGTCAAAATCCCTAAAAGAAGGAATAAAACCATGAAAACATTACAAAATCTGGGGGGGAGGGAGTAAGATTGGGGGGGGAGAATTGTAAAAAGGAATAAAAAGGGAAGAGAAACAAACCTGGAAGAGAGGTTTAGAGATGGGGGAGGATATCCACACTTAATGGATAAGAAATAGTTTATAATCTAGATAAGAAGACTGAAAAGGAGCAGTCAGACATGTTGTTTTTTGTCCATCATTCTAAGAGGGCTAATAACATCTTGTAAATTGGTTTTGAGTGAAGCAAAGTTGGGCAAAGTTATGACCCATTTCTCCTCCAGAGCACTGCAGTCCAGTGGTAACAAGACAAAAGTCAAGTTAGTAAGGATGGCCCAAGATGTAGGTGACCTTGACCTTCCTAAATTAAGGTCTTTCCCCAGGTCTTTGGGGTCACACCTTCTTGATGACTATGGGGATAGGTGAGAATTGAGATAAAAGATAGACCAGTGTACAAAAATATCTGTCTGGGGGAGGACCCTCTGAATTTCTGACTAGAACAGATGGGAACAATTTCTAGAACAATTTCCCAATTGTTATTTATACTAATTCTGAGCCATCAAAACTAAACCATGAGTCACATAGGCTTAGGCTGGGGCTATTATTGGCTATTCAATAAAATTCATAATTATTTGGGTTTAAAAGTATTTCAAGTGGTTTAAAACACAATGGGCTTTTTAAAAGTCTGTTTTAGCAGAGCTATATTTCAAACAAATCAAAATGAAAATTGTACAAGGTCTTTTTATTTTTTCAATTACATCTGATGGTAGTTTTCTACATTTATACTTTTACAAGCCTTTGATTCCCCAATTTTCTACCTCTCTCCCTTCTTTCCCCCTTCCCCAAGGGGGCAACCAATATTATAAAGGTCATACATGTACAAGTGTGTTTCATATATTTCCCTATTAGTTGTGTTGTAAAAAGAAGAATTAGAACTAAGGGGAGAAAAACCATGAAAAAGAAAGAAATAACAATTTTTTAAGTAAACATAGTATACTTTGCTGTGCATTCAAACTCCATAGTTTTTTACTTTGAATGTGAATGGCATTTTCCATAGCAAGTTTCTAAGGATTGCCCTTGATCACTGAACCTCTCAGAGGAGCTGTGAACATCATAATTGATTGTCTCACAATGTTGCTATTAATGTGTACAATGTTCTACTCACTTTACTCAGCATCAGTTCTTGCAAGTTTTTCCAGGCTTTTCTAAAGTCCAGCTGACTGTATAGAACAATAGTACTCCATCACATTCATATACTAAAACCATTTCCCCAATTGATGGACATCCCCTCGATTTCCAATTATTTTCCATTACAAAAAGAGCTGCTGGAAAGAAAGAAAGAAAGAAAGAAAGAAAGAAAGAAAGAAAGAAAGAAAGAAAGAAAGAAAGAAAGAAAGAAAGAAAGAAGAAAGGAAGGAAGGAAGGAAGGAAGGAAGGAAGGAAGGAAGGAAGGAAGGGAAGGAAGGAAGGAAGGAAGGAAGGAAGGAAGGAAGGAAGGAAGGAAGGAAGGAAGGAAGGAAGGAAGGAAGAAAGAAAGAAAGAAAGAAAGAAAGAAAGAAAGAAAGAAAGAAAGAAAGAAAGAAAGAAAGAAAGGAAGAGATAGTAGTGGTAGAAGTAGTAGTAGTAGTAGTAATAATAATAATAAATGATAATGATAATAGCAGTTTTTCTCAACTTCTATTTAA
This sequence comes from Macrotis lagotis, assembly GCF_037893015.1. Taxonomy (NCBI): domain Eukaryota; kingdom Metazoa; phylum Chordata; class Mammalia; order Peramelemorphia; family Peramelidae; genus Macrotis; species Macrotis lagotis. The sequence goes on from NC_133661.1 coordinate 92,301,002, forward strand.
ATTGACAGGTTGGTCCCCAGAGAGCAACTACTACTACTACTCACATATAAAACCATCTCCTAAGAATCTGGTTTACTCCTTTCCCACAAATACACTTGTCAGCATTGAAAGGAATAAGTTAGACCATCACAGTAGTGAGGCACAGGTGTACGAAATATGTACGACAAAGTTTAACTGGCATCACCTGCTCTAGAAGACTCTCTGTATAGGAACCTCATGTAGAGGTCCTTTGTTGTTGGTCCTTCCTTCTTGAAGAGGAGCAGTGATAACACCAGGGTAATTGATTTGTTTGAATTGAGCTTAAGCATAGTGGAGCTACACACAAGGTTGTCATCCTTGTATCAAAGAAAGAAAAGACTATTTAGGAAGAGTTGGCAATTGGTCATGTCAGAAGCTACCACATCAGTCAGGTAGAATGAATAATGAGTCAAGGACATTATATTTGGCAACTAAGAGATCATTGATAACCTTGGAAAGATTAATTTCAATAGAGTACTGAGTCCAGGAGCCAGACTGTAAGGGATCATAAAGCAAATGGAAGTCAAGTGATAGAGTAATAGAAATGAGGTAATAAAGACAATGAACATAAACAACTGCACTCTTTCCTGAGTGTTGAAGTCAGTTGGAGTAAGACACAGGAGATTGAGGTTCTATCAGCTGTGTGCACCTGAAGAAATCAATCTCTCAGTTTACTCATCTTTAAATTGAGAGTTGGATTAGATCATCTCCAATAGCCTTTCCTAGCTCCAATATTCATTGAAGTTATGATAAAACTGTAATAATGTTGGTTTCAGAGAAAAGATAACTCATTTTATAAAATTTTCTTATTATGAGCTGCATATCATCAGTTGCCCAGGGGTATGATTTGACCTGTAGTACAGCAGAATATATGGCCTAAGGAAATGTTTTATAAAGGAGTTTTATTGCATTTCCATGAATTTTTTCCATATTTCTTTTTAACCAGTTTTTTCTTTGCTTTGCTTCAGAGAGAACTCACTTTATTTAACATCTATGTATAAGATTTATGTCTATTGGCTCTTTCCAGAAGAAAAGTCATTTCTTTTCAAAATGTAGACAGATTTTTGGCCATCTATGTACTCCAAGACCTCGAGGATTCAGGTAGCCACTCAGTAATGGAGGAAAGGAAGTTTCAGAACATTAAAACTTGCTGTCCTCAGTGGGGCTGGAAGATATCTCCATTTTCTCATAAAGTACTGTTTGGCACCTGAACTGCACAGGTTCATTTTTTTAAGAATTTAAGAAATAACTTCTGGTTGTGAATTAATACAACCATTCTGGAAAGTAACATGAAATTATACCCAAGAGCAATAAAACTGATCCTTTGATCCAATAATGCCAATATTAAACCCATATCCAGAAGAAATCGTTAAAAATGGGAAAAATCCCACATGTTCAAAAATATTTATAGTTGCTCTTTTTGGAAATGGAGGGGATGCTCTTCAATTGGGAAATGGCTGAATAAGTTATTGCACATGAATGTTATCGAGTATTACACAAACTGATGCTGAGTGAAGGGAGCAAAGAACATTGTTCACATTAACAGCAACATTGTGAGTTGATCAACTATTACTATTCAACTTCTTTCAACAGTTCAGAGAGTTCAGACAACCCTGAGAGACATGTTATGGACAATGCTATCCACATCTAGACTAAAAACAAAAAACACTACAAATCTAAATGAACACTGTTCACTTCTAAAAAATAATTCTCTTATTTTTTCCTTCCTATACTATGGTTTTCTTTCTTTTCTCTTAGTCCTAATTCCTCATACACAAAATGACTAATATGTAAATATGATAAACACAAATGTATATGAACAACATTCACTAGACATTGAGTGGAGGGGGATGAGAAGGGAGGGTGGAAGATAATTGTGTAACCTATAAATATGCAAGTGGATAAATGTTGAAAAACTTTTATAACAGGTAATTGGAAAAATAAAATAAAATATCAATAAAAAATATATTCCTGAGAGTATAGGTTCTAGTATACTAGATATAAAATTCTTCTTTTTCACTTTTCTTTGGTACAGAGATTCTGGACTTCTTAAAATATGAAACTCCAAAATCAGGGACATCAGTATCTTACTGTATCAGTCATCTCCAATCTTGAACACAGTCAGACCACAATGTCTTATACCATTTATATGACCCACTGCAACATTATGCTTAGGTGATAAGTTTTTGATGATACTTGGAAATAATAGTTCTTGAAGTTTTTAGTGAGGCTGTTGTTTTAAAGGTTTCTGGGCAGGAGAGTTCTGTGGCAACTGATCTGGTTGTAGAAGTTGATGGTTAATTTTTGGCAGGAGATGTGACTGGGTCTGATCATCTGGAGTAGGTTTAAATTCTAATTCAACAAAGGATTGTTGTGGCTCTATTGGCTGAAGTTGTTTGTTCACAGAATACTTTAGTTGCCAATACTATGGAGGAGGGTCTAATATTTGATCAATTTGAAAATATGGATATTTTAAAACCTGGCTTGCTGTGGGCAAGAGGGTCCCAATTTGGGGGGAGGGCTCCCAATTCATCATATCACTCATAAGTTATAAAGCTTCACGACTTGCATTGGGAATTAGTTTTCACATTTATGGGAAGATATCATAGAACAAGAAAATTCATAAAGGATGCCCTTCTGACCAGTCATTCTTTCTAGAAGTACCTAACACTTAACAAATTTTGAAAATTTCCTCTACCTCACTTGTCCCTGGGGAAAATAGTCTAATATGGTTCATCCATTATGTTCCCAACAGCCTACATATCAATGGGAGAACTATACACTGAAGCTCTTAACAAAACTTCAGGGGCATGATATCACCTGGTGGATACATGATCAAAACAAATTTTCTGGCTTTAAATCTCTATGGAAAAATTTGTACTTATGGCTAAAAGCTAGTCCTTGCAAAATTTGATACATAATGTTTTTGATGGCTGACTCAGGGAACAACTTGGTTCTGTCTTTCATTACCTGATAGAAGTTTTCCAGTATTCAAACACAAAATAAAGATGATCGTTTTCTCTGATAACTTCATTCAAATTAATCAGATTGACGTGATTTTCTTCAAAGACTTAACTTCTCTCAAGTTCATGTATTACTCCCAAGGATAGAATTTCCTAAATAGGGGCAGCTAGGTAGCACAATGGATAAAGCTTGGCCCAAGAGTCAGGAGGACCCAAGTTCAAATCCAAACTCAGACACTTATTTAGCTGTGTGACCTTGGGCAGATCATTTAATCCCATTGACTTGTCAAAAAATAAAAATAAAAACAAGTTCTTCTAAGATTAGAATTTCTTTTTCAACCTTTTGATAGTCCCTAGCTTTCCAGATTCATTACTTTTTCCTATGAGTATGCTTCTGTAAGTGCCACCATCTAGTTGTCTCATGTTTATATATCAGTTCATTTTGAAAAATGGATGTAGTCAAAGTTATACAATTAAATTGTTTACTTATAGAAAAGAAATATGTATGCTTCCTTAATTTTTTTCTTTTCCTTCAAAATATTATTAGATTTGTGACTGATGGGCCATCATTTAATATACCATCTTCTCTGAGATTATAAATTCATAACATCCAAGAAAAAGGAATCTAACAAATAAATAATGTGTCCATTCTTTTTCACAGCTGTGACAGTGAGCCATGGTTAGGTGAGGGGACTAGGAATTCCCAGGCTGGACAGGACCAGCTGGTCTAGACTGGGAAGGGCAGAAGGGCAGCAGAGTCCTAGGAATCCTCTCAGGATTATCTGTCTTTTAACAAGTTTTAGTGTGGGTGAGTTCATCAGTTCCACAAGTAATGAAAAGAAGCAAAAAATTCCTTCAAGGTCAATTCATTCATAAAAAAATTCAGAATATTTTTTTCCTGATCAATATTTAGCATTTGTGGATTATTTGAGGAGCTACTTAGAATGACTATATTGTATGAACCAGATAAGGATAAGAGATATCATCAGTCTTATATAACTGACCTCAGAGTTTTCTTGAACTCTTCCTCTTCACATACAACACCCCCAGCACATCTAATTTATTTTCAAGTTCTATGTTGCTGTCTCTATGAGTGTCTCCCACATTTCCTCTCCTTTTCATTTACACAGTCAACACCTTTTGTCACCCCCTCATTACCATGTACCTGAACTATTCTAATGCCTATTAACTATTCATCCTGCCATTCCAATCCATTCTCCACCCCATTGTTCATCATAGCCATTTTTTTTTAGGATTTTGCAAGGCAATGGGGTTAAGTGGCTTGCCCAAGGCCACAGGGCTAGGTAATTATTAAGTGTCTGAGACCAGATTTGAACCCAGGTACACCTGACAACAGGGCCAGTGCTTTATCCACTGCACCACCTAGCCACCCAACTGCACCACCTAACCACCCAAATCATATCCATTTAATGTACAAAATGGATCCAATCTGCTCAAAAATATTCTTTAGATCCCATAACCCATAGAATCAATCATGAACTCTCAAACCTACTATTGGAAAGCTCTCTATAATCTTGCTTTACCTTCCTTGTAGACATCATGTATTCTGTACCTGGATGAAGAGAATTAATTTCAGTTCTGTTATACCAACCCATCTTTCAGGACCATCATAAGCCAATAACAGAGTGAAGAAGAGGGCAGAAGGTATACCCAACTATGCTTTGGGCTTATTAAATACCCCTTTTCTGTAGCTTGGATGACTGCCTTCCATGACCTCATTCCAGAAATTCTAAGTTGAGACAAAGGAAAAGAGTTAAAGGAAAAAAAGGGAGTAAGAAACAGGAGGATTTAGGAAGGAAAATCTGAGTCTTTTGAGTTTACAGACTTTAAGCATAAGATTTTTGATAATAAAAGATTTCATAAATGGATTGAAATATGAATTGAGAAATGTGATTTTGTTGTTATTCAATCATTTCAGTCCTGTCCCATTTAGTATTTTCTTGGCAAAGATAATGGAGTGGTTTGCCATTTCTTTCTCATTTTACAGATGAGGAAACAGGCAAACAGGGTTAAAGGATTTGTCCAGAGTCATACAACTAGTGTCTGATGCCACATTTGAATGCAGGTCTTCCTGACTCCAGGTCAAGATGCCCTATTCACTTCACCATCTAGCTGCCCCAGATTATATGACGGGCATGGATAATAAACTTGGAACAGGGAAGGCCTCAGAACAGGGTGAATTATAAAGAACACTACTCTGGGAAGACCTGGGTTCTAGCTCCCACTTTGACTTCTGCTAGCTATGCCAGTATCTCTGGTTTCAGTTGACTGGCAAATAATGATGATGAGTACATCTCTCCTACCTAAATGCAATGGAGTTCAACTAGAAGATAGTACAACTACATTTATACTGGGCTTTAAAGTTTATAAAATACTTTACCTACATTAGCTCTTTAGGTCCTCACAACAACCCTGTGAAGCTAGTACCCCAAGTATTATCTTCATATTACAGATAAGGAAACTGAGGACCGAAATTTGAAGGAACTTGTTCATTATGTGGCAAGTGTCAAGAGGTGAGACCTTTATCACTCCAGGTCCAGATCTCTATCACACCACAGTATGCTATTCTTGAGAGTCTTTCCCTAGTTCATAGCAAAGGTTTACAAAGGTTTTCAAATATATTGATTTTCTTGTCTACTGTAATTGCTTTAGGCATATACATATATACATATATTTATATGTATGTATATATGTGACTATAAATATAGATACAAACACATATATTTATAGTGAAGATATATATATATATTAGATATATGTGTATGCATATACACACCATGCATATGTATACATAAAATAAGACTTTCCTTTGTTGCTCACTCCATTCAATTGTGTTCAACTCTTCATTTAGGTCATGAGCTTCTCCAGCTCATTTTACAGATGATGAAACTGAGGCAGACAAGGTAAGGTAACTTGTCCAGGGTCACACAACTAGTAAATATCTGAGGCCAGATTTGAAGCTCAGTCTTCTTTACTCTATACTCAGCACTTTATCCACAGTGTCACTTAGCTGTCATCATCACCCTCCAATATGAAACTGAAATACTTAACCCAGAGCTTTTCAAGTATTTATACATCACTTTAAGATTCACAAAATGTTCTCCTGTCTTGTCTGAACATCGCCCTTCAATGAAATATTCAAGGCTCACCCAAACAAGTGGTCCAATATGATATCGAAGAAAGAGGTCAGGGAGCTCCAGATTAATTAAATAAGTAGTTTAATAACCAAAGTGGGATACTCACATTGGAGCAGTCTAGGGCAGCAGTTAGACAACAACCCCAGAATTCCCCCACAAAGACCTTCAAGGCAATCATAGAAGACAAAGAAAGAAGGGGTTATATAGTAAGTTAATGTGGATTGACTGATATTTTGGGGTTTACTCTGCTCAGCACTGGACTCAGACCCAAACACCTAGGTGTCTTATCAGTGGTGTTTAGGTTGGAGTCCTAGGCATGCAAGACTAAGGACTGAACTCATACCAGCTATGTCCTGGTCAGTGTGCTTTATTTTGGCTTATATTAATCTTGATTTATATTATTTGTAGCTTTCATTGATAGGGACTCATCATTATTATTGCTGTTATTGCTAGTATTACTATTATCATTATGGCTTTCAAAAGTTCAATAGAAACTTTTGCTAGAAAACCCACATTATTCATGACTTTTACTGCTTAAGGGGTCCATATTATGGCTTTCATGCCTCCCAATAACCCAGTGAAGCAGATCCTTCAAGTACTTTTAGTTCTAGATGTGTGCACTAAGACTCTAGGCTATTTAATGATATGCCCATGATCTCACAGCTAAAAAAAAATATCTCAGGCAAAATTCAAACCCCAGATCTCTGGATTCCAGATCTGGAATTCTCTGCACCATTCCATGCTCTCTTCCAAGGAGAATATCTGCATCATAGTGCAATGGAAAGAGTTTTGGATTTGCAGTAATCAGCTTAGTCAAATTTTGGATGTACTATTCAACACCTCTATGAACCTAGACATATCACACTATGAAAGGGAGGATTGGGACTAAATCTCAAAAGTCCCTTCCAGTTCTAAAGTCTTGGTATTTATTCCTTCCTTTCTTCAGTTCATTATATTCAAGGGCAAATAACACAACTGCTTTTTAAATATTCATATTTAGAAAAAGATGAAGACAGAATTCTGAACATTTCTTTTTATTTAAAAAGATCACTGATGAATTATAGCATCTGCTATTCAGTTCTAAGACATTTCTCTTGATATGTTTTCCAGAGGAAAATGGAACCAACATTATTAAACCATAGAATCTGAAATCTGGAAGGTACCCTAAGAGAGCATCTAGGTCATTGTGGTTTCCCGAAATAAAGCCTTTATCTGCTGACAAACAGGTCCTAGTGGTAAAAAAAAAAAATTCATTTCTGACCCATTTCAACTTTCTACTTGTCTGTGGAAGTTGACTCTCTCAAACAAGCAGGTGGTCACAAAGCATAATAATGTCTCTTGCAAACAGAATATTACAGGTAAAATGGTTTTGTTCAAGGTCAAATTGCAAATTAGTGATTGTAAAATTTGATCCTCCAATTTATCCCCAATCACTCATTCAAAAATTACTAAGCAATTTCTCTATGAAAGTCCTCTTGCTATAATGTTATACAACATAGGACTTTGGTTTTCAAGAATCTTAAAATAAAATGGGGGGGGGGGATACATTTACACACACTTACAGAAATTTATAATGCAAAGAGAAGGTGAGTACAAGGAAGAGGTCCAAGAAAAGAGCTTTGAAATATTTGAAGAAAAAACATGCACTTATATCTCACTCCCTTCCATGTACTTTTGTGTTATACACTACAATTCATCCCTCAACTGAAAGTATTTTCTTTTTTTTAATTTATTTTTTTAATTTAAGGCAATGGGGTTGTGTCTTGCCTAAGGTCACACAGATAAGCAAATATTTTGTGTCTGAGGTCAAATTTGAACTCAGGTCCTCCTGACTCCAAGGTTGGTACTCTATCTACTGTGCCACCTAGCTGACCCCTGAAAGTATTTTCAAAGGAAATCACTCATGCTCTAGAATTCTCTCCTTCCTCATTTCTACTTCCTTTAAGTCTCAGCTAAAGTCCTACTTTCTTCAAGAAGACTTTCTCAATTTTCCTTAATTTTAATGCCTTCCTTCTGAGACTGTTCCCAATTTTTATTTATACATATATAAAACAAACAGATTATATATGTGCATAATACATATTTCTGTATTATATGCAAGTATATGATGATGATGATATTTGTCCTTTGTTCTTGACAAAGACCGTGACATCTGGGAGGTGATGCCATGATGAACACATGATACATATGTATATTGTTAGTGTCATATATATTATGCTGTGTAATGTGGTATATATTAATATCCATAATGCATGCATATGTAACATATATGTATATATTACATGGGTGTATACACTATATTGTATCTGATATTTATATATAATACATTGTATATTATATGTATATTAGTATATGTATATATTATGTTTGTATAATATATTTGTATAGTATATCTCCATGTTATGCATATGTATGTTATATGCATCTGTATTGTATATGTGTATCATTTGTGTGTTATATACATATATTATACATATTATATGTGGTATTATATGTGACATCTATATTATATGTGTATATGGTATACATTTATATAAATTAAATACATGTGTATGTGGTATGTCTTGTTTGAACATGGTTGTTTACAAGTCTCCTGTTGGACTGTGAGGTCCTTGAGAGAAAGGATTGTTTTTTTAACAGACCCTAGCACAGTGACTGACCTCTAGAAGGTTCTTGGTTGACCACTATCACATAAGGATCAAAGATGGTACCACAGATGATGAGAACTTGATTTGGGCCTCGAAGAAAAGAAAAACTTTCACAGACATAGTTGTTGGATAATCTATTCCAGATATGAAACAAAGACACAGACAATAAGAAGAACAGGAAGAGAACAGGGAATGGTCTGGTTTGGCTAAAACATGATTTAACTAAAATTACCCACATGGAGAGGTGAGGTGGAGCCAGATCATCAAGAAACTTGGAAGCCAGTATCAGGAGCTGATTGTTAATTAAATTGGGAATGGAGAACCTCCCAAAGATGTCTGAGAGGAGGAAAGAATGATCACAGCAATGGATTAACAAGATTATCCAAGAAATAATATGAGGAGCAACTAGGTGGCACAGTGGATAGAGTACCAGCCCTGGAGTCAGGAGTACCTGAGTTCAAATCCAGCTTCAGACACTTAATAATTACCTAGTCCTCAGACACTTAATAATTACCTAGTTGTGTGGCCTTGGGCAAGCCACTTAACCTCATTGCCTTGCAAAAAAAAAAACCCTAAAAAAATAATATGAGAGATGGACTGGAAACAGAAAGAATGGATAGGACACTATTAGAGTAGCATAGAAAGGAAGAGATAGGGATCTTGATGTTATGAAATTCGGGTTCTTTCAGCACAGCGGGGCTTTAATAAATGAGGGGGGGAGGGAAGGGGTCTCTCCTGTGTAAAAAAATTATTACTAATAATAATAACAACATTTCTTTACTTCATTAAACTATTCCCTGACAACTAAAATTTTAAATGATGTGTATTCACAAGCTGGTCCTTTTAAAATGTTCTGTTTTTAGTGTAAAGTGACTTCATAAGAGTTTTGCTTCAAACGTGCTACCCTCCACAGCTTTAAGAATAGGGGTTGATGTGAACTCATCCAACCTTGCTGGAACTATTACCTTTTTCTTACTTAAGTATATGATTTCTCTCTCATCACATTCAACTTAGGTCAATGTATAGCATGGAAACAATGTAAAGACTAACAGACTGCCTTCTGTGGGGGAGGGGGAGGGGAGGGAAGCGAGATTAGGGGAAACATTGTAAAATTCAAACTAAATAATTTTTTTAAAAAGGATAGGGGTTGGGGGAGGCTAGGTGGCGTAGTGGATAAAGCACCGGCCTTGGAGTCAGGAGTACCTGGGTTCAAATCTGGTCTCAAACACTTAATAATTACCTAGCTGTGTGGCCTTGGGCAAGCCATTTAACCCCATTTGCCTTGCCAAAAAAAAAAACCTAAAAAAAAAAGAATAGGGGTTGAATTGTGTTTCTCTTGCTTTATGGATACATGATGTAATTAAAATGTGCCTTAGCCATGGTGAAATCTTATTGTTACAAAATCATTCAGGAGACTAATGGGACATTCTTCCTCAACCTTCAACCCCCAACCTTCAGGTTTTCCTGATCATCAAAAGAATAATACGATATGGAATGAAGTTCAGAAAGTCAAAAACAATTCTCCCAGAAATAAGATGTCCCAGGACTACATGAGCTCTGTGGGGATTTGAGAAAACCACTATTAGCTTACCTTTGGACAGACCTGCTAAGGGTTATCTGACTATAAAATTTGGTGGAATTAGAAGTTCACACCAGTTTTAAATACACAAAAAATTCAACCCAAGGATCACCTCTAAAAGATATCTGTTCTCCAGGATGAGTCTATCCACAAAGGGTAAGGTGAGTCTTATTAGCAGACAGCTACGTCATAGTGTGATTTTTGAAGAGGCTGAGGTAGGTCCCCTGACCCAAAATACCAACCCCCTTAGCTATCACTCTCCTAGTTTCTTTCCTTTTGGTCTGGAAGGTATTTCAATCTTCAAAAATCCCTTATCGACATGATCTGAAGATTCTCACTTTAAGTGAACCTCCCTTTAGGTATTTAGTTTACAGGAAAGTCAGAATAAGATGCTCTAGAAATGAAAAACAGGATAAATATCTGGAAAGGACAGAGAACTTTATGACAGAAGTTAAGGGTCATGACCTTGCAAAGTAATACCTCTTAGAAAATAGACCAGAGCTTGTACTTTTCTGGAATGGGAGGAGATGGAAAAACAGGAGATAAGAAAGAAGCATCTATGGTCTCACACCTGAAAACTGCCCCGTAGACTGGCTCTGTGTTGAAGGTGACCCAATGCACCTGGTCTCTCAGAAAAGAATCAGGAGTAAGGCCAAATCTCCCAGAATTGCTTCAAGTCAGAATTAATCTCTCTGCACATTTTACACATCCCAGTTTGATGTTCCTTCCAAACCAGCCCAATAATCATTGGAGCCAAAAACACTGGAGGACAGTTTTGTTTATTGCTAAAAATTAAAATACTTTGTCACTTCACTCTGTTTCCTAAGTGTTTACAAAATGAGAACTAATCTCAACCCTAGAGATAGCCTCCCCAAATAACTATTTAAGACCAAGGTGGAAAGTATCCATCTGACCTTCTGGGGACAGCTTAGGTAGCATAGAAGACAAAGAGCTGAACCTGGGGTCAATCAGGTCACTAGCTATATGAATGTGAGTAAACCACTTAGTTTCCACAACTCTAAAATGAAGATATTCAAAATACCTACTCCCCAGGGTGGTTTTGAAGAACTAGCAAAGTAAACATGTAAACGTTAAGAATTATATAAATGGGGGTGGCTAGGTGGCGTAGTGTATAAAGCACCGGCCCTGGAGTCAGGAGTACCTGGGTTCAAATCCGGTCTCAGACACTTAATAATTACCTAACTGTGTGGCCTTGGGCAAGCCACTTAACCCTGTTTGCCTTGCAAAAACATAAAAAAAAAAGAATTATATAAATGTTGGCTATTTTTAACTTATTTTTTCTAAGGAATATTCTATTGTAATAGAAAAGTAGAAAAGTAGTCAAGTAGTCTACATGAATGACTCCTGAACTCTCTTATTGGAGTTTAATATTTTGTTAGTTATTTGTGCATGCTTTATTTCTTCTATAGCACTAATACAAGATGTTGCTCATTTTAGGCATTCACTTAATGTCTGTTGAGGAAATAATAAAAGTTATTTTTTATCCAATACTATGACTTCATTAGTAAAGGAAACTTTCTCTCCTAAGGTAAATCTAGCACTCTTCTATAATTTGTGGTCTTAGCAAGTTATCTGGGACATTGAAGGGATAACCAAATCCTACTACAATATTTCTTTTCAAAGAAATGCTTTGTTCACATTTTATCCCAAATGCATTAAATATTTCAAATTCCAGAATGAATTGTTGACACATAACTGATTCATTTGGTAGAGATTAGTTCATTCAAAGACTCTTTTTCAATACCTTCCATATTTAAGTTTCCAGTTTGAGATACAAAATTATAAGAGATAGAGTTCTTGATCTGAGTTCTGAGATCTGAGATCTGAGTTCAAATTCTAGATCTGCCTTTATCTCAGTACATATCAGGAGTTTGGAGAGTTAGAAGATTCTTTCACAAAACAGATATGTAATGAAAAATAAATGACCTTTATTATAATGTTCTTTCATTCACATAAGGAAAGATACACAGTATAAAATAAAGAAGAAAAATTCCAGGGTAAAGTGATCATAGTTTCAGAATGATGGATAATTCAGTTAATTAAGAAACATTTTAGTGCCTGATATATAAAACAGGATCCAAATTCATCTTAACTGATGAAGGCAAGGGGAGGCAATTAAAAGTAACTAGATCTAAATTTCTAGAACCTAGGTGAAAAGATCCTCAGGTCATGGAAAAAAGGGGGGGGGTTGAAAAATGTCCTTCAAAGAGACTACTCTCAGGCTTGGTACACCCAAGTTACAATAAGCATTCTGACTCTTCCAGTCAATATCTGGAACATCTCAGTCCTCATCTCTTCCATATCAGGGTTTTTCCAAGGATTTTATTAGGAAAGTGGGGTGAGGTTCTCTCCATCTATTCCAATCATAAAAAAATGAGGCACAAATGTCCAAAAAATGGCAAAAACAAACTATTAGAGAAGGGGCCAGATGTAGAGCAGAGTCTAAAACAAGTAGAATTGTGTGCCTCAGGCCAAAAAATAAAGATGTTTTTGGACTACCACAAATCCTTATTCTGTATTGGACAAATCACTTCATTTTCTTTAGTCTCAGTTATCTCATATAGAATATGGAAGTGTTGAGCTATAGGATATATGATGTGTCTTCCAAATCTAACATTCAAGGTCTGAATCTAGAAACTGATGATCTAAACCCTAGTATAGATGGTTCAACAGATGGTACTTATAAAAATGTCTGCTCGTTACTACCCAGGTGACTTTAGACAAGTCCCTTCTCTGTTCTGAAGCTCAGTTGTCTTCTCTATGAGATGAGTGGGATAGAAAGAGCACTAGATTGGAGGATTTAACCTTGACTCTGCTACTTATCATCTGTGTGACCTTGAGCAAAACTGCTTCCCCCTCTGAGCCTCAGACTACTCTCCTATAAAATGATGGCATTAGATCACACAGCCTTTACAATCTAGTTCTAAATCTACTATCCTATGATTTAAGGTCCTTTGCTGCTCCAAAGTCTAGGGAACAAGTCAATAATGTGGTAAGAACTATGTGAAGTGTGTATACACAGACACAGAAGTATACACACATATATATACATGCATATAGCTGTTATGAGGTTTAGAGAAGGAAGAGATTATTTCTGATTGAGATGATGAGGGGAAAATCCATCATAAAAACAGTCTCATTTGCTTGAACCCTGAAGGTAAACTTGACTCTGGAGCCTGGACTACAAGGCACTTGTTTTGGGTTTGTTTGACTTAGGTTGATCTTGTGATTGAGGCTCAGAATTGTAACAAAATGAGACATTTACAGATTATATAGTATTTCACAAAAATTTACAAGAATTCTTAAAAAAGAATTTTATTTAAAACAACATGGAAAATCCATTTGGTGAAGATTTGGCATTGATTTATTTGAGTGCAGCTCCTTTTACCTCCCAATTTACCATGATGCTACACTTAGAAAAAAAGGTGAACATTTACTCATATCATAGTGTAGAAAGCACCTTCAACTCTGACACTGGACTTTTATACCTTATATCAGAAGTGTCTATAGGCTACAATACTTCCAAATGGAACCCAAACCAGATTAAAGTGAAATTAGAAAATATTTTACAAGATAAATAAAAATCTAGTAGAACATAGATCATGTGAATTTGTGGTTTTCTAAATCAATAGGCAGACCACAGCAGTCTTTATGTATGGTCCAATGATTCCATTTCTATTGAATTTGACATCATACCTTGATTACCAGGAAAACAAAATCAATATTTGAGTCTTAGTCCCCTGTACCAATTAAGTTTTAAGAATCCTTAAGGAAAAGTTGAGATCTAATCATACCACCATAGGTTCCATCCAGATTAATAGTAGAGGTCGCTCCTACTATATTCCCCAATCCTTTAATAATGAATAGAAAAAAATAGAAGAATATTCCAGGCAGAGGGAACATTTGGAGTAGAGGTACAAAGCTGGAAAATCATAATGCATGTAATTGGAGGGGAAAGTGAGTAGCCATGATTAACCTCATTGCAGAGCTCATTAGGAACTGATATCATAATAATAGATATTAATATATAATAATCATAGTCAAATGAGATAAATTAAATACTACTTCTTATCACAAAACCTAGAACAATTCTCAGAAATGAATTTAATGATTTTGAAATCTCACTCAAACAAAATGACCCAAAGTTCAAATCCTTAACCTGAATAAAACTTTCTTTCCTGCTTGTCTACATGAACAAAATTAGCTTAGGATGAAAAATAAAATTTTCCAAGAAGAAAGACTTTTTCAGCATGCTCTAATCAATAGTAAGTCCTTACCACAAACAATGGAAATAAAGGGTTAAAAACTAATGATCTAAGATGACTTTCTGCTTCTGAGGTACATGGGTCATTAGCAACACAGTGAAGGACTGACAATTAGCTGGCACAGTTGGCCCAGGAAAGGTGCCCCTGTGTTAAACATGATCCTTTTCTCTCCTAACAGGAAAGGAAAAAAAAGCTAGAGATGATAGCTCTCTAAATTAAAAAAAAAGCAAAAGAGTCACATTAGGCCATTTGGGGGCTGTGATTATAATTAGTAGAAATTTAAAATGAAAAATTGGCTTAACAGTACAGAGGTTCACAAAGAAGCTGTTTGAGCCACCCACCCAGAGCTGGCCAGAAGCAAAATTTGAAATGCATGAAATCTGTGTTTGTGTTACCTGATTTCCATCTTCTCACATTCCCAATCCAAAAGCATTTACTTCCTAAGTTCTCTCTTCTGACAGTCTAAAAATCCTTGAGTCTGACATCCAAATAGAGCTAATCCTCCCCATGTTCCAAAGTTATTTTTCCAAATTCCCTTTCTTTCAGTACACAACTCTCATCAGAGTTCTGGCAGAAAAGCAATCTAAATAAGTTAATTCAAAAAAAGTGAAATAAATACTAACATGGCATCCTTCCTAGGGTTATCTGTATCAGGGATGTCAAACACACTCAGCCCAATCAGATTAAAATGTAACTGGGAAAGAAATCATAAAAATATGGAAACAGTCTCATATATTCAAAAATATGTGTAGCAGTTCTCTTTGTAGTAGAAAAGAATTTGAAGTGGAAATTGAGGGGATACCCAAGTTATAGCATATTAATGCTAAAGAGCTATTGTTCTATAAGAAATCATGAGCGGTCAGACTTTAGAAAAGCAAAGAAAGACTTGCATGATGCTGAGGGAAGTGAGCAATACCAAGAGAAAAATTGTACACATTAGGAACGGCATTATGAGATGATAAATTATGATGACTGCAGCTCCTCTCAGCAGTTCAGAGATCAAGGACAACCCTGAGAGGCTTGCTTTGGACAATGTCATTCATATCCATATGGAGATTAAATGCAGAGCAAAGCATACTATGTTCACTTTTTAAAACTTTTTTTATGTTTTTCCTTTGTCTCTCATGGCTTTTTCTTTCCCCTTAGTTCTAATTCCTCTTTCACAACATGACTAATATGTAAATATATTAAACAGAAATATACATGTACAACTTTTACCAAACTGCTGCCATGTGAGGGGGATGGAAGGAAAGGTGGTTAAAAATTGTGGAATTCATAAATTTGCAAATGAATGAATGTTGAAAAACTACCATTACAAGTAATTGAAAAAATAAAATAAAATTTAAATTAAAAAATGAAAATAAAATAAAAGAGGAAATATTTAAAATAAGTAAAAATAGGGTGCGGCTAGGTGGTACAGTGGATAAAGCACCAGCCCTGGAGTCAGGAGTACCTGGGTTCAAATCTGGTCTCAAACCCTTAATAATTACCTAGCTGTATGGCCTTGAGCAAGCCACTTTAACCCCATTTGCCTTGCAAAAACCTAAAAGAAAAAAAAGTAAAACTATGATCAAACATAGATAATGCTAATATGTGCTTTTTTAAGTCAATATGTGGTGTACAAGGATTCTTATGTCCCCCTTTTCTATTTGAATTTGATATCACTTAACTGTTATATCAGATTCCTGCAGCATTTAAAAATTAAGTTTAGAGGGAAAAAATGGGATAAGGTGGAATAGCTTAGACGAGAAAGTGGTAAATTTCATCCAAGTAACATATTCTTACAAAATGAGAATAGACCAAATAGAAATCTGTAACTTCACAGAAAAAAATAAGAAATATTAGAACAAAACCAAAAGATTAAAAAAATAGAAGAAAATATAAAATATCAAAAACAATTGACATGAAAAACAAGTCAAGGAGAGATCATTTAAGAATCATTGAACTCTTGCTGCCATGGGGAGGAGGCGGGGAAGGGAGAGTGGTAGAAAAATGTGGAACTCAAAAGTTTGCCAAATGATGAATGTAAAAAAAAAAACTACCTTTGCATGTAACTGGAAAAAATAAATTAAATTAAATTAAAAATCAAAAAGTGCTGCTATAAATTTAAAAAAGTCATTTAATTCCATAAAGATCATAATTTTAAAAAGTCTGGACACTCTCAAGAATTAAAATATAAAAACTTCCCTAGATCTATTAAAGTTGAATGAAGATAAAGAGGAAAATTCTAAGAAATGATATAACCAAAATCTAGAATTCCCACTTCAAAGAACTACAGCAATTAGTCAGAAAGGAGTTCAATTATCAGGAAACTACAATCAAGATCATATATATGTATGTATGTATATATATATATATATATATATATATATATATATATATACATATAAAACCATAAATAATAGATTTTAAAAGTATAATATTCTAAGAGGTAAAAGAGATAAACATAATCAAAAATAACTTAACCTATAAAGCTTGATTTAAATTCAGAGCGAGAAAAAATTTAACTTTAATGGAAAAGAAAAATTTCAGACATTTCTGATAAATTGACCAAAACTGAAGAGGAACTTTGAACCACAAATAAGAGTCCATCCTAATGGAGGAAGTGTCCCAACTGAGGGGGCTGGGTGGTACAGTGGACAGAAAACTGGCCCTGAACTGAAGAAGACAGGAGGTCAGATCTGACTACTATGTTGTATATTTTTTTTTAGGTTTTTGCAAGGCAATGGGGTTAAGTGGCTTGCCCAAAGTCATACAGCTAGGTAATTATTAAGTGTCTGAGGCCGGATTTGAACTCAGGTACTCCTGACACCAGGGCCAGTGCTTTATCCACTGTGCCACCTAGCCACCCCCTAAGTTGTATAACAGTCACAATCTCTTTCTGCCTCATCTGTAAAAAAAAAAATAGCACAGGCTTCACAAGGTTGAAGAGCAAATGAAATGATATTTGTAAAGCTTTTAACAGTCCCTGTGTGACACATTGTAGACTTTTAATAAATATTATTCCCTCCCTCCATCCTTTCAGAATTGTAATGTGCTCAGGAACAATGATCAAAGTAATCTAATGCTACACAAACAATTATTTAAGAATAATCAACTTTCCTGGATAGAATTAAACAGAAGACTCAGTTCCAAAAGTTATACCCTATAAACCTTAAGACTACATTCATAGGGCAGCAAGGTGGGGCATAGTGCATAGAGTACCAGCCCTGAAGTCAAGAGGACTAAGTTCAAATCCAACCTCAGACCCTTAATAATTACCTAGCTGTGTGGCCTTGGGCAAGTCATCTAACCCCATTGCCTAGCAAAAAAAAAAAAAAGACTATATTTACTTTTCATTCAAAGTGTGCTAAAGAGAACAGAAGCCCCAAGTTCACTTGCAGTGTCATAAGTCCAGAAGTCTTCTGTAAGGAGGATCAGAACTAAAGAAAGCAAGAACAAAAACAAATAATCTAGTTGAGTTTCTTGAGATTGCTTTGAGGAGACCATCATTCGGTCTAAACATTGAACACTAACTCATATTCCCTTTTTAAATCTGTGCAAGTTTTATAAGAGCTATACTGCAAAGTGAAAAGTGAACAGTGAATACCTTCCTTGTATAATAGTATTTCTTTGTTTCTGTATATGTATAGAAAAACAAAGCCATTTTAATGACAAAATTTAGATCTACAAATCAGATATTTGCCTTACAAAAGGTCTTACCAAGGTTCTTTTTAAACAGAAAGCTCCCATAATTCAGTTGAAATGAAATTCAATCAACAACAAAAACACACAATTATTCAAGAATATTTTCACATTGAATAGAAGCACCAGTAAACACAGGAGGGGAAGGGAGACCAAGATCATCAAGAAATATAATTTCCTCAAGGGTTGAGACTATTAGAATTTATTCTAATTTTCTGTGCATTTTGTCTAATATCAGTCAACAAGCATTAACTAACTATATACATTATTATATGTCTATTACATAGTGCATTCTTCTGTCCTAGGTGCTTGGGATGCAAAAACAAAAATTAATCAATCCTTGCTCTCAAGAAACTTCCATTCTTTTGGGGCAAACAATATTTACAGATATAAGTATATATAAAATAAAAAGAAGTTACCAGGGGATCGGGCAGAGGACACAACTAGCTAGAAAACCAAAGGCCTACTCCTTGGTTGCACCTGCAGTCTCACTAAGATCTGTATTCCCTCCACTGATGCCAGTCACCACCCCACACACACACACTACCTTAGGTCACTACCTACACACACACACACACACACACACACACACACACACACACTCCTCATGCTGTGAAGTTCTAATGCATAAATCTACTACCAACAATCTATACAATGTGCTGAAGGCTTTACCTCTCAAACCATTCATCAGTTGTGTGTGATTTTTGTTTAACCCTTATTATACATTCGGCCTAAGTCTTTCATAATTCTTCCTGTGTAGAATTTTGATAATCAGGAGCTATGCTCCTGTCTGTCTGTCTATAGACAGATGGATGAAAATAACTTTAAGATTCTTTGCTTATTAATTCTAATTCCTTTGTTATCGACTTCCTTGGATGTCTCACCAAGCACAAAGGTGATCCTAGATTGTTAAAGCCTGTATATCAGCAAAACCGTAGGTCTGGCAGGTGGTGCCAAATTGGCAAAATTTCTAGAAATGCTAGTTTATCAATTAAAAATGAATCATTTTTCTATTCTCAAATGAGGGGCCTAGTTCATGATGGTTAGTGCACAAGAGCACTGACTACTAAGATATATAGTCATCAGGCAGCTGGGTGGTACAGAGCATGGGATCCCTGGACCTAAAGTCAGGAAGACCTGAGTTCAAATGTGGTCTCAGACATCGAATAGTTGTGTGACCCTGGGCAAGTCACAACATCTGTCTAGTGATGTATGAGTAAATGTTTAACAATTAACTTGCCAGCAACATGGGGGTGATAACCAACTTTAATGGACTTGCTCATTACATCAATGCAATAATCAGAGACAATTTTAGGACATCTGTCACAGAGAATTGAGACCAAAGCCTATTACCTTCTATTTGGTTTTTTTTAAGTGTTCTTATGTACTGCAACAATTTTGCTATCTCTAATATTTTTTAAAAATTGACTTGCCAAAAGCTCATCATGTTTAAGTTTAATCTCAATATTAATATTTCTCCATAACTTCCTTAAGTCTAGACAATCAATAAAACAATAAACTAGACCCTGATTGATAGGGCTTGCTAATTTTTGAGATTTAAATGCTCATCCTGTAAATTTAAAAATCAGTTTTCATGAGCCAGTAGAAACTGCCTTTAGTACAACCCTACTCTGACTTCATCATTGACAAAATGGAGATAATAATAGCCTTTATCTCCTAGGATCGTTGTGAATATAAAATGAGTTAATGTTTGTAAAATGCTTTGCAACCTTAAAGTGATCTATAGATGCTAGTTAGTAAAGAGTAGCACAGCAACTTCCAGCCAAGATGGTGGAGAGAAGACAAGCACGGTGTTAAGTGCTCCTGATCCCCTTCAAAAATAACATGAAAGAAACCTCATAACAGAAATTCAATTGACAAAACCCAGAAAGAGAAGCTAGGAGAAGAATATCTACCAACAAGGTCTGTCTCAGGGGACCGTGGGGGAACCGGAGCAGAGACCAGAGGGCCAGTGCAGGGATGGCAGCTAGGGGAGGCCAGAGGAACAGCATTAGCCACAGGGGCTTTGGTGTATGGCAGACCCAAGAGACACCTTTAGCCGCAGAGTCTTTGGTCCAGGGGAGAGGAGCTATGGGAAGGTGAGTTCCAGCACAGAGAGTTTCAGAGCACTTCTGGAGAAAGACCAGCTGGACTGGGACCTGAGTGTCATACTTTCAGAGGAACCCTTTCCCTACAACAAATGGTAAACAATCCCCCAAGTCCCTCAGGCTCAGATTCACTCAACTCACAGAGTTCACTCAACTGAAAGGGCCCTTCCCCCAGGGCCCTGCCCATTGTTCTGACCATAGCACAGAGCCTCAAACACTGGAGAGAAAGCAACCATTGCCCCCCTATTGGCCAGCTCTTGGAATTACTAAGCCAAGTGAACAAATCTCTAGGATCTTCAAAAGCAAACATCTGAAAGCCAGCTCCCCCAACATGAGATCATAAGAAGACAAAGAAAGGCCAGTGAAAGGGGAGCCACATGGAGAAACATTTAGAAGATATAGATTCTAACTTAGAGCTAGCACTTCTGAGAAGAATATGAATTGGTCTCCAGCCCAAAAACACTTCCTTGAAGAAATCAAGAAGGAGTTTAAAAATCAATTGGGAAAACTGGGAAAAGAAGCTTAAGAGAAAATTAGCACACTGCAACAAGAAAACAAATCCTTGGAAAATACAATTGGACAAATACAAAAAGAGAATAATTCTCTCAAATCCTCAATTGGGCAAATGCAAAAAGAAAAATGATTGGAGCAGCTAGGTGGCGGAGTGAATAGAACACCAGCCTTGGAGTCAGGAGTACTTGGGTTCAAATCCGACCTCAGACACTTAATAATTACCTAGCCATGTGGCCTTGGGCAAGCCACTTAACCCCATTGCCTTGAAAAATCTAAAAAAAGGAAAAAAGAAAAAAAAGAAAATGATTCTCTCAAAACTACACTTGGGCAAGTGGAAAACTTCAAAAATAGAATTGACCAACTGGGAAAGGATTTGCAAAAGGTAAATGAAGAAAATTCTTATCTAAAAAAAATAGAATGGAATCTGTGGAAACTAATGACTTCATAGAACAACAAGATTCTGTTAAAAAAAAATCAAAAGATCAAAAAAATAGCAAGAAATGTTAAATACCTCATCAGCAAAACCACTGACCTTGAGAATAGATCAAGAAGGGACAACCTGAGAATTATAAGTCTTCCTGAAAACATTGAAGAGAAAAAGAAAGCCTGGACTTAATATTACAGGATTTAGTGATGGAAAAATTTCCCTGATATCATGGAGGGCAAAATATTTATTGAAAGAATACATCAGTCCCCTCCAGAAAGAGATCCTAAAATGAAAACACCAAGGAATGTTGTGAACAAATTACAGAACTATCAGATAAGAGATAAAATCCTGCAAGCAACCAGAAAGAAACAATTTAAATACCAAGGAGTCATAGTAAGGATTACACAGGACCAGGCTGCATCAACATTAAGGGATCAAAGGGTCTGGAATGAGATATTCTGAAGAACAAGGGAGCTTGGAATGCAGCCAAGAATCCATTATCTTGCAAAGCTGAGCCTTCTCTTTCAGGGGAAAAGATGGAAATTTAATGAAGTGGGAGACTGCCAACATTTCATGAGGAAAAGGCCAGAATTAAATCAAAAATTTGGACATCAAATAGGAGACTCAAGATACACATGAAAAGGCTAAAAAAAGGGGGAGGGTAAAGAAAAAACTGCTATCTAATAAGATGAAACTGGCTATATCCCCCACTTAGGAGAAAGATTGAAATTAACCATTGAGAATTGTAACTCTATTAGAGAGAATATACTTAGCCAGAAATAATGGTCACTCATGCCTTATCCATGAAACTGGCTAAATCCCTACGTGTCAGAAAGACTCTAATAACTCTTGAGATTGTAACTCTATTAGGGAGAATATATTTTAACCAGACATGATGGACACACATAACTTTTCTGTGACTCAGATAGAATGATTTAAAAACAATAGCTCCTTTAAAGGGGGGGTAGTAAGGAGCAGAGGATGGAGGAGATTGAATGGGGTAAATCTCATTACATTAAGAGGTAGAAAAGACCTATTGTAATAGAGGGGAAGAAGGGAGGAGGTGAGAACCATCTGAATCTTCATCTCATCAGACTTGGCTTAAAGTTAACTTACACTCAGTTAAGTTAAGAAATTTATCTTACCTTTCAATTTTTAAAAGGGGAAAAGGGAAGGGGGACAGGGAGGGGAAGAAAAGGGGGAATTAACAGAAGGAATGGAAGGAAGAAAGGGAAAGGAGAAAGAAAGGGGAAGGGGTTGATATAGGAGAGCAAACACACTGAAGGTGGTGGAATTCAGAAACAAAAGACTGGGAAATATGGATAAAGAGGGAAAAGGGGAAAAATACAAACAGAGGGAAGATAGCATGGAGGGCAATAAAGAGTTAGTAATTATAACTTTGAATGTGAATGGGATGAACTCTCCCTTAAAACTAAGCCAATAGCAGAGTGGATTAAAAACCAGAATCCTACAATATGCTGCTTACAAGAAACTCATTTGAATCAGAGAGATACATATAGAGTAAAGGTAAAAGATTGGAACAAATTTTATTTTTCTTCAGCTGAAGTGAAAAAAGGAAGGGTAGCAATCCTTATCTCAGACAAAGCAGCTGTAAAAAATAGTGTTAAAAGAAATCAGGAAGGAAACTATAACCTCCTAAAAGGCACTATAGATAATAAAGTAATTTTAATACTAAATATATGTGTACCCAATGGTATAGCATCCAAATTCTTAGAGGAGAAGTTGAAAGAGCTACAGGAAGACACAGACAACAAAACTCTACTAGTGGGAGACCTCAACCTCCCACTCACAGATTTAGATAAATCTAACCATAAAATAAACAAGAAGGAAGTAAAGGAGGTAAATAGATTGTTAGAAAACCTAGTTATGATAGACTTATGGAGGAAAATTAATGGGGATAGAAAGGAATATACTTTATTTTCTGCAGTACAAGGCACTTACACAAAAATTGACCGTGTACTATGACATAAAAACCTAATGATCAATTGTAGAAAGGCAGAAATAGTGAACACATCTTTCTCAGATCATAATGCAATAAAAATCATATGTAGTATTGGACCAAGGAGATATAGACCCAAAACTAATTGGAAACCAAATAACCTAATTTTAAAAAATGAGTGGATCAAAGAACAAGTTATAGAAAGAATTAATTATTTCATCCTAGATAATGACAATAATTAAACAACATACAAAGGTGGCTATCAGGGATGAATTATATCTTTAAATGCTTACATGAATAAATTAGAGAAAGAGGAAATCAATGAACTAAATATGCAACTAAAAAATTATAGAAAGAGCAAATTAAAAATGTCCAATTAAACACCAAGTTGAAATTCTAAAAATTAAAGGAGAAATTAATAAATTCAAAAGCAAGAAAACTATTGAACTAATAAATAAAACCAAGAGCTCATTTGATGGGGAAAAAAACAACAAAATCAATAAACCTCTGGTCAATTGATTAAAAAAAAAAAGAAGAAAACCAAATTGCTAGTGTCATACATGGAAAAAAAAACCAATCAGGAGGAAATTAAAGTAATAATTTGGGATTATTTTTCCCAACTATATGCCAATAAATTTGACAATCTAAGTGAAATGGATGAATATTTACAAAAATATAAGTTGCCCAGATTAAATGAAGAGAAAATTAAAAACCTAAATAAACCTGGCTCAGAAAAAAAGAAAATCAACAAGCCATTTTTGAACTCCCTAAGAAAAAATCTCCAGGTCCAAATGGCTTCATATTTAAGAAACAATTGGTTCCAATTCTATTATAAATTCTTTGGGAAAATAGGTGAAGATGGAACTCTGCCTAACTCTTTCTATGAAGCCAATATGGTGCTGATACCTAGAGCAGGAAGAGTTAAAACAGAGAAAGAAAATTATAGACCTATCTCCCTGATGAATATAGATGCAAAAATGTTAAATAAAATCTTAGCAAAATGAATACAACAAGTTATCACTAGGATAACATATTATGACCAAGTAGGATTTATCCCAGAAATACAGTATTGGTTGAATATTAAGGAAAACTGTTAGTATAATTAGTTATATCAATAACAAACCTATCAGAAATCATATGATTATATTAATAGATGCTGAAAAAACTTTTGACAATATACGCACCCATTCCTACTTAAAAAGACTAGAGAGTGTAGGAATAAATGCTTTGTTCCTTAGAATAATAAGCAGTATCTATCTGAAACCATCAACAAGCATTATATGCAATGGGGATAGGCTAGAAGCATTCCCAATAAGATCAGGGGTGAAACAAGGTTGTCCATTATCACCACTACTATTCAATATAGTATTAGAAATGTTAGCTTCAGCAATAAGAGAAGAAAAAGACATTGAAGGAATTAGAATTGGGAAGGAAGAGACAAAACTCTCACTCTTTGCAGATGACATGATGGTATACCTAGAGAATCCCAAAAAATCATCTAAAAAACTACTAGGAATAATTAGCAACTTTAGCAAAGTCACAGGATATAAAAGAAACCATAATAAATCCTCAACATTTCTATATATGACTAGCAAAATACAGCAGAAAGAGCTAGAAAGAGAAATCCCATTCAAAGTAACCTCAGACAAAATAAAATACCTCGGAGTCTACGTGCCAAGGCAGGCTCAGAAACTTTTTGAAAACAATTACAAAACACTTCTCACACAAATGAAATCAGATTTAAATAACTGGGCAAACATCAACTGCTCATGGATAGGTAGAGCTAATATAATAAAAATGACAATTCTACCAAAACTAAACTACCTGTTTAGTTCCCTACCAATCAAAATTCCAAAAAATTACTTTAATGAGTTCGAAAAAGTTGTAAGTAAATTCATATGGAGAAATAAAAAGTTAAGAATTTCCAGGTATTTAATAAAAAAAAGTGCAAAAGAAGGAGGCTCAGACTTACCAGATCTAAAATTATATTATAAAGCATCAGTCATCAAAACTGTCTGGTATTGACTAAGAAATAGAGTGGTGGACCAGTGGAATAGACTAGGTGCAATAGCAGGAAATGATTATAGTTATCTGCTGTTTCATAAACCCAAAGAGTCCAGCTATTAGGATAAAAATTCTCTTTGATTAAAAAAAACTGTTGGGAAAATTGGAAGCTAGTAGAGCAGAAACTTGGATTAGACCAACACCTCACACCCTATATCAAGATAAGATCAAAATGGATACAGGATTTAGACATTAAAAACTATATTAGAAGCAAACTAAGAGATCACGGAATAATTTACCTGTCAGGTATATAAAAAGGGAATCAGTTTATGACCAAGGAAGAGATGGAGAGCATCATTAAAAACAAACTAGATAATTTTGATTACATTAAATTAAAAGGCTTTTGCACAGACAAAACCACTGTAACCAAAATCAAAAGAAATGTAGTAAATTGGGAATCAATTTTTACAACTAGTATTTCTGACAAAGAACTCATTTCTAAAATATACAGAGAACTGAGTCAAATTTTCAAAAAAACAAGCCATCCCCCAATTGACAAATGGTCAAAGGATATTCAAAGGCAATTTACATTTGAGGAAATCAAATCGATGCATAGTCATATGAAAAATTACTCTAAATCATTACTTATTAGAGAAATGCAAACTAAAGCATCTCTGAGGTACCACCTCACACCTCTCAGAATGGCCAATATGATCAGAAAGGACAATGATTAAGGTTGGAAGGGATGTGGGAAATCTGGGACACTAATACATTGTTGGTGGAGCTGTGAACTTATCCAACCTTTCTGCAGAGCAATTTGGAATTACGCCCAAAGGGCAACAAAAATGTGCATACCCTTTGATCCAGTAATACCACTACTAGATCTATACCCTGAAGAGATTGTGAAAAGGTGTAAACACATCACTTGTACAAAAATATTCATAGCAGCCCTATTTGTGGTGGCAAAGAATTGGAAATTAAATGAAAGTACTTCAATTGGGGAATGGCTTAACAAACTGTGATATACATGTCATGGAATGCTATTGTTCTATTAGAAACCAGGAGGGATGAGAATTCAGGGAAGCCTGGAGGGATTTTCATGAACTGATTCTGAGTGAGATGAGCAGAACCAGAACAACATTGTACACCCTAACAGCAACAAGGGAGTGATGATCAACCTTGATGGACTTGCTCATTTCATCAGTGCAACAATCAGTGACAATTTTGGACTATCTGCAATGGAGAATACCATCTGTATCCAGAGAAAGAATTGTGGAGTTTGAACAAAGACCAAAGACTATTGACTTCAATTTAGGAAAAAAAAGTTATCTTATTATATAATTTTGCTAACTCTTATACTTTATTTTTCTTCCTTAAAGATATGATTTCTCTCTCATCACATTCAACTTAGATCTAAGATATATTACATTGATTGCAAAATGAAAATAATGACAAGGCCTCATAAAAAAAACCCATAAACTTAGCCCTTTATATGTTGCCGTTGTTAAGTCATTTCAGTTATATCCAACTCTTCATGACCCCCATTAGTTTTCTTAGAAAAGGAACTGAAGTGGTTTACTATTTCCTTCCCCAGCTCATTTGTCAGATGAGGAAACTGACACAAAAAGGGTTAAGTGACTTGCCTGGGGTTATGCAGGCCAAATTTGAACTCACAAAGATGAGTCTTCCTAACTCCAGGTCCATTACTCTATCCACTTCATCACCTGACTGCACAACAACAGATATATATATATATATCCTGAGCCACCACCAGTCATCTTGATTTGGAAAAGAGAGTGAGACTGATATGTATAACAACAGATTTAAGATACCCTGAAAATAGAGATGGAAGTCAATAGAACTTGGGCTCAAATTCTGGCTGTACTACTTACTAGGAAAAGCTGGTCAAGTTATTTTATCTCCTACAGTCTTGATTTTACCATCTCTGTAAAATGGGAGGGATCTGGACCTCTAAGAACCCTTTTTTCCACCTCTAAACCATATGCAATAGACTTTATTTGTTTCTGCCTACATGCAAATAATTCTATAACTAGATATCATGAATAGAAGTTGCAGGCAGTCAGACTTTGGTTTGATGTAAGGAAAAATTTCCAAATGACTAGAGCTTTAAAAAAGTAATAGACTAGGAAAGAAGGAGAAGGTTTCAGTTCACAAAAGGTCTTCAAGGAAAAACCACTTCTTTGGGACATTATAAAGAAAATTATCATAAAGGTACAAAATACACTAGGTCTATGTTCCCTTCCAACTCTGAAATATTGTGATTCTGTGACCAAAATGTTATGGTGGACTTCTGAATCCTTTCCAATAGAAGATAATGCAAAATGATGAGTTTAAAAAACAACCTACAAATATTTTCAAATCCCAGTCCATTGTCATGGACAAAAATATTGAGAGATATGCTAGTAGAAAAATTTAGACCACAACAAAATTTTGTGACTCTTCATCACACTTGAATGTACCATTTTTATGGTAAGTCTGATGGCTACTATATCTAAAAGCAGTAAATTCCATCAAAATGCCTTAACAATTTAGTCTAATTCTACATCAACCATGATACATACTAGGAAAAGAATCTTTTTACTCCTTCAATGACAGAGGATTAAGTATCTGTTCTTGCCTAAGAACTATTGAAAGTCTTCCATTTGAGGAAATAACCCATCAAATAGATCATTTAATATGACACAATCTTTCTGAGTGTAATGAAGTCACAAACCTAAGTTTTAATTTTTTTCTTTTATTTCAGAATCCTTAGGCACTCAGATTTTTCTTATTTGTCTTTGAAGCAGAAGAGTCATTTAATTCCTTGGAAGAAAAAAAAAGCAATGAGCCATAAAATGAATTCATCATCAGCCAATACCAACATTCCATGAAATTATGATACATTTACCATTGACCTTGCAGTCAATTTTAGAATGTGATGAGGAAGTTTCTGAAAAGTATTTTTTCCCTCTCAGGAGCAAGGGATGGGTAAAAAAGAAGAGAGAGAGAGAGAGAGAGAGAGAGAGAGAGAGAGAGAGAGAGAGAGAGAGAGATCTGATATTTTTCCACTTAGTTTTAATCTTTTTCTTTTATATGGAAAGAGAAAGTCTAATAATGGACAAAGGGCTCCACAAACTATTAGATTGATAAACTGTATGATTATTATAGTCTGCTCCACAGGTGAATAGCAATGCAATGTTTTAAAATAAATCTAAGAAAGGGGTGGCTAGTTGGTGCAGTGGATAAAGCACCAGCCCTGGAGTCAGGAGTACCTGGGTTCAAATCCGGTCTCAAACACTTAATAGCTGTGTGGCCTTAGGCAAGCCACTTAACCCCATTTGCCTTGCAAAAACCTAAAAATAAATAAAAATAAAAATAAATAAATAAATCTAAGAAGTCTATATGGTGTGAGGACTTAGGAGGAGAGTGACAGATTTAGGGTTCTTGTTCCAGCTCTACCTACATGGCCTTGGTCAAATCCCTTCACATTTCTATGCCTTAGTTTCCTTCTCTGAAAAATGAACAAGTGTGGTGGCTAGGTAGCGCAATGGATAAAGCACCAGCCCTGGAGTCAGGAGTACCTGGGTTCAAATCCGGTCTCAGACACTTAATATTGACCTAGCTGTGTGGCCTTGGGCAAGCCACTTAACCCCATTTGCCTTGGAAAAAACCTAAAAAAAATATAAAGTTGAAAAATGAACAAGTTGAACTAAATTATACCTAAGGTCCCTTCCAGATGAAACACTAAGATTCCATGAATTCATGTTTAGAAAGCAAAAGGATATCTAACAAATTTCCATACAATGATTTCCAAATAGCCTCTTTTTTTATTTTTTTTTTTTATTTTTTAGGTTTTTGCAAGGCAAATGGGTTTAAGTGGCTTGACCAAAGCCACACAGTTAGGTAACTATTAAGTGTCTGAGGCCAGATTTGAATTCAGGTATGCCTGACTCCAGGGCCGGTGCTCTATCCACTGCGCCACCTAGTGGCCCCCAATAGCCTCTTTTTGAAAGGCTCCTTATAACCAGTCCTTCAGTTGAAATATTTATTATTATTATTATTATTATTATTATTGTTATTGTTGTTGTTGTTGTTGTTGTCCGTTGAAATATTATTATTACTGACAATCAATTAACAAGAATTTTAACATTTCTTTTTCTTTTTACACACACACACACACACACACACACACACACACATGCACACATACAGACATTCCTTAAGCTCAGTTCTGAGATCCATCAGTTCTCTACCTGGAGGTGGGTAACATGTTTTATCATGAGAATTTTGGAATTGAGACAAGTCCTTGTGCTGATCAGAGTTCCTAAATCATCTGAGTTGTCTTTACAATATCAATATTATTGCAAAAATTGTTCTTCTGGTTCTACTCACTTTATTTTACATCATTCCATATAAGTCTTCCCAGTTATTTCTGAAACAATTCCCATCATCATTTCTTGCAACAAAATATTATTCCATAATCTGCATATAATCAGTTGCTAAATTTTGTCTTTTTTACCTCTACAACATCTCTCACATATATCCTTTTTTCTATACTCATGCAGCCTACAACCATAATTCACACCCTCAGCACCTCTTTTATGGGTTATTGAAATTTCCTCCTAATTGGCCTCCTTGTTTAAAGTCTCCTATCTTTCCAATTTATCCTCTAGACAGTTGCCAAAGTTACTCTCCTAAATCCCTGTCTGACCAAGTTATTCCAGCTAGGTGGTACAGAAAAAAAAAGAGCCCTGATTTCTCTCCCATTTAGGAAGACTTAAGTTCAAATGTGGTCTCAGACACTTAATTGCTATTATAATACTGGGCAAATTATTTAATCTCTTTCTGCCTCAGTTTTCTCATGAAGGAAAAAATAAGAGTAATAATTGCCTACCTCTAAGGGTATCTATGAGGATAAAACTAAATAATGCTTGTGAAGTACTTTGTATTACCTTTAAAAAAACTATAAAATAATTACTATTATTATTATTATCAACAAATTCCAAGGGCTCTCCATTGAATCTAGTATTGAATATTACTTCATCTTGATTTCATTCTAGTATGTGGTGAATACATAATGTATAAGTAAATATACATATATTTAATATATATATATATATACAAAAAAAATCTTAGTAATGGAATAGAAGATCAAAAAAGTTTGAAGCACTGAGCTATACTAGGTTTCCTCAGGTCAATCAATCAATAAGAGTTATTAAAATGCTTGCTACACATTGATGCTATACTGTGCTAACCATAAAATAATAAATGGAATTGACTAGAATTTTGAGTGGAATCACATCATCATTGCTGAATAACAGGCTATATTTCAGAATAAAATTAGTAACTGGAGACTGGAAGTCATGTCATTTTAAGATGAATTAATTGCAATGGGGATGTTTAGCTTAAAGAAGAGAAGACTTAGGTGGGATGGGATCAATGTTTTCAAGTATTTGAAATTGTATTTGAACAAGAAGCAAATGGTAGGCATTTGAAAGGGACAATTTTATACTTAATGGAAGGAAATCTTTCCCAGCAATTTGAGTTATCCAAAAGTGGAAGTAGTACATTTTCCCTCACTGGAGGTCTTCAAGTTGTTGAGGTCATTCTTGTTCTGGTATAGGTTGTACTGGATGCTTCTGAAAGTCCCTTCCAATTCCTAGATGCTGTGAATCTGTAAATTAACACTGAAACTCTATGAAAATTTTATCAACATATGTTTAACTATATTCTTTCAATAAGGACCCAAAATTCTGATACCTACTGCAAAGTAAACAGTAAATTATTTGGATTCATAGATCCTTTTAAATCTGAAGGGTTATAGATCTTATTACCCTTTGCTTAGCAGTGGAATCTATTATCAATAGAAAGACTTCACAAATGTTGCTTCTTTGAAATACAAACTTTACACAAAGTCTACCTCTTGAGGGAGACTGACTTCAGTTAATGTTCTCCATAGATTTTTTGCTGTCCTATTATACAATATAGCTACCAGCAAAGAAAACATTCCAGAAAAAATGTTCTACAACTTTTAAAATTCCAGGAATTTTAGAGTTTGATGTAAGACTTCAGCAAAAACTAAAGATTTTCCATAGAGGTACTAGCTGTGCTTGCAGATTGATACTATTAGATTATTTATTTCCCCCCTTAACTCTTCAGATTCCCCCTTTTACTGTCTCTCTACCCCCCCACTCACTTTCTAGACATACTGCCTTAGCTATAGCTAAATTCTGGATGCTGTCATTAAATCAGGTGGTCTCTTAAGACCTCTTCCAGCTCAATAAATCAACATTTTTTTAAGTGCCAAGGAGGAGAGGGAAGAGAGGAGGGAGGGAAGGGGGAGAGACAGGAGAAGAGGAGAGGAAGGGAAGAGATTGGGAGAGGAGGGGAGAGGAAGGGAGGGAAGAGGTAGGGTGAGGAGAAGAGAGGGAAAAAAGAGGAGGGGAAGGGAGAAAAGAAGAGAAGAGAGAAAGGAAAGGGAGGGGAAGGGGAGAGAAGGGAAGAAGACAGGAGGGGAGAATAGAAAAGAGAAGGGGTGGGAAGAAAAGGGGAAGACAAGACAAGTTAGAATCGGACTAGACAAAAGATAGGGAACTGTGTTACCCAACTGATTAGCACCAGGGCAGCTCCTAATCCTCACATAGATTGTTGTTTATCATTCATTCTGGAAGAGGACCATGACATCCAGGATGTGATGCCATGACATGCAAGCAATTAGATCTAAGTGAGGGAGGGATGTGCAAAGTTTCCAGTCTCACTTTCTCTTCCAGAGCCATGTTTTTTATAAATCACTTGGGAATATAGATTCTCCTAGAATCTATAATATAGGCTCCATCTTTCCCACTATGTTCTCTACTTGTTTATGAGCTATGAAGCTTAATTGCATACCAGCAAGAACACTGACATAGATATTTCCATCCTCTTTTTCTCAAATTCCATAATCAAACCAAGCATGAATGGCATGGTAGGGAAAGCCCCTCCCAAATCTGTTTCTATACCTATGTCTGACTTGTACTATCTCCTTTTGCCCAACCTATCTTATAAAGACCTATCAAGAAGAGATATTCTCTACCTCACTCAACCTGTGATCCTTCTAACCTACAATTTTTAGCTTATGCATCATTTTTGGACCACAAAACAAGACCTATCATCCAATGGGATTCTTTACTCTGTATATCTTCTTTAGAATATTCAAGTAATAAATCTGGTATCAATCCTTACAAAAATAAGACACTGGAAGGAGGGAGCATCTCAGACTAAGAAAAGTCTGGGGTTCATTATATTAAAGAGAACCAGGGCTATTTAATAAAGTGCTTTGGCTCAGAACCCTGCCTTCATTTCTCTTTTAGTCATTCTGGGTGGTTTTTTGGTCCCCACATCACAAGATCATACTCAGGGGTACCAGTGGGCCATAAATTGACTTAATATTAAAATGTAATGTTATTTATGCTTTATTACATTTTTTAGTATTTCTCATTACGTTATGCATTATTAAAATTTTTTTAGTATTTCTCATTACGTTTTAATCTGATTCCTGCAGGTCACATCTTCACCCTCCCCCAAATCCAACACCACCCTTTACTGGGTATTTGACACACTAGTCTCACTTTGTTGTGGAAATATTCTTCCTAAAGGATCATCTGACCACTTAAGTAGAATAAAGTTCCTTCAAAAGATATGCTATTTTGGAGGTGATGATCAATCTTAATGGACTTGCTCATTCCATCAATGCACAATTTTAGAGCCCCTGCAATGGAGAATACCATCTGTACCCAGAGAAAGAACTGTGGAATTTAAACAAATACCAAAGTCTATTATCTTCAATTTTTTTTAAAAAGTGTGTTATGTACATAATTTTTCTATCTCTAATATTTAATTTTCTCCTCAACAGTATGCTTTCTCTCCCAACACATTCAATTTCCATCAATGTATAGCAGGAAAACAAGGTAAAGATTATCAGATTGCCTTCTGTGGGGGGATGGGGGAGGGAAGGGAGGATGGAGGAAAAATTGTAAAATTCAAAACTTTGCAGAAAATGATAGGTAGAAACTACTATTATATATAATTGGAAAACAAATAAAATATTAATTAAAAAAAGAAAAGATGTTTTTCATTTTATTTACTGCATCCAGCTCAGGCCCTGACCAGAAATGGGTATACAATAAATATTCTATATTAAATTAAATTTGATCACTTCTAAATGCTAATAAAGACATATATAGAAAGTTAAATACAATTAGGGAGGAGAGGAGAGTGGTAGAAAAATGTGAATTCAACAGTTTTCAAAAGGATGAATGTTGAAAACTACCTTTGTCTGTAATTGGAAAAAAAAGAAATAAATTTTTAAAAAAGTATACTAAAGAGTTTAAAGAAACATTAGAAATCACTGGTATAGGGGCAGCTAGGTGGCATAGTGAATAGAACACTGGAGTCAGGAGGACCTGAGTTCAAATCTGACCTCAAACTCTTAATACTTACAAGTTGTGTGGGGGGAAGAAATTATTCATTTAATTTCTTCATTTTACATAAAAAAGTTGTCCAAATTGACACAAAGTCAATGAAAAACAACGCAAAACATTTTAAAATCAAAAGGGAAACAGGTAATGGCAGGGAGGGTTGGGGGGGGTGGAGTGTAATCTTTGCAGCAAGTTTCTCTGATAAGGTCTCATATCTATAATGAATTTTTTAAAAATGATTGTCCAATTGATGAATGGACAAAGGATATGAATAGATAGTTACGTAAAGAAGAAATTTAAATTATCACAATCATATGAAAAAATGTTCCAAAACACTAATTAGAGAAATGCAAATTAAAACAACTCTGCATTTTCAACTTTTACCCATCAGATTTGTCAAAATGAACAAAAAGGAAAATATTGGAGGAATTTCAGAAGGACAGGCACAGTCATTTATTATTGGTGGCACTGTGAATTGGTCTGGAAAGCAATTTGAAAATATGACCCCAAAGTTATTAAACTAAGCATACTTTTTTTTGATGGTGTTATTAAAATTACCATTAAAAAGGCAAGGAAAGATGAAAAGGACCCACACATTTAGAAATATTTATCCAAATGGGGTAGCATTTGGGAGTAGCAAAGCACAATAAACTAAGGAGTTGCTGATCAATTAGGCATTGGCCAAACACATTGGATATATAAATGTAACAAAACCACATTGCAGCATAAAAAGAAAACAAGAGACAGCTCTTTGTTTTGTTTAGGTTTTTGCAAGGCAATGGGGTTAAATGACTTGTGCAAGGTCACACAGCTAGGTAATTATTAAGTGTCTGAGGTCACATTTGAACTCAGGTCCTCCTGACTCCAGAGTCAATGCTCTATCCACTGCATCACCTAGTTGCCCCAAAAGAGACAGTTTCAAAGATGTCTGGAAAGATGTGTGAAATGATACAAAGAATCAGAATAAGAAAAACATTTTGTACAAAGAAAATCAACTAAAAAAAGGCTAGAGAATTCTGATGCATGCAATGACCAAGCATGACTCTAGAGACAATGATCATACTACCTATCTCTTACCAAAGAGGTGATGGATTCAAGATGAAAATCAAACTCACATTTTTGAATGTAATCAGTGTAGGAATTAGTTTTACTTGTCTATGAATATTTGTTGAAAGAACTTTTTATTTTAATTTTTTGCTCCTAAGGGGAAAGAGGAAAAATGGTAGATAAGGATAGGATAGCAAAAAAGAAAAGAGAGTCATTTAGGCATCTTTTTTAAAATATACTCACAAAAAGAGAAAACTAGAACAATAGAAAAGAATAAATGCTTGAAAAGCTGCATGTTGAATTTATTGTGTATAATTTAAAAGGAAAGCAAGTAATCTATAGCAGAGATCCACACTTTTGTGTATAATCCTTTTTCTATTCTTCTATTTATATGGAAATGTTTATCTAATTTAGTGCTCATAAAGCTCAGAATAAAAATAAATAATTTTTTAAGTTAATGTCAAGGCCAGGATGGGACTAAAATTTGTCTCTCATCTCCTAGTCTAGGGCATTTTCAGCCTCACTCTATTTTTTTTTTGATATAGAAAAACTGCCCACTGCTCATAAAGTTACAAATTTCCTCTCAAAAATTTTAAAACCACATTCACATTTATAGCTTTCAATGATCTGTACTTTGTACCTTCATCATTATCTACCTGGAAACTTATGGTGTAATTTCCTTAATATCCCTTGATTAACTTCATATGGCTACCTCAATCTCTAGATAGCCTAGTTTGTTCTAAGACCATAGATTTCTAAGTGTTGCAAAAAAAAAAAAAAAGCAGCAACATAATGAACAAAAAGTTTGAAAGATATGGTTTCTGGGTAATAAATTATTTTATTAATCATTCTAGTGGCTAATTAATAAAAAAAGGTCAGTGACACTATCAAATATCAAAGACTACATATGGAACCCACTCAACAATCTGTCCTTAGTAGAACTGGTATTCCTGAGGGTGGCAATCAACTCTAGTTAAGAAGTAATGAGAGTTGAGCAAGTTACTTGACCCCATTGCCTTGCAAAATAATAAAAACAATTAATGAGAGAATTAATAGTATGACAAAATGTGGGCTACTCTAAGAAAGGTCCTAAATCAATAACTGATTAATAATATAAAAGAAAAATAATCATTTCTCTCAATATAGAATCAAATGATCCATGGTTCCTTTGTCATGCTCAGCTATATAACATTGGGCATGCCCTTTAACTCCTCTGGGCCTCAAAATCAGGGGTCAGGTCTGTGGAAAGATTTCAGGAGGACAATTACATCTTTATTTCAACAGAATTAGTTTCCTTTGTACATTATGCATTTAAAAACATTCTGGGAAAGGGTTTGGGGGGCTTTATTTGCCCATCAAAGAGGTCTGTGACACACAAAAAGTTTAAATTTTAATTTAAATTAAATTAAACTAAACTCTCCAGTGTCCCTTCCAATTCTTGATCCTACAATGATATCCCTAACCCTGACCATTTATCTCCCAAAGGCATGCTAGTACTCACCAAAATTCTACAAAAAAGGACTGTGAATAGAATAGCAAAAGTAGCCATCATTTCTGGGAGGAAAAGGCAACTTAGTGTATATTCTACCCCACCCCCAATAAAAAAATAGGTTCTCCCTGTATTCATTAGCATCTCTCTCAATATCTTTCATAATTTAAAACAACACTGTTTTTAAGGAAGAAAACAGGATATTTTTTTGGTAATAAAGTTTCAGTGTTTTCCATTTACTAAAATATCTTTCCAACAATCAAAAAACCACCCCACAAATCCAAAATTAGAATGACTAAACTCTCCCAAGAAATGATGAAAAATGCCCTTTCCTCCCTTCTTTAAGTGGTAGAGGCTACTGTATATGCTGACAGTCTCAGGTGACATTGCAGTGTGTTTTGCTGAACTGCTTTTTTTTCCTCCTCTTTTCCTTTTTTATTTTTTGTTATGAGTTGAGGGGGAAGATTATATTGAAAAGAATGATAAATATGATATTGATATGAAAACAATGTTATCAAAAAATTTTGAATAAAAAAAATAGTCTTTCCATCATTTGCTTGGGAAGAGGAAGACTTCTGTTAAAAAAAAAATGATGATTTTGGTTAGTTTGAATCAAAGATTTTATGACATATTATTTTTTACCAATATTTTTTCCTTTCCTGCCTTGCACCACCACCTCCAGAGTCTATAATTGGCACAGAACCCAGATATCTAGCCCCTACTGCACTTTCCCTTAAACCACACCATATAGGCATTTCATTACTCAGATATTCTTCACTAGAAATGACCTCTCTTGAGATCTCAGATGAAAGACAAGTCAAACTTAAGCCCAGCTTTTAGACCAACTCTCAAGAAAATCTCCTGGGCACTTTATTATTAGATTTCATATTTACTAAGCATTTCTAGTGACCTGGAATGCCAGTCAGAATATGTGTAGAGCATACACAGCTAGAGGCAGATGACCTCCTGAAGATGGGTCATAGCCTCACATAAGGAAATATGGCACAAGTTACAATCTCAAAAGCCTGAATAGCATTTCAAAGACTAAGTTATTGGAATAACAATAATCTCACATTTGTGAGGCACTTTATAGTTGCAAAGAGTTTCTTATACTTTATCTCATTTGATCCTCTCTTGGTGATCTCATCTGCTACCATGATTTGTCAACTTAAATTGAATTGTTGAATTATCAACTCCTATTAGAATATAAGCTTTTTGGGAGTAGGAAATGTTTCATTCTTTGTATCTGTGTCTCCAGGGAATAGGAAAAGTTCCTGACATTTAGTAGACATCTAATACATACCTGTTGATTGATTGCCTAGGTCTCACAGATTCATAAATTCATCCCTAATTTTACCTCTGAACTCTAGTCCTGACCGACCTTCGAGTTTCCCAGTGGACAGATATCTCCATCTATAAGTCCTACTTTGCACTCAACAGGTCTGGAACAATTTATCATATCTCTTTCTAAAACCAAGTCCCCTAAACTCTTCCCAATGTCCACATTTCTGTTGATGGCACCACCATCCTCCCAGCACTTTAAACCTTAGACTCATCCTTCCCTCTCCCTCAGCTACCACATCCAAACAGTGGTAAGAGTTGGGTGCTTTCTCCCTCCACTGCCCTCACCCTCATCCTACTCACACAACCACCACTCTGATTCAATCTCTCACCATCTCTCAACTTTGATTCAAATTATGAATCATTTTTTACAGAAGCGTTCTCCTCCCAAAGCAAATGGCTCTTAATTTATACTCCTTATCTGTTACTCTTCTCTCCAATCTGTTCTTTGTACAGTTGACAAAATAATCTTGCACAGGTAAAGGTATCATTCTCCTATTCAAAGGTCCAGGGCAGCTAGGTGGCACAGTGGATAGAGTGTCAAGCCTGGAGTCAGGAAGACTCCTCTTTCTAAATTGAAATCTGATTTCAGACCATATAGCAAATGGCCCTAGGCAACTCATTTAAATCTATTTGCTTCAGTTCCTCATGAGATGGAGAAGGGAATGACAAACCAGTATCTTTGCCAAGAAAATTCTAAATGGGGGATCATGAAGACTTGGGTTACTGAAAAACAACTAAATAACAATAACAAAACAACTAAAAGACCCTCAGAATCTCCTGATTGGCAGTAAGATAAAACACAAAGTCCTTTGCATTCATTTAATGACCTCCATAAATCTGACTCCAAACTACATTTCCAGCATTATTTCACTTACTCAGTCTGCATCTTAACCTCCAGTCAGACTTGTCTACTAATTATTTCCCAAACTAAACATGTCATCTGCTCATTCTGTGAGTTCACCCAAGCCATTTCCCACACTCAGTCATCTCCATCTTTCTTTCAAAATCCTTATCAGGGCTCTGCTAAGATGCCATCCCCTCCATAAAATTTTACATGAATTCAACAGGTTTTCTCTATACCCCAAACTTTCCTTGAGTAGTACTCAACTTCAATTTCACTGGTTATTCCTTTACTCTTTCCTATTTATTATACCTATTTGTGTACATGGTATTGACATACACACACACACACACACACACACACACACACACACACACACACACACAGAAGAATTGGAAGCAAGAAAAGGGCAGAGACTGGATAATTATGAATAACATTAAATATTTAAAAAGACTGCACAAACAAAACTAATGCAGTCACAATTAGAAGGAAATTCAGGACAGAGGGGTGATAGAAGAATTTATAGAAGAAAGGTCTCATTTCTCAAATATAGAGGGAAATAGATAAACTTCTAAAAAATTATAGTCATTCTTCATTTGACAAAAGATCAAAGCAGATGAAATGAAATCACATGAAAATTGCTCTAAATCACTACTGATTAGAGAAATACAAATTAAAACAATTCACTACCTCATACCTATCAAATTAATTAATATGACAAAAAAAAGAAAAATGATAAATGCAAGAGGGGATGTAGAAACCAGGGACATTAATGCATTATTGATAGAGTTGTGAACTGGTCTAATCATTTCAAAGAGCCAAAGGGCAATAAAACTATACATACCCTTTGATTTAGCAAACAAAATTTGGTTGCCCTGAGAAGTTCATCAGTATTGTAAGTCAATCTTAAGATGGTGTGCTTGTCCAAGTTCTGGATAGTGGATGATGCTCTGTGATTTCCCAGTCACCAATGGAGTGGAATAAGACTATATCCTTGCTCCCATGTTTTTTAGCATGAGATTTTCAGTCATGTTATCAAATGTCTTCATTGAGGATGAAGATGGTTTCAAGGTCAGCTACTGCCCTGATGGTAAAGTTTTCAACTTGAAAAGACTACAAGCCAAGACCAAAGTGAAGGGAGTTGTTGGTGCATGATCTTCTGTTTGTAGATGATTGTGCACTTGATGCAGTCTATGAAGCTGAGATGCAACAAAATATGGATCATTGTGTTTTTTCTCTGCTGCTTGTACTAATTTTGGCCAAACAAAACCAAGAAAACACAGGTGCTCCATCATCTAGCACCACACCCTCATATGTAGAACCACTGGTTACAGCAAATGGAGTTTTGAGTACTGTGGACAAGTTTACTAACCTTGGCAATGTCCTTTCCAAGGAGGCACACATTGACAATGAGATTGACACTCACACTGCCAGAGATAGCTCAATATTTAAGGGACTCTGAAAGAAAATATGGGAGAGAAGAGGTATTAGACTGACTACCAAACTGAAGGTCTACTGAACTGTTGTGCTGACCTCATTGCTATGTGCCAGTGAAACCTGGACAGCCTACCCAGTGCCATGTCAGGAAACTGAATCACTTCCATTTAAATTGTCTTAGGAAGATTCTGAAGATCACTTGGCAGGAAAAGATACCAGACACTGAGGTCCTTTCTTGAGTTAAACTGCCCAGCATTCCAACATTACTATAAAAAGTACAACTATGATGGACTGGACATGTTGTTAGAATGTCAGACATACATTTGCCAAAATAAAACTAATTTAAGGAGAATTCATACAGGGCAAGCATTCACAAAAGGGTCAGAAGAAGCGAACCTAAGACACTCTTGAAGTCCCTCTTAAGAACTTTGGAAGTGATTGTTCCATAGGCTCCATGGGAGGACTGTCCAGTGTGGCATGCCCTCATGGGAGAGGGTGCTGCGTTCTATGAACAAGGCAGAATTGAAGCAGCTCAAAGGAAAGGAGAGATATGTAAGCTTACTATACCCACCCCAGGTGTTCACATGGACTCTTTGTGCCCAACCTGTGGTAAAGCCTTCCAAGCTTGTATTGATCTGATCAGACACACTGTAATTTGTCTCATACATAATGATGTTTTGGTCTTCTTCAATAATGAAGGACAAGAACCAACCAATCAGCTACTACTAGATCAGTTTCTCAAAGACGTAAGAGTAAAGGGGAAAGGATTTATTTGTATAAAATTTTTTTGTGGTGGCAAAAAATTACAAAGTGAGGTTATGCTCACTTGAAAAATGACTAAACAAGTTGTGGTGAATGAATGTGTTGAAATACTATTGTGCTTTAAGAAATGATGAGCAAGATGGTTTCAGAAAAACCTGGGAAGACTTATAA
Source organism: Macrotis lagotis (assembly GCF_037893015.1). Taxonomy (NCBI): domain Eukaryota; kingdom Metazoa; phylum Chordata; class Mammalia; order Peramelemorphia; family Peramelidae; genus Macrotis; species Macrotis lagotis. Next base: position 92,341,897 of record NC_133661.1, read on the forward strand.
GAACTGATGCAGGGGGCAGCTAGATGGTGTAGTGAATAGAGCACAGATCCTGGAGTCAGGAGGTCCTGAGTTCAAATCTGAACTCAGACACTTAATAATTACATAGCTGTGTGACCTTGGAAAAGTCACTTAACCCCATTGCCTTGCAAAAAAGAAAAAACCTAAAAAAAGATATTAAAAAAACTGATGCAATGTGAAGCGAGCACAACCAAGAGAACATTATATCTCTTAATAGTAATATTGTAAAGATGACCAACTGTAATATTGTAAAGATGATCCAAGACCATTCCAAAAGATCCATGATGCAAAAAGCTCTCCACCTCCAAAGATAACTGATGAACTCTGAGTTACAGTTTGAAGCATAAAATTTCTTGCATTTTGTTGTTGATTTTTTATTACAAAATAGCTAATATCAAATTGTTTTGGTATTACTTCATATGTATAACTAATATATTACTTGTTTTCTCAATAAGTGGAAGAGTAGAGGGAAGGAGAAAATATAGACCTCAGTTTTTTTATGAATGCTTAAAATAAATACATACATAATTGGAGGAATGGTGAAATAAATAAATGTTAGCAAAAATCTATATGGCTGATTAATATCAATTGACTGTCATTGGATGAGACACATTAATGGAAGGTCAAGAGCTATTGTACCAGGAAAAAACTCTGCAATGTCATGGATCCTCTAGAATTCTGGAGGGAAAAGTAATGAGAGTTGGGAGAGTAACTCCAGAGCATAAGGGGGAAAGTTCCCAACAAACTTGTTAAAAAAAGAAAAAAAGAATGGAATATATATATATATATATATATATATATATATATATATATAGAGAGAGAGAGAGAGAGAGAGAGAGAGAGAGAGAGAGATAATAGGTTCCCCCTCACTTGAGGGTTTTCACATAGATGAATGTAAAACCAGATTTTTCTGAAAATATTCTGCTCATCATTTCTTACAGAAGAATTGTAAACACTACAACTTATTGAGCTCTTCTTCAAGGAATTGGCATCACCTCAATTCCCAATTCTTTGTCACTACAAAAAGAGGTGGATGACATCTCATTGGTTATGTTGTAAGGAGTATTTTTATTCAGGTTAGGTTAAACTAGATGATCTCTCAGGTCCCTTCCAACCATAAAATTCTGTGATTAATATTCTCATTTTATAGATGAGAAAATTGAGGCCCATAGAGGCTGTGATTTATTCAAGATCACATGGCATCCAAGACTATTTCCAATCATCCTGAACTACATCTGGCCACTGGACCCAGATAGCTTTGGAGGAGAAAATGAAGTTGGTGACTTAGCACAGCCCCTGCCCCACTCAAATCCAATTCATTTGCTTGTCATGTCAACACCTCCTTGGTCCTTTTTGAGAACAAAAGACAAATAACAACATCTTGTAAGTGATTAGAACCAAGTCACAAACCTAGATCTATCCCCCATGAGCCCCCTTTCCACTATACTTTGTGGATCTGGTAGCAAAGAAAAAGCAAAAAATTAGCTACTAGACCTTGGGTAAAAAAGTGAGAGTGGAAGGCAATAATAAGACTTGTGGTGCTCATCCCTTCAGTTCCAGGATGTCCCTTTTAACTAAAGCCAATGAGGATATAAAGGGCCTTAACTAGATTTTTTTTAAAAGTCCTGGAGAGCAAAGTCTATTGCTAACTGAAGTTTTATACCTTTCCAGACATACCTCCCATCTATACAGTCTTTCCATTCCAGATATAAATCTTTCTCTGCCTAGACTCTTTTATCCTAATCCCAAAAGGGGTAATAGCCAGACTTTTTTAAAAAGGTATTTGTAAAACTTGTTCACTGGTGACCTTGCCCTGAACTTAATAAGTCCCTGGAAGCAGCTCAGGATGGACATCTGAACAATAGCCTGAGGCAATAAATTCAAAGTCAGGGGGCTCCCAAGTAAAAGAAATTTATAATAATAACCAGATTTATTATTTGAATTTATATGCCTATAAATTAATAATGCTGATTTTCCTAAGTGGCTTTGTGAAATCAGTCTCATCATTATGTAATTTGGGGGCATATGTTTTTAACTCCTTATTACAATAAAGACATTGCATACACTATCAGATAGGTCAATCTGAAGAATTTTATTATGTATTTTTCTTTATTACAAAGGAAAATTCCATGACTGGTCTTACCTTGGGAGGTTATTATCAAAGGAATGATTATTAATAATCAATGATTTGGGGATATCCAAAGTTCCCCCTTTTTTCCAAAGTTCTGACTTTTAAAAACTAATGGGAAACCTGGCAGAATCTAGACATAGACCAACATCTTACATCCTAGACTAAGATAAGGTTGAAATGGGTATAAGATTTAGGCATAAAAGGTGATATCATAAGCCAATTAGGAGAACAAGGAATAGTTTAACTGTCATATCTATGAAAAGGGGAGCAGTTTATGACCAAAGAAGAGATAGAGAACATTATAAATGGATAATTTTGCTTGCATTAAATTAAAATGGATAATTTTGTTTACACTAAATTGAAAAGTTTTTGCACAAACAACATGCAATCAAGATTAAAGGGAATGTATTAATTTTTTACAACTAGTATATATGATAAAAGATTCATTTCTAAAATATATAGAGAATTGAGTCACATTTATAAGAAAACAAGTCATTCCCCAATTGATAAATGGACAAAGGATATGGAAAGACAATTCTCAGATAAAGAAATTAAAGCTATCTATAGTCATATAAAAAATTGTTCTAAATCATTATTGATTAGGTAAATGCAAATTGAAACATGTTACTCTGAGATACTACCTCATATCTATCAGACTGGCCAATATGACTAAAAAGGAAAATTATCAGTGGTGGAGGGGATGTGGGGAAACTGGGACACTAATGCATTGTTGGTAGAGTGGTGAACTGATCCAATTCTGGAGAGCAATTTGAAATTGTGTCCAAAGGGCTATAAAACTGTGCATACCCTTTGATCTATCCCAAAGAGATCATGAAAAAGGGTAAAAATAACACTCCATAGCAACTCTTTTTGTGGTGGCAAAGAACTGGAAATTGAGGGGATAGCCATTAATTGGAGAATGGTTGAACAACTTACAGTATATGAAAATGATGGAACACTATTGTTCTATAAGAAATCATGAAAAAGGGGCAGCTAGGTGGTGCAGTAGATAGAATACCAGCCCTGGAGTCAGGAGTTTCTGAGTTCAAATCTGGCCTCAGACACTTAGTTGTGTGGCCTTGGGCAAGCCACTTAACCACATTTGCCTTGCAAAAAACCTTAAAAACAACAACAACAACAATAACAACAAGAAATCATGAAGAACGGGACTTCAGAAAATCCAGGAAACACTTAAATGAACTGATGCTAAGTGAAATGAGCAGAACTCAAAGAACATCATACATACTAACAACAACACTGGATGATGATCAACTATAATGGGCTAGTTCATTTCAATAGCATAATAATAATCAAAGATAATTCTAAAAGACATAATGGAAAATACCATCCATATCCAGAAAAGATCTGTGGAGTCTAAAGTCTAAATGCAGACCAAAATTTACTATCTTCAATTTTTAAAAGTTGTCTTATGCATTATGTCATTTTTCTCTCTTAAGTTTTTTTCTTCCATTTGGATTTGATTCTTCTTTCACAACAAGATTAATACGAGACCCATATTCAGCATAATTACATATGTAGAAACTATATTAAATTGTTTTCTGTCAGAGGGAGGGAGGAGAGATTGAAGGGAGGAAGAAAAATGTAAAACTCAAGACCTTGCCAAAAAAATAATTGGTGAAAACTACCATTTCATGTTGTTGGAAAAACAAATAAATAAAAAATTTTATTTAAAAAACAATAAATTCAAATCTAACCTCAGACACTTATTAATTTTGTGAGTCTGGAAAAAATAACTTAACCTCTGACTCAGTTTACTCAATTGTAAAATAGGACTCATTAGAACATCTACATCCTAGGGTTGTGAGGATCAAATGAGGTAATATTTGTAAAGTGTTTAGTAAAGTGTCTTTTTTTTAGATGCCTCATACAAAATAAAACAAAAATCAGGAAAATATATTCTTGTTTTATTTACAAAATCCCAAAAGCCAACCATGACCAGCAAACAGATCAAAACAGTGGAATGGTATCAAAATTCCAGCATGGCTTGGCAAAGCATCTGGATAACAATTAGCCCAAACCATAATCAAACTATTCATTTGGCGTATGAATGAATCCATTTGATGTGTACTCTGAAGCTCAGAGGATTACCCTCTGAGACCTTCCTAACCATCTCATTTCTTTTCCTCATTAAGTCTTGCCTCTCCTTCCAGAATAAATGTCAGTTGTATTAAATTGAATTTCACAATTTGCTTTCCTGTCCCCTTGTAGCAATATTGGTTTCTTGCCATGCACATGCAGTGTAGAATGACGGCTCTATTTAGACCTGATATACAGCATTGGAAGGGAAGAGTTGGGGACTACTCCAGCAAGTTACCCTCCTGACCGAAACCTGAGGATGCAGAGCAAACCTACCTCCTGTATTGCCAAGTTTCAGACTCTCCAGAAGCCACAAGAAAGACATTGAGTAAGTCTCCTGTATTTCTGAAGCAACTGAACCATTTGTCTGGCTGGAAATCCAACATTGCTTACTTAACAAGGAGAACAGTACAGCTCTACTACATAGACAGATCTACTGTCTCTCTCCTGTCTATGGGCTATGAAAAAAAAATCTCCAACTCCCCATGGACTTCCACAGAAAGAGACGTATCAGGGGACAGCTAGGTGGCCAGTGGATAGAGCACCAGCCCTGGAGTCAGGAGTACCTGAGTTCAAATCTAGCCTCAAACAATAAATAATTACCTAGCTGTGTGGCCTTGGGCAAGCCACTTAACCCCATTGCCCTGCAAAAAAAGAAAAAAAAAAGGAGACGTGTCCTTAGCAGCAGGTGCATCCCCTCACACTCTAATAAACCCTATTGGTGGTCCAAGCCTCCTTCCTCCCTCTCTAATCACCATATTAAAACTGCCAGTTCCTCTATGAATTATTCCCAGCTTTTAAAACAATCCCCAAGAGCTGTCTGTAGAAGTCAACTCAGCATTCCTTCCCTTCTTAAGTCTCTGACCCTTTCAAGCAAGCACTGAGAAGAAAAGGGTGTCATAGTTAATAAGCAGAAAAAAAGTTAAGAGATTAATTGCAGTCAAATAGCTCAAGAAATTTGAAATGTAATTCAGAAGAGTTCACTTTCCATTTCAAAGCACCCAATTATACAAAGAGCCCTGCTTTTCTCCTACTGCTAGGACAATGATGTCAGGAATATTCTGTAGCTCAAGTTGAATGTTGAACACCAAGACACCTTCTGGGATCTAGAAAATCCAAAGGGAGATTCAGAACAAGTCCAATTTATACCACAAGAGTTTATCAGTTATTTTCAGGAGCTAACATGGAAATTTGTAGGAGGAAGCAACTAGCCACTTGGGTGATTCTACTGATTTTGTAGCATCATTCCTTTAAAATTCTTTCTAGGGGTGGCTAGGTGGTGCAGTGGATAGAGCATTGGCCTTGGAGTCTGGAGTACCTGGGTTCAAATCTGACCTCAGACATTTAATGATTACCTAGCTGTGTGGCCTTGGGCAAGCCACTTAACCTCATTGCCTTGAAAAATCTAAATAAACAAAAAAAAAAAAAAACCAAACAAATAAATAAATAAATAAAATTATTTCTAAACTCATCATTGGCTCCATGTCCTGGTGCTGACATCCAAACTAAGCAAACCTACTTCTGGATGCAGGTTTTCAGGGGTTCATGTATCGTATCTTTTGGCAATCCAAAAGAAAACCAAACTGGAACATGAGAACTCTGCCTAGAGGGCAGTTTTTATCTAGTCTACCCTCACACATCCATAATTATAGAAGGGAAAATTGAGAACCAAAGAGGTGAAGTGATTTATTGAAGCAAATTATTGAGTCAGAGGAAGTCAAGTCTAGCCCAGGGTCTGCTTCTCTGTGCTTTTTCTCTAAGACTCAGAGAGGTAGAGAAGCTGATCTGATCACAACCCACAATCATGGATTAACCATGGGTCGGGCATTACATCAGCCTCTAGGGATAAAAAATGGAAACAGCACTTGACCTAAGGAGTTTCCATTCTATCAGAATACCATTGCTATCATCTCCAAGAATTCATCAAGCTCCTAGAACCGAGATACACAGCACTGTTTCAATCACTATAAAGTTTAGAATTTTGGAAAGACGTAGTCTCTACTCTAATGGCATTCTCTCTTTAAAATGCTCTACCAACTAGTCTAGTCAACTAGACCAAAAATAGAAACTATGCTTTCTTCACTCAGTCCTTTTGCTCACACCTTTCTATGTGGCTGGGATGCTTCCCATTCTCTCCAAGTCCTCCTTTTGAAACCCTTCCTCTCTTTCTGGGAACAATTCAAATTCCATTTCTTCTGTTCCCCCATAGAAGCTTTCCAGGGCATCAGGTAATGGAAAGGGGTTGTGAGATTTGGAATGAAAGCTTCTGGATTTGAATTCCATCTCTATGTTTCTTATTACCTATATTAACTTGGGTAAGTTGATTAAGTTTTCCAGGTCTCAAGATTCCTCACTGAGATGTTTAAAAACTGCAAGAGACATAATTTCTGAATAAATAATCACTTTATTAATAATATTAACATTTTATTAATGAGAGATCAATGGCACTTTTGATTGCCAAAGACCTTCATGGCTGTTGGCTCACAATTTATATGCCCTTGAAAAAGTGGATGTTCCTCAGAGTGTAATCGACTGTTAACAACTAATGAAAGACTGAATATTATAATGAGATGTGAGCTCATTCTAATGAGGATCTTGGGTATTTGTAACTTGATCCAAGTTTTGAAGAAAGAGATTTATCAATTTCCACATCACCTATCTGACAAAAGGGAGAATCTACATTTTCTCAGACCTAGCTGAATAAACACATTAAGCAAGAATTCACAGTCTTTGCCCAAGATTTTCCCTTCTGGTTAATTTCTAATGATGAAGTAGAAAAGGGGAATAACTTGGTCCTAATTCAATAATTTGTTATTAAATACAAGAGAGAAATAATCATTTTCTCATCACCTATAAAATGTAGTCATTAAATATAAGAGAAATAATCATTTTTTCTCATCATCTATAAAATGAGACACTTAAACTTTTTGGATAATAAATAACAAGAGAGACATTAGATGTCCATCAAATGGGAAATGGCAGAACAAATAATGGTTTATGGATGCAGAGGAATAGTATTGTGCTGTAAGAAATGACAAATATGAGGAAGTCAGAGAAATGTGAAAAGATTCATACAAACTGATGCAGATGAAATACAAAACACACAACAAGAAAAATATTAAGTAGCTGGAAAAACCAATAATGATCCTGGAAAATAGATAATGAAACATTTTTTCCTCCTCTCAAAATAGGTTGGAACTATAGCATCAGAATATTAAAGACAGTAAGACAGGATCATTGTATGTGTTGTTTATTGCTTATTTTCTTTAAGTACAAAGGGGAGCTCAAATTTGGGGTGATAGAGTTATATTTGGGAATAATTGTGATATTTTTAAAAGGCAATGATAAAAATTATTTTACTAATAAACTATCTAAAGATATTCTCTCCCTCCTTATATCTCTTACCTCATCTTGTTTGTATTTCCATAGATCATAACTACAGTGTTAGAACAGACCTTGGCAATATCTAGTCCAATGCTTTCATTTTACAGTTGAAGAAACCAAGGCACAGAGGGACTTAACCAGATGGTAAAGTGGCACAGATAGGATTCATACCCAGGTTATCTGACTCTAAACCTAGAATACTTCCCACTACACCATATTAGTTTATTTGCATAGAGGTCAAGTACTGAATCTTTATCATATTCCCTCACTCTTGATTCTCTGCTTTGATCCCAGGTCCACCATTCTAGGTCAGATGAATCTTACCTTGTTTCCAGTCCACGGTGGGACTGGGGATTGGCACATACACCCCAATCCACATGACTGCTTCTCTTTCTTACCTGCTGCCAAAACTCACTAATCCTCTCGCATGCATTTCTGCTGACTTCCCACAATCTTATTCTCCAATAATGAATGTGTTCCAGTCACACAAAATATCCACTGGAACCCCTGATGTTGTTGAATGCCTGACTGCCTGGTCTTCCTCAGGTTATCGGTTCTTGGCACCTTCCCCATTTACCCAGGCTGTGCTGATTGAGTCTGTCTAGTCTCTAGGTCAAAGCCACCCTGGTCTAGCCAACCCTGCCGCTGAGTCTTAGATTCTGACAAGCTAAAATATGAACACCCTTAAGTTCTCCTCATCTCTCCCATCCAGATCTAAAATCTCTTCAAAAAAATTCTTTAATACCTTCTTCATGTCTAGGAATATTTGGAAAAGAGATAGTTCTTACCCTCCCCTACCTCCACCTATCTCAATAAAATAAATTTTACTTCATAAAATTGTTATGTAGACATGTCCAAAAAAAGCAAAGTTATTCCCAGATTTTGAAAAGATGTGAAAACTTGATTGGATTTTTTCCCCCTCATTATCATCATTTTCATTGTTATCCACACCTCCCTCTTTTCCTTCTAAAAGTATTGGGAAGCTCTCATTTATTAAGATGAGTTCTTTGTTCAACCTGATAAGTTACATGATGGAGAGCTTTGATTCAGAACTTTCACAGCCTGGGCCCTTCCTACCTTTCCCATCTTTACTTCCATCCATGTATTTTACAATCCAGCTACACTGACTTGCTAGCTGTTCTCCAACATGATATTTTATTTCCTGACTCTTTTTCATTGACTTGTCCCCTATGTCTAGAATACTCTTCCTCCTCAGCCCTCACTCTTCTTTTCACTGTCCTCCTACAAGACTCCTCCTTCTACAAGAGTCTCCCACCCCTCTTACCCCATTTACCCTTTATATACTTGTATGTACATAGTTATTTGCATGCTGTCTTCTGCATTAGAATGCAAACTCCCTGAGGGTACATACAATGTTTGTGGTGGTGGTGGTGGTGGTGGTGGTGGTTTTTAACTTTCTCTGTAGCCTGATCACAGCAACTGGCCCATAGTAAGTTTGTCAGATTAGTTTGTCAGTCAATTCATATTTATTTAGCATTTACCAACTGCCCACCAGGCAGCATGCTAAGAACTTTGTTGGATGACTGAGAGTATCTCCTTCTAGAGCAGGGTTTCATAGCCTGAAGTCAGTTAAGCCATAAGAGGTATCAAAAGACTGGGACTTTTCCCTCTCCTATTATTGGAAGTTAAGTAGACAGTGAAGATCTTCTGAGAAAAGGAGCTTCCTCTCTAGCATCCCCCAATTTATTATCAATTCTGGATGGAGTCCAAGATTTCCTTAGTGGATTCTTCTATGGGTTCTTAAAGTTAAAAGAAGGACTCTCTGTAATGTAGAGGTTTGCCAACTCCAATTTTGTTTCCCTTCTGATGAAGTACAAACTATCATAGGTTGATGCCTTGAGAAGGGAAACCTTTAAAACCCTAGGGGAAAAAAAGTGGGACTCACCAGAGATGAAGAATTGTATTGACTGTTTAAGGGTTACTTATTAGTCCTTTAAGTATTTTCTGCATTTTCTATGGTATGGAATAAGGGCAATTGTGATATATACACTGATAACCTTGAGAGATTCTATAGGACCTAGGGACCCTTTTATCTTCATCTATTGAATCCTAGGTTTGATATAATCTCTCTCTCTCTCTCTCTCTCTCTCTCTCTCTCTCTCTCTCTCTCCCTATTTTTGTCTCTGTCTGTATATGTTTCTCTGTCTCTCTGTGTCTGTGTGTGTGTGTGTGTGTGTGTATGTCTGTTCACCTCTCTTTCTCCAGACAGAGACAGCGATAGAGACAGAGATAGAAATAGAGGGGGAGAGAGAGAGAGAGAGAGAGAGAGAGAGAGAGAGAATAGAGAGGATAGAGAGAGAGAGATAGAAACAGAAAGATGATAGAGCTAGACATGAGATAGAGATAGAAATAGAAATAGATAGAGATGAAATAGAGATGAGATACAGATGATAGAGATAGAAATAGAGATGAAATAGAGAGAGATGAGAGAGATTGAGATGAGATAGATATAGAGAAGAGATGATAGAGATAGAGAGATGAGATAGAGAGAGAGATAAATAGAAATAGATAGAGATGAGAGAGAGAGAGATGAGAGAGAGAGAGAGAGAGAGAGAGAGAGAGAGAGAGAGAGAGAGATTCTGAGATTCTTTGGAGGGAACTCTGAATAGAGGAAAAATTAGCCAAAAAAGTTATATCGGAGAAATTCCCAACAGTGAACTTGGTCCATATAAGTCACACAGTCCTGGGTCCTAGGTCATATCAGCCACAATAGAATTTTGAGTTGGAAGGACTTCTAGAGATTCTCCTGGCCTGGAAATTATTTTGTGTTACTCTATTCCTATTTTGTAATTATTTACCTATACTCAAGCTATATATACTTCCTCCATCTTCCAGTAGGATGTTTTATTTTGTTGATTTTCAGAATTGGAGTCATGACTAAGAGGAACATCTGGAGGCATTCCTATTTGTCTAGAGGTGAAATTCTTTGTAAAATGGATCTGAGGGTGTCTAGGTGGTGCAGTGGATAGAGCACCAGCCCTGGAGTCAGGAATACCTGAGGTCAAATTCAGCCTCAGATACTTAATAATTATCTAGCTATGTGGCCTTGGGCAAGCCACTTAACTCCATTTGCCTTGCAAAAGCCTAAATAAATAAATAAATAAATAAATAAATAAATAAGTAAATAAATAAATAAATAAATGAACAAATGAATGAATGAATGGATGGATGGATGGATGGATGGATGGATGGATAAACAGAGAAATAGATAAATAAATAAATAAATGAATGAATGAATGAATGAATGAATGAATAAATAAATGAATAAATGAATGAATGAATAAATAAATAAATAAATAAATGGATGGATGGGTGGATGAATAAATAAATAAATAAATAAATAGATGAGTGAATAAATAAATAAATAAATAAATGGATAAGTGGATAAATAAATAAAATGGCCCAGAGCAAACACATATGCCAAGGATGTTTTCAGTAATCAAGATGAAAGTTGGAGTTTCAAAAACAATCAGATACCATTGTAGTTTCAATCTGTCGGCATTGTTCCCTCGAACTGTTTGGCAGCTTCTGGGAAACCAAAGTCTTTGGGGGGAGTGTGGTTGTAGAGCTGAGTAAAACAATTCAATCACCCTACTGATGATTAAATCTTCATGAGTTATAGCTATACATAAAACTACAAATACGCCAATCTGGACCATTAGACCTACAAAAGGCAGATCAACTAAACCATGGTGTTGCAAAGTTGTCACTAAAATCACCATACCAGTGTTAGCCCAACATTGCTGAGGCACTGTGGTGCCTCACTGATACGAGAGGGAAACCATATCCATAAGGTCAAGGGCTCCCATAGCATCCAAACATCACCAATTGTCCTGTTTCTTATCAAATAAGACCAAGAAATGATATGGTTCTAGTAAAGGATGTCTTTGCACAATACTCCCCTCACTATGATAAATATAAGGTGCAAGTCATTTCTCATGAATGTGATGACATGGTCCTTTTCAATTATGAAAGACAAACATCAATAGTAAGAGGTAAATTTCTTGAGAACAGAGACTATTGCATTTTTGTCTTTGGATTCTAGACTTAGTATCTTACAAACAATATTTCTATATAACGAGTGCTTGTTTGTGTGTTTGTTGGGGTTTTTTGTTTGTTTTTTGCAAGGCTATGGGGTTAAGTGACTAGACAAAGGTTACACAGCTTTAGTAAGTATCAAATGTTTGAGTCCAGATTTGAACCCAGGTCTTCCTAACTTCAGGACTGGTGCCCTACCCACTGTACTGCCTAGCTGCCCCTTTTGTTTTTTAAATGTTTATTTGGTTGATTGGTTTTTTTTTTAAATGAATGTAGTCCAACTCCCCATATTACAGGTAAAAAAATTGAGACACTGAGCACTAAAGGATTTGACCAGATTCATACAGGTAGTTCATATCAGAATCAGGATGTGAACCCAGGTCCTATATCCAACTTTAATGTTATTCCATTATGCCAGGTTAAATAGATTTAGTTTTGAGGTTTTGTTGAGAACATTCTGATATCTTCAAATGGTTACCAAGACAGGTTTCATGCTTTAGGGCTCAAACTAAGCATCTTTGCCCCATATTTAGCAAAGACAGATATTCTATTGAACTGAGGAGTGGAATTTCTATAGAATGTTAACTGAAAATAACTCTTATAGAAGTATTGAGTAATGGCTACTAAGTATTAATTATCACCTGTAAAACCAGTAGCTTTTCCATAGCTTTGATTTAATGAAAACATCTTTAAAATAAAAAATTAAGGTGAAGAGGAAAATACTACAAAAATTATTTAACATAGTTTATGAGTACCTAAATTAAGTCCTTCACAGATAAGGCAAATATCTTTTTATGTTAAAGGTGAAAAAATGTACACTGGATTGTAAAACTCAAAATAAATAAAATCTTTATAATCCAAAAAAAATAAAAGAAAAGGAGGTTTTTCATCCAAAAAAAATATGTACACTGAGGTCATCAACTCTCTCGCATCACTAACTCAGGTTCAATGTCTTTAGTGAAAGAACAAGATTTCACTTTACCAACATGAACAGTATACAAATAACATTGAAGTCTGGGCAATAAGGCCTCCAAAAGTAAATCATTTCTATTTCTACCATGTTGCATGATGGGAGAAACTGAGGCAATTTGTTCAGAACAATGAATCATAGCATTAGACTAGAAGTTGAAAGTCCCCAGTTTCATCCTAGCTCTGTCATATAACCAGGACAAGAGACCTCGGGCAAGTCTCTGTCTATCTGACTCCAATATCAGATGTAAAATGAAGACACTTCATTTTACCAGCCTTGCCTACACTGTTGTAAGGAGTCAATGAGGAAAACCTTTGTGAATTATACAGAACTCTACAAATGAGAGATGTTATTATTGTTGAAATTCCAAAGTCTCATGTTTCATGTTTGCATTTGGTCATTGCCTCTTCAAAAAAAGTGTTTTACAAGCAATACCAACCTGAGAGAAACTCTGTGCCAGTTTCTTAAGGACAATGAAAATGAAATTATAGACCGAACAGTCTCTTCCCATAGAATGTTGTACATAAAAACCACCATGTGAAGCTAAATTCTCTCTGGCTGACTAAAATATATAGAAAATCAATTACAGAGAGCAAACAAAAGGTTGATTTATTATACTGGGCTGCCAGTAGCAAAATATATTACTTCATCCTAGACTTGAATTTTGACTTTAATGACTTTTTCTATATTTCACACTGAAATGCATTTCCATTCTTTCCCCTTAAAAAAAAAGTCACCTAATGCATGTAAATAAATATAAAGATCTAAAATTACATTTTTTCTGTGTCTTCCCCAAGATAAAAATTCAAAGGATTTAATATTGGAAAAAGAACCAAAAGGCCAAGTTCAAATTATTATTATTTCTAAATTGTTTATAAGCCACAGTATATAAGCACTTTAATAATAATGTCTGTCTTGCTGTCATTGGACTATATCATTGTTTTTATCTAACTTGGTTTTCCTTCTTCTAAGATTCTAAGATTTCTTTCCATTGCCTTCCCAACTCACACCATCCCCAAAATAAATATCGAAACGATCAAATCCAAACAATTAATTTATGTTTCGATAGTAATAGGATTCACTAGAAAATATGGATAATTAAAAATGCAAATTGAAATTTGGCAAACCAACTTCAGTCTTTCAATTATCATGAAGTTACCTCCAATGAGAATGATAACTTCCCTTTGAAATTTCAAAAAAGCATAATCTGATTCTTTGAATCTTGTTGGGGGGGTCCACTTGTTTTGTCCATTTCAGGGCTTAATAATGGGCTTAATTTCCCTTTTCTTCCCTTAGTCACAGAAAGAATGTGACTATGTGCCATCCTATACAAGAAAACCAGTTGTTCTGCCCATTCTGATTTCCATGAAAAGAGGCTTGGATTCAAGTACTTACTAGTCTCTGACCTTAAACAAGCTTCTCAAATCTTCCTGAGCATCCATTCCCATTTTTGTAAAATGACAACAATCCTACTTTACAAGCATATTGCCATAATCAAATAAAAAAATCTATGCATCATTTAAAATAACCAAGCTAATTATGAAGACTTCTTCCCATTCAGTAACTGTAGGGCAACATATAAATGTCATTTAGCAGCTAGGTGATTCAGTAGATAAAGCCCTAGACTGGAAGTCAGGAAGACTTGATTTCAAATCCTTCCGCAGATATTTACTAATCTTGTAGCCTGGTCAAATAACTCAAACCTTCTCAAACTGTAAAACGGATATAATAATACCTACCTCCACAGGTTGTGGAGAGACTTAAAAGAGATAACATGTAGCATGTTAGGGGCTTTGCAAACCTTAAAATGCTAAGCCAGCATTGTTATTCAGTCATTTCAATCATATCTAACTCTCTAGGACCCCATTTGGGATTTTCTGGCCATAGATACTGAAGGGGTTTGCCCTTTACTTCTCCAGATCATTTTATAGATGAGGAAATGGAGACAAGCAGGGTTTAATGACATGCCCAGGGTCACACAGTTAGTAAGAGTCTGAGGTTGGATTTGAACTCAACACGATGAGTCTGGCATCCTATCCACTGAGCCACATGCTCTTATATAAAATCTTTATGTCGTTGATCTCTTTGGGATGTAAGTTTAGTACCTGTCTACAAACATTAAGTCAAAGGATATGAATTCCTCTAGAATATTAAAACTCTATCCAAGAACAATCTATCAGTGTTCCTCTCTTCACACAAATCTGCAAGATTATTTCTATATTGTTACATCTTTGTCATTTTAGTAGGTATAAGATGAAATCTCAAGAGTTGTTTTGATTTGCATTTCTTGTATTGTTAATGAACTGGAAGACTTTTTTTAATGACTGGTGTCATTTTAATTTTTTATGCTCATATCTTTGATCAGGTGAACTCAATGATGAAAGTTTTAATTCACAGTAGTTATCCACAACATCCAATAAGATCATTTTTATTATCTATGACACCAATTTACAAGAAAAAAAAGAGAAAGAATTAGGGAGGATATTGGACAGAGTTCATTATCCTAAGGAATATACTAAAGATCAGGAAACCATATGGAGGAAATAAAAGTGAACAACACTTTGAATTAAATCTGCTTTTCTGGACACAAATATTTCAAAAGATACATAAGTCCTGCCATGACTAACCCAGATGATGGTGTCTACCAGACAACCTTCAGCTGACCCAGCCACTCCAATGAATCAGGTTTATATAGTTACTCCTTTCTCAGCTATTGTATGTCAGTCAACCTGAATGACTAGCAGTTCTTAATGTCTGCCATGTCATCTTCTCTCATCTAAAATCTAAAGGCAATTGAAAAGCTCTTCCCCCATCTCCCAATAATTCCCATCTCCCACTGTTGAAATGCTTCACTTCCTTCAAGGTTGTATTGAAGGGTTGCCTCTTCATAAAACCTGCCCTGATCCTCTCTACTGAAAGTATTCTCTCTCTCTCTCCTTAAATTTTCCCAGACAGGTCCTTGGGTCAGAATCTCTTCTTTTCACTGCCCCCCTAATAGCCTCTCTTAAAATCATAGTTTTTTATGAACATTTTATATACATTCCCTAGCATTTTGTAAGCTCCTTAAGAACAAAGGACCATGCCAATATTTATCTCTGCATCCCTAGGATCAAGCTCCATGCTTTCAAGTCAATTCAACAAATGTATCAGATGCTAACTCTGCAAAAGATGCTGTTCTGATCACTTAATAAATGGTTGCTGAACAGAATGAAACATTTCAAGTAGCTAGTACCCTTCATAAGTCCATGTCATTCATTAGGAATGACTACAATTCAAATAGGTATTTATTGGTGCTGGAAGGTAACCCCAGACCATAAAATCCTTTAAATGGTCTTTTCATAGATGTATTGTAAGTCATAATAATGGTCACTAAGAGATGAACCTATAATTCATTTAAAATGCTTTCTTCTAGTAACCAAGTTAGTTAGGAGTACTATTTCCCCTCCAATAAGGGTCAGTCCCCAAACAAGTGCTTGGTCATATATTCATGTTTAGGTATTAAGGACTCAGACAAGTCACTTAATCTTTTTTGGAATTCAGTTTCATTACCTATAAAATGAAGGAGTTGGACCAAATGACCTTTAAGGTTCTCCAACTCTGGATCCCAACATCTCCAGGATTACATTGTGCTCTTGAGGAATAGGTGAGGAATTGATTCCCCAAACAGGCCAGTATTGTCATGGACTGGGTTGCTAACCACAGACAGGCCAGCATGGAAACACACGAGTTATGTCCATCAGAGACATCAAGGTTCACGGGTGGTTTCAATTCCAAGGATATCATCTACTAGGTACAAAAATAGCATGGTGGATAGACAGCCAACTTTGAATTTACAAAGACCATCGTTCAAGCTCTGCTTCTAATACATACTAGCTATATGACTACAGGCAAATCAGTGCTCTGGGTAATAGTCTAAAATTATTAAATCATCATAAATAGTATTTAATGGCACCTACTATGTCCCAGACACTTTACAAATATTATCCTATCTAATCCTCACAATAACCCTGATGGAGAAAGGGGAGGGGAAAGGGGAAATAGTATTATTATTATTAATCCATTTCTGACAGTTTAGGGAACTGAGATTAAGTGTCTTGACCAAGTTCACTCAGCCAATAAAAGTCTGAGATCAGGATGGAAATCAAGTCTTCCTGACTCCAGTCCTAGGGCTCTATCCACTAGCTGTCTCTTGACAGATTAGATGTCAATCTGCTTTAGTGAAGACAGCTTCCATATTAGTATTTCTTTACGCTGGTGAAGTCACAGAAAAAGAAAAAAAGTACAGAAATTATGTAGTCACCTTAAAATCACATTGCCTATGCTGGTAGTCTGAAGGGAGACTCCTAGAAAATAACAGAAAGTATATTTATAACCTCTTGCTGATAGGGAGGTTCATAGGATCAAAGAATGGAATCAGATTTAAAGATGGAAAGGTCCTTAAAGGTTAATGAATCCAAACTTTTATAGATGAGGGAATTAAAATACCAATTAAGAGATTAAGGTCACATAACTAATAAGTTATCTAAGATGGAACTCAAGTCTTCCTGACTCTGTGTCTGATGCTTTACCCAATACTCTAGACACTCCCACTCTCTGTACTATCTTTGTATACAGAGGACATCAAGTTCTCTGCAAAATTTTCTTTATAATTTTTTCATGATTCAAGTAATATGGCATGTGAAAAGATCCAAACAGACTTGATTCTAAGAACCAATTCTGCCAATAACTTAAAAATTACTTTATTTAGAGAGACAGGGAAAGGACAAGAAGGTCTTAAATATAACTCTTTATTGCTGCAAAAATTATCTTTTTTATAATTTCCACATCCCAAATACAAATATGGACCTCATAAAGATCAAAATGTTAATAAAAATTCAAAAGGAATACTCTAGAAAACATGAGGAAAAAGAGAAGCATGGGAAAATTATATGTAATGACACAAAGGAAAGTAGAAGCAAAAAAAAATGCACACAAATGACAACAATGAAAGTGGAAAGATAACAGGAAAATAGAAACTGAATGCTGTGAAATTATAATGATAAATCTTAACTTCAAAGAGGAGATATGAGATGAAACCTGTACCTCTTCTTTTCAGAGGAAGAAAAGTAATAATGTGGTATAATATATATAATGTCATATTTTTTAATGTGTTAACTAATTTTACTGGACTTTTAAAAAATTTTAATTATAGAGGAGGAGGTATAAGAAAGGAATACACTGGAAAATGTGTAAAATAAAAAATATCAATCATAACTTTTTCAAATAAAAGAATTTGAAATTAATGAAAACACTAGTTATTTCATCATACTTCCTATATAATATTAATGCTCATTAAGTCTCAGTTTCCTCATCTGTAAAATGGGAATAATATCTGTCCACCCTAAATTCATAGAATCATTGAAAAAAATTAACTACAATTCAATTCAACATCTATTGATTACTATATCCCAGACAATAATATGTGAAAGAACCTCATAAACTATAAAAAAGACATGCAAACATAAAGCACCATGATTATCATATTGTTGAGGGTACTTTCATGCTCCAGACTGTTGATAATGTTTGTCCTTCATTCTTGAAGAAGACCATGACATCAGGGAAGTGATGCCATGACAAGCATATGAATTGGATGGGGGGGGAACTATGCTAAGTCATGAGCCTCACTTTCTATTCCAGAGCCTTCCAGGTCCAATAGCCAGATATGGATCAGGATAACTGGAGATGGCCCTGCATGTAAGTCAATCAGAATTAAGTTACTTATCCAAGATCATACAGCAAATAGGCATCAAGTGCCGGAGGCCAAATCCAAACTCCCATCCTCCTGATAACAAAGTCAGTGCTCTATGCATAAGGAACCTTCAAGCTCTAAAATTCTATGTTCTTGTTTTTTTTATATCCATACACAAAGAAAAAAATAGGGAGAAGGGATGGTGCAAGATGTGGTATATGATTGTAAATATTGTAATACAAGGAGAGAGTTTCAAAGAAACTGGAGATTTATATGAACAATCCAGAGTGAAATGAGCAGAACCAGAAAGACAACTTACATTATAACAATACTATAAAAATAAAAAGTCTTATGGTTATACATTCATAGCCTATATTAGATTGCTTTCTGTCTGGTGGAGGGTGGAGGGAAGGAAGGGAAGAAAAAATGTAAAACTCAAAATCTAGCAAAAAAAATGATTGTTGAAAACCACCATTGTGTGTAGTTAGAAAAATAAAAAAATATATATTATTTACTGGGAAAAAAAATTTAAAAATAAAAAAGCTCTGAATGATTTAGGAGTTTGATCAATCAAATGTCCAACTAGGATTCCAGAGGACTAGTACTGAAGAATGCTGCCCACCAACTGTGAACTAATCCAACTATTCTGGAGAGCAATATGGAACTATGTCCAAAGAGCAAAAAAACTGACCATACCCAATACTAGGCCTATATCCAGAAGAAATCATAACAAAGGTAACATAAAAAATATTTCAAATCATAGCAGCTCTTTTTACAGTGGAAAAGAATTGGAAATTAAGGGGATGTCCATCAACTGGGGAATGGCTGAACAAGTTATGATAAATGAATGTTAGGGAGTACTGTTGTTCTATAAGAAACCATGAAGAGAAGGCTGGAAAGAATTACATGAACTGATGCTGAGCAAAGGGAGCAGAACCAAGAGATCATTGTACACAATAACAACAACATCGAGCTGATTGACTTTGAAGGATGCAGCTCCTCTCAGCAGTTCACAGAGCTAGGACAACCCTGGGAGTTCTGTAATGTACAACACTATTCATATCCAGACAAAGAAAAAACACAAAACAAAATAAAACAAAAAAATAACAGAATCTGAATGAACACTAAGCTCATTTTTTTTAAGTTTCTCTTATGTCTTTTCTTTCTATCCCATGGTTTTCTTTCTTTTCCCTTAGTCCTAATTCCTCATTCAGAAAATGACTATTATGTTAACATGGTAAATACATACATGTACAATGTTCACCAGACTGTTTGCCACTGAGGGGAGGGGGATGGGCAGGTAGGGTGGAAGAAAATTATGTAACTTATAAATATGCATGTTGGATGAATGTTGAAAACCTTTCATAACAGTCATCCAACCTTTCTGGAGAGCAGTCTGGAACTACGCCCAAAGGGCAACAAAACTGTGCATACCCTTTGATCCAACAATACCACTACTGGGTCTATACTCTGAAAAGATTATGAAAAAGGGTAAAAACATCACTTGTACAAAAATATTCATAGCAGCCCTGTTTGTGGTAGCAAAGAATTGGAAATTGAGTGAATGTCCATCAGTTGGGGAATGGCTTAACAAAATATGTGATGGAACATTGTTCTATTAGAAACTAGGAGGGATGGGAATTCAGAGAAGCTTGGAAGGATTTGCATGAACTGATGCTGAGTGAGATGAGTAGAACCAGAAGAACACTGAACATCCTAATAGCAACATGGGAGTGATGATCAATCTTAATGGACTTGCTCATTTTATCAGTGCAACATTCAGGGAGAATTTTAGGGTATCTGCAATGGAGAATACCATCTCTATTCAAAGAAAGAATTGTGGAGTTTAAACAAAGACCAAAGACTATTATCTTTAATTTTTTTTTAAAAAAAAGTTATCTTATTATGTAATTGCTATCACTTATATTTTATTTTTTTCCTTAAGGATATGATTTCTCTCTCAACATGTTCAATTTTGATGTATAGTATGGAACCAATGTAAAGACTATCAGAATGCCTTCAGTGGGAGGTGGAGGGAAGGAAAAAAATTGGGAGAAAATTGTAAAATTTTTAAAAAGTAAAATTATAAATTAAAATTATAAATTATAAAAATTAATTTTAAATTAATAATTAAAATTTTAAATTTAAAAACTAAAAGAAAAAAGAAAAACTTTCATAACATGTAACTGGAAAAATAAAAGGAAATAAAATATCTTTTTTTAGATTTTGCAAGGCAAAATATATATATATATATATATAAAATAAATTGGGAATAATAAAGGGGTTCTTTCCAGGCTTATTACATATTATTCTCCCTCATGCACTCTACATTCAAGCCAATCTCTCAACTTGCTATTTCCTATACTCAGGGTCTCTTTCCTGTCTTCATACCTTTGTACACACTATTCCCCCACTCTCTCCACCTCACCCCTGCTTCTTGAACTCTTAGTTCTACCTCCTTCAATAGGATTTTCCTAATTCTCTTATATGTTTGTTCCTCTTCCCTCTAACAAAATTATTCTGCTTATTTTCCTGAGTTTAAATCTTGCCTCATAGCTATGACCCTGGATGACTTACTTAGCCCAATTTGCTTTAGTTTCCTCAACTACAAAATGGGGTTAATAATAATACCCATTTCAGAGGCGGCTAGGTGGTGTAGTGGATAAAGCACCAGCCTTGGAGTCAGGAGTACCTGGGTTCAAATCTGGCCTCAGACACTTAATAATTACCTAGCTGTGTGGCCTTGGGCAAACCACTTAACCCCATCTGCCTTGCAAAAACCTAAAAATAATAATAATAATAATACCCACTTCCAAGGGTTTTTGTAAGACTAAAATGAGATAATAATTGTAAAGCACTTAGCAAACCTAAAAGTATTATTATTACTATTATTTATCTATAAACATGTCATGTCCCCCTAAGAGAACATAAGCTCCTTGAAAGAAGGGAATCTCTCACTTTTGTCAAGCACAGACCCTGGAACATAGTAAATGTTTATTAAAGTTTGTTGAATGAATTGGTTGAATTAGCTATCTCCAGTAGAAAAATGTTTAAAGAGAGAGAGAGAGAGAGAGAGAGAGAGAGAGAGAGAGGAAAGATAACCCCTAAAAAAATAGGATTCCACATTGTTCTCTCTATCCTCATCCAAAAATACTACATCCTTTGTTGAAACTTTTTGTCATTTCAAAGGAGGTTCTTCATACCAAAACCAAAACAGAGAATGATGGAATTATACCAAAATGCTTTACTTATAAACTATCTCATTTTACCCTCAAAACAATCCTATAATGAGAGGTTGATATCATTATGGGGCAACTAAATGGTGCAGTGGGCTTGGAATCAGGAAGACTCTCCTTTTAATGAGTTCAAATCTGGCCTCAAACACTAGTGGTATGACCCTGAGCAAGTTGCTAATCTTATTTGATCTCAATTTCCTCATTTGTAAAATGAACTAGAGAAGGAAATGGCAAACCAATCCAGTATCTTTTCCAAGAAAACCCTACATGAGGTCACAACCAGTTAAACACAACTGAGAAATGACTGAATAGAATAGAGATATCATTATAAATAGATATCATTGTGTCCATTTTCTAGATGTCAAGACTCCAGGAAGTAAAGGAACTTGGTCAAAATCCTAGAGCTAATAAGCAGAGGAGTCAGAATCCAATTAATCTGGTTCTAAATCCCAAACCCAATCCATGATTCTTCAGTCCCTTTAGTAACTCCATTCTGAGTAGCTATTTTCTCTGAAGTGCATTAATGGATTAACCTTCAGACTATCTCAGCATCACAGCCAGGGCCTTTTCTGAGAATCTACTAGAGACAGAAATTTTAAAATAAATGCTTTTGAGGCCATTAGAAAGTTTGAATAAATTAATGGGAGGAGAGCACAAAATAGTATAGGCATTTAATTAATTCTTACTCAACAAGCTCTTTCCCCTTTAACTAAAATGTTCCTTCCTGCTACATTCTGATTTTGTTAGAAGAGGAATATTAATCACTTTACTGAAGTTAGGCATATTCCAGCTCACTCCAGTACCCAGAATTATAAGCTAAAGTAGGGGAAAATGAACTTTTGTGTAAATTTGGAAAGATTTAGTTCCTTCTCTAATCCTAGATGTTGAAGGAAAAGGTGGATTTTTAATACTCAAATTAAATAAATTAGATGATAGAATCAGTAGCAATCCCCTATTTTCCATCATAAATAATATTTTACTCTTTCCCTTCTCTCAAGATGACAGACACAAAACCACCAAAAGAACAAAAGGAAAAGAAAATCAAAAAGGAAAAAAGGAAAAGAAGAACAAAAGAAAGATGTGGCTAAAAAGGTGAAAAAGCCAGCCCTGACTCTGAGGTCAGCAATGTATTCCTTCAGAGCCATGCATAAGTGAATTGAAAGAAAAAAGAAAGACAAAAGTGCCTACTACTATCTCAAAGTCAGTTGATGATGATAAAAAGGAGGAACCCGAGTGGTAAAGATTTGCAAAATGCCTAGGTATTTCCCTATTAGAAAGCTCTTAAGTCAAAGCAAAAAAGTTCTTCCAGTCAGGTTAGCAACACCTGGGACACAGTTCTGATCATGCTCACTGGCTGCAACATGGGCAAGCAAATGGTTTTCCTGAAGCAGATGGCTAGTGGCTTGCTACTGGTGACTGGACCTCTAACCATCAACAGTGTTCTTCCTGGGAATGACCTATCAGAAATTTACCAATGCCACATCTACCAGCATTAACCTTTCAGGTGTAAAAATTCCGAATCATCTTACTGATGCTTACTTTAAGAAGAGTTTCCTCCAGAAGCATTTGCATGAACTGATGCCGAGCGAGATGAGCAGAACCAGAAGAACATTGTACACCCTAACAGCAACATGAGGGTGATGATCAACCTTAATGAACTTGCTCATACGAACAGGGCAAAATTTAGGCAGAGTTTTTGGATTTCTGCAATGGAGAATGTCATCTGTATCCTGAGAAAGAATTGTGGAGTTTGAATAGAAGAGGACCATTACCTTTAATTTTTTAAAAAACTGTTATCTTATTATGTAATCTTCCTATCTCTTATATTTTATTTTTTTCTTAAGGATATGATTTCTCTCTCAATACATTCAACTTAAATCAATGTATACCATGGAAAGGATGTAAAGACTAACAGACTGCCTTCTGTGGGGGATGGGGGAGGGAAGCGAGATTTGAGGAAAAATTGTAAAATTCAAAAATAAATAAATTTAAGGAAAAAAAATAATATCCTCCATAAGCTTAGTCACCAAGGAAAGATTTTTGACACAAAAAGAGAAATACGAGATTACAGAGAAGCACAAGGCTGATCAGGAAAGCAGTGGTCTCAGGGCAGCTAGGTGGTGCAGTGGATAGAGCAATGTACCTAAGTTCAAATCCGGCCTCAGACACTTAATAATTACCTACTTGTGTGGCCTTGGGCAAGCCACTTAACTTCATTTGCCTTGCAAAAAAAAAAAAAAGGAAGCAATAGTCTCTCAGAATCTGCTCAAATCAAGAAAATTCCTCAACTCCAGTGGCTACCTACATTCTTATTCTCTCTCCAAGGGAATTTATCTCATCAACTGATATTTTTTTATGTTTTTTGCAAGGCAAATGGGGTTAAGTGGCTTGCCCAAGGCCACACAGCTAGGTAATTATTAAATGTCTGAGGCCAGATTTGAACTCAGCTACTCCTGACTCCAGGGCAGGTACTCCATCCACTGTGCCACCTAGCCACCCCTCATCAACTGGTATTTTAAATGCCTTGCAAAGAAGTCTTGTTAAACTATTTGGAATAGTTAAAAATAGTAATATTTTATATATGTGACAGCTATCTGAAGCAGCATGGAAAGAACTAAGATTTTCCAGACAGATCTTGATCTTTTCCATAGATCTCAATGATTTTATTGAATGTAGTTAATTAAAAGATTTTTCTTTGCTCGACTCTTTAATCTTTTGAGAATCCCAACAGAGAAACAGCTTCTTAATTTAAGGCTCTGTCTCAGTAGGTAGCCACTATAAAATTCACCATTTTCAGTTCCATTTCTTTCACCATTTTAATGATGAATTTTGATGTATTCAATGAGCTAGTGATGTATTGGATAAGATTTCAAACTCTATTGGATTTGTGAACTCATCACTTTGAAAAATGTAGCTCATCTCATCCATACCTGCCCATTTTGTGTGACTCCTGTTCAAACCTTCCCACAAGTTCAACATAAGACATTTATGCAAAATGCAGGAAGCCTCCCTTACCACCTTACATTGCAAAGATACTAGTGGAACATTCCTGACAAATACTTGTCATCTCTTGCCCCTGTCACAGAACTAGCCCATCTTCTCTTCCTAGTAAACTTATTCTTGATAACATCTTTTATTTCTGTTCTTTTAAGTTTCTTATTAGTTATATGTTACAGCTATGCCCACCATGCATCACCCCATTACTCTCTTTTATATTCATTTTTAATTCTTCATAGATTCCCATACTCTGTCTCAATATCATATAATAAAACTGGCATATAATAAAAAAAGACAGTCTAACTCTCCTCTTCCTGTTCAATTCTGGCTCCATCCCATTGTCCATCTATACTATCTATACTATCATATGTTTTTTAAAGTTTAGAGTCTTAAATACAAAAAATTATAGAAGGGCAGCTAGGTGGCGCAGTGGATAGAGCACCGGCCCTGGAGTCAGGAGTAGCTGAGTTCAAATCTGACCTCAGACACTTAATAATTACCTAGCTGTGTGGCCTTGGGCAAGCCACTTAACCCCATTGCCTTGTAAAAACTAAAAACAAACAAATAGAAAAAATGATAGGAAAAGAAATTATAGAGAGAGAAAGGACTCTTTATTTGTGATCTGTGAATTTTTTTAATTAACAATTGTGCTCAAATATAATTGCTTCCCTTATAAAATTATATATTTTATTTATACATTTAAAATCATTATTCTAAAGCAGATATGTCCAAACCATAAGCAACCCATTCAGGTGACATTATTACATTTTACTATTATCCTCACTATTAATATGGGTTATATTGCATTGTAAATATTAAATTCTATATGTGGTCCTTGAAAGATTTTGTGAGGCAATGAGGGCCAAAAGAGCTAAAATGTTGGAAAACCATGTTCTAAAGAGTGAATAGATTTCACCAGACTCCAATAACATAAATTTTCATTGTGGCACCTGGGGCATTCCATTCTTGCATAAAAAAAGGTCACCATCAACTACCCTCCCTAGGGTCAGGATACTTTTTGAGCTCATATCCACTCAAAATTACAGTTGGCAAGACCTTTCCAATGTATTTACTGCAACTAGTTAATCAGAGGACATAATTCAAAGCAAAAGCATTTAATGAACTAGTTCAGTTACATATATATATATATATATATATATATGAATAGAATATTTCCCTTCATTAAACTGGAGAACACTCTGAGAACTGCATATGCCATCAGAGGACATTCATAGGTATTCCTCTTAGTAGATATATAAGTAAGGAATATGTGTGATCAAAACATAACAGTTAAGTAGACTCTCCCAGGCCTGATGCTACAAGCCATCAATGCTTCTGCCATGGTGATCAGTGTCCTCTCTGGGTCTGCTTCTTGATGGATACAACTCTCTAATGGACATGAGAGGGGAAGGAGGATAGGATGTTTTTAATGACTTTGATCTTCTCCACAGCCATCATCAACCAACTTATTAAGCACTTAACTATGTTCTTAATTGCACATGTTCTATTCACACTTTGCTAAGGTATTAGGAATAAAAATTACAAATAAAAAGAGTCCCTGTCCTGAAAGAGATTACATTCTAGTGAGGAAAGACAATATAAAAATAGGGTTATTTTAATGAGGGTTTCAGGAGCATAAGAGACCTCCTTAAATCAAAGTTCTTGGAGGAAACATCCAATTAGAGGGTGAAGCCAAAGGAGTAAAGGTTTTTACAAAGTTGGGGTTCTAGGATTGGAATGAGTCAGGAGAGGGCAACTTTGGAGTGCAGCCCTGAGTCCCTACTTAGGATTTATTCTAGTGTATTTTCTATATCTGTTTGGAGAAGTTTGTGGGAAGAGAGAAGGTAGCTGTACTTCCAACTCACATCTTGGTTCTGACTTTCATGGACTTCATCCAGTCACCAGCTGATGGGACATCTGTTCCCCATAAATATAATGGGCTCTTCTTCACCTCTTTTAGCTTAACCCCCAGAACTTATGCTTCAGGCTTTTTGGGGGGAAGGCAGGACCCTCAAACACCTAGATATTGGCCAGGAAAAAAAATTTCAGCTGATTTTTCTCCACATAAAGAGGGATCTATCAGTTGTCAGAGATTTTGCCTTCAGAGGGCAAACTTATTTTGAAATAAGGAACAGCCAAGCTAATTAGAGCCTGCAGGCATTAGTCTGTCTTTGAACTTCTTTCTACTTTTATCAGTTGTGTCTCTGTCCCAAGCTTCTAACTAGAGTTAGAAATTCCCCTTTAACTACTGTCACTTCTTAGTTCCTCAACCTTTCAAATTTACCTTCCAAAAAAAAAAAACCATAAAAGGCTACCTGGATGTGAAGCACCATGCTTTTCCTCAGTCTCTATAGGACACAGTATTAAAGAAAAAAAACCACTGAGTTTGTGAAAAGATGGAGACATTGAAAAAGATGAAGATGTAACGGTTGAAAAGTTCATCTCAACCACTATACAACTGTACAATTAGAGAGACAGAGATAATAGCTAATAGTAGCTGGATTTTAGGTAAAGTTTTAAAGGTTGGCAATTTTTTTTTAATCTCATTTTTTTAAATCTTACAAAATTGCATGTTGAAAACTTTGCATGTAATTGGAAAAAATAAAAAATTCACTAAAAAATCAATTTTAATGTTAAAAAAACAGAAATATATCATTTTACAACAACCTTGAAGATAAATGCTTTTATTAGTCTCCTCAGGAAAAACCTGAGGGAAATGGAGGTTAAGGGATTTTCTCAGGGTTACACAGTATCTAAGGCAGGATCTGAACCCAGGCTTTCTTGATTCTAGGTCCAACCCTCTATCACAGAATTCCATATTTACTCCATTCATTGAGGCAGATAGGAGAACAGGGTGCCCATCCATTGGAGCTCAGTTTTGAGTTTTAACCTTCCCCCTGACATAAGAGAATTTTTCCTATAGTGACTGTATGACTACCCCTCTCTTAAGACAACTACTAGCAGAATTTAGTTGAGACACCAAACTTGAATTGATTGGTGATAAGAGAATTTCTGCCTCAACTTCCTTACCTGTTTGCCTGTGATGAATATGTCAAGGAAATAGGTATAACTCTGATGTTAATGGTTTGTCTGTAATTTCCAACTTTATCCCTAGAGATGACTAACTAAAGTATAATTTGACCTGATTCAGATCTTCCCCATCTGCTATGTTCTTTGACATGTAAATCCTTACCTAGCCATTCTAACCTCTGTAAAATTCCACGAATAATCCTGCTGATTAACTAAAATCTACATAAGGCTACTGAAAACAACTGCTTAGGGCTCAGTGGGGTTTTTTATTTTATTTTTGTACCATGGATCTATTCTCAGTATATAACAAAGCATTTATTAAAAAGTCTCTCTTTTGAGGAAATCAAAGCAATCCATAGTCATATGAAAAATTGCTCTAAATCACTAGTTATTAGAGAAATATAAATTAAAGCATCTCTGAGGTACCACCTCACACCTCTCAGACTGGCCAATATGACCAGAAAGGACAATGATCAATGTTGGAAGGAATGTGGGAAACCTGGGACACTAATGCACTGTTGGTGGAGCTGTGAACTCATCCAACCTTTCTGGAGAACAATCTGGAATTGTGCCCAAAAGACAACAAAAATGTGCATACCCTTTGATCCAGCAATACCACTACTGGGTCTATACCCTGAAGAGATTATGAAATAGAGTAAAGATATCATTTATACAAAAATATTCATAGCGGCTCTGTTTGTGATGGCAAAGAATTGGAAATTGAGTGAATGCCCTTCAGTTGGGGAATGGTTTAATAAACTGTGGTATATGTATGTCATGGAACACTATTGTTCTATTAGAAACCAGGAGGGATGGGAATTCAGGGAAACCTGAAGGGATTTGCATGAACTGATGCTGAGTGAGATGAGCAGAACCAGAAAAACACTGTAACCCTAACAGCAAAATGGGGGTGATGATCAACCTTGATGGACTTGCTCATTCCATCAGTGCAACAACCAGGGACAATTTTGGGCTGTCTGCAATGGAGAATACTATCCATATCCAGATAAAGAGCCGTAGAGTTTGCACAAATTTCAATGACTATTCCCTTTAATTTAGGGGGGGAAAAAAACAAAACAATATCTTATTGTCTGATCTTGTTATCTCTTATACTTTTTGTTTCTTCCTTAAGGATGTGATTTCTCTCTCATCACACTCAATTTGGATCAAGGTACAACATGGAAACAAAATAAAGACTGACAGATTGCTTTCCGTGGGGGGAGTAAGATTGGGAGAAAAATTGTAAAACTCAAAACTCAAATAAAATCTTTAAAAAGAAAAAAAAGAAAATATTCTAACTTACAGGATGGTAATAAGTTCATTTTTCTCTTATTTCATAGCAAATAAACATTCTCAAAATCCTCTAGGACATTTTCTAATAAAATATATAAAATGTAAAAAAAATCACTTATACAAAAATATTCATAGCGGCTCTGTTTGTGGTGGCAAAGAAGTAGAAATTGAGTGAATGGAAGCAAGATTAGGGGAAAAAATTGTAAAACTCAAAATAAATAAAATCTTTCTTAAAAGAAAATCTACCCTCCCTATAGCATCTACCTCATACTGCTCTTAGTTGTGCCTTTTGTGATGATAGCCCTTTCAAATTTTTACAGATAACTATCACAAGCCCCCATGTCTTTACTCCAATAAATACCTTCAGTGTTCTATCAAAAAAATTCATTCATTCATTCATTCATTAATACTCCTAATGGGAAAAAAAGTCTCTCTTTTAAGAAGCATGATAGGCAGCAATACCTATCAATGAATCCTTGGACAATTTTTATGTCTTTCATACATACTCCCATCCAAAACTCCCATTCTGATTCTGTAAAGAAATTTTAAACATAATGATACTCCTTCTTAATTCTTCTATTTGCTCATTTTTCATGGCCTGCTCTTCTACCCTAGACTCAGTTACATACACCCTCAATTAGTTCTTTCCCAGCCCATCAACCTTGCACTGAGCTATATTTTTCCTTTCTCTTTTTTGCCTCAGCTGAGAGGTGGGGATGAGGGGAATCCAGGAGAGGGATGAAAAGTCACAGTGGTGAGAAAGGGAGTCAATGAGGACTCAATTTGTAGTAAACTGTCACCATTTTCAACATTTTTCTGCATCTTTATTCAGAAGTATATGAACTGGAGCCTTAGAAGGAGTGGAAGATGGGAGTAGTACAAGGTTCAGGCTTAATAGGGTAAAATCCATAATAGGATAAAAGGACAAAAAACACAAGATAATTGGACAGAAAAGAATTGAATTAGTTCGCTAAAGTTTGAGGGTTTTGATTCATTCTTTGTATCCTCAACAACACGCACACAAAATGCGAAAGTATGTGAAAATAGAAATAATAGAAATATAGAAATATAGAAAATAGAAATAACAACCAAAAAAGGAGAAATCATATAGACAAAGTTTGGAGCAGAAATATGCCTTCTATCCTTTCTTGCAAGGCTGAAAGACCCGGGCTATGGAATATTTCATTTATTGTCATATATGGCTGAAGTGTTGATTGGTTCTGATGAACTATTTCTTTTTTTAAATTTTTGTTTTAGTTTAATCAGTGTTATAATTAATTGTAATTCCAGAGACTCACTGACAAAAGAAAAAGATAACACTGAAGAAAAGATTGAAGTAAATACAGTACATGTAAGTTGACCCAGGTAGAAGATGATGAAGCTACTAAATCCTTCATTCTGGATGATCACTGTGGTGCACAGTCCAAAATGTTGATTCTTTCAGGTAAACATAGATAAACAAAGGGCAAAGGGAATACCTCCTTCAGAACTACTATAATGAAAGTACCTCCAAGAAATTGATTTTGATAATCATGTCTTTAGACAGGTAAAAGAGACCCAGAAAGGAGTGAAACCAGTTCCCGTTGCCACTTCTGTCCCCAAACCCTCCAGTATCTAAATGGCCTAAGGGAAAAGTATAGCCTGCCTTAATCTGGATCTCCTAAAATTATCTAATTAGTCAAATAAGAACACAAAAATAAGAACATAAAATCCTTGTTCTGTCCTTAAATGGTTCATGATCAGCTATAATTGGGCAGATAAAATATACCTATCTGTTGCAACACTATAAGTCAGTACATAATTAAGGGTAATCTGTGTGGCACATATTCTAAATGGTCAAGGAGTTCAGAGGCAAGATGACTGATGGCCAGGGAATTCAGGGTAGGTATCATTAATGTAGGCAAAGAAGGATTTGGACAGGTAGAGGGATGAAGAGTTAGAGGCCATGAGCTCTGGCCCAGTAGCTCAAGGAGTCCTGCAGTATCTGATGTCACTCAAAGCCTCAAAGTTTCAATGATACATTGTGCCAGAAGGTATAGGTGCATGCTTAGAAGGAAAATCACTTGATAAGGGAGTTTCAGGTAGGCTACAAATAGCTAGGCTTGGGAATATTGATCTCATCATTGTTCATTTCCCCTTTGATTATCAGGTTTTTTTGGAATCCTTATACAGTTTACCTCGGCAAATCCAAACAGACAAAACATGACCCAGAAAAACATGCACACCTTCTCTGATTAAAGAGCTCCCATAGAGAGTCACAAGGAACTGATGCAGAAGACAATACCTAATACCTAATAATGACCTTGACCATAGCAGCTGTGCTCCAAGGGAGTCCTTTACAACTTGCTGTTCAAAATCTCCCTTTCCTTGGAAGGTACTAGAAAGAAATGATAGGGAGAAATTTAAATAATATCTGCAATTTCTTAATGCCTTAAAGAGTCAGCAGTTACAATCTGCAGGCACTAGAAAACCAGGTCACTCCCCTACCCTGATGGACTCTGCTATTGCTACTGAAATCAGGAAGTAATTCAAACAAAAGGATCAAAATAAGCAAAAATGAGTCAAAAAAATGTTGTGGTCACTGGATGGTGAGGAGAAAGACTGGTGTGTGTCAAATAAAACAGTTTTATGTTGAGAAGTGATATAAAATAAGGCTGGTAAAGGGGTCTCAGATTGTCCAGAACAATGAAAAGTCCAGATAAGGAATTTGATACTGAAAGACATAGCAACTGAATTTTTTTCATATAGAACTAAAAGTTATTACCCTACTAATTAAAGATAGCTATTGCCAAAGAGTTCTGGTTCTTTTCATAGTTGCCAAAACTTAGAAACAAAAGTACTGTTCTCCTAGTAGGGATTAACTACATATATGTGTATGTGCATGTGTCTGTGTATGTGTCTGTCTGTGTGTGTATATATTTACACACATACAAACATATAGAAGTACAGTATATTCTTGTTGCTGTTGTTCAGTCATTCAATCATGTCTGATTCTTCATGACTCAATGGAGCATAGCACTAGGTCCTTCTATCTTCCACTTTCCCTCAAATTCTCTCCAAGTTCATGTTTGTTGTTTTCATGATACTATCTGTCTAGCTCATCCTCTGCCAACTCCTCCTTTTGCCTTCAATTTTCCCAGTATCTAATGAATCCCATCTTCTGTTTATGTGGCCAAAGGATTTAAGTTACAGCTGCAATATTTGACCTTCTAGTGAATAGTTTGATTTAATTTCTTTAAGTATTTGGCTGACTAGAATTCCTTGCTGTCCAAGGGATTCTCAAACATCTTCTACAGCTTCACAAATCCACTCTCAGCTTTCCTTATAGTCCAACTTTCATAGCCATATATTGCTACTAGAAAAATCATAGTTTTGACCTTATGGACCTTTATCAGCAAGGTGATGACTCTGCTTTTTAGTATGCAGTCCAGATTTTCCATAGCTTTCCTTCCAAGGAACAAGCATCTTTTTTTCATTTCATAGTGATAGTCACTGTCTACAGTGATCCTTGAACCCAAGAACATAAAATCTGACACTGTTTCCATTTCTTTTCCCTCTATTTGCCAGCAAGTGATGGGACCAGGGACATTAAGCTTCAAGTCAGCTTTTATACTCTCCTCTTTCACCCTCAAGTGGCTTCAGATAATGGAATGTTATTATGTCATGAGAAATAATAAAATGGACAGTTTCAGAGGAAACTGTGTACTGTTCCAGGGTGAAGTGAATAGAACCAAGAGAACAATTTATATAATAACAACTTAGTCAAAAAATCCAACTTCGAAAGACTATAAAACTCTGATCATGCAATGATAATCCAAAATCACTAAGACTAAAGACAAAACACAACACTCATCTCTTATTAGAGAAATAATGAACTTAAAATACAGAGAAATAGACACAAAAAAATTTTGATTGTTTATTTTGCTGGACTAGACCTTTTGATACTGAGGGTTTGGGGGTTTGGGGGGTATTTTTGGTACTTTAATGGGAAAGGATGTTGGGAGGAACATATAAATGCATGTAAATATAAATTAAGTTTTAAGGAATTTAAGGAATGTTGCTGGCAGTCTGTCTAGCTTCAGTTATTTTGGAGGATGTAGTAAGGTGAGATCAACCTCATGCTGTATGGCATGAAAATATGCATGTGCCAACTTTGTGAATTCTCTGTGGTGCTCAAACTTTCTCTGTTATCTTTTTTTTTAATTTTACTTATTTAAGGCAATGGGGTTAAATGACTTGCCCAAGTTCACACAGCTAGGCAATTATTAAGTATCTGAGGTCAGATTTGAACTCAAGTACTACTGACTCCAGGGCTGGTGCTCTATCCACTGTGCCACCTAGCTGCCCCTGTTATCTTCTTTCAGACATATGTTAGACTAGACTTCTCTCTTGGACTCTGTTGAATTCATTCCTACATTCTGATTTAAATGTTGTCTTCTGCTTCTGATTTCATAGTTTAGTACCTCAAAACCACCCATGACCAGAGACAATTTAAGCATACATTGTTCCAAGAACTTCTTGAACAATGTCTTTCCTCTCAGCCTGACCCAAAAAGTAGCAGCTTCCTAACTCCTATCTCTATTTTCTCTAAGCCATTCATTCAACTGCCAGAATAATCTTCCTAAAATACAGGGCTGAACATGTCACTCCCCAGGTCAAAAATTTTCAATGTTTCTAGACCTTAGCCTAGCTTGTAGAGCCAAATATAATCTAATTTTCCCAGCTTTGTAGCCTTCTACTACCCTTTTATAAAACCTACATTCTAGTCATAATCAGATATTCATCTACCTGGACTTTCCCTTCTTTTCTTTGAACATTTTGCAATCTCTCCATGTGTGTGAAATTATCTGATAATGGGGATTACTTTATAGTAATACATATATATAAAATATATAAATATATATTACTATGTATAAATATATATGTATACTTTATATATACTGTACTTACACATCATAGATGCTTATTAAATATTTGTTGAACTTGGTTGGATTTCTCCCCAACACTAATTTCCAGAAAATTAAAATAATTTCTCCACCTCTGACAATGACCTGGCAATGTTATGCAGTATAAATTATAGATTCTTTGGGAAAGAGTCTAGAGTCCAAGAGTCAGGGAGGAGGCTGTTGTAGCAATCCAGATGTGAGGTGATAAGTGTCCCTGCTAGAGTGGTATCAGTGATAATGGAGAAGGAGGGACAGATTTAAAAGACAGTTCATAGAAAAACTGTCAGGATTCTGATGCCCTACTAGATATAGGGAATAAAGAGGTAGAATGAGCTCTTAGTAATTATTGACTTTTTGTTAATTAAATGACTTTTTGTGTGATTTCCAGGTAATTGAATGACTGTGAGAAGGCTAATAACATTAATAAAGATGGAGAAATGGGAGAAGAAATTGATTTGCTGGGAAAGCAATGAGATCTTTTTTTTTTAAATTCTGAGTATCCAAGAAGATGAATAAAGGGGAAAAACTCAGACTGGAATAAAAAACATGGCTTTGAATCCAGGTGTGTGTGTGTGTGTGTGTGTGTGTGTGTGTGTGTGTGAGAGAGAGAGAGAGAGAGAGAGAGAGATCGATCATAGGAAAATTTCTTAATCTTCCTAAGACTCTTTATGTGTAAAATACTTGAACCATCTATTGTATTGCTATCTATATTTTAGTTATTCTTATTAAACAATATATAATAACAGTTGGATAAGGATTTCATTTATAATAGCAAAAAAGAAAAAGCAATGCTCTAAGGAAGCACTCTGTGAACCTTGAAACACTGGTTTGGGGATCTAAGGTTTAAGATTTGCAAAGTATTTTCTCTCAGTACAGGAGTCACCTCTTCATCTCTCTTCCCTATTCGTTAGGTTCCCCTCCCCATTCCATTAGTTTGTATGTGCTGAATATGTACTGTGCATTTACTTATCTGTGTACTCATATTTGTAAAATATCAGGCCTTTTTAGTTTTCTATCTTTATCACCTATACAATAGGTACTTAATAAGGGCTTACTGAATAAACAAATAAATGAACAACCTTGTGAGATAAGTAGTACAATTATTATTAGCCCTGTTAAGAGGTGATTTGTCCATGAGATACATAGATATATATAGATATAGATATAGATATAGATAGATAGATAGATAGATAGATAGATAGATAGATAGATCCAATAACTCATTATAGAACCAGTTTTCAAAATCAGGACTCTTGCTTCTCAATGTAAATGTGACATTTTTAATGAAAACAAATGAAAATGTCCAGTAGATAGGTCAATATAGGGAAATATTCTGATGAGAAAACAATACAATTCTCTGTCCCATAGGCTTGAGGTTGGGAGTGATGCTGTTACCAATCTCACTGAACAAAGCCTTCCCTCCTCGGGTTTATTAACAAAATAAGAATTAACCCAAGGTTCTACACAAATTAATTCTAGTCTTTCTTTCCTGGTAATGCTCTAGGTATTCACTTTCCCTGGTGAGAAAAATCAAATAGATTGGAATTATCTAAGAGCACTGTGCAGATAGAAATAAAATTTGGTCATAGATGGAGTTTCTCCAGAGGAAAGCATATAGAGATGTGATAAGCAATATAAATGGAGTATAATGGAGAATAAGGAATACAAGATACAATTATTTTAAAATTGCAATTAAAAGTACCCTCTCTGGAGAAAATAATTAATTTGGAGTATCAATTTTCCAAAGGCAGTGGTGATGGGTACCAAAATTTAAATTAAGCCAAAATAGCAATGGTTATCATGAAAGGAATAATCTTTTACTGACCCATGTGGCTTAATTGGTCTTCTGTCTGTTTTCTCTCACTATAGGTAGACTGTGAAAACACAAGTACAGACTGAGAAGTTAATTGTTGAAGTTTCTATTAATGTTTAAAATGTTCACTACCTGCTTTCCTTTCCTGCTCCACCAGAGCAGAACCAACTTATTTATCCCAGGCAAGCTCTCGCAAGTCAAGTCAGACTAATGCTCTGTAAACATTTGGCCCTTTGCATATTTTTCTTCCCTTTTTTTCTGATTAAAAAAGAGAACAAGTGCTAGGTGAAATACTATCCCAATGAGTATATTTGTACAACTCAATTCCTTATTGAATTTATTTACACATTCATCTGTTTATTTATTTATAATTATTTATATTAAAGATTGACCAAGTACCCAACTCATGAACTGACTTCATCAAAAGAATGCAATTTAACAGATACAATGATAAACTGTTGATATTTTAAAGATTCTGCCTACTTATCTAATGAATAAGATGTATTCTAGCTATATAAAACACTCATAAGGTTTTCATTCATAATAGCAAAAAAATGGCCACAAAATTGTCTATATGTCTAGTGATTAAGGAATGGTTGAATATATTATGACAGATGAGTAAAGTATATCTCATTATGCCATAAAAATAAGAAACAGGAAAAATACAAAGATATTTGGGAGGATGAAAAGCAAGGTGAATAGGAAAATAGCATATGCATTATCTGTAATGATATATTTCAAAAACAAAGGCAGTGAAAGTAAGTACATATATTTGAGAGGGGACAAAAAAATGAAGATTTTTTGTTTGCTTTTAGGATCTAGACCTCTAATAGGAATGGTATTGGGAGTGCTCTCTATGGGAAAGCTCCCTCCACTGATGCTGATAGACAACATATCTGTAACTTTGTATCTTAGTGAGTTGCCCCGACCACTGAAGCTGACTGACATTTCTATAACTTTGTATCTTAGTGAGTTGCCAGGACCAATGATGCTGAGTGACAGTATATCTGTAACTTTATATCTTAGTGAGTTGCCAGGACCAATGATGCTGAGTGACAGTATATCTGTAACTTTGTATCTTAGTGAGTTGCCCGGACCACTGATGCTGATTGACAACATATCTGTAACTTTGTACCTTAGTGAGTTGCCCAGACCACTGATGTTGCTTGACAGCATAACTGTAGCTTTGCATCTTAGTGAGTTGCCTGGACCACTGATACTGATTGACAACATTTCTATAACTTTGTATCTTAGTGAGTTGCCTGGACCACTGATGCTGATTGGCAACATTTCTATAACTTTGTATCTTAGTGAGTTGCCTGGACCACTGATGTTGATTGACAACATTTCTATAACTTTGTATCTTAATGAGTTGCCTAGACCACTGATGCTGACTGACAGCATATCTGTAACTTTGTGTCTTAGTGAGTTGCCCGGACCACTGATGCTGATTGACAACATTTCTATAACTTTGTATCTTAGTGAGTTGCCTGGATCACCTGGACCACTGATACTGATTGACAACATTTCTATAACTTTGTATCTTAATGAGTTGCCTAGACCACTGATGCTGACTGACAGCATATCTGTAACTTTGTGTCTTAGTGAGTTGCCTGGACCACTGATGCTGATTGACAACATATCTGTAACTTTGCGTCTTAATGAGTTGCCTGGACCACTAAGATGTTAAGTGATTTGCCCAAGATCACATCACCATTTTCACAAAGGTTGAACTTGAACCTTGGTCTTCCCCTCTCCAAAGGCCAGTTCTCAAAAATGTATATCCCAGGGGTGGGTAGATGGCACAGTGGATAGATTACTGGTCCTGGAATCAGGAGGCCCTGAGTTCAAATCCAGACTCAGACACTTAGCAATTGCCTAGTTGTGAGAACCTGGGCAAGTCACTTAACCCCACTGCCTTGCAAGAACCAAAAAAAAATGTATTTCCCAACAGTAAATGATCAGAGTGATGTGGCATTTGTTAAACTCAAAGATCTAAGCTTTGGGGGTAAGAACTCACAATTTGACAAAAACTGCCAGGAGAGAAGTTTGGCAGAAACTGAGCATAAACCAAAATAAGTATATAAGGATAAATGATTTAGACATAAAGGATAATATAAATATATTAGGGGAGCATAGAAAATTTTTCCTTTCAAATCTATGAAAAAGGAAAGAGTTTAGGACCAAACAAGAGACAGAGGTCTCTTACTTTATTTTATGCAGTAAGTAAAATGGATGATTTTGATTACATGAAATTAAAAAAACTTTTGCATAAATAAAACTAATGCTTTCAAAATTAGAAGGAAAGCAAGAAGCAAGGGAAAACTTTTACAGCAATTTTCTCTGATAAAGACTTCATTTCTCAAGTATTTAGGGAACTAAGTCAAGTTATTAAAAAAGAGTTAAGACCTATTCTCTAAATTGACAAATGGTCAAAGCATGCAGTTTTCAAAAGAAGAAATCAAAGCAATCAAGAGTCGCATGGAAAAGTACTCTAAATAATTGCTAATAAAAGAAATGCAAATTAAAATAACTTTAAGATACCAACTCACATCTATCATACTGGCTAACATGACTGAAAAGGAAAATAACAAATGCTAGAGGGGATATGGAAAAATGGAGACAAGAATGTACTGTTGGTGGAGTTGTGAACTGATCCAACCATTCTGTAGAACAATTCATGACCAAAATGCTATAAAACAATATATACCCTTTGACTTAGCAATATTATTGTTAGGTCTATATTCCAAAGAAATCAAAAAAGAGAGGAAAGGATTTATTTGTACAAAAATATTTATAATAGCTCTGTTGGTTATGTCAAAAAATGGAAAAATAAGAGGATGCCCATCAATTGGGGAAAGGCTGATAAATTACAGTATAGGAGATTCTGAGAGAATACCATTATGCTATAAGAAATGACAAGCAGGATGCTCTCAGGAAAACCCTGGAAATTTTTTATAAACTGATGCAAAGTGAAGTGAACAAAAAGTAGAACACGTTATACAAAAACAATAATATTGAAACAATGATCAACTGTTAAAGACTTAAGCTGCTCTGATTAAAACATGATCCAAGACAATTCCAAAGGACCTGTGATGAAAGATGTTATCCATCTCCAGGGAGAGAATTGTGAGGTAGCTAGGTAGCACAGTGGATAGAGAACCGGCCCTGGAGTCAGGAAGACCTGAGTTCAAATCCATCCTCAGACACTTAATTACCTAGCTGTATGATCTTGGGCAAGTCACTTAACCCCACTGTCTTGCAAAAGCAAAAACAGAGAGAATTGTGCAGATTGAAGCATACTTTATTTTTCTTGGGTTTGTATAAGTGAATTTATTTTGTCACCATGATTAATGTGGAAATACACTTTTCATGACCATGAGGTCATGTATAATTGATATCATATTCCTTGGGGAAGGGAGTAGAAGGAAAAGAGATAACTTAGAACTCAATTTTTAAAAAATGTTTAAAAATGTTTAACTGTAATTGAGAGATAGCTAATAAAATAAAAAATATTTTAAATGTATATATTTTATTTTTTTTAAATGCGAATAATTGAAATTCAGGGACATTTACTTGGAAATTTTCTCCAGAATGGTTTGGGGTTTTACTCATTCCACGAAAGTATCAAGTTTCTAATAATCAAAAATTTTTTCAAGACTTTTATGTTCTGATTTGTTCCATGGCTGTTATGTGGGAGCCTAAGTGTATCTGAGCTGTGCTACCTTACCCTATTGTGACCATGACCTAGAAGAAGAAAGAGGGAGGCATATCTCCTGGGAAGATCCCAGACCTACTGATCTCTTGCAACAAAGAGCTCCTTTTTTTCCAGAAGTCACTGGTCAGTGCAGCTACTTGTAGTGTGAGGAAAGAATATGTCTGTCACTAGGGCCCAAAGAAAAGATCAGTAAGTGAGAATATGATGTTAGTTTCCACCCGGGCTAACAAGGCATCATGACTGCTGATTGCAATCCTACTTTCTCATTTCATTCTGCCAGCTGTTTTCAAATGTCATCACTCCCCACAAGTTGAGCAGTATTTCCGGTGACCATGAACAGGATTCATTAACTTACAATAATTCTTCTAGAATTAACAAGAATCTGCATTTATACAGTGCTTTCTCTAGTGTGTTCCTGGTGATACCTAAGTAGCACAAGTGTTATTATTCCCATTTTTCACATGGGGAAACAGACGCAATGACATGAAGTGACATGGCCGACATCACAAATAGGATAAAAAGCAGAGATGGCACATGAACCAAAAGACTCTTGATTCCATCATCCAGTGATCTTGACATTATACTACACTGACATTTTGTTTCATTTCCAACCATTTCTTTTGATTTGAGGCAAACTGGTTCAATAAAATTGTTATAGAATAGCTTTTTCCCAGAGGATGTTATGTCTAATTCTCAGCTAATATCAAAATTGCATGCAATGGTCTATAAACTCTCAAAAAATTATCAAGCATCAAATAAACATTAGTTCCATATTGAGGATAAGGATTGGATTCTAATTATCATCATTATCTCTCAGAGTAACTAGTACAGGGCTTCTCAGACTGATTAAGATTAATAAATGGCTATTTTTAAATGAAATAGGAAATCTAATCCTATTAAATTGTCATCTGTTCTGAAAGGAAAAGTGCATTTGTCTTCATTTGGAAATCTGTTCAGCTGTGTCTAGGACAGCAGAGACCTCTTCCTGATCTCTGAATCTTCTTCAGCACATGGCAATGACTTGGATGTCATGCTTGTTGACTTAGCTCCTGAATCTAGTGTTGAAAATAAACACTTAAAGACACTGAATTCATTTCTCCATTTAAATTTCTACTTAGACCTTCTTACCTTAGAAACTAACCTGATCCACACAAGCAGAGCTAATTCTTGCTGTATTTGTCCTGGTGACAAATTCAGCTGGCAGGAGTATGGAGCAGAGCAGAGCAAAGGGAAAACCAACCCAGGGGCAGTGACATCAGTGTATCTGACAACTTTGACTGAATTAAATTTAGGCTGCCAATTAAAAATTAATACAACTCTGTTGAAGGGTTAAGCAGTTTACTAGACAGCCAAGATTGCTATGGTTCACACTGACATTCTACTTACATTTGTGGAGGCAGGATTGCATAATGCACAGAACGTAGGACATAGAATCAGGAAAGACTGAGTTCAAATACCATTCCTGCCAGTTGCCCCTGGGAAAGCCACTTAATATTAGCTAACACTCAGCAGTGACTTATTCAGCAGTGCAACTTACTTTGTATCAAACCTGGGTCATAATTATTAACACATTTGATTTTCACAATTATCCTCATTTTATAGATAAGGAAACTGAGGAAAACACAGATTAAGTGACTTGCCCAGAATTATACAACTAGTAATTGAAACCATATTTGAATTCAGGTCTTCCTGACTTCAGGAAACATAGCTTATGTAGCCTTAGCTGCCTTTGACCTCTGAATATCAGCCTCCTCACCTAAAAAATAACTGGCCCTAGGTTCTATTGCCATGCATCCCCTGTACCAGGATCTACCTTTCATTATCTCCCCCATGATGGGTCAGACAAGTATCTCTGGAAGGATGAACCACACTCCTTTTCCTAGTTTGACTATACAATTAGGGCTCTAGTGCCACTACTCTCCAAATCCTGACTCAACTGCATTTTTCCAAGGAACAAAAAGTCATTATGGTTATGGTAAATTATCACTAATACCATTATTATATTTGCTAAAGGTACCATATAAAAGTGATACGTGAACAGGAATCGACCCAACCTGTAAATCTTAGAATCCACGTCAATATTCCACTGTGCCCAGATCTCAACAGAATGCTAAAAATGAGATGTTTCAACCAAAATACTAATAATGTGAACTAATAATGTTATTTCTTTTTCTTTATTTGCCACATAGTCTGAGAATTCCAAATTTATTTTCTCAAATTGAATCCCCAAACACTGAAATTTTTCTGGTTACTAGGTATGCAGCCTGATTGCTCAGCCTAGACTAAATATGTGAAAACTTTGAGGGGAAATTAACAAAAAAAGCAGATGGTAGGTAGGTAGCACCATCCAATGGAGAAAAAAAGGAAGCACACTTTTTAAATATAATCTAGCTTACTTTTACTTATGAAATTGCTATTGTGGAACCAAACTCACAGGTTATT
Organism: Macrotis lagotis; assembly: GCF_037893015.1. Classification (NCBI taxonomy): domain Eukaryota; kingdom Metazoa; phylum Chordata; class Mammalia; order Peramelemorphia; family Peramelidae; genus Macrotis; species Macrotis lagotis. The sequence goes on from NC_133661.1 coordinate 92,383,759, forward strand.
AGCAGCAGGTTAAGAAAACCAAGGTGTGGATTCAAAAGAAATGCCAACCAGACAGACTCACAAAGGAAAATGCAAAATTTTAAATTGCAAAAAAAAAGTATTTTTTAAAAAATGATACAACTACATCAAAAATGAATAGCCCTTGGGGCAGCTAGGTGGCATAGTGGATAAAGCACTGGCCCTGGAGTCAGGAGTACCCGGGTTCAAATCTGGTCTCAGACACTTAATAATTACCTAGCTGTGTGGTCTTGGGCAAGCCACTTAACCCCGTTTGCCTTACAAAAACCTAAAAAAAAAAAAAATGAATAGCCCAAGACTGGCTTGCTAAAAGATTTAAATAAAGTTTTTCAGAAAAAAAAAACTTAAAATAAGATTATTTATCATTCTTCTCAATTTAAAAAAAATATTTTCTAGTTAATAAAGGGTTTCCTTAAGCATGTTTATCTTGGTTCTTGTGATGCAGTGGAAGGAATGTTGAGCTGGGGGTCCAAACACTTGGGAATGTTCTAGTCTTGGTTTCATAACTGACTGGTTATGTGACCTTCAGAAAATCATTTTATGGATAGTCTTTTTTTCTCAACCAAAAAATGAAGAGTTTGAACTTCTAGTCCCTTCTAGCTTTCACAATCTAGCATTCATTCTTTTTTCATACTCGATTCCTTTAAGGTAAATACTAATTTTTCCCATTTACTTGGGTTTTTTTTTTAACATTTATGATAGCTCCTTTTAAATCTAACAAAAAGATCTATACAAGGGGTGGCTAGGTGGCATAGTGGATAGAGCATCGGCCCTGGAGTCAGGAGCACCCGAGTAATAAGTACCTAGCTGTGTGTAGCCTTGTGCAGCCACTTAACCCCATTGCCTTGCAAAAAAAAAAAAACCCTCTATACAAAAAAGATGTAATTAGTAAGGCATTCAATTTGAGGCTTTTTTCAATAGTAGATGTGGATTTGAACCAAGTCATCCAAAGTCTCTCATTTATCTCCTTTGTGACCACTGTGTGAAATGATTGGGCAGGAATGTTCTTGCTCATTGGTGTTCTTAGAAGTTTTTGCTGTTTGAATCTGTAGAATCTATATAATCAAATTAGCTGTTTTCGCTTAACTTCATGGTTTTTTCACATCATCACATATCATCTGAGCACTAGGTTCAACTAGAACTGGTATGTTCTAGTTTCATGGTAGAAATCTGTGTGACTTTGTCAGTTGAATTTAGTTGGATTTGATATCCTCTAAATTTCTTTTTTTTTCCTTTTTTTAGGTTTTTGCAAGGCAATGGGGTTAAGTGGCTTGCCCAAAGCCACACAAGCTAAGTAGTCATTAAATGTCTGAAGCCGGATTTGAACTCGGGTGCTCCTGACTCCAGGGCCGTTGCTCTATCCACTGCGCCACCTAGCCGTCCCAAGAAATCTGTCTGACTTTTGACAAAATCATTTAACCTTGAGCAACTAGGTGACGCAGTGGATAGAACACCGGCCCTGGAGTCAGGAGTACCCGAGTTCAAATCCCACCTCAGACACTTAATGACTACCTAGCTGTGTGGCCTTGGGCAAGCCACTTAACCCCATTCCCTTGCAAAAACAAAAACAAAATCATTTAACCTTTGTAGATCTGTTAATCATGGGCAAAATAAGTTGTTTGGACTGAATTCAATTCAACATTTACTATGAATTTACTGTGGTCAAGGTTCTGGACCAGGGGTTAGAGATACAAAGATAAAAAGATGTCACCACCATCCAGGAGCTCCCATGCTCCTGTGTGCCGGTGAGGTAGACAGTTCTGCTATGATACTTTGAGGAAATAAGAACTAGTTCCAAAGTGATTTGTGTATCAGAGAACAATTTGAGCATAATAAATATTTGCTTGTGAGATTTCATTTGCACTCCAGATAAACTCACAAACTGAAACCTGTCTGACCCCCACTTCCATAAATTAACATTAGATTTTCATTTTTTTTTTTTAGGTAAAATACCCTATTTATTGTTTGCACAATAGGAACTTTGGGCAGAAAAGGCTGGTCCATACCTCACCATGTACCCACCATGACCCAAAGTTATGGTCTGCCCTAATACCCAGAACACCAAAATTTAGAGGTTGGGATCAGTGTGGGAAAACTTTTTTCTGCTAAGGGTCATTTAGATATCTATAACATCATTCAAGGGGCCATACAAAATTATCAATTTAATAATTAGCCTGCTTTATTTGATCAAACATTTAATTACCCATAAAAAGCTAGCTGTGTGTAGCCTTTATTGAATTTCGAATACTGCCTGAAGTTGCCATAGCAGCACCACCCCTGCTATAGATATAGGGATTTTAGTTGGAATTTAAAGAAAGCCAGAGAGGCCAGGAGATAAGAGATGAAGGAGAGCATTCCAGGAAAAGAAGGAACCAGAGAAAATGCCTAGAACTAAGAGACAGTATCTCATTTTTGCAGCAGCCAGGAGGCCAGCATCAATGGGCTGAAGAAAATGTGATAGATAAGAAGTAACAGAGTCAGGATTCAAAACTACTTCCTCAGACCCCCATTATACAGTACTCTTCCTGCTGCAATTAGGAAGTCTCCTGTCTAATTAAAAAAAAACTTTCAGCCAGTTTTGGTATCACATGGCCAATAATATAAAGACCTGTGATTTTGTCAGTGTGAGAACTCCACAAGGGCAAATGATAATCCCAGGAGAAATTCCTGGTATGGAACCTCAATCCAGCAATATGGCTGCAGATTACCACTCGGCTACAATTTATAGTCCCAGTTGACTAGGATTTAGTGCCTAAGTGATTTGACCAGAGTAACACAATTAACTAAGGTTCAAAGGAAGATTTTTAATCTGGTGCTTCCTGACTCCAAGTCAAGTACTCTAGCAGTTATCAATAATAAATGCAATTTAAAGCCTCCAGCTGAACTTTTCAGAATTCCCAATTTAATTCAGTAAATACTGATGAAGTGCCTACCAACCTATTCCAGTGATCTAGGTTAGGCAATAAAAACAGAGATGAAAAGTGATATACCATCTTCCCTCAAAGAACTAAAAGTACAAATTGGGTTATTAAGACACATTCCCAAGTAATTAAAATATAAATGCATAATAAGTATTCAAATTAGTAAGTGGTTAAACCAACACCACACCTGACTAGTAGCCATTTAATAAATACTGGTTGGCTTGGACTAAGCAAGTTCAGAGGATAGAAAAGGAGAAAAACAGATTAAAAGATTTTCAGGGTTGAAAAGGACCTAAAAAAATCATTCCCATTCACAACATCCCCAGATCTTGCAGCTTTCATTTGAAGACTTCCAGAGAGTGGGAAACCACTCCTTTCTAAAGCAATCCTGCTTTTATGTGGTTCTTATTGCTATTAAGTTTTTTCTTACATTGCTTCTAATTGTGCCTTTTTCACATTCTACCTCTTACTGCTCTCCACTGGGATCAAAGCAAAAAAAAAAAAACACAACTAATTCCTCATTCACCTTGAAAGTTCTTCACTTGAAAACAACTTTGTTCCACACCAAGTCTATTTCTCAAAATTAATATTCCCAATTTTTTCCAACAATCCTCATTTGATTTGGGAAGGATGAGAAGAAAGGAAACAAGAGCTCATGCTTATTAAATGCTTGCTCACAAGCCAGGCACCAGGCCAAGCGGTTTGAAAATATTATCTCATTTACTCTCAAGGACTCTCACCATTCTTGTTCCCCTTCTCAGCATTTTCTTATTTTGTCAAGATCCTACTATAATGTTGAGCCGGAACTGAACTATAATGTTCTAGAAATGGTGTTATTCAGATTACAAGGGGCCTATAAACACCCATTCTGGACATTACATTTATTTCAATGCATTCTAAAAACACCCTGAACTCAATATTCCCAATAGAGCTGATGAGGACAGAGTATGGAGGAAAGCTCCCTCCTCATCCCTGGAAGCCACACCTCTAATTGCAGCCCAATGTCACTTCAGTGTAACTGTTACTGATTCATAATGAAGAACAAAGTCCACTAAAACACTCAAGACCCTGAGATCTGGCTCATAATTGCTGACCCTACCTTGCTTATCCTGTGCTCCTGTGTTTTTTTTTTTAACCAAGTGTAAGACTGTCATTCCTGTCGAACTAGCCAAGTGATTTCATTAGTTATTTTGCTTCTCCTGGCCACAGAAGTCTGAAAAAGCTTTAGCCTAGGAGATCTCTCAAAGCTCTTTCAACTGTAAAATTCTATTAACCATGTCTGTAATACATGACTGTTAATTATATAATGAACATGTTAATATTCACATATATGCTAATATATACTCTCATAATATTATCAGACATTCATCAATGAAACTAAATTGAAGCTTTTCAGTAAAAGCCAAGGAAAAAAATACAAAGAAATATAGAAGTTTGCTGTAAAAATGCAGATATTACTATTTTATTTATGTTAATCTGAATATATACATACATAAAAATGTGGTTCACACATCAATTCCCCCCCTCAAAAAAGAAAATCACCATGTTCCATGAGATACGTAAATAGTGCAAAAATGGTTCTACTGCATAACAAAAGAAGAGAGTTAGCATTAGGAAAATATTTAGATAATTTGAATTAAAAATGCAAAACTGAAAGAAATACTAAAGAGTCATCCTTCATAGATTATTACTTTTATATCTTAGAAGTGATACATTTCAAAGTTTGTAACACACTTTGGTAAAAAAAGGAAACTATTATCTGGCCAAAACCCACTTTGGTTTTTCACATTATTTGGAACATCAGCAGCCAGATTACAGTATCAGTTCTCCAAGATGACAAAATAGGAAAATGTTCTCATTTCCTGTTTCTGGCCTCCATTCATCTTCACAGGTAGAGATACACATGATAAGGTCAACGCTCATTATTCTTTATAAGAGCACAAGAGCATTTACCTTCAAAGATATCTCTACTCTACATCAGTAAAAGGGCATCATAAGGCCTGAGACCCCTCTTAGAACATAAATGAATTTTGTTACTTACTTCAAGCAAATACAAATGACCCTGCATTCAAGCAGCTCGAAGTTGAAATTCACATTTTAAGTGGAATATGAATTAGTCAGAAAAAAATATTACTAGTTTCTCAAGAAGTCCTTATTTTAATAAAAGGATCTCTTGCCTTGATAAAAAAAAAACTTTACCAACCCTCTCACAGTAGTTTGCTAGGGATTAGAAATAACAGTCCGCTACATGTCCGTAGTTTGCATGCTACAAACCCATTTTCATTGATCACGTCAATTTGACAACTGTACAACTAAAATGATTTAAGAAAATTAAAACTGCATCATTTGTTGTATTATACATATATATTTTCCCAATTGCATTTTTTAAAATGTGGTATTGATGGCACTGAGTTTTGTTTCATTGTGTCTGTTTACATTTTTTAACAAAATCTTGTATCTCAGAATTATAAAACGAAAAATTGATGAAACTTGTCACCAAATTTCCTATCATCGTTCTCCAGGGCAATCGTAGGGATTCCTTTCAGCACCATAGGAACATTCTGTAAGAAAGAAATTTTTTTTTAATCAAGTGAACGTTCCACATTGAGAACAACAATAGAGTTCACTATCAATGTTGCTTCCTAGAGGAAAGAGAAGGGAAGAAGTCTCAATGGCTATTAAGTGCCAAAATCTATGCTGAGTGCTTTACAAATATAATTATCAAAACAAAGGAAACTCAGAGTTCACGGTACAAATTCTATAAACTGATTTAGGAAAACAATAAATAAATCTAGCCCTTTCGTTGCCTGCCAATTTTGAGAACATCCATAATAAACATTGAGTTTAACTGAATTTTATTATATGCTAACTTCATAATAGAAAAAAAGAGACATTAAAAACTCTACATATGCTATGCAAGCTAATTCAAAATATTTTTTTGAATAGTTCTAAAGACACTTATCTTTAGACTATAAACTAGAAGAGCTTAGATCACATAAGTTTGTGGAATTACACATCTACAATTGTATTGACTTTAGTGTGAATGAGCTCCTGACTGACCACAGTGACTATGTGACCAGAAGGCAGGCAGTAAAATGTTCAGTGCCCTGGGCAATTAAAACTACAAGATACAGGGGCAGCTAGGTGGCACAGTGGATAGAGCACCAGCCCTGGAGTCAGAAGTACCTGGGTTCAAATGCGGCCTCAGACACTTAATAATTACCTAGCTGTGTGGCCTTGGGCAAGTCACTTAACCCCACTCACTGCCTTGCAAAAAACAAAAAACCTAAAGACTATAAGATACAAAGAAATAGTTGCTCTTTATTGCTAGAGGATTCCTTACTGAGAATCCTCCACACTAATGAAATTGCAGATACAGATCAAAACTATCTTCCATCCCTTACAAAATGAGATAAATTTTTCATATGAACTAACACACTGCTAAGGAAAAAGGGTTCAAAATTAATTTCTTTTTTAGATTCCAAGGCATTTCTTCAGGGATAAATCTTAGATAATTCAAAAAGCAGATGCCATCCTGACACAACCATTCTGGAGAACAATTTGGAATTATGGCCAAAGGGCAATCAAAGGGCATAGCCTTTGAACCAGCAATACCATTATTAGGTCTATATCCCCAATGAGATCATGAAAAAGGGAAAAAGACTCACATATACCAAAAAATTCATAGCTGCAATTTCTGTATAGGCAAAGCACTGGAAATTGAGTAGATGTGCATCAACTGGAGAGAGGCTGAACAAATTATGGTATATCAGGGTGAGGGAACATCCAGCCCACAGGCCACAAAATCATTTAGACTAGCATTGCCACAGCAACTGCAGGCAGGACTCAAGATTCAATAAATCTAGGAGTTTTTAAGAGGTCAATTAATTGTTTGATCAAACAGAGCAGGCAAACAATGTCATAAATATTCAAATGGTCCTTGACAGAATAAAGGTTCCCCAAAAAGGTTCCCCACCCCTATGGTAACATGAAGGCAAAGTAAAACTATTGTGCTGTAACAAATGATGAGCAGGCAAATTTCAGAAAAACCTGGACTTATATGAACTGATACTGAAGTAAGCAGAACCAGGATAATATTGTACACAGTAACAGCAATACTGTGTGATGATCAACTATCATATTAAAACAAATTTGAAAAATAGGCCTTCTGTCTATTGTAACAGGTCAAAATTCTAATCTTTCGAAAATAGTTTGAGGCTGATTCATGCTGTGCTACTTCTCTAAGTTTTCTTTTAAAACTAGTCTTCTCCAGGGAGACTAAATAGTCACATAAAAATAAGTTTCTGACATTGTCATTTTAATATGCTTTTAACAGCATAAATGATTTCACTTAGTTCTCAAAAATACAGTGTTCAAAGATAATTCTAAAAGGATTATAATGGAAAATGCCATCCACATTCAGAGAAAGAACTATGGAATCTGTAATAAACAAAGCATACAATTTTCACTTTTCTTCATTTGTTTTGCTTTTTCTTTCTCGTGGTTATTCGCTTTTGTCCTGATTTTTTCACAGCAAGACTAATAATGGAAATATGTGTATAATGACTGTGCAAGTAAAACCTATATCATTACTATTTTAAGGCAGGGGGAAGAAAGAGTGGGAAGGAGAAAACCTTTCAAAAGTGAATGTGGTAAACTATTTTTACAAATAATTAAAATAATTAATTTTAAAGTTTGAAAAGAAGCAAATACAAAATATAACCATACTGTCAAAAACAATCAAAAATAACACTCTCATATTTTAATTTCAAATCTCAGAATATGAAGCCTTCTGATTCTACATTTCAATAATTGGAACACTGTTAACTGTCTAAAAAAAGAAAAAGTAAACAATGACAGAGAAAAATAGTTCTTTTGCCCTTTGTAGTTTAACCAAGATGAGTTATATGCAAAACAAAAAATGATTCTAAAAGGTCTTAAATATCAAATTTGCAGGGCGGCTGGGTGGCACAGTGGATGGAGCACCAGCCCTCAAGTCAGGAGAGTACCTGGGTTCAAATCTGGCCTCAGACACTTAATAATTACCTAGCTGTGTGGCCTTAGGAAAGCCACTTAACCCCATTGACTTGCAAAAACTTAAAAAAAAAAAAGTCAAATTTGGTCAAATTGACTACAACAGTTGGTCAACATGGCAATAAGATCAGTCTGAAAGGCAGAATCAATAGTTGCAAGTACTTGCCAATTACATACCTATATAAACAAACTGCAATGAATACTCAAAAATTAGTTGTAATATTCCAGGACTGGTCCTGCTACCATCCAATTAAGTACAATATAACTCTCATAAGGAAAGCTACTAAAAACATATTAAATTGGGGGCAGCTAGATGGTAAAGTAGATAGAGAACCTGCCCTGGAATCAGGAGGATCTGAGTTCAAATCCGGGCTCAGACACTTAATAATTGCCTTGGGCAAGTCACTTAACCCCACTGCTTTAAATAAAATTTTTTTTAAATTTCCATAAAAAACATATTAAATGGGCAATATCAATAATCTATAGTATTTGTGACAATTTAGGCTAAGATTAAAAGAAAACTTAGCAAAATGGCACAGCATGAATCAGCCTCAAATACTATTTTTTAAACACAGCATTTTGAACTTTTACATCAGACAGAAGGAGGATTTTTCAAATTTGTTTTAATATTAAAGTACCACTAGGATGGCTAATATTAAATGAAAATTCTATCTAGTGTCATATAGGTAGGCATGTTTGGGGAGTTCTACCAAACAATGAGGATACTGGTTAAAATTCAGATGCTCTACATTACAAATAATTCTCTGAATACTCATTTTTAATGTAGCTTTAATAAGCTCTAGGAATATTTATGCAAAAGCTGGAAAAAAAGTCATGATATATGAAAAATTCATTTATTGATAGAAAAAAATTGCAAGAATTCTGTGATAACAATAGTCAAGTTTAGTTCTATAAAGTATATTAAGTTGTTTAGTTTCAAGATAATTCTGCCACCTTTTTATTTTTTTTAGGTTTTTGCAAGGCAATAGGGTTAAGTGACTTGCCCAAGGCCACACAGCTAAATAATTATTAAGTGTCTGAGGCCAGATTTGAACTCAGGTACTTCTGACTCCAGGGCTGGTACTCTATCCAATGTGCCACCTAGATGCCCCCATTTTTATATTTTTAAAAAGAATACTTACACACATATTATGACACAGGTGAAAATTATCTGAATTAATGAGTTTAGAAGTCTTTGTATACCCGACGTGTACACTGAAACAGTGTTACAAAGTTGGGTAGTTCAAGACACTAAGCATAAAAGTACTAAGTAATATTAAAATAAAGTAGTATTACTATAACAGCGTGATCAAGGAAGCTACAAATGTTTTCTTCTCTACTAATTATTAATCGGGAGAGAAAAAAAGTAAAAAATAGATCTTGATATTATCTCCATGAAAGCGTTCAGAGAGGGAAGCATTCAGTTCACAGTTGATATAAGTTATAAAAATCACATACTAGGAATTGTTGCCTTATCAGTGCTGGGGTTGTTCAGGGCTGATGTTCATTGTTCGATAAATTTCTTTAAGTAGTAACAGAGCAGTATCTTCAGATTCCCTATAAAAAAAGGCAAATGTACTTCAGCAAACAGTCACTGACAAATTAAAGTATAAACATCTATGTTCAATGGAAGATAAGAACAGATTACCAAAACTGTATAATATTGGAAGAATTGTATGTTCTGGTTATATTTCTTATTTGACATAAGAGATGACTGTTTTTAAAAACTGATCAGAGGGCAGCTAGGTGGTTCAGTAGAGAACTAGTCCAGGAGTCAAGAGGACCTGAGTTCAAATTTGAACTCAGGCACTTAATAATTACCTAGCTGTGTGACCTTGGGCAAGTCACTTAACCCCATTGCCTTACAAAACCAATACAAAAAAAAGAATACATGAAAGTAAATTATTGATCAGACCTTCTGAGTTCTAAATTTCATTTCTGATCTAACATTCTCAGTTCAATCTTCCATTGCTGATCTGACATTCAGTTCTATGTTCTATTCTGAACACTAAACTCCTTCTTACCTGACATTCTGAGTTCCTAAAACCATTTCTGATCAAACATTTTAAGTTCTAAATTTTATTACTGATCTGACATTTCAAGTTCTAAACTCTTTTGTCCCACATTCTATATTTTAAAATTTATTTCTTACCTGAAATATTGAATTCTAAATTTCTTTACTCATCTGACATTAAAACTTCAAAGTTCCATTTTCTCAATAGACTTTCTGAGTTTAAAATTCCATTTCTGATCTGACTTTGAGTTCTAGATTCCATTCCTGTCTCATATTCTAGTTTTTAAAATTAAGTTCAGATCTGAAATTCTAATTCTAAATTTGTTTTCTCATCTGAGTTTTAAATTCCATTTCTGATCTGAGTTCTAAACTCCTTTCCTGACATAATGAATTAAAAATCCATTTATGTTCAAACATTGAGATCTAAAGTTCATTTCTGATGATACATGAGTTTTAAAAAACTATTTCTGATACCACATTCTGGATTCTAAACTCTCTTCCCAACCTGACATTCTGGGTTCTAAAATTTATTTCTGATCTGACATTCTGAGTTCTAAGTTCCATTTCTGATCTGACATTCTGTATTCTAAACTCCCTTACTGACCTGACATTCTGGGCTTTTAATTCAATTTCTAATCTGACATTCTCAGGTCCTAAATCCATTTCTGATTGAAATTTATTTTCAAGTGATTACTGAGTAGACATTCTGAATTCGAAATTTCATTTCTGATTTCACATCCTCAATTCTATATTCCATTGCTTATTTGACAGTTTAGAATTCAAAACTGCATTTCTGATCAGATTTTCTGAGTCTTGAAATGACTTCTCAAGGATTCTTTCATCCTAATTCTGTTGAAAGGTACAGGAGTATATAAAAATATTTTTTAAGTATGTAACAATACTAACAAAAACCTTAAAGGAAAATTATATGCTGCCACCTGGTGGATAACAAAAAAGGAAAGAAATTTAAAATACTTCAAAAGACTTTCAAAATCTTTCATTTTTAGTAAGGGAAAAAAGCAAATTAAAAACAATGGCAATATAAGTATAGCAGTTTTCACAAAAAAAAATTATAAGTGCTAAGTTTATTTCAAACACAAAGTAAAATGATTTTTTCTTTCTTCATAAATAAGACCTAATGAAAATGATTTTAAAATACAAATGTTAAAAACAACTAGTAACTAAAAGAATTATGAGAATTCTTACCAGTAACATAAATGACTCTGAAGAGCGAAAATATATTCATTAAAACTTTCTATTGGTTTTTCTTGTAGAACGTAGTCAATACGTCGGCCTCCATTTAACATTCCAACCTTTATTAAGAAGTCCTCATCCTTGGAAAAATCTGGACTTTCAACAATCTTTTCTGCTAGAATTTAAATCATTTCAACATAAAAGTCAATCACTCAATCATAATCCTTTGATTTTAGCTGACTTTCTGGACTCAAAGAGAAATGATGCTTGACACGACACCCGCCGCAACCTGAGGAGCTACTGGGTTGACTCCTCATTCCTCCAAAGGGCCAGGGGAAGAAGTTAGGGCAGGTTACACAAAGAGAAGAAAAACCAGCTGACAGAAGTTGTGAAGAAAAGGGGTGAGGGAACATTGCAGAAAAAAAAGGAGACAGAATTAGAATCAAAGAAATCCAAAATTATCATGGAACAATGACCTGACATTGCACTGTTATCTATGTTATAATTAAACAATTAAGTTGAAAGATGTCTCAGAGACATTTTTAAATACCTTTTAAAAAGTCTAGCACTCATCTCTGTTCATGTTTCTCTGCAAGATTAAAAATTGCACAGTAGTAAGAAACAGTGAAGCGAAACTTCCTGTTGAAACTTCCTCTTCAGAAGTCAGGTAAGCTATATCAGGGTTTTCTGTACACAAAGATATCTTAGCTTTTCCAAAAATAAAGGCAGTAACTGAACAATTTCCAAATGATACATTATTTTAGAGGAAATGTCAAATTTACCTTCCACTACTTGCTTTTCAGCTTCTTCTTTGATGTGACTAGCAACCTTCTCCCACTCTTCTTGTAACTGAGGAGAAGAGGTATGAGCACGTGCAAACTCATTTAATATCTGCCAGGCATTTTTCAAAGAGCTTATAACACCTTGTTTCAAATCAGATCCCATACGAGAGAGACTTTCTTTCAACTCTAAACAAAATCAAAATGACAATTTAAGAGATTTAGAAAAAAATCTTAAGCTTTCCAAAGTAAGATTTTTCAATATGTTGATTGTTTTTAATGAAATTTTTTCTCTTCATCTTTTTAAAATAAATGTTTGATCAAGGATGATCCTTTGGGAAGGTAGAGGGAAAAATAAAGATGATGTAAAAAACCAAAGAAATCAATGACTTTTTATTAATTAAAGACAAAAGTAAACATAAAGGACTTAATGAAAACAAGTTATTTCTAAAATTTCAATTAAACTTAGCTTGTCATACAAATACACTGCTCAGCATTTCCATTTACAGATTTGAGAATCTTTATTTCTTTGTCCTATGAAAAGGGCAAGAGTATGAGAAAAATTTCTTCACAGGAACAAAACAAAATTCTATTATGGACTGTCTGCCATCATCTTCCTTCTCAAAGCCACATTTTCAACCTCTCCACTCCTATAATCATTAATATTACTCTCTTCAAGAATTGATACGCTATTCACTATTTCTTCTTCATTTCTCCAAACTACTGAATACTATTATATGACAGTTAAAAAGGAATTAATGTCAATATTAAACCTTCTTATCGTGATTGTCTTTACCTAGGTGAAGTCTTTTTCTGCCTTTGTGATGTGGAATGAGAACTGGTTTTACATCCAAATCTGGAATTATCATAGGTTCTAACCGATATGCCACAGGATCAAGCTGTAAATAAAGAAGTGAAGAATTACTGAAAAATAATTTATTTATTTTTAGTTAGTTACTGACTTACTTGGGTGGGGAAAAAAAAAAACAGTACTACCTAAGTAATTTTATGAATAGAACAGAGCCATCAATTGTTTAATCATGCAGTCAGTATTCATAAAAATGCCCAAATTAATAAGGAAAAATAATTTTTGCAAATAAAATATTTTTTCAAAGAGACTAAAATCAAAGATAGAAAGCTACATGGAAGGCATATCACCAAAGTTTTAGAACCCAGAAACAATAAGGTACCTTACCAACAAATCTAGATTACTAGTAACCCTGTTTAGAACCATGAAAATCTATATATAAATTCCTCTTTTCTTCAAAGAAAGTAAATTAAATTTACTCACTGGATGGTAAATATTGAAGAATCCTTTGCAGGTGGGAAGTCTGTAATTCTCATCTATCCTATCCACTCCACGTACAGTGAGAAAGACACCAATTGGTGATCCCAAGGCAAAGAAAATCTCTGGTTCAAAGTCTAATGAGTTGTAAACCACAGAGACCTAATTAGAATTAAAATTGGGGGGGGGGGGGGTTGAAGGAAGAGGAATAGAAGAGGGAGGGGAGAGAAGAATGAGTTTTCCATTGTCTCATAAAACAATTTCAAAATATACAATCCACTGAATTAAATAAAATTAAACCAGAGACAAGCACTGTTACCATTCAAGAAACACGTCAGATCTATATGTGCAATATGAATATATGCAGCATTTTACATAGCATATGTAATAGCTGTCAAGAACTATAATTGCTGCCTTATTAAGAAATCTGTTGAATTAAAAGTCAACTCAAAAGAAAACACATCAAATGCTTACTGTATACACAAAAAACACACTTGGTCCAAGTTTATATAAGACAAAGCAAAGACACTAAGAAAACTAGTTACTAGAGGAAGACACCCAGAGCTATACTCAAATCTATATGTGATCTTCCCAATGTGGATATTCTTCACAAAGATGCAAACTATGACCTATGCATGCTTCTTCCTACAGGACTCTTCTTCATATCTTGGGTTCAAATCCTGAGTGCCACTTAACTCCTGTGTGACTTTGGGCAAGTTCTTTCTCATCTCTGAGTCTCAGTTTCCTCACTTGTAAAATAATGGGGCTGGGCTAAAGGACCTCTGAGCCCCCTTTCAGCTCTTAAATGCCCAATTTTATGATTCTACACCTATCACCAAGAGTCCACCTAACTAGCCGAGGAACTCCCTTGTTTTTTCCTTGCCATCAAATGTTTATTAATGGAGCTCTAACTATAACAATCACCTAACTGTAATACTTACTAACACATAAATGTATTGGGAAGGTTTAAAACAAACATAAATATCTGGCAAGGCCTTCAATGGAAAGAAGTATAATTTGAGTGATGTTTTAAAGAATCGGTGAGAATTCAACAAGAAATAATGAAATCGAAATAATGAAATCATTCCAGCTCAGAAAGTAGCAAAAGCACAGGTTGGGAAAAACAGATTATGTAGGAGGGCAATTATTGTTCCAGTTTCACAAGAACCCAGAATACAAGATACACACACACACACACACACACACACGGTAGAAAAAGCTAGAAAAAAAGCTTATAGAAGGATTTAAATGTTGCCTAAAAAGTTCAGACTTGAGGGATAGAGCCAAGATGGCAATGTGAAGGCAGGAATTCCCAGAAACTCGTTCCCCCAAAAAACTCCAAAAGCCATCAAATTATGACTCTAGCCAAATTTAGATAGGCAGAACCCACAGAAAGACTGAGTGATCAATTTCCCAGTCCAAGACAACTTAGAAGTTCCACAAAAAAAGGTCTGTTTCACCAGGACCAAGGGTTGGAAAAAAGCCACAGTGTAGCACAGCCCAGGGATCACCAGGAACAGCTGGAACGGTTGGTGAGAGAGCTGTCACACCAAAGTGAGTACAGAGCAAGCGCCAGCCTCAGAGCAGCCCTGAAGTGAGAACCTGCAGTGGGAATGTGGGAAGCCAGCCTGAACATCCAGAGCATATCCCACAGATGGTAAGGGGGTCGGGGCAACTGCAGAAATCTCTCTGCTCTTCCTGGGGCAGGACTCTGCTGTTTGCCCACATTCAGATCCAGGTTGTAGTTTGGGTTTCCATACTCTGATAGCTGAGTACGGACTCTCCTCACAGCTCCAGAGCAGAGGAGAGGGCCTGTAGTCATTCACATATCAAAGTATAAAGTCTCTCATAAGACCCTGGAGGAATTAAGGTCCTAGTGGAATGTTCCAAAAACTCACCAAAGTCTTGAAAGTGAAGTAAATCAGTCATAGGTTGAGGAAATGAGCAAACAGAAAAAGAAGAATCTGACCATAGAAAATTACTTTGGTTCCATGGAAGATTCAGAAGATGACAAACTTGAAGTTTCTCTATTCAAAGCCTCCAAGAGAACTAGTAAATGGGCTCAGACTATGGATGAGCTCCAAAATGACTTTGAAAAGCAATTAAGGGAGGTAGAGGAAAAGCTGGGAGGAGAAATGAGAGTGAAGCAGATAAATCATGAAAACCAAATCAGCAGCTTGGTGAAAGAAATACAGAAAAATACTGAAGAAAATATTATGTTAAAAACCAGTTTAGGCCAAATGGAAAAAGCAACACAAAAGGTAAATAAGGAGAAAAATGTGTTAAAAAGCAGAATTGGCCACCTGGAAAAGGGGATAAAAAAGCTCTCTGAAGAAAATAACTCCTTCAAATACAGAATGGAACTAAAAGAAGCTGATGACTTTGAAAGACATCAGGAAGAAATAAAACTCTTCCAAAAAAAGCCAAAAATTAGAAGAAAATGTGAAATATCTCACTGGAAAAACAACCAACCTCAAAAACAGATCCAGCAGACATAATTTAAAAATTATTGGGCTACCTGAAAGTCACAACCAGGAAAAGAGCCTAGACTTCATTTTTCAAGAAATAATACAGCAAAATTGCCCTGAGAGCCTAGAAGCAGAGGGTCAAATAGAAATTGAAGGAATTCACTGATCACCTCCTGAAAGAGATCCCCAAAGAAAACCTTCCAGGAATTTCGTAGACAAAATTCCAAAATTCCCAAGTCAAAGAGAAAATACTAAAAGCTGGCAGAAACAAATAATTCAAATACATGGCTCTATAGTCAGGATTACACAGGATCTGGCAGCATCTACATTAAGGGCTTGTAGAGCTTGGAATATGATATTCTGGAAAGCAAAAGACCTTGGCTTATAGTCGAGAATCAACTACCCAGCAAAACTGAACATCCTCTTTCAGGAGAAAAGATGGACTTTCAATAAAACAAGGGGCTTTCAAACTTTCCTCTTGAAACAACCAGAGCTGAACAGAAAGTTTGATCTCCAAGTACAGGACTCTGGTGAACCATAGTGGGGGTGGACAAGAAGGACTAACTATGAGGAACTTAATGATGTTGAACTGTTTATATTCCTGCATGGGAAGAAGATACTGAATTAGAGGATAAAAGTGGCAAGAAGTGAAGTTTTATATTTTTATTATGTAGTGTTGTTGCTTGCAACAAGCTGAATGATGAAATGTGAATCCGTAAGGAGTGAAATATTAGTATTATCGTCACTTTTACTAATGGATAAAATTTTTTAAATAATAAAGTAGTAGTGAATCATCGTATTGAGTGCCATCAAGTTTTATATAGTCAGAACTGTCCAAAATGCAGTTCACAGAGCAATTATATGCGGCACCCTGGGGGGGGGGGTTAAAACATTTTACTATATGTTTTAGTAAACCAAGCTGAGCTACTGCAGAGCTCTCACTAAAATGGCAAATAAAATATATTATCTATTGTTACAATAAAAACCTTTAAAAGTAAGGTTGGAAAAATTTGGTAATTTCGGTTGGAATTCAAACAGAAAATTGTAATAATGCAAACAATGTAAGAATTATGACTTACAGCAGTCTAAGATATGATACAAAAAAATGCATTCCAGTGTCAATAAGGACTAATAGATTTGAAACATTCAGCCATATTTTCCCGCCTCATAGCCTCAACAATACTGGAAAACTGTAAGAAGAATAAGTTAGGGGCAGCTAGGTGGCACAGTGGATAGAGCACCAGCCCTGGAGTCAGGAGTACCTGAGTTCAAATCCGGCCTCAGACACTTAATAATTACCTAGTTGTGTGGCCTTGGGCAAGCCACTTAACCCCATTGCCTTGCAAAAAAAAAAAAAAAGCCTAAAAAAAATTAAGAAAAAGAGAAGCCCCGCAAGAGAGGCAGTATCTTGTCTCAGATCATACAACTGGTCTTATCAACAGATTTGTGACTAGAATCCAGGATTCTGTCTTGCAGTCTACTATGCTTCCTCCTATGCCATGTTACTTCTACAATTATTTATTTATTTTTCATGTAGCCATATGAAGTCAAGCATTAAACTTGCCTGTCCTGTTCCAATTTCAAAAGAGTCATAATCTACATGCACAGATGACACAAATGGACCAACAGAAAGTTTTCTCTTTGATGGATCAGCTTCTGAAGCCAGAGGAGTTGCTTCCTTTTCTTTCTGAGCAGCTTCTTCTTGACTTTTGGTTAAGTTAGCCATCAAGGTTTTCTTATCTGAAATCTCTTTTTTCCGCTCCTGTAAAAGAATCAATTTCAGAATTTATGCCTAATGAAAACTTGAGTTGTATTTAAAAAGCTGACCATTCTCTGGGGAAGCTAGATGACTCAGTAGATAGAGAACTAGCCCTGGAGTCAGGAGGACCTGAGTGCAAATCGAGCCTCAGACACTTAATAATTACCTAGCTGTATGACCCTGGACAAATCACTTAAACCTATTGCCTTTCAAAAAACAAAACAAAAAAAAAAAAAAAAGTTGACCATTCTCCTTTTACATTCTGTAAATCAAACTTAAAGGTATAGGATATGTCAAGATGTATTTTCCTTATGAAATCATACAACGACAAAAAATATTAATGCAACACTGATATTCTGATCTACAAAACATTCCTATTCTGTTGGGGGGGTTTTGTTTGCTTTTGGTTTTGGTTTTTTTAGGTTTTTGCAAGGCAAATGGGGTTAAGTGGCTTGCCCAAGGCCACACAGCTAGGTAATTATTAAGTGTCTGAGACCGGATTTGAACCCAGGTACTCCTGACTCCAGGGCCGGTGCTTTATCCACTACGCCACCTAGCTGCCCCAATTTCTATCGTTTTTAAAGATGTCTATATACATTGTGTTCCTCCAGAACTATCAAGACATTCTGGTCAAAAAAAAACATGGAATAGACACAACAAAGAAATATTGAGTCTATAAAAAGTCATATAAAGGAATTAACCTAATAGACAAGATTTTTACAGAAGTCAACATGGTTTTTTTGTAAACAAAACTTGCTAATTTACCAAAAACATTCTCTTACTGGAACCTTATTGTTTTAATCTATGTCGGGGAACAATTCCTTTTCTGAGGCACTTTTATTTCAATAGTAGTTAGCAATTTACTCTACAAGAAAAACTTGCCTCTACCAATTAACTAGTTTTGGTTATTATCCAATCTGGAATAGGTCAGATGCCTCAATCTCAAGAGGACAGGGAAGACATAATTTTAAAAACCAAGCCCGATAGTCTTAGGAACAAAGATATTTAATTTGACGTTCTAGAAACTCTGTAAATTCTAATTCATTTTCTATGGATCTAAAATTTTAACTGCAAGATACCATTTAACCAAGATTTAAAATAATCTAACTTCTCATTCAAAACTAACTTGTTTGTTAACATACTATATGGTCTCATTTCAACAAGTACTGATGGGGCAGCTAGGTGGCGTAGTGGATAAAGCACCGGCCCTGGAGTCAGGAGTACCTGGGTTCAAATGCGGTCTCAGACACTTAATAATTACCTAGCTGTGTGGCCTTGGGCAAGCCACTTAACCCCACTTGCCTTGCAAAAACCAGGAAAAAAAAAAGTACTAATTGCCAACCATGAACAAGGTACAATGCTCTTTTTCCAACAGTTTCTAATTCAATAGTCTATTTTCCTATGCCAATCTCTGTGATTCTTTCCCCATCCTCACCTAGTTCTTTTAGGCTACAATTAAAAAGTGAGCAATAAATATCCATATTTATTTCTAACTTAAGAAAGTTCCCCCTTACTCTTTAAATGTTTAAAATTACATGTCTCAAATAATTGAGGTAGATATGTAAAGAAGCAGGTCACAAAACCTTAGTTTTTTGATAATAACAGAACTAGTTCAATTTAGTTTAATTATCCAGTCAAAGTCAATCAACTCAGCAAATCAGTTATCTTGGTGTCAATTTGGTACTTAACTTACTATGTGAAAAATAAAGATTGATGACAACTCAGAAAGAAAGCTTCATGGCAGACACAAGAGGTCATATTTCCTGATTTAAAAAGGAAAATAACTCTACAGTTCCCCAGCTTCTTTTAGAAACACTTTCAAATGAAAAATGTCATAATTTATTGTTCCAAAGAACAATGTACTCCACACAGTAAGGAGCTAAATAAGCTGTTCTTTAAAACTCCCAATATTTCAGTACTATTTTCTTTTCCTTTACTGAAGAGAATGAGATATGAAGACAATCAAAAAACTGCTTTTCCTTTTTCACAGAATTTTGGTTCAAAGACTTCTATATCCAAGATCTATGTATTTATGACTACAACGATAAAGGAGGATTA
This sequence comes from Macrotis lagotis, assembly GCF_037893015.1. Taxonomy (NCBI): domain Eukaryota; kingdom Metazoa; phylum Chordata; class Mammalia; order Peramelemorphia; family Peramelidae; genus Macrotis; species Macrotis lagotis. The sequence goes on from NC_133661.1 coordinate 92,403,289, forward strand.
ATACCAAGTTCCAATAACTGTTTCCCCAAGCTATAATTCTTTCAAATTCTACAATGAATACTATGAATAGGAGAATTCATCACCCAGAATCATTTCTATAGTCAATGAGTCTATGTAAAAGTGATAAACTTTGCATCACTTCTCAGTTACTAAACGAGTTTTTATTATCACTAACATACCTTTATTAAGCAACTACCTTGCATGGGGGTCTCTACTCTAGGCATGAGGGATCCAAAAAAATGTAAAACAGTGAATTTTCTATTATTAAAGCCCTCTTAAAATCTAGTGAAACAAGATTCAAAAGACTATCAAGAGACAAGTTTAAGGGCCTATTAAATACATACAAGATGAAACTGTGCATTATACAGGGAGTTACTTAAAATATACAATGTCTTATCAAGACATATTAAAAGTTTGAAAACTTATGGAAATTAATTTTATACTAGTAAAGTTATACCATATAAACATAAAAGGAAATGATACAAGATAAAATATGTCAATTACTAAAAATGTGGAAGAGATAATTAGTGCTACACTAGGGACTAGCAACTAGACAACTGGAACAATTAGAAACTTTTTCATCTCGGTTCAAACTAGAAAAATATTGTGAAGGAGTTTGTTTGTTTGTTTCCATGAGGACAACTAGAATATTTCAGTCAATTTATAGTGATGTCTGAAAATATTTAAAGAGAATGGTTCATGTTGTCTCCACCTCCCAGGATTCTTTTATACCTAATCACCTTCTAATCCTGGTATTTTTTTCCCCTTATGTGTTTAAAGTTTATAAATTAGATACCTGAAACAAACAAATGTATTATTTTACTAGCAACAAAAATTCCAAAAAAATAAGCAATTAACAGAAAATTATGAATTTACCAGTTTAGTTGCCTTTTCTTTTACAAAGTTGGCTATTTTCTTCCTAGGACCAAGAGGAATTCCCATTTCCTTTAGGTCATCAACTGTGCACATAAGCTTAAAAAAAAGAAACAAATACATAAAACTGAAAATGTTCATAATTCTAGTTAGGTTGCTGTGACATCTAAAACAAGATTAATACAATTCAACCAAGAGCACTAATTTTTTTTTAAAAATTCACACATGAACCAGAAACTTGAATTTCATGATTGAAGATCTTATCTTCTTGAATTTCCTAATCTAATGAGAACTTTTAAAACAAACATTAAAAACTATTTTTTCATACCAGAGACTCCATGTCTATCTTTTCCTTTTCAAAAGTGCTGATATATTCAGAAAGGCTAAGTGCTTCCAGGGTTTCCTGCAAAGTTAGGACTTCATTTTCAACATCAAGGTCAGAAGTTTCATCTACTGGTGCCTTTGGATCTTCAGTTGTCTTCAGCAGAAAAATAAAAAATGGAGAAAAATTTCAAAGCTTTCACAGATTATTCCTTACTAGTCAACAGAAAAAAAATCTACATTTCTCAAAAGAAGCATATGAAAACAATTTTGAAAATTGATAGCTCAGGTTCGAAAGCAGATTTTGCTGCAGCTACAAATCTATATGCTAACTCAACATTCTTGAGATATACCTGCTTTTCAAAAGGAGCTGTATGCTTCGTGATACCATTGGTGGTGGTTACAGTGACAGTTTTTGAAGTCAAGTCTTTTTGATTAGACAGTATATCAAATAATATCAAAGATCCTGAAAAACACAAAGTATATTTTTCCTTTTATAAAAAGTTAATAAGATTTGACTTTTAATAAGAGAACACATTTAAATATTTCTTAAGATTTATCAAGTACTTCCCTTACCACAATTCTGTGAGATAAAAATGGAAGTATTCCCAATCCTACTGTTTTAAATCCCAACCACTGTGGCCTTTCAATCCTATTTTAAAGATCAGAAAATTGAGGTGGAATTTGATTCACTATTTCATCCACTATATAAGCAGTTCTCAAGCTTATCCACAGATATAGAATTCCAGAGTTTAAACAAAACTTGGATAGAATGTGTGTGGCAAAGTCCTCTAAATTTATTTTTTATGCCTATTAGCAAACAACATAAAGTTCATATTAAAAAAAAAACCTCAGGTGCTTCATAGTACCTTGTAACAGTTTAAGAAACACTGCACTAGACCACGCTGTTTAAATCTAATCGATCCAAGATAGGTAACATAGTAAGTATAGTGCTAAACCTGAACTTAGAGATGTAAGTTCAAATCCTACCTCAGATACTTAAACTTGAACATACCATTAAATTTCTCATCTTAAAGTGGGGATAATAAGAGAATCAACTTCTCAGAGTTGTTGTTAATCAAATGAGATATTTATGCAGAAACTGGATACAAATCTAAAAAATTGTATATCATAGAGAAAAACAAATTTCAAGGTTACAGAGTAGACAGTTAAGCAGGAAAGCCAGTATGTTAAAGTACAAGAGTATTTTATGCTTTCTAAAACTTTTCTGGCTACAGAATTAGGTTACAGAATGAGGTGAAATGCTTATATTGACAATTTACCCAAGCTATGTCCAGCAACGGAGACGCCTCCTTTAAAACCTGGGTTCCGACTGATAAAAAGTGCATGCAGACGGTTTATTTCCATTCCCACTTTCTCCACAATAGTCTGACAGTAGGTGGGACTGTTGTAAAACAAGATGTCTAGCAGGGTTTCATTGGTAAAGTGTCGCAGACGGCCAATACTTGGTAGAGTTATTTTTTTAATGTTTCTTTGAAAAACAAAAAATATAAACATATTTAGTCACCAATATCAAGTTCCTCAAAAAATATTATGATGAGTCTCTTTTGTACATGACACTATGCCAAGAGCTGGAGACACAAGCTTAAAAAAAATGATTCTCTCTGCCATGTCTTACAGCCAGTCTGTAAAAGTGAATTTTGACTACAACATGCCTTGAGATAAAGATCTGGAGGGTGGAGGAGGAAAAGGAAATTCCAAGAACCAAAAGGTAGGAAAGTATTTTGCTCACAAATCCAGACTAAGAGCTTGTGTGTACATAAATATATACGTATGCATAAAGTATGCAAAAATTGGGCAGATTAAACAACTAGTGTTAGATTGATTATAGAACTCTAACAAAATGGAAAGAAAACTTAAGAGATCACCCAGATCGAAGCTTTCATTTTACAGATAAAAACAACTAAACAGGTGAAAGATTAAAAAGTTAGATTAAAATTATTAAAAAGATTAATTTTGCTAAATATTAAAAAAGTAAAGAAAAAAGCTAATATAGCTTATTAGTAGTAGAACCAAGATTTGAATTTTCATTAATTCACACTTTCAAGGGCTTCTACAATATAAATTAACATTATTAAAATCATTTAATGGATTAATATGGTTAGAATTCAAAGTATCTTGTTCAATGTTCTCAATTACAGATGAATAAACAGGCTCAGAGAGATATAATCACTTTCCAAGTTGGGACTGAAAGCAGTGGGGAAAAAAATTGTGTCCTGAGGGCAGCTAGGTGGCTCAGTGAATAGAGCAGCAGCCTTGGAGTCAGGAGTACCTGGGTTCAAATCCGACCTCAGACACTTAATAATTACCTAGCCGTGTGGCTTGGGCAAGCCACTTAAACCCATTGCCTTGAAAAATCTAAAAAAAAAAAAAAAATTGTGTCTTAAAGACTCAATGCAATAGTTTAATAATAAATCTCTACCTTTCTATTTTTGAACTTAACATTATATCAGTCTATATCTAGAAAATTAACTAATACAAACCTGTCAACACCTGTAGCATCACCATGTAAGGAACTATGCCAATGAACTGGAAGAAATTCCACCCTGCTTACTTTAAGGTCATCTAAAGATTTCTTAAAATGTGTTTGCAGCAATTTTAGAGAAACCATCCTGAAATCATCAACTTCAAGAAAGAGAAATGAAATATTTCAGTGAAAAAATTCAATAATAGCTAGATCGATGATTACAAAAGAAATAATTACTATGTTTAAAATCCCAAGGCATAAAAAAAGCAAATCTATTAACTCAATAACACTAAGACATAGAGGGGGGAAATTATTAATTCCTTCTTTTTAAAAACAAAGTGTTTTACTTCAAAGAAAACTTAACTGGCTATGAAAACATGAATTTAACCTATAACAAAGTTTTTAAAAAACTCAAATTTAATGAAAAATCAACATAAATTCATTAAAAACTCATTTCAATTAACATTATTTGCAAATACAGTGTTCATAAATTATGGCAGTGAAATGCAAAATCATGAAAAAAAAGTCATTTTCACCTTAACCAATCAAATCTGCATACATATTATAAACAACCACTAGCAATTTTTGCACTTCTGAAAACTAAGTTTTAAGGACACTTTAACAATTTACATATTTATTTTAAAAACTATTCATTGAAGAAAAAAGTAATGATAAACATACCACACTCAATAATGCTTCGAAAACGTAAATCACAAACAGGACCAATGCCATGTACCATAAATACTAAATGGTCAACCTGAGGCATCTCACCTATAAAAAGAGAAAAATGTAAGACATGTGATGTCTAGCTGAGGGGTAATATCATCATGCTCAAAGTCCTTAAACTTATAAACTCTTAAAAGTTCTATCACCCCAGGCCTATTAATATAGGCCTCAATCCCCCCTAGAGTGAAAACAGTCACTTCTTCCCAGCACAGAGCAGGAGCCCAAGAGTTAAGGGAAGCAGGCTACTGCCCTCCCTGGAAACTCTCACCTAATTGTTAAGAACTCTCCAACTTCATCACTCTAGGATCTTTAAACTCCATTTTGAGAAATTCTGTTAAAATAAAACTTGTTCTGGGATCTTTCTTAAACAATCATTCCCTATATTCATTTCATTTAAAGAATTTTAAAAAGGTACTCAAATATGCTTAATATAAACACTTATTTAATGTTTTCATTCTACTTACATTTCATCTCCATAGGACAAACGACAATTCACTTAACATAAAAAGTTTATAATTAGAAATTAAGGAACTAACAACTAAGGAAAAAACATGAGTTTTGAAGCTAACCAAGCAAGAATGACTGGGAAATGTGGATGTACATTTATTAGTAATAAGTCATTTATGTAAGCACAATGAGTACTTTAATAGACATGGGGGGGGGGGGCTAGGTGGCACAATGTATAGAGCACCAGCCCTGGAGTCAGGAGTACCTGAGTTAAAATCTGGCCTCAGACACTTAATAATTACCTAGCTGTGTGGCCTTGGACAAGTCACTTAACCCCACTGCCTTGCCAAAAAAAAAAATAGGAAGTTACATATAAAATATATAACTATATATATATGAAGTTTATATATATATATATATATATATATATATATGAAGTTATATATTAAAAAAATATATGCAAAGAAAACTAAAATGAAGCCAAACTCTGAAATCCTACAAAGACCAATCTAGGACCTGCAATGTAAACTATTAAACTAACTTTTATTCTTTTAGTAAAGGTGCAAACAATGTTACATATGTTATTGGGCAGTTTTAGTTGGTCTTGTTTAACTGGCTCACTTTTTTAGAAGGGAGGAAGGGATCTTGAAATAATTCTATAAAAATAGAAAAACTATTAATAATTTTAATAGGAGAAAAATGTTACATACAACAAAAACTCCCTTTACAGCAAAGAAATGAGAAAATTTATCAAAACAAATGGCCTTGGAGTAAGAAATAGAAGACAAAAGAAAATACTAGAAATAAGTACTAAAAAATAACATAAAAGAAAAGCGACAAAGATTTCAAGAAAGACTTCATCAAAGGAAGCTTCCATGCATCACAATCCTTTTTAAAATTACCTAAAGGAACTGACACTCAAGACTGTCTATGGTAAAAAATGAATGAATCTGAACAATTGAATATATTTATATATCATCAAACAAGCCAGGTCACATTTACATCATGATTTTAGGTTGACAATGCACTTTCCCCACAATGTCTAAGAGGTAGTATCACTATCTCCATTCTGATGAGGAACTGAGGATCAAAACAGTTAAATGACTAGCCCACTGTCATATAAGTGACAGAGCTAGGACTCAAATTTAGCTCTTCTAATTCCAGAGTTTTCTATAACACACTGATGATGAAAGACTTGGGTAGATTAATCCTATCATTGGTCTTCTGTCTCAACTCTCTCCCCCTAGAGGTTCACACACCATCAGGAATTTCATCATGATCATCCATTCCACGTTTTACAACTCGAGGTCTTGTCTGTCCTTCTTGTGTGGTCCCCCATTCATCTGGCACTAAAGAAGGCTGAAACTGAACTATAACCTAAAATAGACAAGAAAAACATAATTTTAAAACTTGACACAAAAATTAAACAAATTCATTTTTACTCTGAGAAAGATCACATCTCCTTAAATAAATGAGTATGGCAAAAGTTTTACTTTATCTAAATGCTTTTTTTAACACAGAGATTCTCTGAGTCTAAGACTACTATTTTAAAATGTATCCACTGTAATAAAATAACTAAATTCAACAAGTCAGCTGACAACATGCAAAAATATCATTATCAACTACAACTATTTCCCAATTTTAGCAAGCTTTATTTCAAAATATTTGCATATCATTTCAGGAAGTCATTTTGCAGCAAAACATGCCTAAATTCATTGAGTTCTGACTGGTAACTTCCTGAGAAATATTTTACAGATATTTAAGCAGAACTTAGGAAGAAAGCAAATCTTTGCCTTAAACAGAGTAACTTCACAGAAAAAAAAAAGGAACAGTAAAAGTGTATATTTTTGCATGTATTAAAATTTTCTAACATTATATAGAAATCCATATACCTGGCTAACAATAAAAATGATGTAATGATTAGTTCACAGCTGTTTCAATTTAAGTTACCATGAATGGAAATTTCAAATGAGACTAAGTTCTGCTAGTTTCCACAACCAATTTGAACTAGAGTAAAAAGTTCTAAACAATACGAATATACATGTTATTTACTAATGTCTAAGTATATTCAAAAAGATAATTTGAAACATACAAAATAAGTGAATGATTTAACTATATTACCTTTGGATTATGCATAACAATTGTTTCTCCACTGGGAAACTCAAGTCTCCGATGCCACTGATTGGTGGTTATAGCTTTTTTGTATTCTGCCTAGGATAATTGGAAGACAGTTTTAAGTCCAAAATGACTATTATCATAAAGTTACATTATAAAATTATATCATTTTTTGAAAATTTATATGAAAAGACTACACAAATAATGCATTGGCAAAGATGAGACTACACACAAGGCCAACTTGGTGATATTTCATTATGACCTTAAAATATCAATGGTTAAGATTCATTTGGTAAATCCATAAAAATAGGGTCATTTCTTTCATGTCAGGGTACAGAATTAGAGGGTGCTGAAAGATGAAAAATAAGGAGAGGATTCCTGCTTGGACAATTAACAAGTCACAGAGAGCTGATCTTTAAAAGGAGGTTTGAGGGGCAGCTAGGTGGCACAGTGGATAAAGCACTGGCCCTGTTAGGAGGACCTGAATTCAAATCCAACCTTAGACACTTAATAATTGCCCAGCTGTGTGACCTTGGGCAAGTCACTTAACCCCATTGCCTTAAATAAAAAAGAAAGTTAAAAAAAGGTTTGAAAAAGAAACATGTGTAGAATATGAAGTAAATTTGTAGTTATCAATACAAAGTCAAATCATCTCATCAAGCAAAACTACTAAAATTATCACACCTTCAGCAATTCTATACAAAAAAAAAATTGAAAATAATATCCAAGCAACAAGGGCTCACTCAATTTTGGAGGAATATAGGTATCAACTTAAAAATATAGGAACCAAATGTATTTTTTAGGATTAATGTTTTAACAATGATCAAATTCATAGTAAAAAATGAAATTTATATATGAAGTCAGCATAAAAAAATTCAGGATTTTAAAAATATTCTGGCCTTTTTCTTATTAAAAGTTCCCTTTGTTAAGGCAAACAAGAGAAAACTTCCTACTTCTCTCACAGAGATGGGAGGAAATGTGAATAATAATTTACATTTACATGGTTCCTTAGAACTATAAAATACTTTCAGCTACATTATATAGTCTTACAGCTTTCCACCTAAATAAATTCTGACTACCATTCTGCAATAACCAATAACTAACCGTGATGGTGTCTCTCTCTGTTTCTCTGTCTCTGTCTGTCTGTCTGTCTGTCTCTCTCTCTCTCTCTCTCTCTCTCTCTCTCTCTCTACTTGGAACAATACAGAATACAGTTACAGAGTTGTCAATTAAGTGATAAATTCTTCAGCCAAAATAAAGACTGTGTCTCAGCATTACTTTACTTGCTTTTATATTCCATAGCTTTCTGTCAGGGGGGAAGGGGCAGGGAGGGAGGGAGAAAAATATAAATCTCAAAACCTTGCAAAAAAAGTGACTGCTGAAAACTACCATTGCATGTAGTTGGAAAAATAAATTAATAAAATCTTTAATTGAAAAAAAGAATCCTGAGATTATACTTAGCAACAGAATCCCTTTTTAATGTCACAAGTCTACAAAATGGAAAATCTAGTTGGAAAAAAAAAATCACTTCCCTATTTGTATTTGAGAATGTTGTGCACAAATACTAGATTAAAACAGGATAATGTTTAGTTTACCACAAGACTGAGATTAAGGAATAGCAAGAAATGACATTGCTATTTTTTAATGTTTTATACCATTTTCCATATATTAATCAATACTAAATTATGCATCTCATTCTAAGTATTATATAACCAACAGTATCTGATGCCACACAATTAACCAAAATGAGAATGGAACAAAAGAAAACCCCCCCATTACCCCTAAGTTCTTCTATTGACAATGTATCTCTAAAAACCATGCTTATCTCACTATAGCAATCTTCAGGGAATTGAAGTAGTATAGTACAAATCATGTCAAATGACTTGGATTCAAATCCCAGTACTAGTCGAAGGCCCTTGGGCAAGCCAATTAACTTCTCTGGACCACATTTTCTTCATATGTAAATGGAAGGGACTCCTAATGACTCCTAAGGTTCCTTCTAGTCTAAATCTATGAATCGTCGAATAGGGTGGTCTCCTTTATAGGTGAAATCATTATTATAAAGAGATCATTAATGCAATTTAGTAACTAAATCTATTAGAAAATTCAAGGAAAAAAATACTTGATATTAAAAGGAGCATTATGGAAAACTATGAGAATTAGTTTCCATTAGGCACTATATATGTGCCTATAGTTTTTTAAACAAATAGTAAAATCTTTTAAAATGCATACCTCTGAGGCAACTAGGTGGTCCAGTGCATAGAGTACCAGTCCTGGAGTCAGGAGGACCTGAGTTCAAATCCTGACTCAGACACTTAATAATTACCTAGCTGTATTACCTTGAGCAAGTCATTTAACCCCACTTCCTTGCCAAAAAAAAAATGCATACCTCTAGTTTTTCACTGAATTCTTCTGTGTAAGGACTATACCGACTATCTGTGTCCCCCTTGTAAAACCAGGTACAGCGTCTAACTTCAGTTTGTTCTTCTTCCCAATACACAGCTTTTCTCAATCTGTCATAGAGGTAAACATCGTAACGTCCACCATCCGTGCTTAAAACAACACTCTCAGGATCTGGCTGTACTAAAATATAAAATGTAAACTTTATTTATCCAGTTGAAAAATAGGTTAAAAATTAATCTTTCCTCAGCAAGAAGAAACAAGACTTCAAAGAGCACAGCAAGAGACAAAAATATTTATTATCAAAAAATGATTCAAAACTATTCATAAAATTTTTAAAAACAGAAGTGGCACAAATCCAGAGGGAAAAACAAAAAAAAAAAAACAAAAATAGAAGTGTCACAAAAAGGAAACCAGGTTGGTGTAATGGGAAAAGAGAGTAGGCTTCAAAGGCCTGATGATCTACATTCAAGTTCCCCAAATGACTTAAACTGACTTTGTCTTCTAGCCTGGTCAATTAAGCTTTTAGAGTTCCAGGCAACACTCTTTAAAAAACAAAATAGAGTCTGTTTGGGTACAGAAATTTTCCTCACTGGCAATTCCCTAAACCAATTAACTCAAAATTCCAGTTTTTTTTAAGGTCACATTTAAAAATATATTAAATAACAAACCACCCTCAGTAATTACACATATTAAATTTTTCAAAAATATAAAGAGATCCTCTATAAAGCAAGCACTAAACTAGCAACCCATATGAATGATTTAGAAAACTATATCAAAAGAACTGTGCAGGTCAGAGGTCCAAAGAAATAAATTCCTGCTTTACAAAACTCAAAGTCTGAAGCTACATGCTTCTTTGTTACTCTTAAAAAAGGAAAACAACGACAAAAAAACAAATAGACAAATTATATAAGGACTTTTATTTAAAAATTCCTCTAAATAAAGTGAAAGATCTTTTAACTCAAAAATATACCATTTGAGAATTGGAAATCAAGTACATGTCCTTCAATTGGAGAAAGGCTTGGCAAACTGTGGTATATGTATGTCATGGAACACTATTGTTCTATTAGAAACCAGGAGGGATGGGAATTCAGGGAAGCCTGAAGGGATTTGCATGAACTGATGCTGAGTGAGATGAGCAGAACCAGAAAAACACTGTACACCCTAACAGCAACATGGGGGGGTGATGATTACCCTTGATGGACATGCTTATTTCATCAGTGCAACAATCAGGGACAATTTAGGGCTGTATGCAATGGAGAACACCATCTGTATCCAGATAAAGAGCCGTGGAGTTTGAACAAAGTTCAAGGACTATTCCCTTTAATTAAAAAAAAAACAAAGAATCTTATTGTCTGATCTTGTTATCTTTTATACTTTATGTTTCTTCTTTAACGATATGTATGATTTCTCTCTCACACTCAATTTGGATCAATGTACAACATGGAAATAATGTAAAGACTGACAAATTGTTTTCTGGGGGGGTAGGGGGAGGGAAATGAGACTGGGGGGAAAATTGTAAAACTCAAAATAAACAAAATCTTTAATTAAAAATTTAAAAAAATATATATACCATTTGAGGGGCAGCTAGGTGGCATAGTGGATATAGCACTGGCCCTAGAGTCAGGAGGACCTGAGTTCAAACTCCAACCTCATACACATAATACTTACCTAGCTGTGTGACCTTAGGCAAGTTACTTAAACCCTATTATATCACAAAAATAAATATATATATTTACATATATACACCACTTGCTCATACAATATTATAAAACTTACCACTTTTAAAAAAACAGGAATGGGAAATAAGTGGGAGAGAACAAAGTAATTTGACAGTGACAAGTCAATGGAAAAGCAATGAATAAAATCCTTCAACTACTATATACCAAATTTTTTTTAAAATCAATTGCCTCCCCCAACCCATTCCTTAGAAAAAGAAAATTTGTATTTACCTGAATTATAGACTTCTTCAAGATGCAAAGAATCAAACATACTGAATGGCATCCATATCTGTTTGTATTCTACTTCCTTGCAATAAAACCAATGGGGCTGAACTGCCTCATATGGATTTTGAAGGAAAACAAGAGGTGGAGCTTGCATCATGGGAACTAGGGGTCTAGTCAGAAGTTGTTGTTGGCCTGGTGATGGCAAGATTGTCTGTCCTGCTGGAGGAATCTGAAAAGAAAAAAGTCTCATGTCTCCTCCATGTCTGAGAGACAACACGGCACAGAGGGCAGCAAGGTCCATCTCAGATACTAATACTTTCTAGCTGTGTAACTACAACCTCTCTGAGGCTGTTTTCTCATCTGCAAAATTGGGATAATAATATCTGCATTACTTTCCTCAAAGGATTCTTTTAATGCTCAAATGTTTCAAACGTTAAAGTTCTAACCAAAAGTCGGTTATTATTATCTTTAAAATAATCATTATGCATGCTCCTCAGCCTTAACAATAGTCCTGTAGATTTCTGGTCTTATATACTAGCCCTACAATCAAAGAAGAAAATGTTTTTATCTAAAATATTTCCAAGTAAGAAGCATTGTTTTAAGTCAAAACTATGACACAAATCTAGTTACTTTCTAAGGGCATGAAAGGCTGCTTCCTCAGAATTTTTGTTTGTTGACATAATATAAGTGAAATATGAATTTAGTGACAACTGTTACAAATGAATGAAAAGAAGGCAAGATTACAAATGAAATCTGATGCTTATCATCACATCATTGATTTGTACTTCAGTGGGTCAGATATTTTATTCTTTTCATTTTTAGCTCCAGGCAAAAGATTCCTTTCTGAAATCAGTCAACAATAAACTTTTTTTTTAAATCAAAGAGTTTCACAAAAGGTACACAAATTTTTGTCTAACATTATATCGCATGACAGAGTACTTTTGTATTTAGATCAAGTCCCAATTAAAATACAAAATAAAGGGGCGGCTAGGTAGTGGATAAAGCACCGGCCCTGGAGTCAGGAGTACCTGGGATCAAATCCGGTCTCAGACACTTAATTACCTAGCTGTGTGGCCTTGGGCAAGCCACTTAACCCCATTTGCCTTGCAAAAACCTAAAAACAAAAAAAAAATACAAAATACAAAATACAAAATAAAAATTAAAAGCAGTAATAGAAGTATATACCAATTTTGATGACTAGGATTTTGAAAATCAAAACTGTACTGATTGTATTTCAAAATATTTGCTCCTAAACATTTCTCATTTATACAGTTTATCATACTTTATATTACATTAACTTTTATTTGCAAATTAATTTAATCAGTTTTTTGGGGTTTTTTTTTTTTAGGTTTTTGCAAGGCAAATGGGGTTTAAGCCACACAGCTAGGTAATTATTAAGTGTCTGAGACCGGATTTGAAACCCAGGTACTCCTGACTCCAGGGCCGGTGCTTTATCCACTGCGCCACCTAGCCGCCCCTAATCAGTTATTTCTTCAGCAAATATGCAAGGTGAAAGTAATTAAAAAGACTAGATCTAATTATCTTATTTCAAAATTGTTTTTACTACAAAGAAACCAGTTTCACATTTTCTTTTAAAGAAGTTAGCTTTCATGTCCCTGCTTATAAAAAACACTGAATGTTTGAAATACAGGCTAAAACTAAAAAGAATGATGAAAATGAGAAGAAATAATTGACATAAAGAGATTTTCTCTACCGGTGGCATTGATCCAGGTGGACTTTGATATATCTGAAGGGGTGGTCCAGAGGAAGACGGATGGGCAGGATGGTTTGGAGTTAGACACTGCTGCAGCTGTGGTGGAGTAATATAAGGGTTAGCTCTGCTGCTGGTAGGGTTGTGGCGATATGGATTATATCCCTGTTGCAATGTTCCATGAGGAGGACTTGCAAAGTTTGAAGGTGGGAGACTACTATGAGGAGAAGACTGGTAAGCAGTGGTTCCCATCTGTGAAGGAGGTGCAACACTGTAAACAGACTGAGTCTTTGAAACGTGTGATGAGAATGTATTTGGACCATCTGCAGATCCAGTTGTAAGAGGAAGGGAAATTGGAGGCTTAGACAATGTTGGTAGTCCAACAGGTGCTGCTGCAGTTGTTAATGGAATCTGTCCCATAATCCCAAAGGGATCATTATTGCTGGAGACCTGAGAGAAATAACTAAATGTCTGTGGTAAAGTAGTATGACCAGAAGTCTGACCAAGGAAGCTGTCTTCCTCACCAACATCTGTAGAATCTTCTGAAATAAAGCATAAGTAAAACATGGTTAAGATTAGATTTACCACAAAGTTCTAAAAAAGCATTTAACATTCTCTAAAAAGTGTCAACACAAAATAATTCTAATAAAATATCCACTCGGGGCGGCTAGGTGGCATAGTGGATAAAGCACCGGCCCTGGAGTCAGGAGTACCTGGGTTCAAATCCAGTCCCAGACACTTAATAATGACCTAGCTGTGTGGCCTTGGGCAAGCCACTTAACCCTGTTTGCCTTGCAAAATAAATAAATGCAAAAAACCCAAATAAATAAATAAATAAATAAAATGTCCACTCAATGAGTTTTCCATTGCTATAATAAAAAATTGAAATTATGTTCTTCAATAATTAGAGGTGACTATAATGACAAAAAAATTCAAATTTTTCTTGACACGATTAGATGTGACATTGTTTTATAAAATATAAAGCAACTATTATTCAAATGAAAGCTCTCCTGGCAACCATACCAAATTTGACAACCCTGCCAAATCATCTAGTAACACAAACTGGTGATATTTAAAGAACAGCAAACCAATAAAGTCAATTATTAGTAACAAAGGCCCAGAGAAACTAAAATCTTTGTGCTATCCTTCCTTCATCTCTTTGCCCAATGTAAACAACCCCATGGGAAACATCATCCTCATTACTAAATCCCTAAGAGAAATATGTCCAAAATCTTAATCCTTCTATACCTTCAATCTTTTTTTAAAATTTTATTAATTTAACTCAGTAAAATCAAACTTTCAATTTTGTCTATAACTCTCTTCTGCTGTGTCTATTTTTTCTTTTATTAATCTCTCTCCAACTATACACTACCTAACACAGCAAATGAAAATTTTTAAAACAAGATTAAAGTCAATACACACAGAGAATCAATCATGATCCAGCAAAAGAAATTCTTATACTGGTGATATCTTCTGTTTTTCAATCTTTTGATTTTTTTAAAAAATATTTCCTAGGGCAGCTAGGTGGCGCAATGTATAGAGCACCAGCCCTGCAGTCAGGAGTACCTGAGTTCAAATCCGACCTCAGACACGTAATAATGACCTAGCTGTGTGGCCTTGGGCAAGCCACTTTAACCCCACTGCCTTGCAAAAAAAAAAAAAAAGTATATATTTCCTGACTATACCCAAAAAGCAATAAAATTGTGTATACCCTTTGATTAGCAATACCACTACTAGATCTATATCCCAAAGAGATCACAAGGATAAAAGATTAACATGTACAAAAATATTCATAGCAGTTTTTGTAGTGGCAAAGAATTGGAAATAGAGATGACCCGCAATTGGGAATGGTTGAAAAATTGTGGCACTTGAATGTATTAAAGTGTTCTATAAGAAATCATGAGGGAAGGGATGGCTAGGTGGCGCAGTAGATAGAGCCCAGGCCCTGGGTTCAGGAGTACCTGAGTTCAAATCAGGCCGCAGACACTTAATTACCTAGCTGTGTGGCCTTGGGCAAGCCACTTAAACCCCATTGCCTTGGGGAAGAAAAAAAAAGAAATCATGAGGGAGTGGGACTTCAAAAAAGCCTTGAAAGACCTGCATATACTGATGCTAAGTGAAGTGAGCAGAACCAGAAGACTATTGTACAGATTAAGAACATTGTGTGATGATCAACTATAATGGACTTGCTCATCTCAGTAGTATAATAAAGACAATTCTAAGACTTGCAATGGAAAATATCATCCATATCCAAGAGTCTGAAAGCAGACCAAAGATTACTACTTTCAATTTTTTTAATTTATTTTATGTTTTATAGTTTTTATCCCTCTCATATTTTTATCCTTTTTCTTCTGATTCTTTCATAATATGATTAATTTGTAAAATATGTTTAACATAGTTATACATTTATTACCTATATTAGATTACTCTCTGAGGGAAGAGAGGGAGAAAAATGTGAAATTCAAAATCTTTAAATTAAACATCTGTTAAAAATTAACTTTACATGTAGTTGGAAAAGTTAATAAATGATATATATGTGTGTGTATATATAATATATATTATATATATATATATATTTATATATTTCTTGCTGTCTTAAATGTTTTTGTTCTTGTTTGGCTCTTGCATTCAGTTCTTGAGTTTTTCCACTGTTTGTTCTAAAATGTTTTCCTTTACATCCTTCCCCTCCTTAGCTTTCCAGCTTGCCTCTATTGTTTGCTTTCTTCCTACCCCTGAGGCAAAGACGATTTTTTTTTCCCTGAGGCTTTACTCTGACTTTTAAAGTTGTCACTATATTCCTTGGATTTTATCCTCTAGGTTTCCCTTGATCCAAGATATTTTCTCATGGTAATTTGAGTTGTCATTGATTTTAGCAGCTTGAATAGCTAGGATAGAGAGCCTGAATTTCAGTTATTCTCCACAAATGAATGGAAAGGACAAGGTCTGCCTAGACTATGCCCTTCTCTGAAGAAACTCTGAACCTGGGGCAGCTTGGTGGCACAGTGGATAGAGCACCAACCCAGGAGTCTGAAGAACCTGAGTTTAAATCTGATCTCAGACATATAATTACTTAGCTGTTTGACTTTGGGCAAGTCAATTAAAATCCATTGCCTTGCAAAAACAAAAAAACAAAAACAAAGAAAACTCCAGACCTGCTTCAATGTAGAACTCTGCCCATGTGCTCTTTCTTACCACAGGACTCCAGTCCTGTAGACTCTGTCTGAGGTCATTTCCCCCAATTACTGGACCCATGTACTATTCTTGTTTGGATTCCAGTCACAGGCTTTGCAAACTGCTTTGACTAAATTTTGCCTAGGCTCTTTCTCCATTATGCTTAGGTCACGGTCACAGCATGTTACTGAACAATACTCTGAATTTTCTGGGCCACTTGTATCAGGCTGGACTCACCGGAACCTCTCCAAGTCTACTCACTTAAACTGAGTTTTCCATGAACATTAGGGACAGCTATGACTGGTCTTAGGCCACTAGGGTTAGGGCCCACAGGACCTGCTGCTAGTCTCCTGAGGCTGTCTATATTCCACTTTCTATTCAGCTTGGTCCATGGTCTTAGTTGGACTATGAGGCTCCTCTGTGCATTCCTGGACTGAGTGGGTGAGTCTATACATGATTCTTTTTATTTCTTTTTAGAGCAGTACATTTCTAAGTCCACTGGGGCTGATTTCTCCTGAATTTTCCAATGAGTCTGTCAACAAGCATCTGTTACTTACTATGTGCAAGACATTATGTTAGGGGCGGCTAGGCTAGGTGGCGGCAGTGGATAAAGCACCAGCCCTGGAGTCAGGAGTCAGGAGTACCTGAGTTCAAATCGGGTCTCAGACACTTAATAATTACCTAGCTGTGTGGCCTTGGGCAAGCCACTTAACCCCATTTGCCTTGCAAAAACCTAAAAAAAAAAAAAAGACACTATGTTAAATAGGAAGGAGACAAAAAAAGGCAAAAACAATCCATCATCTGAAAGAGCTCACCTTCCAAGGAGGCAACAAGTAAATAAGTAGATATATAGAGAAGATGGAAGATAGTCTCAGAAGGAAAGAACTAAAAGGTAAGAAATATTCTTTAAGTCATTTTACTCTCTAATGCAGGGACAAGGATGGTCTGGTGCTGCCACAGCAACCTCTCCTGTCTATGAGTTTTTCAAGGGTTAATCAATTAAATGTTTGACCAAATATAGCAGGCAAATGATGTTATAAATATGCAAATGGCCCTGGACAATTTTGGGGGGGAGATATGACAATCAAGGGTAAGTGCCTTGCCCAGAGTCACACAGCTAATACAAGGCCCAATTTGAACTCAGGTCCTCCTGTCTCCAAGGCTATTGTGCTGCCTAGTTGCCCCTATATAATTTATTCTCCTCAAATCTTTATGGTCCCAAATGACCATGTCCCAAAATATAGTCACCAAAAACATTCAATTAAATAAAAACTTTATAGGTTTACTACTATGTACAAAGTGTTAGTTGGAGTTATACTATAAATCAGTTTAAATAACAAGATGAGAAGTTTATAGTTTAATTCTATGGATCAGCTGGAAGGTTTTCAGAAAGAAGTAACAAAGTCAAATCACACTGAAAAAAAAAAAAGATTATTCTAGCAGTTATATAACAGATAAGAGAGATGAGACCAAAAAAGAAGCAATTAATATAATAGTCTAGGTGAAAGGTAATGAGGATCTAAGATGGTAATAGTGTGAGAGTGTATTACAGATTAAAAAAAAAAACTTTACTGTTTACAGAAATGTGGGGAATTAAGGTAATGTCAAAAATATTAGTTTTGAATCTTGGTGAATCAATCAACTGGTGTTTATTAAGTGTCTACTATGTAATTTGCAATCTGCTAAATACTAGGAATACAAATAAGGCAAGGAAAAAGTTCTTGCTGTCAGGGAGCTCCAAACCCAAGAACAGAGACAACATGCTAACAACTATTACTAACCGGATATATATAAAGGTTGGAAATTTCATCAAAAGAAATGAGGAAATATGAGAAAAGTCAATTTTTTTTGAAAGGAAGATAAATTTAAAGATATATTTGAACTTGAAACTGAAGTGTCAGTGGTACACTCAGGAATAAATATCTAGAAGGAAACTGGAAATGTGAGACAGGGAAAAGGTAGGGGTGGGAGAGGATGGGGGGGAGAAAAAGCAGCAGGTAGATTAGAATTGGTCTTATAGGTTTAAAGGTCATCTGCATAGAGATGATGATTAGAGTAGATGAGATTTCTAAATTAAACTATAGGAGAGTCTGAACACTATCAAAGAAAAGACATTGGAACAAAAATGGTAACGAGGGAGAATGAAACATAAGTAGCAGTAAATCAGACCAGAAAACCAGGAAAAGAGCCAAGTTCAGGCAATAAGGAACAAAGAGAAGACAAAGTATTCAGAGGAGAGCAACAGTAACAAGAAGTCTCAAGGCCAAGAAAAGATTACACTTTTTTGGCAAGTATGAGATCATAGCCTTCTAGAATGTAGTTTCAGTACAGAAACAGAGACAGAAATCAAGACTGCAAGGAACCAAGATATGAGTGTGTGATGAGGAAGGAGAGCTAACTTTAACAATAAGTGTTCATTTTCTTCCCAAAGGTGAAACTATTTCAAGTGCAAACACAAAAATGTCAATGCTAAAGTGAGTTTTTCCAGACAGATGCGGCTGAAAATCCGTAGAGGCCACGGAGGGATAGACAAACATCACACTCTACACAAACTCTACACGAACATCACACTCATCACACTCAGGGAGGCAGGCGCAGATACAGTCCATGCAACTCCAAGTTCAACAGTGCCCAAGAGGCAGCAGCTCGCTTTCCAAGCTCCCCTCTCCCGGATGCTGAAAACCTTAGTCCCGGGACCTTGGCAAGTTCTCCACCCAAGGGCTCCTAGCTGATGGCTCTCATCCTTTGGTTTTCTGGGGGTCTTTTGCAAGGCAATGGGGTTCAGTGGCTTGCCCAAGGCCCCACAGCTAGGTCATTATTAAGTGTCTGAGGCTGGATTTGAACTCAGGCACTCCTGACTCCAAGGCCGGTGCTCACCTAGCCCTTTCCCCACAAGGACCCTCCGATGACCCCTTCCTGCTGAGATGCCGAGGTCCGGGGCGTCCCGCTCCCCTCCAGGGTGCCCCCCACCCCGCGGTCACCCTCGTGTCCATTCCTCCAGCGATTACGGGGGGTACCGAGGTGCCAACTCTCCGCCAGTCTCCTTTGGACGGGGTGAGGAGGCCGATACTGGGGGGGGGGGGGGGGGCCGCCCCGACGCCCACCGCCTCCGGTGCCCATCACCCACCGCGGCCCCGCAGCCCTTCCCTCCTACCTCCCGAGAGCAGCAGGGAGGCCGGGGAGGCAGGGGCCTGGCTCACAGGGATGAAGGGGACGTTGAAGCTGAACTCGGACGCCGAAGAGAAGAGTAAATTGGTGCCTCCGCCTCCTGCTCCGCCGCCGCCGTTGGGTTTCCTCTCGGCCATGGCTCCGGCCCGCCTCCCGGGTACACGTCTCTCAGGCCAGCCGGTGCGAAACCAGGAGCCGGAAACGAGTCGGCCGAGGGGCGGGCCGCTTCCGCTTCTGCGCGCTGAGCTCCCCGCGGGGTCAGCTGATCCACCCCGGCCCCGCCCCCTCCGGCTTCCCCCGCCCCTCCCTCAGAAGCCCGCCCCAGCCCGCGGGAGCCAAGATGGCCGTTGCGGGGCTGGGAGACGGTCGGGACTCGGGGCGTCCAGGGGGGCTGCAGGCCCCGAGCAGCGCAAAGCTCCGTGAAGGAAAAGGAAAGGGGCGCATTTCGGGGCAGCCCCGGAAGCTCCTCCGGGGGCGTGGCTCCTCCGGGGGGCGTCGCCCTTGACGTCATGCCTCGGCCCCGCCCTTCGCACGCCGCCAAAAAGCCCCGGAGAGCGGAGCTGCCTGAAGGGGGCGCTGTGGCCGCCCGGGAGGGGCTCAGGGGCCGCAAGAGTCGGAGCGGCATCCGGCGGGGGGGGGGGGGGGGGGGTCGTTAGTGGCGGAAGAGACCCCTCCGCACCGAGGCGCGCGGGGGAGGGGTGGCCCGAGGGCGCCGCCAGGAAACACTCCCCGAGCGGAGCGCCCCCTCCTGGCCGTGCCCGGCGTTCCAGGCGCCTCCCCCACCGCCGGGGCCCTGCGTTCCCGCTGCCCGGATCTTATGGGTGGGGGGTTCGCCTTGTCCCCCGCGGTGCGACGGGAACTTCCTGGGGGCTCGGACCCTCCTTCAGTCTCCCCTGGCATCCCCCAGTCTCTCATGAAATGTCAGCTGCCCGGCTGACGGAGGTCCGTGTAGATGGAACAACCTGTAGGGGGCGCGGGGATGAAGCGGCGGCCCCGGGGAGGGAGGCCTCAAGTTCAAGTTGGACCTCGGATACTGACTGACTGGGTGACCTTGGACAAGTCGCCTTAACCCCAATTGCCTCAAAAAAAAACATGCCTTGGTAGTTTTTTCTGAACTGATTTTTTTTCTTTTAAGTTTTTTGTTACATTGGAAGGCTTGATGGAAGGAGCAACATAATCAGAAATGAATGTGACCTTGGTAGGAACTGATTTTTTTCTTTCAAAATTTTTGTTACATTGGAAGACTTGATGGAAGGAGCAACATATTCAGAAATGAATGTGACCTTGGTAGGAACTGATTTTTTCTTTCAAAATTTTTGTTACATAGGAAGGCTTGATGGGAGAAGGAACATATTCAGAAATGACAGTGACCTTGGTAATTTTTTCTGAAACAATTTTTTTCTTTTAAAATTTTGTTACATAGGAAGGCCTGATGGGAGGAGAAACATATTCAGAAATGAATGTGACCTTGGTAGTTTTCTCTGAAACAATTTTTTTCTTTTAAAATTTTGTTACATAGGAAGGCTTGATGGGAGGAGGAACATATTCAGAAATGAATTTGATCTTGGTAGGAACTGATTTTTTTCTTTCAAAATTTTTGTTACATAGGAAGGCTTGATGGGAGGAGGAACATATTCAGAAATGAAAGTGACCTTGGTATTTTTTTCTGAACTGATTTTTTTCTTTTAAAATTTTTGTTACATAGGAAGGCTTGATGGGAGGAGGAACATTCAGAAATGAATGTGATATAAAAACTAAAAAAGAAAGAAAATTAATCCTGCATAAAATCAAAATTGAAAAATTACTACTGTGCAGTGGTAGCACCTCCTGGTTCTGACAATTGAAAAGAAGAAAGAAGTGGTAAAATAATCCAAAAAAGAAGAAGATACAGAAATTACCATTAAATCATTAGTAGAGAGAGTTCCCTGTAAGGATGAAATCCCAAAATCTCTTATGGCTCTCCCTGACTCTTAAATGGAGCCACCCAATTCATTCAGTCCACAATAAGGATTTGTGGAGTGGGAGGAGCCAGGTGTGAATCCCACCTCTCTAGCTTTCTCTTCTAGAGTATTGGCACTAGAGACTTTGCCTCTCTGTGCTTGAGTTACCTATAAAAAAAGGTTAGACTGATTGATCTCTTAAGCTCCTTCCAGCTAACTCTGGGTTTATGACTCTACAATAGCATCTTAGAGCATTTCCCATTTGTTCCCCTGAGAGTGGCCCAAGTTAAGAAATGCAAAATTTAATTAACCCCATTTGCCTTGAAAAAACCTAAAAAAAAAAAAAAGCAAAATTTGTGGATCTTCCTCAAGCTACAGAAAAATAAATAAGGAAAAATGGGAATATATAGAATAGTTTAACAAATTTTACAAATCTAATTTTAAAGTTTAGTAATATTGTAAAGTGTCATATGGAACTATTTTTTCAATAAAATTATCATTTTTAGATATGAAGAGCCTAAGAAAACTATGGAAAAAAAGTCGACTTTGGGAAAGGAAATTACTTTTTAGGATTTTTTTTTTAAGAATTGCTGACTTTTAGGGGAGACTATCCACACAGTGGATAAAGCACCGGCCCTGGAGTCAGGAGTACCTGAGTTCAAATCCAGCCTCAGACACTTAATAATTACCTAGCTGTGTGGCCTTGGTCAAGCCACTTGACCCCATTGCCTTGAAAAAAAACCTAAAAAAAAATTTCTGACTTTAATTTCTTATTTAAATATAGTGATTTTTTTAAAAAGTAAACTATAAAACTTTACACTGCAGATATTTTACAGAAATGTAAACATACATATTTCTCTACCCTATAGTAAAGCAGCTATGAAAATAAACTCTAGGCACAAGATTTTAAAAATTGTAATAATCACAGAGCCAAACAACTTTAAGTTAACTTGTTAGAATGAACTCAAAAGTGATGATGGGGAAATGTCAATGGCAAGTGATGATTCTTTATTCTACTGGTCTTTTACTACAACCTACATACACCTGAGTTTCCAAAATTCCACCTACCATACTACATTGGAATAATCTAATATACATAGGATTTTTTGTCCAGATTCTTCTATCACTCTATATGATGTTTGTCCTTCATTCTCAAAGAAGACCATGATATCAAGCGAAGTGATGCCATGACAAACTACTGTCACCAGCCTCACTTTCCCCTCCAAGAGCCAGGTGGGTCCAGTGGTTAGTTATGAATCAGGACAACTGGAAATGGCCCTGGCTGTGAGGTAATCAGGGTTAAGTGACTTGCTCAAGGTCACACAGTAAATAGTAAATGTTTGAAGCTGTATTATAATTCTCATCCTCCTGACTCCAAAGCCAATGCTCTATCCACTGGGTCGCCTAGCTGCCCTAACACTCTATATAAGAGGAATTGCTACAAATAAGTATGCAAAACAATCCTATCTACAAGATCCAATCACCATCATCTTAATTACCTTCCAAAAAGGGAAAAAGGAACAATGAGTAATTAACCCCATGGGCAAATCAGTATGGTAAAAAGTATGTTTTGTGAAATAAGTTTTTGCTTGCAAATGTCCTAAGTTTTGAGACAAAGCACAATTAGAAGAATTTTATTCTAGAGAAGAGAAAAATCTAGGAGTGATTGATCAAGTAGACCCCTCTGGCAATCTAGTGATGAATCCTAAGGACTCTTCAGATTAATGTTTTTAAATTTTCAAAATAGAATATATATATATATTAGAAAATAGGTCAATTATAGTGAGCTACAATTAAAAAATTTTTTAAATAAATTCAGACCTTGCACAACCCCAAAATGTAGATGCCATTGACTCCAGATTAAAAACCTCTAAAATGTTTTTCATTTATTGATATCAGTTTTGTATCAAGAATTCTATGTAAAGTTAGATGTGTTTGTAAAAAAAGTATTCAAGACTTGCTGAATAACATCTAAATTTTATAATTTAACTTCAAAATACCTATTAGCCAATATACCAAAATTGGAGAAGGAAAATAATTAGTACTTTTAATATTAACATTTTATTTCTATTTTTAAGCTTAAAAAAAAAAGAGAAAGATAACAAAGATATATTCACCCAGGAAAATATATGTTACAAAACTTTCCCCAAACTTATCTGGGTAGATACAAACCAGGAAGATCCGAAGATCCTAGGTTACATGAAAGTGGTTCCAAGACTTTCTCAAATAGAATCAAATAGAATAGATTGTAATTTAATCAACTTGGAGCCAGGGATATTCTAAGAATCTTAGAACATTTCTGATCCAGAACCATAAGCTCTGGGCTAAAGTAAAATTGTACAGGCCTACAAGTCTCCTAAGAGAAAACAATTACTGATATGGAAAAAAAAATGAAAATTAAAAGATGTAACAATTATTTTTGTCAAGTCATCTGGGAGCAGAATTTTCTGTTTTTGTGTCCCATATTAGCATAGTGCCTGTCTTTCCCCTCCTTTTTACAAATAACATTCCCTGCATTCCATTCAGAGTAGTAATTGGAAATAGGCATGAATAGTCATTGTCAGAGTAGATATTTTCTTTTTTCTCTTTCCCAGGACATCTCTCCCTTCTGGAAAAGTTAACTGCTACACAATAAAAAGAATTAAAACAATTCTGTACTGATAAAAAAAAATTTAATGCATTCTAAAAAGAATGCTATGTATCTCTTGGAAAAAATGTAATGCTTCAGAAAGAAGACAAATTAGTTTCCCTACTAACTGCCTTGCTTATGAAAAAGTAAATTATGAATAATTTTAAATTAATTAATTTAATTAATTGATTATTGATTAATTAATTAATTAGATTTAATTAATTAAATAATTTTAAAGAGAAAACACTAGAGAAAACAAAAGATGGTATAGAGTAGTTTTCTCAAGAATCATGTACTTTGGTATATATAAGATCTTAGCATGGTAGATTTAGAACTGGGAGAGAACATTGGGGCCATCAAATTTAACCTCAGGCACAAAGTGACTAAGTGATTTGCCCAAGATCACCAAGCTAGCAAGGGTCAAGGGTGGGATATGAACCCAGGGCTCCCAGATTTCAGAGTCCAAGCCTCCATCCTCTATTGTCTCCATTACTACTTCATACAAATAGAAAAAAAAATAGAGAAAATCTCTGCCTTCAAAATCCAACTTTTTGCCAGCACCTATTGATTTCATCTTTACAAGATCTTTATATGTGCCCCCCTTCTTCCCTCTGACACTGCTCCCACTCTAGTGCAGACTCTCACTATCTCAACAATTGGACTTCTGTTGACCTGCCTAAGATTCTCTGCATTCCAATCCATTTTCCATTCATTTGCTAAAGTGATTTTCCTAAAATGCAGGTCCAATCATGCCATTCTGCTACTCGGTAAACTCCAGTTGTTCCCTATCACCTCCAAGATTAAGTGTAAAATTCTCTCTGGCAATTTTTCATAACTTTCCATTTCACAGACCTCCCCTACCTTTCCAGATTTCTTATCCTCATTAAACGTTGTCTTGCTTCTATACATAAAAATTGTTCAGAATTCCTTTAATATACCAACAGCAAAGATATAAATTGATGAGTGGTTTTTTTAGAGAATGAGTTCTCAAATGCTCCAGTTTTTGGAGGGAGATTGTGCTCGTTGCATCC
The DNA here is from genome assembly GCF_037893015.1 of Macrotis lagotis. Classification (NCBI taxonomy): domain Eukaryota; kingdom Metazoa; phylum Chordata; class Mammalia; order Peramelemorphia; family Peramelidae; genus Macrotis; species Macrotis lagotis. The sequence goes on from NC_133661.1 coordinate 92,428,255, forward strand.
AAGTCACAACTTTGCAGAAATTCCTTCAGTAAAAAGGATAAGAGATGATAGATGACATTAATGTCATCTAGGTTAACAGTTCTCAAACTTTTTTCCCCAAGACCCTTTTGATCCCAGGGTAAAATGTAGCTGGCTAGAGGTTCTGGTGGAACATGAAAGAATTCATGTAAAACACTGAATCTGCTGCAAAAGAAATTTTAGGGACAAAATGTTTTAAGTATTGCCATGGTTAGCAAAAGCTATGGGAAACAAGGAGTATAGGCAGTTGGAAGTCATTGATTCTCTAGGGGGGGACAGCATTGGCAGCCACATTGAGCCGTGAGAGGATGAGCAATAAGTAAAGTTATAGAGTGTGAGAGATTACCTGGGGGACTCATGCTCCCCCAAAACAGGTTAACTTCATTGGAAGACAAGCAACTTAAATGAGTAGTGAGTGTGCTTTTAAATGGGCAGGAAGATGAGGTAATTAGGTGTATGTAGATGGAGGCAGTAACTCAAAGAGACCAGAGATGATGTAATCAAGGATATGTAGATGAGGAGTTGTGACTCAAAGACTTGATTTTTTCAGGCTAGGGCAGGATTCCATTGTTTTGTTGATAGGAGCTAGGTTCTTTAGTAAAAGTTCCTTGACTTCATTACAATAATTTGGACAATGCCATGGAGGTGAGAGAAATGTAAGATACATAAGCAGTGCAGAGGGAACAAATTAATTACAAAACTTATTTCTCTGTTCAACATTTCCTCCTCACTTTTACACTCTTAAAAATTATTGAGGTGCAGTACATGCAGCACTGGCTCTATCTTGAGTTCAAATCCAGCCTCAGAGACTTAATAATTACCCAGCTATGTGAACTTGGGCAAGTCACTTAACCCCATTGCTTTGCTTAAAAAAAAGTATTGAGATTCCCCAAAAGTTTTTGTTTATATGGACTAGATCTATTAGCATTTGCCATGCTAAAAATATAACAGATAACATTTTAAAATGTGTATTTTTTATTGGGGTTTTTTTTTTAGGTTTTTGCAAGGCAATGGGGTTAAGTGGCTTGCCCAAGGCCACACAGGTAGGTAATTATCAAGTGTCTGAGACCGAATTTGAACCCAGGTACTCCTGACTCCAGGGCCCGTGCTTTATCCACTTCGCCACCTAGCTGCCCCCTAAAATGTGTATTAATCATTAATTATTATAATAACCTTTAACTGTTTACCAAAACAAAAGAATAGAGAACTGGCATTGTTTTATATATTTTTGTAAATCTTTTTAATGACTAGCTAAGTAGATGAACATCAGAATTCTCCTATAACATGTTTCTATAATCAATTTCTTGTGACATGTTGTTTTATTTGAAATACATGAAGAAATCCAGCCTCAGACAGAAGGTAGTTGGAAAAGGAAGGAGAATTTAACAGGCAGATGACATTAGTATTATTATGAAAATAGTTTTGACTTGAGGACCCCCCCCAAAGATCCACTGAAAAAGTCTTAAGGACTACTTTGAGGATGGCTGATCTAGATTATTAAGAAAAAGTGTGAAAGAAAACCAGAGCTGCCTCCTTGGAGACCTAATTTACCGGTATACTTCATCTATTACTGATTAATCTACAAAAATGCCTGAGAAACTAGATATGACTGAGGTTCAGAAATTCAATAAATCTAAATTGAAAACGGTATAAACAAGAGAAATTCACTGTCTTCATGCTGTAATTGTTTATTGAACAATAGAAACAAGTAAGTGAATGGTAATGAAATCTGCCCTGCTAACATGTTGTAACAGAAAGGTAATGGACTGCACAGATTGTTTGATCAGTTCAGATCTGTTCCCAAAATGACATTCTCACTCTTAATTCTTTAAATGAGATTTTAATGCCAATATACTTATAACCTAAGACATACAAGATTTATATATATATTTATATATGTATATATTTTTATATATATGTATATATTTATACATATGTATATATATGTATATATCTATACACACACACACACACACATATATGTATATATAAAATATATTTGGAGGAAAACTTTAAAATAGATAAAGAAAAGGAAGAAATAAGACGTCACCAATCTGGAGATGCCACTCCTGAATATCAGGCTGGGGAAGTCCAGTGGATCTCAGTTGGAAAAGTCCCTTTTGCTTTCTGAAGGGGGGGGAATCTCCCAAAAGCCCCTTTCCCAAGAAAGACTTTTATAGTTCTTATACAAAAGTGGCATAGGTCCAAGCATCTACAAGACTGAAATTCAGTGATCAATAGGTTCTCTCTGCTGAACTCGGAGAGTTTGGGCCAAAACATCTTCAGATGCTGAGCATAATCTTCATATTCTCTAGATGTCTTTAGGTAAACACCCAGAGATGGGCCAAGTTCCTAGGTGGGAACCCCAACACATATTTCCAAGAAATATTCCCTAGGACTCCCTGCCCTGGAACATGCTTTGATCAACATGCTTTGGTTCAGTTCCTTCTCTTTAGACCATGAAATCTGATAGAAAAGATCTCACTTTAAGCCTTCAACTATATATTCCATTAACATTACCTTCTTAATTTAATTATTTTTGCTCTTTAAATTACAAAGATATTGGATGAAGTTTTAAAGACTATGCTTCCCCTTTCAATATCAGAAGGGGGAAGAAAACTACTGACTGAAAGAATGTATGGCTATGTGACTGGCTGGCAAGTTTTGGTCTGGGTGGTACAAAAAAGAGCTTATACTTTGATAAAAGCACAAAGTAACAGTAAATCTAGTTAACAGGGAAAAATGTAGTGTGACAAAGCCTGGGCAAGCTAAATGCAATTAATTCAAGGTTGAATGATTTTAATTCTTGGAATGAGCAATTATAAAAGTATACAAATAAACATCTTTTAATACCTGAGAAAAGGAGGGGGGGAAGGAAAGGAAGCTTCTAGCATATTAGATATACTCCCTGTGACAAACTTATGGGAGGACAAATCACACAATGTAGGTAGGCATGAATGTATTGAGATCTTTGCTATTTGACTCTAAATGTAGAAAAAATTATTGGGCATAGTATAAAGTGTTTGGGATACAAAGATAAAAAAACAAACTAATTCTGTGCTAAAGAAACTTACATTATGTTAGGGAAAGCATTGTAATGAAAGGAATGAATATTATGCTAGGGTCAGAGGACCTGAATCAGAATCCTGCCTCTGATTTTAGTAGTCTTCCTTTCTTTAAAGCATCTGGGTCTGTTTTCTCATTTATAAAATAAGGGAGTTGATGATAAGCTCTGAATCTATGATCCTACAAAGAAAGCACAAAATAAATACAAAGTAATTTCCAGGGAGGGGAAAGAGAGGAGGTTGTCAAGGGGAAATTGGAAGAGGAATTCTGGAGGAGGCAACATTTGAACTCCTATTCTTATCATACAACTAAAATCCCTTCAAGGCTAGGCCAGAAGAATGAAAAGACTGGCGGGTCCTATCAAGATGAGCATCCTAGTAATAGCTGTAATTTATATACCTATAAGGGGTTTGCAAAGTCCTTTCAATCAGTTAGTATCAATTGATGGTGTCCGAACCACAATCTAGCTAATTCCAGAGATATGTTTTTCTTAGGTTAATTGTGAGGTGATAGCTGAAAACTCTTAAAAGATTTTGGGCAAATTTGAGGAAACCAGGGGCATGATCTAGCTTAGCAAAATTAAGCAATCAGGCATCTATTGGGACTTTCAAAATCCTATCCCATCATTTGGGCGATCAAGATCTCAAAAGAGGTCTAAATAACATCTGGTCAAAGGCATTTCTTCATTCAAGAAGCATTTATTAAAGACTAAAATAGAAAGGGTGGTAACCATCAAATAGCCCACCTTTAAAGACATCATTCTTTAACCCCCTCAGGTTGTGCCCAGGTGTTTTTTTCTGAATAAATTTTCTCTCAATATGATTTTAACATATTTGTTTCATATGTTTCACATAAAAGTATTTAAACATATTTATACGTATGTATATCTTTATTCAATTTGTACAGTTTGGTTAATTCAATATATTAAATGTATATATAGCATATTTATTCAATTTGTCATCTTTCAATTTGTCGATCTTTATAAGTTGTTTTTCTTGTTCTTGATGAGGACCAAAATGACATCATCACATTAGAATCGTGTGACTGGAACTGGCCAGACCAATAGGAGCCCAGAATGCTGTACCACAGATCAGGTACAAAAAAGCCTTGGAACTTTCGAGTGAAATCTCTAAGCCTGTGCATCTCTTGGTTCCTTTGAAACTTCAATTCTGCTTGGCTCGTAGAAGATAGTACCCTCTGATGGCATGCCCTGTTGGGTGGGCTATAAAGAAAGAAACAAACAAATAAATAAACACAAATCTATGATGTCTGTATATGTGTGTTATGTATACAAATGTATGCATATTTAACACACGTGAATGCATATACATGTTAGAATATTGTGTGCATTTATATATGGAGAGCTAAACAGGTACATAAATATGTTTATATGAGTACATACACACACACATGGAGAAACACATGTACATAGAGAACGAATCGTATGTATGTGTATTTATTTTTATGTAGCTGAATATACAGACATGTGGATAGAAAGGTGGGGGTGTGTCTGTTTACATATGTGCACAGATACGCGTATATGCAGTGAGAAGGGACATGCGGCCTTGGAGTTGGAATCCTGCCTCAGGCTCTAGCTGTGCGACCTTGGGAAAGTCACTTAACCTTGACCCCCACCCCAGTGGGCATCCCGGATGTCTGGGTCCTCTTCCACAATGAAGGTCAAACATCGCGGACATAAGAACGGCCTTTTCTGGCCCCACGGCAACGCGCTCAGTGTGCCCCTTCTTAGAGCCGGGGCCGGGCGGCACACGCTCGGGGTATAGGAAGGGGCGCCTGTGCCTCGGCTTCCTCCGCTGCAGACCCGGGCGCCCCCCGCAGCGCCGCGCCAGGCCCCGGAGGCCCGCCCCACCTCGCCCGGTCGCCCTCCCTTCTGCCCTCTTCCAACATGGCGGCGGCGGCGACGTCAGCACCCGGAAGCCCCGCCCCGCCCCGCCCCCTGGCGCGACCGAATTGGCCGCCGCCCCCTCTCCGGCTGGCGCCCGGGGGTCAGAGGCGACGCCGTCGGCGCGTCCGTTTCCCGCCACAGCGTGCAGGAAGGCGGGGGGGGGGGGCGAGGGGCTCGCGGCGCTTCCGCCTTGCGCTGCCCGAGTCGCTGCGGCCGCCGCCGGGAGCCGGACCTGGGCGTGGAGCGGAGCGGGAGCGGCGGAGAGGAGGAGGAGGAGGAGGAGGAGGAGGAGGAGGAGGAGGAGGAGAGGAGGAGGAGGAGGAGGAGGAGGAGGAGGAGGAGGAGGAGGAGGAGGAGGACGGCGGCCGCGAGCCCCTCGGCAGCATGCCTTGCGGCGACGACTGGCTGAGCCGCCCGCTGGGCGTCGTGCAGGGCTTCTTCGGTGAGTGCGGGCGGCCCGGCCGCCTCGTGGGCGCTGCCCCTGCCCCCGCCCCGGGCGCTGCCCCCTGCCTGCCCCCGCCCCCGCGCTGCCCCCGCCCCGGGCGCTGCCCCTGCCCCCCGCGCTGCCCCCGCCCCGGGCGCGCCCCTGCCCCCGCGCTGCCCCCCGCCCCGGGCGCTGCCCCTGCCCCCGCGCTGCCCCCGCCCCGGGCGCTGTCCCTGCCCCCCGCGCTGCCCCCGCCCCGGGCACGCCCGGACGGGGGAGGGGCCGCGGGGGACCCCCGCCTCCCGCCCGGGGCCCCGGAACTTTGGCTCTTCAGACCCCCCGCTGCCCCTCCTGCCCCTTGGGGGTGCGGCCCGGCCCCTTCCCCAGACGAAGAAACTGAGGCAGGCCAGGCTGGGTCCGAACTCCCGACGCCAGGTGCGGAGCATCTCCTGGGCACCGGACCCAGGGCTCAGTGCCAGCCCGTGCCACTCTGAGCAGCTCGCCTGGCCTGCCCTGGCCTCCGCTCCCGCCACCGTGCGCATGGGAGCTTACTTAGCCCAGCCCTGCAACAGGAGTCACTAGAAAGGCATTTTTAAAAATAATCATTGACACAAGCCCATAAATTTGTAAAAGATATCGAGGGATGGGTGATAGAGGCAGTTTATTTACTTGTCATTTGCTGGCGGCTTACTTATGTTTTTCACCAGCTTACAACAGAATAGCAGCAGCAAACCAACACCATCTCCACATCTCAAAGACACCGAGCACTGACAGCAGGGAGACTTAGCAACTTGAAGTCCCGGGAGTAAGACAAGAAGCAGGAAATCTACTTTAAAACTAACAAAATCAAAATATCGTATTTGAGTCTTAAGCTCTTTTGGTCTCCAAAGGCATCGCTAGTGGCATAGTGGATAAAGCACCGGCCTTGGAGTCAAGGAGGACCTGGGTTCAAATCCGGTCTCAGACACTTAATAATTACCTAGCTCTGTGGCCTTGGGCAAGCCGCTTAACCCTGTTTGCCTTGCAATAAACTTAAAAAAAAAGAGTGTAACAGTTGATATTCTTAATGATGACCTAAGTAATTAAAAGTTAACAGATTGTGCCTAATTAAAGAAATTGTGTGCTGCATTTTAGAATTTTCACCAAAAATGTTTCCTTTTTTTAAAATTAGTCTTTAAATGCTTTGCTTATGCAAAATATCTTATTCCCCCCAAGATACTGGATAAATTAGGTTTGTTAACTTTATACCAAAAATTTGGTTATACTTTGATCACAGAGGATGTGATTTTTCATAGCACAGAAAGCTGGCAATGTTGATATTTGAACAGGAACGTCAGCTTTATAATAGGGTTCAACAGATCTTTTAAAATTCTGCGCAGTATTCAGTGTGTAGCAGTTATGAATAATGTCCTCATGTGAATTGGTCTCAGTATATTAAGAAACCAAAAACTATTCATTCTTTTTTTTTTTGGTATATTTTTCAGTTAATGCTATTGAAGGATAACAATTTCACAGTTCTTGTCATACTGTGATAAAGCATTGTTAACATAAGATAATGTGACATGAGAATAGCTGGGTATGTTTCTGGTCATTCTCTGGACAAGAGAATTATTTTTACTTTCTCATATAGCATTACTGATAAGTGCCTACATAAAGAGTCCCTTTTTTTTAAGTCTTGATGGAATGATTTTTACTAATGGTCAAGCTGGAATGTTGAAGAGAAAGTGTTCCAGACAAATATGACAGCTCTATTGCTCCTTAACCTATGGTTACATTACTGAAGTAAGCCACACCTGCAGCTTAAAAAGTTAATACCTGAGACTCTCCTGTTGGTCACAGAGCTAGTATGTATCAGAAGATGCATTTAAACCCAATTCTTTCCAGTTCCAAGACCAGTCTACCTACCTGTTTTCCAATGTTGTATCTACACACTGCTATACTTAATCCTAAAGAACCCATCCTCTGAGACTGAAAGATTTAGATTCAAAAATCCTTTCTGACACTGTCTCTGACAGTGAGCAAATCACAATTTCTAGATTACTAAGATCGTTAATTTGCAAAATAGTAGCCCATTTGTTGATCTACCTTGGTGTGGCTTTTCCTCACTAAATGTTCTCCATTCCTATGATGTCACAGGTCTGTCTCCCACTTCAATTTTCAGCAAATAAATTTATGTTTATAAGTGGATATTTGAGTTTGTATTTGCCAGATGAAGAACTTAGTCTCATTTAAAATATCTCCCTTAGATATTAAAAAAGTTGTCCATAGCAGCGGCTAGGTGCCGCAGTGGATAAAGCACCAGCCCTGGAGACAAGAGTACCTGGGTTCAAATCCAGTCTCAGACACTTAATAATTAACTAGCTGTGTGGCCTTGGGCAAGCCACTTAACCCCATTTGCCTTGCAAAACCTAAAAAAAAAAAGTTGTCCATATTCTACAATCTAGACTGAAGAGAGTATCCAAAGTTGGGGAACTCCTTCCATTCATATGAGAGTATATAACTCTTCCAATCCCCAGCAGGAGATGAGTGAATTATTAAGTGTCCACATTTCTGTTGAACCTCTCAAGACTTATCCTCAAGTAATAGTCACAAAATCTGCTGGGTCCATACTCAAAGTCTTTCCAGTAGCTGGTGGACCACCTATGACTTGAACTTCCCTGTTGACTTCTTCAGGAATTCAAGGTCACTACTAGGAACTGATTGATAGATTTGTTTTTAATTTCCATTGTGGGATAGTTTTGTTCAAGAAGGTACATATTAGACGCTACCTTCTTTGATGAAATTTAGCTATATTTTATGCAGTTCTAATAGTATAGTACAATTGCTAATCAGTTTTTGACTAAATGGTGTAAAAGTAAAATATAAATTAATACAATGTAAAATGAAATTGAAGAGAAACAGTTTTAATTTAACAAGTGTTTGAGGCTAAAGTTATCTTCTGATATAATGAGGAAATTCCATTCCTCCCCTATTTTTTGTTGTTTTTTAAATATAGATGAAGTCTATTTATAATGAGGCTAATAAACCTTTCTTTGAGATGATTTCTTAACCTTTTTCCTCAAGTTAATGGACCAGTGTTATTAGTAAGAGACTAAGTATATACAAATTGCTTGATTGTCTTGGAATTTTGACAGAAATAGAAATTTAAACAAAACACTTTTTTTTTTGCATTTAACTGAAGAGGAGCTTTTTTAAAAAAAATGGATGTAAAAGTTTTGCAAAATAGCTTCATATGAAGGTAAGACTGATTCTTTGAATTAGTTTCAGTAGGTTAAGTAGATTTATGCTCTGTGCTAAGCATGGGAATACAAGTAAGAAAAGGATATCATCCCTGTCCTTACAGAGCTCACATTCTAAAAGGGAGAGATAACAAAGGAAAGCATAGTGGGTAGAGATGAATGAAGTTGCAGGTATAATAAATGGAGCCATAGAGCAGTTCACTGATGGTTGTGTTTTTTAATGCAATTTTTAAATTAATGACCATTTACTTTTTTTCCTTCTCCTACTCCACTCTTTCCAAAAAAAGAAAAGATAAACAAACTAAATTCCCATACTGATCACATCCAAAAATATCTGCTTCTTGACTTTTATCATCTCTCTTTTAGGAGGTGAGTAGCATTCATTGTCAGACCTCTGGAATGGAAATTGGTCAAGCAATAGAATTATTATTGATCTGATCACTGTTGTTTGGTCATTGTGAGTAATGGTTTGTAGAAAGAGGAAGGTGAGCAGATGGCTGAGCTGGATAAATGCAATGAACTCTCCAGGGTCAGCACTGCCCTCAAGAGTTGGAAGTACATTGAATATTGTATACAAAATGTTTCTTCTGATTATCTATTCCTGCAGAATTCTCTTTAAACCAAAAATGCTAAGATGATCAACATTGTTTTTGCCTTCTCATCATCTTATTAAATAGTAACTTATTGGGGTCCTATAGGATAATATAGCACTTCCTTCATTTTACAGATAAACCACAGCCAGTAAAAAGGCCTAAAGTCCAGCTTATAAGTGGAAGAGCTGGGACTTTGACCTTTAGACTTCCAAATACAGTGTTTTTTATACTATACCACTTATCTATGGCATTTTATAATTTGTGTAGTACTTAGTTCATAATAGCTCCATGAAGTGGCATAGGCATTATTATCCCAATTTTGTAGGTGAGGGAACTGAGGTTGAGAGGTTAACTGTAATTAACCAGTGATCACAGGTATTGAGGAGGAGTCAAGGAGTATAGGATCATTTATTTAGTGCTAGAATGAACTTCCTATATTCTAGACCAAATCACACATTCTGAGATGAGGAAACTGAGGTTAAAGGGACCTGCCTAAAAACAGTGACTAAAAATCTAAGGCTCTTTCTACTAAGATATGCTGTTTTTAAGGCTTCTTATTTCCATACTTTACGTTTCCACTTTGTGACACTCCTTTTTTTTGTTTGTTTATTTTTGTTTTTGGGGGGGCATTGCAAGATAATGGGGTTAAATATCTTCCCAGTGATTTTATTTATTTGTTTGTTCATCTATTTATTTATTTAGGGGGTTTTTGCAAGGCAAATGGGGTTAACTGGCTTGCCCAAGGCCACACAGCTAGGTAATTAAGTGTCTGAGGCTGGTGCTGTAGCCACTGTGCCACCTCAGAGGCAGCTGCCTCTGAGCACTCCTTTCTATGTCAAAATATCACAACCACTAAAAACAGAACCCATTTAATCTTACAGAATTATGAATTTGTTCAGTTGGATTCTAGTTCTGTTATTAACTACCACTAAGAGTCTGGATCACTGCATTAGTTTGTTCACCTTGCAAATGAAAGGGGTTTCTTATATCCAACTTCAAAATTCCATGGATAACTAAAATAACTAAGAGTTACAAGACAAAATAGAGTTGGGTTGATAAAGTTTACTACTAGCAGAGATGGGGTTTTTTTTGTTATCTCTATGTTCTAGAGAGTAGAAATGCAATAGTCATTCTCATGTTTACATAAAAATGCCATGATCTGTTATGAATCAGTCATAGTATATAGAAATTATTCATTTTCAAATATTCTTTAGAATGATCAATAAACCATTGTAATTCTGCCATTTAGTGAGAATAATAGTGATTTGATGAAATTTTTTTTATATTCACAAATGTTTAATTGCTGAATCAAAGTTTTGGGGGTGACCACGGATGTAATAATGGCATATCTCCATACAACTGAATCCTCCAAGTGCATTAAGTTTTAATATGGCTACAGATGAAGTACTAATGGTACATCCCTAAACTGGATTCTCCAAGTGAATATACCACTGCTATTCACATACTAAGAATATGTCTGTAATCTTTCAATTCAACAGGTCTTCAAAACAGGTACTTAGTAAGTCAGGAGATCCTATCTCCAGCTGAACTCCTGCAGTGATGGGATGATCTTTACTCAGTCCTTCCACAATACACTGAAATGCCTTTCAACAAGTTAAAGGCAGTATTTAATGAAATCATTAAGTTACTTATGCACAAAGTTAGGGAACTTAATATGGATTCAATAGGACTGGCCTTTGGATAGGCTGGGGCATAACTCCCCCCCCCGAACAATCCCCCTCCCCCGAAAAACCCGTAACAGGTAGAAGTCATATGAAATTATTAAGTAGGCTTTCCCCATAGTTTGGTGAAAGAAGCCAGATTTAATTAAAACTTTTCTAAGACATGGGGAATATAGCCCTTGCTTAAAAAAAAAAGTTGCCTAAATCTTTTAAAATAAACATTCAAGTGTGACAGCTTGGTTGTGACTGGACTTATGACCAAAACAGAGAGAAGGGATCATTTCTTATCTAAACCCAAGCCTACTTAATCTACATAATTCCTCTATTAGAACAGCCATTCGTGATAGAAATGCTCAGGTCGATGAAACCAATTTAAATAGGGTCGTTATGGTACATGTAAAAAAAGGATTTGATGAATTTTTTACAGTAGTAGTCTCTCTCTTTTTTTTTTTTGCAAGGCAATGGGGTTAAGTGGCTTGCCCAAGGCCACACAGCTAGGTCATTATTGTGTCTGAGGTTGGATTTGAACTCAGGTACTCCTGACTCCAGGGCCAGTGCTCTATCCACTGTGCCACCTAGCCACCCCTACAGTAGTATTTTCTCTAATACCTCACATTTATATACCACTTTAAAGATAATACAAAGAATTTTACTCATAATCAATATAGAAAATGTCATTAAATGAAATTACAACATAACTAATTTCATAGATAATTGAATCAAAAAATGATTGTAGAAACATAGTTCATATTTAGAAGTTATATTATACTCCTCTACTTTTATATTCCCATTTCACTTACATAAGTAGTTTATACAAGTTGCTCCATTGGAGCTGGTTTCAGTGATGGGGATATTCCTTCCAAGTTTGCCTATAAACTGTCCTATAAATTCATCTTGTAGTTCCACACCCATTTGCTGGGAGCCTTTGCATTCCCTTCACATGAGAAGTATACCAGTGACTCATATGAGTAATTCAAGCATGTGCTTGCTGGATGGCTACTCCATCTCATTTTTAAATTGTATACTTCTCTGATGACAGTCTTTATACAGTTTCTCTTGAATTCTTTTATTGTTCTATCGTGGCCGGCTCATTGTATAACATGTACTTGCTTAGGGCTGGTTGGTTTTGTGCCTGCAAGTACCTAGTTCTGTTTCTCTGTATTAGCCTGGTCAGTTCACTTAATATCATTTTCTTCTCTGTAAAGTGTCTGTGAAATAGTTTTACACTTAAGTTGCTTATTGATAATAACTTACATTTGCCAAGTACTTCAAAGTTTACAGAGCAGAAAAATCACAATCTTATTTGATAAATGTTGAAACTAGGTTTTTTATTGTTCTTTTTAAAAATTATTTTCTTCTGCATTTCACCCCTTACCTTAACAATAACTATTTTGACAAGTAAATGAATAACTAGCTTTGTCACTTTTTTTAACAACCAATTTCACAAGCAATCAACTAAATAAAGTCCTATGTTATTATACCAGTAGTTTAAAAAGGTGAATTTCCTCCTTTCAGCTCAAAATGGATTAAATTCTGACTGGGAGAAGAAAGTAACTGAATATTTTAAAGAAAAGCTCAAAGAAAATAATGCTACTAAATGGGTAAGCTTAATTTTTTTCTTTCTAATTCCTTTTATTTGTTTTAACATGATTTTATAGGCAAGTTAATGTCATTAACGTCTGTTTTTTTCAGTGATTAGTAAGTTAAGATGCTATTGTGATAAGTTCAAAATGAATGTTTTTCCTATCTCAGAGACTTTTTAGCTATGTGCTATATATCTCAGAGCCTCTAGATGGCGATGATTGACAAGCTGTGTTTTTCATTCAGTATTTAGTACTGAAGAATCCTGCCTTGCTCTTGTCACACCTTGACTTGACTTGATTAGAATTCCTATCTACATTATTTGTAGGGTATAGCACAGAGCTCTTGAAGGGTGCACATGTTTATATATAGGAAGATCAAATACACTTACAATGAACTTTTAGGAACTATAAAAGTCTTTTGAAATATAATTTCATTGCATTGGATGTTGGGATAATTAAGTTACCAACTGAGACTTGGAAGGAAATATTTTGCCATATGAAGATTTTGACTGGTAATGGTATCCTTAATAGTTGACTTGTAGCTGTTTTGTCTCTTTTGATAGAATATAAACTCCTTACGGACAAGGACTATTTCATTTTTGTATCCCCAGTACATAACAGACTCTTTTTTTTTTTCAAGGTAATGGGGTTAAATGGCTTACTCAAGGCCACACAGCTAGGTGATTATGGAATGTCTGAGGCCGGATTTGAACTCAGGTACTCCTGACTCCAGGGCCTATGCTCTATCCACTGCACCACCTAGCTGCCCCCCCCCCCAGTAGATAACAAAGTACCAAGAATGAAATGTAGTAGTAGGTACTTGATAAATAATTGTTGAATCTGTGAGTATGTATAGTTATACTTTTGTTTAAAACTTTTCTTTTCCTGTTAAGGTACCATCGTTGAATGATGTTCCACTTCATTATCTGAAGCCCAACAGTTTTGTGAAATTCCGCTGCATGGTTCAGGATATGTTTGATCCTGAGTTTTACATGGGAGTCTATGAAACACTTGATCCAAATACAAAAGCCCGGGTAAGTATTACTACTTTAAAATTCAGCTATAGAATAATTTATCTGAGTATAAAGTATAGCCAAGTATAAAGTATAAATTATGCCTGGTTCAGCTTTTTTTATTTTTATTTTTCTGGTTAATGGAAACTAGAAAAACCCATCTATTAGGAAAACTGTAGAGGTAGTGGATAGAGCGCAAGGCTTGACAAGAGGAAGACCTGAGTTCAAATATGCCCCAATCTGCCCTTAGGCACTTAGTAGCTGAGTGACCCTGGGCAAGTCATTTAACCTCTTTTTGCCTGAATCCCACTGCATAGTGAAATGGCAAACTACCCTAGTATTTTTGTTAAGAAAACCCATTGGGGCAGCTAGGTGGCACAGTGGATAGAGCAATGGTCCTGGAGTCAGGCAGACCTCAGTTCAAATTCAGTTTCAGACACTTAATAATTATTGAGTTGTGTGACCTTGGGCAAGTCACTTAACCCCATTGCCTTGCACCCTCCCCCCCCAAAAAAACAACCAAAAAAGAAAACCCTTTGGACAGCATTGGTGGCTATGGTACATAGGTCATGAAGAGTTGTTTACAGCTGAATGCCTAAACAATAAGGAAAACTGCTGTGTTGCAATCCTGCCTTGTTGGAAGACTACCCATTTTCTCTTCTAAGTTAGAGGGTTTGGCATGAGTGGGGAGGTATATATACATATTTTTATAAGGCTTTTCGAAGATTTCTTGCATTTGGAGAATTACCGAACCTATACTTAAAGAAAATGAACTATATAGCCTTACCTTTGAAGGGCCCAATTCATGGAGAGCAAGAAACTTAAAGAAAATGAGAACTTAAGAGTATCTGCTAAATGAGTTCTACTAATTTAATATAAATACATTTTATTGGTGGTTTTGAGGTGCCAGTTATTTCCCAGTGTCTTCTAATCCTCCCTCACCCATTGAAACCTCCATTATGAGGGAGGGTTTGTGTGTGTGTGTTTCTGTGTGTGTGTGTGTGTGTGTGTGTGTGTGTGTGTGTGTGTATAGGTAGGTATATGATATAGAGATTATCTATGACAGAGTTATAATCTCTGTTCTCACTTCTCTCATGAGTAAGAACATAGATTATATTTGTAAGGCCAAACAAACTTTAGGAGACCTCAGAAAACTAGATAGTTTTATATATAGATTTAAGGGCCTACAGGAGTCTTAATTATAAAAGTCTCTTCAGGTAACATTTCTCCTTATTAGTCAGCATTGAATAGCCTTAAAAAGTTAACAGACTAAGATAAAAAAGCATATTTGTTTAAAAGTTGGTATAAGTTATTGGGGAGGGGGAGGGCAGATACATGAAACAGTGTTAAAGTTGGGAAGGCCTGTTGAGAACTTGGGAACACTGTAAATTTAAAGAGCTAGTGTTGTTATAGCATGAGTATACTATAGTTTAAAATTAAAATCATAAGATAAGGATTCTGTAGGGTAGGGAATAGTGACTGAAAAAGGAAACTGTTGAACAGACTCCCTCTACCTCTGAAGGTGGTGCCTTCAGTTTAGTGTCTAGACCACAGAGAGATTCATTGACTTGGCCAGAGACATATAGTCAGTATGTATTAGAGGAGAGGGGGATCTTGAAACGAGATTTTTCTTTGAATCTTACTTCCTTACACTATGCTACCTCTGAATATGTCCTTATGTAATTTTGGATTTCTTGAGCTCTTAATTGGTAGAATTGAAATAATATAGTAGTAATATAGAGAAACCTCTTTGCTTTTTAAACCATTTGTTAGATGTTTGGATACCAATATTAGGTATTGGATTCCAGTAGGTTGCAAATAAGTTTTATTAACTAATTGTTGAATTTGACTGTTTTCAGTAAAGAAGCATCTGAGAGGGGCAGTTAGGTGGTGCAGTGGATAGAGCACCAGCCCTAGAGTCAGGAGTACCTAAGTTCAAATCTGACCTCAGACACTTAATAATTACCTTAGCTCTGTGACCTTGGGCAAGTTACTTAACCCCATTGCCTTGCCAAAAAAAAAAAACAGGAAAAAAACCGAACCAAAGAAAGAAACATCTGAGAAAGACTCCACAGAGTTCCTGAATACATATATATATACATAAAAGTATTTCTGGGCTACTTAAAATTTGTCATTCTACTATTTATAGTGCTTCTGATGTTTGAGCTTATAAAGGCTGTGATTTGTTTCTTGTGAGTGTTGAATCAGTTTGTTGTTCACAGGTTTTACATTTTGGAAAATACAGAGACATAGCAGAATGTGGGGTAAGTGCTGAAACTTAAAAATATTTTTTAAAAAGCAAAAACTTTATGTTAGAATTCATTCTTCAGTTAGTAGGTTCTTTCACTACTTTGTTCTTTGCTACCAAAAAGTGCTGCTATTTTTTTCTTATGTATAAGAATTTTGTCTTTAACCTCCTTAAAGGGTATATACCTGAGGTTTTACTTTTCTTGAGCTGATACTGAATTTTTTTTCCTTTTAGAACTTTTAAAAATAACATTTTTTATGAGGTCAGAATATCAAATAGTCTTAGCATTGATAGCATTTTACATATTAATCTGTTAACTTGTGTTGATAACATTTAGAAAATTTTCAATCTGACAGTTGTATGGTGTATTTATGTGCTGTACATTCTAATGCCTGGTCCAACTGGTATGTTACCTCCTTGTGGGGTAAATTATTAATTTGACTTTGAAAGAGTTTGTTTTTCTAGAAAAAGAGGAGGATATTAGTTAGCTAATTATTTGGAAGACTTCATCTTTAATGATAGTGGTTAAATTAGTGTTGTTTCAGAGAATATAAATAAAGTTGAGGAATAGAAATCAAATTTTAAATTACTTCCTTATTTTTAAGTTTTTCATATAATTTTTGGTTTTCTATCGTTTATGTTTCTTAAAAATATTTCTAACTTTTCACCTTCCAGAGAGTCATCTTGTTATCTTGTTATAATGGAGAATAAAAAGGGGACAGCAGAGGAAGTTCAGCAAAACATGTTAATATTTTGAAAATATTTGATGTTTTATGCAATGTTTGTCACTTGCATTCCCCCCCCCCCGCCTTTTCACAAAACATGGAGGAGGGGAATGCCTTATCTCTTATTTGGGGCCAAGCTTGAAATTTCACAACATTGTTTTAGTTCTTATGTTGTTTTTTCCATTTATCTTTTTTTCAGGTCATTGGATATACTGTTTACCTTATTCTGCTTAATCAAGGAAGAACTTAACAGAACTATCTAAAAATGGAATAGGCTATCTTGATTTAATGAGCTCACCAGACACTCAAAATATTCAAGTAGAGATAGAGGAGATTTCTGTATTAGATAGTTAGGTTATATCTAAAGATCTATTTGACACATAATAAATGATTAGTAAACTGTTTTATTTGGTGTTTCTCTACTGGTAAAGAAATGCTTATCCTATTTAATTTTTTTAATTATGAGGATATCCTTAAAATTTTAGGGTCTTACTAAAAAGTGTTTATTTGACTTTCTCAGGGAATGCAAGTAACATTGAAAGACTTTATAACCAAACCACCCTAGCCTTTACACCTTACTATAATATTTCTAGATCAACCCAGATTAGCTAGTCTATACCTCTCCAACTTTTAGTATTCCATCTATATGATTGTAGTTGAGCTGTACAACTCGATTGGTTATAACATTGTTTTACCTTAAATTCTAATTTCATAGAAACACTTAAAGATGTTAATATAAGATATACATGTTTTACCAAACCAGTTTGTTCTTTCATAATTAAGGGAAAAAACTACCTGAATTAAAACATTTTAAAGTTAGTAGCATTTTACTGAGTAAAAACTCTGCTGAAATTGTTTGCTTATTTTTATTTTTCTGTATAAAATATCCTCAATAAAAGAAATATATATCTATGTTTATGGTTTCCTTTGCAAAAATATTAGTAAAAATTAGTTGTCTATTTTTAACTTACTGCAGAAGATTTGCTTATATAATTTGGGGTATTGGTTTTATGAACTTGGGCTAGGTACATTATGGAAGATGGGGAAAGTGTTTAGATTACAACTTAATTTATAATGTTCCCTTGTCTTTATTAATCTTAAACAAACATTTTTAATGGGCGGCCTGTTAACTATGTTTCATTTTCATGGAAACTCCACATAATTCTGGAGTAGATTGTTACAGATGCAACAATATAAAAAACGTAGTTGCTGGATTGTTAAAAAATAAATTTTTATGGCTATCTCTTATTTTTAATATCTTCCATTTCCCAATGTATCCCTTTTTCATCTCCTTTCCAGACTGGAGTTTCTTTTTAAATCACAATTTTAATATGCTCACTATTTCAGCTCTTCTATATTTTTTTGTATTACAGCCTCAACAAGAAGTTGATTTAAATTCTGCCCAGACCACTACTTTAGAACGACAGACCTTCTATTGTGTCCCAGTGCCTGGAGAATCAGCATGGGTAAAAGAAATATCCTTTTTTTTTTTGACTTGTGTTACAAAGTTAGAAGACTTGATGAATCCAGTCTCCAACTTTGATTCCAGATATATCACTGAGTCCATGAGACTCAGATTCCTGATCTATAAATTAAAAGTAATTATATCTATATTACTAACCTCACAAGGATGTGAAGAAATAAGTTGTTCCTAATAGTCTTAAAAAAATGAGGAAAGCAAAAGTGGTACTATTTATAAACAGATTACCCAAATAATTTGAACAAGCAATTCATAATTTTCATTTCATTAAGCTTAATAGTCACAGGTGAATAGATTTCAGGCTTCATTTCTGTAAAAGTATCTCAAAAGTATCTCAAAAAGTTTCACAAAAGTGAAACTTAAAACTACTTGATACCCTGTGATGTAAAGAGAGGATTTTCTTGTTTTTACTTCTATGATTTAAATGTATACATTTAGATGAATAGATCTTAAAATTCTGACCTTTTAAAACATTTGAGAACAAAAAAGGAGGGAAAGGTCTTCAACTATTCTAAAGATGTAGTATGATTTCATATGCAAATCAGGGATCCAGAATGATCTATAGTATTATTCTGGGTGAAGAACCCTGAACCAATCAATAAGGCCAGATCTTGTTTCTGTTACTAGCTTTGATCACTTAGCTTCTCTGAGCATTTTTTTGTCTCTTAAGTAGGAACACTAATTGCCAGAGTTGTTGGGTGAAAGTACCTGAAAGCAGAATTGAACAGTTACTAAAATACAAGCTCTTTCATTTACTAAGTCACTTCATCTCTTGAGTTAAGTATAAAAGGAAGATATACTTAATGATTTTTAAAGTCTTTCAACTCTAAAATTGTATTCTGTTACTATTTTTTAATCATTTAGTCATTTTAAGCGCATTGTGGAAGGACAATTATGCATATTCTACTTGGTTCCAGAGAATGTAACTAAAATCAAATACATGCAATACATTTTGTTTATAATGTAAGAAAATTTACCTAACAGTCTGTAAAGTCCCAAATTTGAAATATGCTGCCCAAAGATATAGTAGGTCCCTCATCATTGGAGTTCTTCCAGTAGAGCTAAGTAATCCATTTTTTTTTTGTTTGTTTTTATTTTTTGCAAGGCAAGGGGGTTAAGTGGCTTACCCAAGGCCACATGGCTAGGTAATTATTAAGTGTCTGAGGCCGGATTTGAACTCAGGTACTCCTAACTCCAAGGCCAGTGCTCTATCCACTGCGCCACCTAGCCACCCCAAGTAATCACTTTTTTTTTAGGTTTTTTTGGGGGGTTTTTTGGTTTTGTTTTTTTTGCAAGGCAAACAGGGTTAAGTGACTTGCCCAAGGCCACACAGCTAGGTAATTATTAAGTGTCTGAGACCGGATTTGAACCCAGCTACTCCTGACTCCAAGGCCGGTGCTTTATCCACTATGCCACCTAGCTGCCCCAATAATAAGTAATCACTTTTTTAAAGACATTGTGAGGGGTTCCTAATTCAGGTGTTTTTGGACTAAATGATTTCTGAGGTCTCTCCGAACTCTGAGATTCTGTGACTTTTTTCCCTAACCAGGACCCCAGAACTTTTCTCAGGTCTTACCATTCATCTTAAAGCTGAATCATCTTGTATGTGTTCTTTCTCCCTATTAAAATGTATTTTTGTTAAGAATGAGAACTGCTTTGCTTTCCTGTTTTAAATTCTAGAGCTTAGTATTGTATTTGACAAATAATAAATGATTAGTAAACTGTTTCATTCGATGTTTTCCTACTGGTAAAGAAATGTTTGTCCTATTTAATTTTTTTAATTATGCCTAACTGCATGAAGAAGTAAAATTTATTTTAGTAAATATGAGATAGGTGGAAGGAGAACTCATACAGTAATAAATTAAAGATTATTGAAGTACTGAAAATAATGGTAACAGTTTTCTGATGATCTATGAATTTCAGGAATTTGCACACATGGTGTAACTTTAAAAAAATTCTAGTATGTTAAATTTTATTAAAGAATACATGATCATTTCACCATTGTTAATGTTAAAGTGTTCTGAAAGCAATAATTCAGCAAAATGTGTTTCCTTACCTAATGAGTCATTGAATTAATTTACAAACTTGTCATCTTTAAGAGTAATTATAAAATACCAATACTGTACATTCTAAAAACCTATGTGGTAGTTTCCTTAATCTTTTATTTTACGCATATGTTAGCGCAAGCCAAGCTCGAGTTAGCCCCTCAACATCTTACACTCCAAGTCGTCACAAGAGAAGTTATGAAGATGATGAAGATATGGACCTTCATCCTTCTAAACAGAAAGATCAATATACAGGTTTAAGACATACAGGTATTGTCATATAATAGTATTCTCTAATAGAGTATCAGTGATTGTCACAATCATGATCGTGCCACTTGGAAGCTGAGGCTCTGGATTGCTTGAGCTGGGAAATTCTGAGTTGTAGTAGGTTCAAACTGATTCTAGGGGTGGCTAGGTGATGCAGTGGACAGAGCACCGGCCCTGGAGTCAGGAGGCCCTGGGTTCAAATCCAGCCTCAGACACTTAATAATTACCTAGCTGTGTGGCCTTGGGCAAGCCACTTAACCCCATTGCCTAGCAAAAACTAAAAACAAAATAAAAAAACTGATTCTGTTTCTGCACTAATTTTGGCACCATTGTGGTGAGTAAGGAGTAGAGAATTGAGTTGCCAAGCTGCCCAACATGAGGCTGACCAGCCCCTGGCAGAAATGAGCAGCTCAAGCTTCTGTAGCACTCACCCATGGGCTTCCAGCTTGAGGGGACAACCCTGTTAGGCTAGGAAAGAGTGGAAGATTCAGTTACACCCCTTCTTCTTGGCCTCCCACCCCCAAAAAGTCCAACAATTTTGTTTGGAATGCACCAGACATTTTATATTAATATTACTATTGCTAATCAGAAACTTCTGTGGTAGGATTACTTATAATCTTGAACTGACAGATCCATTTTAGTTGTTCTGTAGTTTAGATACTGCCATATTATAATTGAATTTGAAAATTCCTGAGTGAGTAGACTAAAAATAAGTCTTTTCTTGACTCATATGGGCCTTCACCTTAACTTCTTTAGTGTTTTTATTAGCACCTAAAAATTATTTCTTTGTCCTTGAAAACATGCTTGCTTGTTATGTGGTCATTGTGAGACAAAGCTATTTAATTTTCAGTCTTAAATATCACCCAAGAAAAGGTATGAATTTCATTGAATTAGTTTCATTTTTCCCCAAAATTTGAAGGAATCACCATAAATATTCATGATCAGTTTTTTAAATATAATTTGAGTTGTAATTCAAGGCAAAAAAAAAATTTATCATGTGGTTAGATTGTGGCAAACCATGTTGTGAGAATTTCAACTTTCACCTTTTAAAAAATGAGCCATGGTTGGTTAATTTTTTGAAGGTAAAATATCTGCATTTTATATGTAGAATGCCTGTGTCCCATATGCTGGATTTTCATAACAGGTGACAGAAAAAAAAGGAAGTAAAATTGTTATTTTATTACCTTATTAATACATAATAACAGTAGGAAAGAAGATTAAAAGCTCAGGAAAGGGGTTGGGAATATATCCATGAAGTTCATTCTATCTAATATTACTTATGCTCCCATTTTCAGTAAAGTTAATTTCTTCATTTGTCTTACTAGCAATCATTTGGAAGTATACTTTAAAAAATTTTGCATTTTATGTCTTTAGCCATTCATTTGAGATAATGTGACAGCTTTTTTTTAATAGTAAAGCACATATAATTTTACAGTAGTGTACTGTGTAAATGCAAGAGGCTATTTCTGAATAGTTGTAAGTGGATAGCTCTAATGTATGTAATGTTAATTTGGCGGCAGTATTATGCAAAATGGTTTCATAAAAGGTAGACTTAACAATTTTACATTTGGTAGATTTGGAAGTAACCTAATCTAATTGGAAGATCACTTGTGCTGAGCAGAATGTCTGGCACATAGTTCATTGAATATATTTTTCTTGATTGATTGATTGATAATTTCTTGCAAGTGCCTAGAAAGTTAGACATACTTTGTTATTACAGAATAAAATAGTTTCTTTTTTTATTTTTAAATTTATTTATTTTTGAATTCTACAATTTTTTCCCCTAATCTTACTTCCCTCCCCCTACAGAAAGCAGTTTGTTTACTTTGTTTTCAAACTATACATTGATCTAAATTGAATGTGTTGAGAAAAAAATAATATCCTTAAGGAAAAAAATAAAATAAAATAAAAGAGATATAGCAAAATTACATAATAAGATAATGAATTTTTTTTAATTAATAGTCTTTGGTCTTTGTTCAAACTCCACAATTCTTTTTCTTTTTCTGGATACAGATGGTATTCTCCATCGCAGATACCCCAAAATTGTGCCTGATTGTTGCACTGATGGAATGAGCAAGTCTATTAAGATTGATCACCAACTCCATATTGCTGTTAGGGTGTTCAGTGTTCTTCTGGTTCTGCTCATCTCACTCATCAGTTCATGCAAATTCTTCCAAGCTTCTCTGAATTCCCATCGCTCCTGATTTCTAATAGAAAGATAGTGTTCCATAATGTACATATACCACAGTTGGTTCAGCCACAGAATAAAATAATTTCAAGAACACTTTTTTTTAAAGGTTTTTATTTTTTGCAAGGCAATGGAGTTAAGTGCCTTGCCCAAGGCCACACAGCTAGGTAATCATTGTGTCTGGGGCTAGATTTGAACTCAGGTATTCCTGACTCCAGGGTCAGTGCTCTATCCACTGTACTACCTAGCCGGCCCTAAGAACAGACTTTTAAAAGAGATAATAGTTTTTCTTAAAATGCATTTTAATTTTCCGTAATACATTCTTTGTTCATTAAATTAGTTTGTTCTATTTTTAGCACTGGCTTGTTTGATATAATACTTATGCCCCAATTTCCTGTAGTTTATACAGTTTAAACTAGGAAAAACATTTATATTTATCCTATTCTGTGTTTAGTTTATTGTTGTCTTCCTCATAAGTTTTGCAAAAATTGGTATTATTCCCTGAAAAATAACCATTTAAGTTTTGTCCAGTGAGAAGCATCATTGATCTGAGAAGGCTGTTGAGGTTTGTTCTTCTCCCAGGGGAGTTAGAAAGTCAGTTATTTCTTTTGATTTTAGGGAAAGTTGGTGATCTTCATGGGTATGGAGAGCCAAAACGGTTAGAAACTGAGGCTTCTGCTGGGCAACATTTGACCTCCCCCAACTGCACCCCTCCTCTTGATCTCAATTTTCCACTGCCAGGAGAGAAAGGCCCTGCATGCCTTGTAAAGGTAATCAGACTATTCATGAACATTTAACTTGATGACTGACAGTATAACTGCAATGTATGGAATGCCAAATACAGTTGAGAATGCCAGATGGAGACAGTTAGTTTGCTTCCTTCATTTCAGATTGATCTCAAAATTTTATCTGCTTTAGGATACTTACATTAGTGAAAAAAAATTTTTTTCCCCAAAATATGACTTATTGAAAGTGGAAATCCAACAGTTACTGCTATCATTAGAGGGATTCATTCTTTTTTAATTCAGTGTTAAAAAATATTACCTTGATGATACTGATTTTCTTAAATATATTGCACACTTTGTTTATTATAAATATTAGTAATCAGATTAAATATTGTAGCTATTTCTCTTGACATTAGGTAATAGGAATAAAGGATCTATGAGTACAGGTATTGCAATCTGGTAATACAGGTTGTATTTCTCCTATTTATTAGTAATTTGTATTAATTGGCTGTACCTGAAAAAAATTATTCTTTTGTGACCACTACTCTTAACTAGTTGAAACTCAGGCGTGTGTTCAGACAGTACAGTTTGTTGCCATTCCTGCCCTTGGAGCCTTTGGGGGGAAGGACTTGTCAGTGCTTTGGAAGGACTTGTCAGTGCTTGACTTTCCCCTGGCCCTGCCATCAAGGCCTTGGGAGTATCTTCAGGCCAGGAACAGCCTTTAAAGTAACACTTTTGAAGATGTCCAAAATGGTCATTCTGTATTCCTGCCTACATGTGGTTGGTTGTCTTTGAGGTGGCATATATGTTCTTAATAAAATAGCATTCTTTGGGGGGGGAACTATGTATTGAGTTGGCTGGAAGAGAAAAACTATTGGACTGAGAGTCAACAAATTGGCGTTTAGTAATAACTCTCCTACAACCTGGGTAACTTTGGAGAGCAAGTCATTAAAGATAGTCTTTAGGATCCTTTGCAGCACTTAGTAGTTGTGGTAATAGTCTACAATTTGGAAGTACTATTAAAGGGTATTTGCCATTTGAGTTTTCTAGGGATGAGATAGTATGGAACATTGCAAACAATGATGGATTCTTGGAGTCTCGTTAATCTGGGTTTAAAGTCTAACTCAAGGTGATTATTAGCTGTGGGATGACAATGAACAGCCATTCAGAACCTCAGCTTCCTCCATTTGTAAAAATTTGGCTAGTACTCTTGTACTACCTACCTCATAGGGGTATTGTGAGGAAAGTGCTTTGTTGTAAACCTTATTAAAGCATTATAAAAAATGAGTCATTTTCTTTGAGACTGCCAGTTATTGGAAAGAGGGCAAATTTAGAGCTACATCTTGTTCACATGCTATACGATTAAATCCTGAAACTGATAATTTCATGCTGACTTTTTTAAATCAGGTTTATGAAAACTGGGATTGTTTCAAAGTGAATGATATTCTTGAAGTGTATGGTATTTTGTCTGTGGATCCAGTGCTGAGCATACTGAATAATGAAGAAAAGTAAGCATGTTTCTTCTTTATTGTTTGTTAAAAGGAATTTTAAAAAAAAATCATTCTGATTTTTAATGACCTGACATAGCAGAAAGGATTTGAATTGTTTTCAGATATGTTGAGTTTGTCTTTAATTGCAAGATTACAGGATTCTTTTTTATATTTGACAGAATAAATTTTTTAAATAAAGAATAGCAATAAAATATTAATATTTCAGACCAAATATTTTATTAAAGCTCTTAGAATATAATAGCATAATTTCAGTTTTCCTTTGTATGGTCATTTTTCCTAAATAGGCTTCTATAGATGGAATTGCAAAATTACGGAATGTTGGGGCTGCTCAGTGGCACAGTGGATAGAGCACTGGCCCGGAGTCAGGAGGACTTGAGTTCAAATTTGACCTCAGCCACTTAATATTTACCTAGCTGTGTGATCTTGAGCAAGTCACTTAATCCTGTTGCCTTGCAAAACCCTCCCCCCCAAAAAAATTACAGAATATTTAATATACAAAAGGAGACAAAATGAATAATTCAAATTAAGTTGTCAAGAGCTGAATCCTTTTTGAGTCATTCTCAATAAGTAATTTAATTCAGGATAAGCATTAACATTTTGTATACTATAATAAATCATATCTTGAAATAATTCTGCCTTAACCCTGTACATGAAATGAAGTTTTATGGTACTGTTTCCTTATGTGAATATATATACTAAAGAAAAACATAGCCATATCAAGAATATCAGTTCCTATTTGCCAAAATCATGTTAATTTAGAAATTTTTTTGAGGATTTAGCTAATTTTACAATTAAACTTCATGTTATAATTCATATTGAGAAATAAGTGAATTGCACATGGAGGATGAGCAGATGAAATTAAGTATTGGCTTGAGTACTGTTAGTATTTTTAGAAATGCTTATGAGAAAATTAAATTTTATTTTAACATCCTAGGGATTCGTCACTACTGGATTCCATGGAATGTATGGATACCCTAGAAGAACAAAGAGTACATAGTCCACCTGCTTCATTGGTTCCAAGAATTCATGTGATTTTAGCACAAAAATTGCAGCACATCAATCCACTGTTGCCTGTCTATCTTAAGGAAGAGGAGAGCAAAAGCTGTATGTAAAAAAATTACAGTGACTATATCATTACACTTTTAAAATAACTTTTTCTATCATTTTCTACTAAATAACCTAAATTGTAGTGCTAGGGAAATTTTTTTAAGATAGAATTTACTCACTTGTATTGATTTATTTATTTTCACATTATTACAATAATCTTGTTGTGCCAGTAAACTTAAAGCCCACTTCCTCCTCCCAAGAAATAGAGAAACCTCAAGAGAAATGAAGTGAGAAGGGAAAAAAAAATAGTACTTCAGTCTGTGTTAGATATCATTGGCACTGTCTCTAAGATGGGTTGCATTCTTTCTAAGTCCATCAGAGAAGTTATTTCAATATTTTTTTCCACAGTTGCTATTAACTATTTTTCCCTCCTCTATTCCTCTCTACTCTCATTCTATTCTCTCTCACTCTCTTCTTTCACCCTCTCCCTCCTCAGAAATATGTTGTGTCTGACTACCCTCTCCCATGAGCTTTTCTCTCCTCTATCACCTACACCTCCCTTCTCCCATCCTTTCCCTCTCATTTTTCCTCTAGGGGAAGATAGATTTCTATACCCAATTGAGTGTGTTTGTTATTTCCTCTCTAAGTCATTTTTTTTTTAATTTTTTTAGAATTTTTTTAGATTTTTTCAAGGCAATGGAGTTAAGTGGCTTGCTTGCCCAAGGCCACACAGCTAGGTAATTATTAAGTGTCAGAGCCTGGATTTGAACCCAGGTACTCCTGACTCCAAGGCCAGTGCTCTATTCACTGCATCACCTAGCCGCCCCTCTGAGTCATTTCTGATGAAAATAAAGCCTCACTCATTCTCCCTCATTGTCCCCCCCTTCCACTCCATTATAAAAGCTTTTATTCTTTACTTTTTAGCTCATTCTACCTCTCCCTTTCTCCCAGTATTTTGCTTTATCATCCATTGCCTCCATCTTTATACTGTATTATACCATTAGATTCAGCTCCCTCCTGTGTATTTATTTTATTTTTAATCATTAATTTAATTATGTATGTTTTTATTTTCATTTCCAAGCATTACAAGTGAGACATCACTTGTAATAGGGAATTCTTATGAGAAGGTAAGAGTGAGCAAAATACAAGTTCAGTAAAAGTAAACAACTCATCAAAAGAGTTTGATAAATATTTTTTGAGAGAAATTTTAAGATGTATGATTGCATTTATACTAATATAACCTTAAAGAAAATGAGTCTATATTCATTAGGACAAAAATATAGTACCATACTATAGTTAGACCATTATAAATTTCCTCACTCATCTCAGTTTCTTTGCTTTCTTAGTTTTACTTCTTTCTTTCACAAAAAAGTGAGGGAGAAGTCATGTGACTTTTTAAATATGGAAATGACATTAAGAACTTAAAAAAAATTCAAAGGCCAAAAACCACTAAAATATTAGAGTGTATTCTTTATTTTATGTTCACTGTATTTTCTTTTTAATTCATTAGAAGAAAGTAAACAAGAGTGTTGAAATTTTTGTTTTCTGTTTTCTCTCAGTTATTTCCAGTTTCATGTCAGAATTATCTCCAGTGAGAGCAGAGCTACTTGGATTCCTAACCCATGCCCTTTTGGGAGATAGTTTGGCTGCTGAGTACCTTATATTGCATCTTATATCCACTGTGTAAGTTGAAATTCTGAAGAAATGGAATATTTAAGGGACTTGAGAAGAAACATCTTCTGAGATAATGTATATTTTAAATTAGAATTGGAGAGGGGAATAAGTATTATTTAAGCCAAATCTGTCATTTCTGTGATATGAAAACTTCCTCTATCAACATAGATCTTTACTACAACTTAAGTCTTAGTAAAGCTGCCTCAGACACTTATGATTAAGTAATTTACCCAGATTTCATATTTAAACCCAGGTCTTCCTAACAACTTTATCATTCTGCCTCACAGTTTAGGGTTATATACTCTTAAATTTTCAGGTTCAAAATTGAATACAGAATCTGACTTGAGAGGATAAAATGGGAGATTTAATTATTTATTCATGCCAAAATATGGCCTGTTCAAGAATAGTGCCATCAGTAAAATTAAATTAAATCGTGTTAATAATGTTTTTGATAATTTTTGATTTTGCTTTTTCAGGTATACAAGGAGAGATGTTCTTCCTCTAGGAAAATTCACGGTTAACTTGAGTGGTTGCCCTCGAAATAGCACCTTCACCGAACACATATACCAAATTATTCAACAGCTTGTCCCAGCAGTAAGATCATTTATAAATATACTTCACAAACTTGTGCATAATTTTAGAAAATTCTTGCTTTGTGTTCTATTCAATACTAATATTTACTATTCAGTAATTGCCACAATCTTAATTTCACCCAAAGTTAGGATGAATATTTCTTGTTTCTCAGTATCATTATCTATTGCATGAATTAAAAACTGAATAACTCTGGAATTTAAGGTTGAGAAGCTTGGGAGGGGTGGACAGTAAGTGATTTTTAAAAAATTTGTTTCTAGTAATAGACATTTTTTGTTCAATTAGCAGTTTTACTCCATTGTTTAGAATATGTTAGGATATGCGGAGTGCCTTTTTTTGTTAATTATTCACTAGTGTGTGATTAAAAAATACTAATCTGAGAGTCAGAAGAATTAAGTTTTAAGTCTATCATTAATTAGCAAAGTTACTTAGGATAATCTGAGGTCAATTCCAGTTCCATCTTTCTTAGATTGCTTTATTTTTTTTTTGTTTTATATGTGTATGTATGTTTTGAACTATGTTTTAATATATATGCACATACGTAAATTCATACTAAGTTGGTGACTAATAGTAAATTTTGATACCTCAAAAGGTCTAGGTAGTTTCGTTCCCCAGTGCAGATAGCACCCTATCCATGACCTCACTCAATTGCCATTTTTGTCCATGGTTTTCTTCTGGATGTTGACTTTTTTTGTTCATCATTTATTTTTTCATTTATACCTCAAGTGTTAGATAACATTGATTTGTTGCATTCATCCTGAGTAGGCAAGGTACTTAGTGGAACAAGCACTGGTTCTAGGGTCAGGTTCAGATAACCTCTGAGATTTTAGCTCTTGTGTAACTGGGCAAATCACTTCACCTCATAGGACCTGTTTTCCAAAAAATAAAGTGAGGGGGCTATATTAAATGTTTCTTCAAGTCCCTTCCAGCTCTGGATTTATGATTTTATCATCTGTAAATGCTCTCAAGGTAATCAATCTGGCTTACTTGGATCTCATATTAAGATTTTTGTAAATGTAATTTTCCTCTGTTCTTTTGTCTTATGAAACAGTAGGGCTCTTGATCTTCCATCATTTTTTAGCATAATTTCTTTCAAATGAGCTTTGATTTTCATTCTTATGACTATAGTCATTTTAGTGGATAACTTTTATCCAGTTCCCATTTTTCTAAATAGATTGGGGTTAAAGACATTATAACTGCACATGAAGTTTTCTTCTATTTGTTCAGTCTTGGTATTGAATTTTCCCTTTGCTCTAATCAGTCTATGCACAGACCATCTAACTCCTGTCATTCCCACTGCAATATGGTGAAAAGAATGTGGAACATGGTAGTCTTAGATTTGAATCCTACCCTGACGCTTATGTTTTGACTATGGGAAAATTCCTGAATGTCTCTGAACCCCAGTTTCCCCACTTATTCATTGAGATTAAATAATACCTCTTCTCTGTGTGGTTATTATGAGACAATGTGTATAAAGTGCTTTTGCTAACTTTAAACACTACCCAATGTAATTAAATCCATTTCATTTTTTTGTGACATTCAATGCTTAGCATGTCTAGGGTCTTCTGAAACTTATAAAAGCATTCATGATATATAGACAAGAGACTTTAAATCTTATGAGACTAAGACATTTTTCATTTTTTTCAATATCAAGCCTTTTTGCAAAATTTATTATCTTTACTGTGTCCACTTGTGTATGTCAACTTCATTTAGAGGATCTTGACACTTAAGTTAGTCATACAAGTTCTTTTCACTCTGTGATTCATTGTAATCTGCTTATCTTCAGTGCTACAAGACAGTATCTACCTAAGTTTTGAAAAATAATGTTATATAATGGCTTTTGATACAAAATGAAAACAGCCTCACAAACTAATTTGTTTACTTCTCTGAGCTGAACCTGTGAGTTCTTCCGTTCAGTTGTTACTATATTCTTATTTCATTTCTAATGAGAAAGCTTATATAAGTATGTTATGTTTCTCCTGCAGAACATGTTGATGATAGTTGGATAAAAGTTATTTACAGTTAAATTGATATTTGTCGATGGTCCCCAAATTGATTTTAAGCATCCTTTCCCCTATCCTGTTACTGTACCACCATCACTGCAAAAAACACAAACATGTCACATTACCAAAAAATGAGACGTACCATGCATTTTGTTATTCTATCTTGTTATTGTTATGTTGTTATACTATTTTCATGAGTCATTGGGGCCAGGTCCCTTGGTAGAGAGCAGAGACTAATATTGGGATAGTACTATAAGCCTTTTCCAGCTTATTAGAATCATTACTTTCCCAGAGGCTTTAAGAATCCAGAATCACTTCTACATTAGCTGGAGACACTGGAATTGGACTTTTGTATTCGAAATATTATCTTTCTTCCAAATAGATCATTTGTTGCTATTTACATTTAGTTATGTCTTAATTTTGGAGTAATTACTTTTGTATAGCTCGTTTCCTCTTTTTAAATGTTGTGTTTGGTTTTTTTTTATTTTACATTGTCTAAATATCTGCTTTTACTACTCTTCCTCCCCTTCAAAAATTTTTTTCATGCTTTTATTTGTTCTTTACATTAGCCTTGATAGATGGAAGAGGTATTACTATTACCACTTTCTAGATGCAAAAGCAGTGGTAGAAAGGTTAAGGGATGGAGCTTGTTTGTGGCACCGTTGAAATTAGAATCCTGTTACTTTGTTTCAGACTTACTTTCTTTCCCTGAAAACCACATTGCTTTGTTTTTTCTGTTGGAGTGACAGTTACCTTTTTTTTTTTAAGATTTTTATTTATTTTGAGTTTTTAAATTTTTCCCCTAATCTTACTTCCCTCCCCCCAATCCCCCACAGAAGGCAATTTGCCAGTCTTTACATTGTTTCCATGGTATACATTGATCCAAATTGAATATGATGAGATAGAAATCATATCCTTATGGAAGAAACATAAAGTAGAAGAGATAGCAAGATCAGACAATAAGCAGGATTTTTTTCCCCTAAATTAAAGGTAATAGTCCTTGGTCTTTGTTCAAACTCTACAATTCTTTCTCTGGATACAGATAGCATTCTTCATCGAAGACAGCCCCAAATTATCCCTGATTGTTGCACTGATGGAATGAGTAAGTCCATCAAGGTTGATCATTGCCCTCATGTTGATGTTAGGGTGTACAATGTTTTTCTGGTTCTGCTCATCTCATTCAGCTTCAGTTCATGCAAATCCCTCCAGGCTTCCCTGAAATCCCGTCCCTCTTGGTTTCTAATAGAACAGTAGTGTTCCATGACATACATATACCACAGTTTGCTAAGCCATTCCCCAACTGAAGGACATTTACTTGATTTCCAGTTCTTTGCCACCACAAACAGGACTGCTATGAATATTTTTGTACAAGTGATGTTTTTTACCCTTTTTCATCACCTCTTCAGGGTATAGACCCAGTAGTGATATTGCTGGATCAAAGGGTATGCACATTTTTGTTGCCCTTTGGGCGTAGTTCCAGACTGCTCTCCAGAAAGGTTGGATGAGTTCACAACAGCTATCTTTTTTAAATTAATTTTTTTACTTCTTAATAAAGTCTCTCTAGAAATCGATACTGAGTCTTGTACAACAGAAGATTGTTGTCAGAGTTAAAAACCTTTTATGGGATTGAGTCATAGAGTATGGCATATGAGAATATTATTGTACCAGAAGTCAGAGAAAAAAACGCAAAAAGTGTCATGGAATTTGGGAAAAGGAATAAAGAATCAAAACATGAATAATGAGGATCTCATGCCTACAGTTGGATGGAGGGTACTTCCTAACTAGCTTATTGTATTCATAAGCATGCAGGCCCTGGCCTTTGAAGTTTTGCCATTTCATTTTTTTGGAATTATGCATACAGCTGCTTTGAAATTAAGGGTTTAAGTTGAAGTTGAACTTTTGGCTTTCATTAGTGAAATAAACATTTTTTTTTTCCTTTTACTCCTAAGACAAGAGAGTATAGCTTGTAGTTGCCTCAAGTAGTAGTTAAATTTTCCAGGTAATGTTTGTTTTATGTGTAGCTCAGTTATCAAGTACCTTTTTTATTCACTGGTGAATTAAAAACTGACTTCCAAGTAAAGTTTTATAGTTCAATTCCAAGTAGTATATATATATATTGTTTAGGCCTTGATTACACAACAGATAGGAAAATATTCTCTATTGACCAATATTCTTAAATTAAGCTCATTTAGAATCATTGTGCCAAACTGTCCAAATAAAACTTATGTCTAAATTTGTCTAAAAGTGAAGGGATTTTTCCCTTTCTTAATACATTTTTTCTTTTTTCCAAGTCTTTCCGTCTGCAGATGACAATAGAGAATATGAACCTTTTGAAATTGATTCCTCACAAGGATTACACAGCTAATCGCTTAGTCAGTGGAATCTTGCAGCTGTCTAATAATACTTCCCTTGTCATAGATGAGACTCTTCTTGAGCAAGGACAGCTTGACACACCAGGTAAGCATGTTTGTTGTCCCTACATTGCTGGCATGTAGTTATAGTTAATCTCATTCATTCTCTTTTGAACTCCCAAGTAAAAAAAAAATCCTTCATGGTAACCTTTTTTTTAAAGATTTTATATATTTTGAGTTTTACAATTTTTCCCCTAATCTCACTCCCCCCCACCCCCACCCCCCACATAATGCAATTTGCCAGTCTTTACATTGTTTCCATGGTATACATTGATCACGGTAAACTTTTAAGATAGTAACCTGACTATAAAAGTTAAAAAACTTCATAAAGGAGGTAACTATTGTTATGAGTATTTCCATGCTAAAACATTTACATTGTGTGATTACCAATGGTTTTCAAATGAAAAAATCTGGTAAAATAATTTTGAATTTCTCTCATTGAGTTTTACAGTATGTTCCATTGTCTGAATGAAGCCTTTAATTACTTTGTCATCCTGCACTCTGCTCTTATCTATGCCATGACCTCATTTAGACTGTCAATGTTTCCACCCAGCCTTTTTGAAACCTTGCTTTGGCTTTCTTTGACTTTGCACAGGTTGCTAGTACAGCACATAAGATTTCTTTGTTGGTAATATATTACATCCTATGCTTTTCCTTCACCATGTGTTTTTACCTGGCAAAATTAGTCTTCCCTTCTAGTTTTAGTTGCATTGGTTTTGTTTGTGCAAAAAACTTTATTATTTTGGGTAACCAGAATCGTTTTTTATTTCTGTGATCCTCTCTTTCATTTTGGTCAAGAATGTTTCTCTTAGGGGTGGCTGGGTGGCACAGTAGATAAGAGCACTGGCCCTGGAGTCAGGAATACCTGAGTTCAAACCGGCCTCGGACACTTAATAAATTACCTGTGTGGCCTTGGGCAAGCCACTTAACCCCATTAAAAAAACCCTAAAAAAACATGCTTCTCTTTTCCATAGTTGTACAAAATACTTCTTTCTTCATTTCTCTAATTTTTTATGATGTCATTCTTTTTATATTATTCATGTAGCCATTTAGAGCTATTTAGACTGCTTTCCAAGTTTCCCCAGCAGCTTTGGTAGAAAATAAGAGTTCTACACCCAAAGGGTGAGCATACCCTTTAACCCAGCAATACCACTACTGGGTCTATACCCTGAAGAGATGATGAAAAAGGGGTAAAAACATCACTTGTACAAAAATATTTATAGCAGCCCTGTTCGTGGTGGCAAAGAATTGGAAATCAAGTAAATGTCCTTCAATTGGGGAATGGCTTAGCAAACTGTGGTATATGTATGTCATGGAACACTATTGTTCTATTAGAAACCAGGAGGGACAGGAATTCAGGGAAGCCTGGAGGAATTTGCATGAACTGATGATGAGTGAGATGAGCAGAACCAGAAAAATACTGTACACCCTAACAGCAACATGGGGGTGATGTTCAACCTTGAAGGACTTGCTCATTCCATCAGTGCAACAATCGGGAGCAATTTTGGGCTGTCTGCAAAGGAGAGTACCATCTGTATCCAGATAAGGAGCTGTGGAGTTTGAACAAAGTGCAAGGACTATTCCCTTTAATTTAGAAAAGAAAAAAACATTATCTTATTGTCTGATCTTGTTATCTCTTAGACTTTTTGTCTCTTCCTTAAGGATATGATTTCTCTCTCGTCACACTCAATTTGGATCATTGTACAACATGGAAACAAGTAAAGACTGACAGATTGCTTTTTGTTGGGGGGGGGGAGTAAGATTTTGGGGAAAATTGTAAAACTCAAATAATATCTGTAATAAAAAAAAGAAAATAAGAGTTCTGATCCCAGAACCTGGGATCTTTAGTTTTATCAGTCTTTTTGTGCTTTACTTGATGCCTAACTGATTGACTTTATTTTTTAATTAGTCATTTTGATGATTATTTGTCTGAAATATAATTTGAAGTATGGTACCATTAAGCTTCCTTCCCCCCCTTTTTTTCATTATTTCCCATGAGAATGTTGACCTTTTGTCCCTCTATATGAATTTTGTTTTTTCCTTCTAGCTCTCAAGCAAATTTTTTTTTATTTGGAATGACACTATATTATTTTAATATTGGAGTAGTCCACCATACTTCTAATTATTTAGATCTGTCTTTTATTTCCAAAGAGTGTTGTTGTAGTTGTTGTAGTGTATAGCTTTGTGTAGAGATTTCGAAATTCTAATAAATTCTAAATTTTTATATATAGTTACTTTAAATGGATTTTTCTTTTCCCTCCTGCTGGGTTTCATCAGTAATGTGGAAAAATGCTATTAACATGATTTTATTTCATATCTTGCAAATTTGCTTTAGTTCAGTTAATTATTCATTGTTTGCTCTTTCTGTTTATTCCTTAAATTTCTTTTTTCTAGTTATATTGCTATAGCCCGCATTTCCAACACCATATCAAATAATAGTGGAGATAATAGATACCATTATTTTATCTTTGATTCTATTGGAAAGCCCTTTAACTTGGTGTGTATGATTTTTAAATAACATTATCAATTCCTCTACTTGATGTCTGAGTCTATGATGTTAGGCAGTCAGTCAAGCATTTATTAACGTTTCTTCTTCCATTAAACAGTCCAGTAAAATCCTATTGCATAATTTACATCATTGAAACTAGTTTGCATAGGTAATTAAATTCAAATAACCACAAAAAGTCTTCTTTTATTAGGAGTTCATAATGTAACAGCATTGGGCAACTTAATAACTTGGCAGAAAGTTGATTATGACTTTAATTACCACCAGATGGAATTCCCCTGCAATATTAATGTACTTATTACTTCAGAGGGCAGATCACTCCTACCGGTATGTTGATAGATTTTTTGAATGGAGGGAAATTATACTGATTTGGGGGAATTGGGGAGGGGAAACCATTTTTTTCTTCTATTTCTTAACCCTCATTTCCTTTCCCAAATGTACTTAAAATAGTCATTGTTGATCAGGCAGTAGAATCATTTTAAATATACAATTAGTTTTTTTATATCACTTCATAATTACTTTCACATATATTTTATTCATTTAATATATAGGTTTTATAACAAGAAATATAACATCCAATTGTGTAAAATTATCAATCATAAGAAAAAGAATAACTGCTTTCAAGCAGAGCTGAAATTAAGAGTTGTTGACATCCTTTCTTCTGTTGGCATATGATTGTTTTTCTCCACTGATGTTTTTTAATTAACACCTTTATGTTAATTGCTATCTTTAAAAGGCAAAAAAAAAGCAACAATCAAGAGTTGTGTTAGGTAGACCAACTATGGCACTTTGGTAGCGTTCTGAGGTCGTGTCAGTCAGATATATGCATTTTAAACTTAATTTGAAGATTTCAAAATCTTCAAAATAAAAAAAAGCTAAGAGCTTTCAGTGCCATTTAAGAGAAATCTCAGAATGGCAATTGCCTTCCCTTTTATAGGATAAAGAAGAGGTTTCTCTTTCTCTCACTCCACCTTTCTGATTATATGGGAATTGGAGACATAGAAGGAAAAATTCTGAAGTGAAGATTATTTGGGATATGATTGATAAAATAAGTGTCAGATTGGAATATGCAAGAAATAAAACTGGTGCAACTTTAACAGAGTAATAATTTCTTAGACTACATATTTGTGTGTGATAGAAAGCATAGCCCCTCTTGCAAGGCAAGCAAGTAATATTTTGTACCATTCTTTTTGTGTTTACAGAAGCAATACAATTTTAGGAACACTCATGGATAGATGAGTCTTAAAGATGATTGCAACATTAAAGCATTATATCAAATGTTAGCCCTAATTCGAAAGAAAGGAAAATATTACAGTCTTGTAACCAAAAAGAAACTGTTGAGCTATAAGCTGTCTTGTATAATGGCTGTCTAGAAAAAGGTATCTGGAGGAGGGGGTAATTCTTCCTCCAAAATATTCCTTTATTAAAAATATTCTTGGGGTGGCTAGGTGACACAGTGGATACAGCACTGGCCCTGGAGTCAGAAGGACCTGAGTTCAAATTCAGCCTCAGACATGTAATAATTATCTAGCTGTGTGACCTTGGGCAAGTCACTTAACCCCATTGCCTTGTCAAAAAAATTCTCTTCATGACTTTACTTGGTTAAGAATTTTGGAACCCCTTCAAAGCAATTTGAGATTTTTTTTTAAAAATGTACCCTTCTTTATTCCCATTTAATTTGTATCTTAGCCTGATTTTTCTATGATTGATTCAGCTGTATTCATTATTGAAAATTTATCAATTTATTTAATAACATTTGCCTTTAACAGAAATTAGTATCCATACTATACCCAGAAACATTCAGATCCTTTTTGTTTAGTAATTTGGAAATAATCATATTTTGTTTTTCTTAATAGTCAGATTGCCAGGTACACTTGCAACCACAAATAATTCCACCAAACATGGAAGAATATATGAGCAGTCTTCTCACAGCCATCCTCCCTTCTGTCTTGAATAAATTCCGAATTTATCTGACTCTTTTGCGATTGCTGGACTATAGTATATCTGATGAGATAACCAAGGTATGTTTACAGCATTCAGTTGAGGGGTTGTGTTCTGTAATGAAATATCTACATGTATACAAAGTGGGAAATGGAAATTATTTTATAAGTCAGAAATATCCAAGATGATGTGAAACATTTGAAATTTTAATATAGGCTGTGGAAGATGATTTTGTTGAAATGCGCAAGAATGACCCACAGAGCATCACAGCTGATGATCTCCATCGACTGCTGGTAGTAGCTAGGTAACTGTCACTCTCTCTAGCAAATTAGGAATAATTTTCTCTTTGATATTTCTTTAATCTTTTTTGTTGTAGGGGGGTCATGGTGGGAAAATTTGATATTAAAAGTTTCTAAAATCCATAAACTTTAATGAGCTTTTATCTTTTCTCATGTTTGAATGATAAAAATTCATAAAGATCATAAACATGACCTTTAAAAAGAGCTTTATATATGGCTACTAGAAGGTAAAAACTGACTTTAGTATGAGATGTGCAAGATACTTAAGCCATCTCATCCTAACATTGACCTTTCATCTCTTAAAAAATGGTCCTTTCCAAGTCTGTATTATTGTGTTTAAAATTTTAAATGTTTAAATTTTGTATTGTGCATTAGGTCACTTTGTCTTCAAAATTTGTATTTTCCATAGGTTCTTGTCTCTAAGTGCTGGTCAGACAACCCTGTCAAGAGAGAGGTGGCTAAGAGCAAAGCAGCTGGAATCTTTACGAAAAACCAGGCTTCAGCAACAGAAATGTGTTAATGGAAATGAGCTCTAAACATTTTTTCTTTTACAGATTATAAACAATAACATGCAAACTGCAACAAAATTGATATCATTTATACCATATTGTTTTGTAGATTATTTGTATCAAATGACTTTTCCTTGAATCCAAATCATGCCTGAAAACAACTGAAGTTTATATAGTATTCAGTAAGTTCTTCTTTTAAACTTACTGATTTTATGAAGCTTTTGAAGTTTTTTTGTAATTAAACTGGTAACTGTGCAAATTATTTGATATTAAAGATTTAATATTGATAATACTGCTGATTACATTTTTGCCTGAAGCGACTGTTTCAGTGAAGTAGCTTTTTTATTGAAGTTTAAATAACTACATTATATTACATGCTGCAAAGATAAAGGTTAGCTTTTTCTCACTTGTCCAAGTATCTGAGGCCAGATCTGAATTCAGATCTTCCTGATTTCAGGGCTGGTATTCCTGTACAACCTAGATGCCCCTTTCTCTACTTTTCTTTTATTTTCCCTAAATCGAAATTGTAGAATATTTTCTGCAAAACTGGAGCTATACTCATTAATACTCCTGATAAGTTGAAAGTTTACATTTAGATTACAAAAATGTAATTACTACAAAGATGTAGATTACTTACATTACACAATGGTGCACCCTACAAGCTAATAAAAGGTTAAAAAAACATGGAGACTAAGGAAAATTCTGAGAAGCTTAAAAGAAAAATCTGGGGGGCAGCTAAGTGGCACAGTGGATAGAGCACTGGCCCTGGAGTCAGGAGGACCTGAGTTCAAATGTGACCTCAAACACTTAATAATTACCTAGCTGTGTGGCCTTGGGCAAGACACTTAACCCCATTACTTAGCAAAAACTAAAAAAAAAAAAAAATCTACAGGATGGGGGAAGGATTGGTGGGAATGTAGAGTAGGACTTCAAAGAAGAGAGTGTGGGGTGATGCCATTCCAACCATAAGAGATCAGGCAATAATGAAAATGGTCAAATTCTAGAAATGTGAGTTTCATAAGCAGCTTTAGAGATTACTTTTTCTTAGATGACTACCCATGTTCATCACTTCTGCATGCACTTTCCTTTCTAAAGGCATCAAAAAACTCAAATAGAACTATTGAGCTCTAAAAAAAAAATTCCCATTTGGCAATTACCATTTGCCAAATTGAAATTCTGAATGTTTGCAACCCCCAATGAATAGGGGCTTTTTTTTGCTGCTTCAGCACCTGGCATTTTTAGTGAACCCAAAGAAGCGAAACCAGAGGGTCTTGAACACCAGAATTATAATTTTTTGCCACTCAAAGTTTTAAGTGGAAGTGACACAATAGAGGGGAAAGCTCCTAGAAAATTGGTGAACAGTTGAACTGGAGAAAGACCAGTGAGGAGATTGATAAGAGTCATCACAGAGATAACAGCAGGGTTGGAATTGGTGGAATTTGAAGGAAGGCAAGAAAAGATGAAAATGAGGGTTAGAGTCTAGATGGGGTAAATTAAAGCAGCAGTTTTGGGAGCCTCAGACTCAGGACTTCTCAATAGAAAGTAGTTGAGTCAGAGTCAGCATGGGCTGACTGATCACTATGGGAGTTGCTAGCCTAAGCTAGGAAGCACACCAGGAGAAAGATAAAGCCAAGGATGAGTGAGCACAGAAAAGATATAAGGAGAACTTGAATTTTGAAAACGAAAACACACTTAAATCTTAAATGTTGAATATAAGGTGTTTCATTTCCCTTGTTCCAAGGAAATAAAATGAGCAAATACCAAACTAAGGTGGCCTTAAAACATGATTTTTTAATTCTAGGGTCAGTTATCTTCCAGTATTTCAGAAAATTGTCTTCAACTATAAGAGTATTTTTCCATTCATTCAATCAACTAGTGTTTATTAGATTTGACACTAAATATAATATATATATATATTAAGAATTAAAAATCACTTTAGAGCTCCAGATTTTGAATGGCTTAAGAATATTATAAAAAATGCTTAATGCCACACTAAAAGAATTAGAGAAGGAAAGAATGAGACAAAGTATTTGTTTCCCTAAAAGCACAAGCTATCATTTTGAAACATCAGGAAGCTAATTTGGAATTAATTTTTTTATTAAAATATTTCTCACATATATCCCTTTGCATTAAAATACAATAGTACTTTATTTTAAATATACAACGACAAGATTTTATTGACACACAAAAAACATCCACATCACTAATAAAACATGAATAAATAACAAAAGTTAAAATGCTTATCAAAATTTCTACAGACATAATCTGTTCAGATGATAATCACTTCAACACCAAAGGAAGGCTCTTGGGCCTCTATACTAGATCATGACACATTTGAAATACCATGTGCATCTGCCCACAGGACATGTTAAAATGGAAAACCCACTGGTTTTCCATGGAGGGAATAGCTCAAATCCTTGATCTTGAAGCTAGCTACCTTTTTCCTATATTATCTTACATGAAAATCCCCCATGGGGAATTTCTAGAAACAAATTTCATTCTATTCATTCTTAGAAGTTCCTATTACCCAATATAGCAGTACACACCTAAAGTATTTTTCACTAGAAGAATCTGGGGGGTATCCACGCAGTGAATGGTCACACAATCAATACATTCAGATTGATTTATAACAATTGAGTTGTCCTAGACAAATGTGTAGGTAACAATAGATTCTGATTTCTTCTAGTGGGTAATCAGTTCAAAGGATACCTAGAATCCACCCAGATTAGTTCTTTAAAAGGAAATTTTAATAAAATCACAAAAGCAATCATTGATTTTCTTTCATCTCAAACATTTTCCCCCCATTCAACTGTCTTAATTGCTGTTACTCCTGTAACCAATTTATCCATTACTTTACAGAAAAACGAACACAGAAACAAGACTACGGTTCTTAGTCAATGGAACACACAACTAAAATGAATTAAAATACACAACTCCCCCAAATAAAGATAATGTACCTTATAGATAAAATATTTTATTTTTAGCTGTGAATTACCAATTAGGTAAATGTATCCAGATCCATCCTTTTAGTGGAAGCATTTTACAGACTGTGTTCTGAAATTATGGATTCTGGAATTTAAATGAATAGCTTGTTTATTAGTGCCAGTGTATAAACTACCTGCTAAGGTCAAAATATTCTATCGTGAATATCATCTCAGTGCTCTTAGAAATTCTGAATCCTGTTCAGAAAGTCTCAAAACCATTGTCCAAGAAAGACAATTTGCAGGTTTGATCCCCACACTCAGGCAGTACAAGTTCTAATGGGATTTTGGTATGAAATCATTTTCTTTAGGATTATATTCAAGCCACTGAAGACCTATTTGTTGTTGACTAAATTTGAATTATTCTAGTCTGACACTGGGTAAACATGTCTTTAAGTTCATTTTTTTCTACTTCATTAACTACTTCCTGTTCTGCTGGGCTCTTTTGGACTTTAGCGACTGCGAAATTTATCCCATGGGTCAGTCCAGCTTGGGTAATATTAGCAACCTGAACCATAGAGCTTCGGATCTTTGCAAAAGGTGAGACTGCTCTACTCCCATTGCTTTCTGCAGGGGAAGGTGTTGATTGAGCTCCTGCTTCAAGTTCAAGGAGACCAGATGCAGAGCCTGGGGTCTTCTGAGCCGTAGCAAAATGAGATGGTTCAACTGACAAAAAATGTGGTCCTGTCTCAGAAGGGACATCCAACTTAGATGGTCGAGAAAGTATCTCTTTGGCTACTTCTGATTTAGTTTCTTTAGTCTTACACTCCTCAATGGTAGACTCATAGCCTTTCTCAGTAGTGTGTTGAGAAGCAGCCTGGATCTCTGATGGCTGTGTCCCTTTACTTTGAGCATCTTGTACAAACCTGTGACAATAAGCATCTATGGGCTTAGCAAAGTCAATTAATACATTGTCAGCAGATGGACTTTTCTGTATTGGAGATGGCAGCCCTTTTCCCAGGCTAGTTCCATGTGACCCAATGATTTCAGAAGGCACATGGATGGTAATGTCAGTGCTGCTTATAGACTGAGATCGACTGCTTAATCTTGGAGCTGAAGCAATAATGCCACAACTAGGAAGAACATAATCCACGGGCCCCACATTTTCTAAAGAATTAGCTAATTGCCTGTTCTCTTCACACTTTGAATTTGTAAGGTACTCATCAGAATGGAACGAGTCATCTGAAGATATCTCCTCATCAGATTGTATCTGAACTTTACTATCCATCACAGCAGCATTTTCAATAGTTTCAAGGCTACTATCTGATTTCCAAAGATTTACTGTTAAGTTTGGTTTTAAAAAGTTGACTTTAACTTCATTTTTTGTGAAGCTTCCTAGCTTGCGTAGGTTGCCGATCGTGACATTTGTTTTGGTCTGTTTCACCTTTTGATTTAGAGATGAAAATTTGCTCATCAAAAAATTCTTTCCTTGAGCCAAAGATCCTTGGTTTTGAGCTCTAATTCCAATGATATCCTCATGAGGCTTACTACTCTTCCTATAAATTGGAGGGGGGGGGAAGAAAGTTAAATTTCTGTGCAAAATTCAGTTTTAAAAATGAATCAACTTCAGTTCAAAGATTACTAAAAAGTAAAATGCCCATTTCATAAAGTTTACTAATTTTTAATAAGGAGAAAGAAGATAGGTGGTGCAGGGGCCCTGGAGTCAGGAGCAACTGAGTTCAAATTCAGCTTCGGACACTTTAAGTTACCTAATCCCATTGCCTTAGAGCAAAAACAAAAAAAAAAAATTGGGATTGGAACCTGAAGCCCTAAATGTCAAGTCATTTTACCTATATATAATCTTTGATTTTATGATCTATGAACTTTCACAGGGTTTCAGGTAAGAACAAACAAAATAATGAGCACTTAAAAAATAAATTATTCTCATCGGCATTATATTAATCCTTAACACCAGAGAGGAAGACTTTTTGCAATAGCAAAATAGCAACCATTACATGGAAGGAAAGTATTTTGGGCAAAACTTCTCCCACAATTTGAAAAAGTAGCATTGCCCAAACCTTATTTTGTAAAAACTTGGCATTATGAAGAATGTTAATTTGGGTCCTAAAATAATATTTAATCGATAGTTTTTTGTGCTGAAAATATTGTATACCTATAAAGTCTTCTAAAGCAGCTGGGCAAAGGCTAAAGAATCAATATTTCTTTTCTTTAGAAGTCTGAGAAAATATATGCCTACATACATACATACATACATACAGATATTTAAAACTTGCCACTTTTTCTAGTAACCCTAAAAAGGGATGGAGGAACAAGTAAAATCACTCACCTCTCAAGTTTTTTCTCAATGATGGGTACATCTAAACCCATGGCTTGCTTGGTGATCTGTAGCATCTCTGCAATGCACTGGAGAGTATCTGAAACCCAATTTACAGCCTGTCAGCCTCCAAAATTCACACTTTAAAACAAGGCAATCTGACCTAAAATGCTACCCAGTCTCCAGATCTCTTTTTAAAAAACCCTTTATCCCCATTAAAAAAAAGTCCCAAAACAATGAAAGATCATTATAGAAGGTGTCCCACAAAAGTCCTCAAGCTGCCTGGACAGCTTAAATCTCTACCCACCTTCAACCTTAAGTGCTAAGAGAATTATATCCTGACTTTTGTATTAAAAGGAATGTGGGAATGTGCTTGCAATTACTTTTGCTACTGAGTATTTCAAACTGAGAATTTTCATCACAGATTATGTCACTATAATCCATGTCCAACATCTGAGACCTTTTAAAGATTGATTCCTGCCTCAGCATAAACCATCATCTCAGGCCCTCCCTCAATGCCCATTCAGAATGCAGATACAATTTCTCTTATTACCTTTTCCATCTTCTTCTGGGTTACGCACCACTGCTCGAAGGGTATGGAAATAGCCACCTGTCTCTTTATATTTATAATGTAACCTCATGCAGGAAAATTTTGGTTTCCCAAAAAGAGTGGGTTCAGGACCTAGAAATCCCAAATGAACATCATAAATACAGCATAAGGTACCTTTGCATAAAGTACAGTCACCACTGACTTTTTTGTCATTGACCATGCATTCAGAATGCTCTTTACTCAGACAATAAACCCCTCATACACAGTGAGCACAATGCAAAGTGCTGCAGTTGCAGAAGGAAGCAAAAGACCTGCCCAGTCCTTAAGGGGTTCAACAATCTGGGGGGAGGGC
Source organism: Macrotis lagotis (assembly GCF_037893015.1). NCBI lineage: Eukaryota > Metazoa > Chordata > Mammalia > Peramelemorphia > Peramelidae > Macrotis > Macrotis lagotis. The sequence goes on from NC_133661.1 coordinate 92,472,107, forward strand.
GGGGGGGGGAGGAGACAAATAGCAAACATTCTACACATAGGATAAGTAGGAAATAACAGAAAGAAGAGTTAAAACTAAGAAGGAATAGGAAAGGCTTCCTGGAGAAGATGGGATGTAAAGAAATCCAGAAAAGCCAGTAAGTAGAGATAAGGGAGAGGCCATTGGATGGGCATGGGGGGGGGCGGGGAGATAGGCAGAGAATGTGCCCAGAGACAAGAGTTGATGGATCCTGTTGGAAAAAAAGCCAAGTTTTCCAGTGTCCCAGGATCAAGGTGAGTGTGTAATTAGACTAGAAAGGGAGGAGGGGACTCGATGAAGAAGGACTTAGTGTTTGATCATGGAGGCAATAATGGCTTTACTGAACAGGGAGGAGAGGTGCCTGGGTATGTTGTTGAATCTGCCCTTTAGGAAAACCATTTTAGTAATAGAAGGGGAAGACAGACTGAAGTGAGGAGAAATTTAAGGCGGGTAAAGCTACAGCAATAGTCCAGGACAGAAAGGTCAAATTAATAAGTCTTGGAGACAGACTGGATGGAGTAAGTGAGATATAGCAGGATAGGGAGACCCAAAAATGAACAACCACAAAGATGGTCATTAATCCATAGCAGAGCTAAGGAAGCTTTATAGAAAGAAAAGAAGGCAAAGAAGGCCCAGACAGAACTCCATGGAACATTTATGGTTGGTTAGAAGGTATAAGATGGATGAAGATTCAGCAAAGGAAACTAAGAAGGAGTGATCAGATTGATAGGAAAAAAACAAGGAGAGAGCATAATCCCAAAAATCTAGTGAGAAGAAGGCAAAAGGTTAACGGATGGGACAATTGGGACACCATTGTGGTTAATTTAAGAAAAAGCAGTTTTGGTAGATCAGTGAGGGTCCGAAAGTTGATTATAGGGGCAGAGTGAGAGGAGAGAAAGTGAAGGCATGTATTGTAGATGGCCTTTATGTAGGAGGAGAGTTAGTGGGTATGGAAGCAACAGGTGAAGGTTTTTTTGAGAATGGGGGAGATATGGGAATATTCATAGGCAGTACACAGGGGAAGACCAAAATGACTGCAGGGATAACAGTGGGAGCAATCTGCAGGAGGAGATGGAATGGACTGGGATCACTGGTTTAGGTTAGGTTCAGTAAGGAGTAAGACACCTCATCATGTGAGATTGGCTATCAGATGGAGAAGAGGAAGATCATGACAAATGGCCTCAATTTTTCTGTAAAATAGGCAGTTCTCAGTGGAAAGGGTGGGGGAGGGGTGACCATGCGAAGTTATCCAGATGAGGGATGAAAAGGTTTGGAAGAGGTGCTGTGATGAGAAGAGTAAGAGATGAAGGAAAAAAAGTTGATAAGGTTGGTATTGAAGGACTACTTTTATAAGAATAATGAGGGCCCAGTCAAGGTTTATAACAAATTTACTGTGGAACCAATCAAAACATTTGTATATTTTCTACCCTCTTTCTCCTATACAAGAATAAGTGTGAAGATAGTGCATATTGGCAATTGCAATCCAAGACTAAAGCTTGGCAGCAAAATGATAAATATATAAGGACACAAAGAGAGTAGTGTAGAGTTGAATTAGTTCAAGAGGTCAAAGTGGGAGAAAAAGGAGAGAAGGCAGCCTACAGGAACCAAGAGAGAACTGAGTGGTCAAGGAAGTGGAGTCCATGGTGTAGGCAAAGGGTAGGGGTTGCTAAAAAAAGACAGAGGGAAGCCAATGTTATGGTTAGATAGGGAGATTTTAGACTTCTTGAACATGAAGATGACATATTTGTGAAGGAGAGAAAAACTTAACTTCTCACTAGAGAAACTTTCTTCCATAATGATGTTTAAAAAGAAATTTAAATCATTCTGGTCTATTTGGCTCATAAAGTAAAATATTCTGAGATTTATTACAGCATTCAATGAAAAAATACCCACAAATAAACAGTTGGTCACTGTCACCATCACTACAGCTCAGCCTTCAAAATGAATGCAAATAAAGAAATTAAAATTTAATTGCTCAGTTACTGAAAAGTAGAAGAGTCCCCAAAATTCAGAAAGTAGCGTATTGGTTCTAACAGTTATTATATTAGTTGCTAGAACTTGAATAGCCTTTTGAAGAAATAAGATTTAAACAATATTTAAATTTTACCTATTTCTATTTTCTCCAAGTTTTCCAGGCTCAGTCTTTGATACTGATTTACTTTATCAACTTCATCATCATAACTGGATAGAGGAAGTAGAAAAAAGATTAAAATAGAAAATATTCAGCTTGAGTAAATAATAATTCAGAACTTCTAAGAAATTATAAATAACAGAATTTTATAAAAGTGACATTCAATTTAAGAAACCATTTTTTTAAAATTAGAGCTTTTTAATCAATGTACAACTTACTAGGCCACGTAGTATGCAGAGTTAGAAAGCAGTAGCAGCACATCCACATCTTTATGAGTAGCATCAATAAGGCTAAAAAATATGGCAGGGATTAGGGAAACAATTATTTATGACAATCTATATTTCAAGCCAACAAACAGTTTTGCATAAACAACAGATTTTTTTCTAAAATTCTGAGTCTATCCATAAAAACTGATGACTTAATACAATTCTAATTTTTATTCAGTTATCTCCTCATAGACAACTGGCATTTTAGAGGGAAATATGGTAACCTGTGGCTATGATATATATATGATATATGATATATACATATATATACAATATATATATATATATATATATATATATGAATGACTTGAAAAAAGTAGTTAAATATTTGTCAAGTTGTAGAGAAAAGCATGAAGTAGGAGAAAAGTAAGGAGAAAGTGAGAAACTTTTTAAAAAAATTTATTTAAGGCAATGAGGTTAAGTGGCTTGCCCAAGGTCACACAGCTAGGTCATTATTAAGTGTCTGAGACCGGATTTGAACTCAGGTCCTCCTGACCAGAACCAGAGCTTTATCTACTGTGCCACCTAGCTGCCCTGGTTGAAGAACTTGATTGATCGTATTAGTAGTTTGCTCTCTTTCAACTTTATTTTAGTCAACTATTAAATTAAGGGAATTGTTTAGCATTATCCCTTGACTGACAATGGTCAAAGTGAAGAAGCATAATTCTATATTATTCCAACAGAGGCATAAACGTATAGTGCTTGTTTAACATCTATATTTTCAGCTAAAATTTTTCCAAGTTCTTAAGTTGTAGACCAATTTCTTACTTTCCAGCCATAACGGTTTTACAGAGATGAGGCAGTCATTGTTGCATTCTCTCTCACCAGATTGGCACCTTACACTACCTTACCTTGCAGTAACTGAGGGCAAGCTCCTACAGTTCATGTCAGTCATTATTCAATAATCCCTTGCTTTCCTTCTTCTCTTTCCTTCTTTTTTTTTTTTTTAGGTTTTTGCAAGGCAATGGGGTTAAGTGGCTTGCCCAAGGCCACACAGCTAGGTAATTAAGTGTCTGAGGTCTGATTTGAACTCAGGTACTCCTGACTCCAGGGCCGGTGCTCCATCCACTGTACCACTGAGCTGCCCCAATCCCTTGCTTTTCCACTTGCTACCATACAAAACTTAAAATGCACCATAATAATGAAAGGGATGAATAACTGCTCTAAATGATAGTGACTTTTGGTTTTATTTGCAGAAAATTTGTGATGAGATAAACACTAGATGGGGCCAAATAGCTACACTATGAATATCAGGATAAATGCTGCATGCATAGTGATCTGGTCAATGCCACTCAATTTTATTAAAAATAAAATATTCCAAGATCATCTAATACTTTTTCTGTTTTTCAAAAACTTGTAATGTAACTGACTGTTACATTAAGTCTTTAAGGCATATCAAATACAAGCAGTCCTCAATTTATGAACTGGTTATATTCTATTGTAAAACTTTACAGGGGTGGCTAGGTGGCGTAGTGGATAAAGCACTGGCCCTGGAGTCAGGAGTACCTGGGTTCAAATCCGGTCTCAGACAATTAATAATTACCTAGCTATGTGGCCTTGGGCAAGCCACTTAACCCCATTTGCCTTGCAAAAACCTAAAAAAAAACAACAAAAAAAAAACTTTACAAAGGTTTGTAAGCCTTTACAAACCTATTATTTTACCTTTAAAAACTTATGGAAACAGTCTCTGGCTTGCTAACAAAAGACCTTTATGGTGAGCTTATTAGTCTAGAAAAACATTGACTACCAGTGACTTTTGTCTTTTTAATAAAAAAAAAAAGAGGGCAGCTGGGTGGTGCAGTGAACAGAGCACCAGCCTTGGACTCAGGAGGACCTGAGTTCAAATACAGCCTCTAGACACTTAGCAATTGCCTAGCCATGTGACTTTGGGCAAGTCATTTAACCCCATTGCCTTGCCAAAAAAAAAAAAAAAAAATTAACACTACCATTTAATCTAGCTTTAAGATTTTCTTTAGGGGCAGCTAGGTGGCGCAGTGGATAAAAGCATTGGCCCTGGAGTCAGGAGTACCTGGGTTCAAATCCGGCCTCAGACACTTAATAATTATCTAGCTGTGTGGCCTTGGGCAAGCCACTTAACCCCACTGCCTTGCCAAAAAAAAAAAAAAAAGATTTTCTTTAAATACCAACACTGGACAAGGTTAACATATTGAGGTTTTTATAGAGATTGTGAAGGAGGTTTCTAGGTATTTTTGAAGGATTTTTACAGGTTGATGACCTGGTACTCCACGACATAAGTTCATCTCAAAACTTATCTACTTTCTGTTTCTTAAAACAATTGTCACTGGCAATACTACATTTCTCAGGTACGATGAGATTCTTTGAGGTAAAATTCCTGAGTTTATTGCAAAGAAATTAAAAGCAAATATTTGCTTTAGCTCCTTATTCCCTCCTCTGACAGAATACAAAGGTATGGCTTGGTGCAGTGGCTGCTCCAAACGCATCCCCCACTTACAGTTTGTCATGATGCCTCTACTCAAAACCATGGAACTGATGGAATTTTCAAGAGCTAATAATGTTCGGGCAGCATAACCTCCAGAACTGATACCTCCCAGGATGAGGATCTACCAGGACTTGAGTTATGATAGTTCAGACTGATAGAGCTAATTGCACTTTTACATCCTAAGATTGAATTAGTGAAAGTGAGAGGGTGAAAGTACAGCAAAACATTCAAACATTTTCTGAGAAGGATATAGTCAGCAGGTTATCTGTGTGAAGGGAGATCGTGGGAGGACACAACCAGAAAACATGGATCATTTGAAAGGCTTAGGAGCTACCTAAAATGATGTCCCAACCAAGTGATTATAAAGAGCCATGCACCATGCACAGCAGTCCAAACATTTTGTTAACTGAGGAAACACTGCCTATACTGTCTACAAGATACAGCACCAGAAGTTTAAGAAAGGGAATTAGCTGTGGACTAATTCCAACTGACCTTGGGTCACAATCAATAAGGGCCCATCCTCCATGGAATTTTTCATCATCAGGTAACAGTAACTTCATATAGCTCTGTAAAAGTTGGCTAATCAGTTCCTGGTGGCTTCTCTGATTTTCTTTATCCAAAGCTTCATGTTCTTTCTCTTTTGTAAATATGGAATAGAGATCTTCAGTGACAGGAATGCCTTGCATCAAATCTAAGGTAGAAGGTGAGGGAAGAGAGGAGAGGAGAGTGGAAGAAATGTTGGCATAAGTCATTATCTTAGTTTATAATTTGGTAAGAGAATGGAAAACAAGATTAGTTTAATTATCTTTTTAAAAGACAATAGGAAGGTCTGTAATCCCTCAAAATTTATCTTATAAGAAAAATATAAAAAACACATTGAAAATATGCAAATGGTTTGTTAAAAAAACTATAATGGAATCTAACCTTAATAGCTTAAAGATTATGGGGTAAACTAAAAAGCCTAGCTAAGTGGCACCTGGGTCTGGATTTAGGAAGTTCTAAATTCAAATTCAGCATCAGACACTGGGCAAGTCCCTTAATCCTGTTTACCTCAGTTTCCTCATCTATAAAATGAACAGGAGAAGGAAGTGGCAAGCCACTACAGTATATCTGCCAAGAAAACTCCAAATGGGTTTCATGAGTAGGAAACATCCAAAATGAGGGAATAACAACATCAAAATGTAGGGAAAAATAAATTTTAGGACAATAACTAATCTATAAAGACAAGATGATAAAGATTAGCAATATTTACACAAAATTTTTTATATGACAGACAGAAGTCTAAGCATATTAATATATATTCTTCTTGACTTCACAGAAAGTAAACTGGATTACATATTAAAACTTGAATTCAAGTCCCAGCTTCCAATATTTTACAGCTATGGTATCTCAGACCAGTCACTTATGGGCCTGAGCTTATTTATCTAGAAATCAGGTTTTCCTACTTTCAAAGTGTGTGAGAAAAGAGTTTTGTCACTATATAGATATGAATTATCATAGTAACATTCACTCCAAGTGATCTGCTTGGTAATAGTTTTTTTTTTAGACTTTTTACAAGTCAATGGGGTTAAGTGGCTTGCCCAAGGCCACACAGCTAGGTTATTATTAAGTGTCTGCGGCCACATTTGAAATCAGGTACTCCTGACTCCAGGGCCAGTGCTCTATCCACTATGCCACCTAGCCACCTAGCCACCCTGGTAATAGTTTTGAGAGGGGAAAAAACTGTACCTGGCTACAGAAATTTTCCATGGAAAGAAGCCCATAGTAACCAACAAATTTTGTTCAGAGAAGTAAGAGTCCTACTTTCAGACAAGCAATAACCATTTTTGAGCACCTATGGGGGTCAAGCACTGTGTTAAAAATAAATGTACAAAAAAAATTAAAACTACCATTCTTTGCTCTTCAATTGTGTCTGACTGACTCTGTGATTCCATTTTGGAATACATGTAGAATAGACATAAAGCGATCTGGAGAAAGACAACTAAGGAAATCTGAAAAGGAAGCTTTTGAAGGAGACAGCTTGGTGCAGTATACCATACCTACCCAGTAGAAAGGAATGTGTACAACTGAAGTGAGGGACTAATTTGAATTTTATCTTAGAGGCAACTAAGAGCCTCTGAAGCTTCCTGTCCTATCAGAATATCGATTTGCCATCTAGGTGGAAAATAAATTGGAAAAAGAAGAAGAGACTGACAGCAGGAGACCACTTAAGGAAGCTATTGTAGTAAATCAGGTGAGAGGTGAGGAAAACATGAATCTAGGGTAGGTATCTGGGCTGAGAAGAGGCAGATAGGAGGGATGCTGAAGGGGTGAAACTGACAGCGATGAGAAGCGGGAGTGAAAGGGAAGAGGTCTTTGGCATTCAGAGCACCACTGACCTCTTGTACTAAGAAAATGCTAGCATTATTAACAACATGATTAAGTACCCAGGAAAAAAAAAAAGAAAGTGAAGAGTCAGAGACCATAGGTGATTAGAATAATGGTAGTGCTCATAAGAAAAAGAGAGAAGTTGGGGGGGCGGGAAGATAATGACATCTAAGAACTGTATTTCTGCTGACAATTAGGCCATGTAATTTTCATCCTGTGAGGCAATGGCTTGAAACACCTGATTCTGTGTGCCCCAGCCTCCCTGGCTCTGTGGCAATGGAAACAAAAGAGACAGATAGAGACAGATGGTTTATTTTACTAGCAGCAGTCTAGGCAATTAGCATCAACCAACAGTTTAAAAAGAAGGTCATCTCATTTGGAAAGATGGACAACATAAAACACAAGGTATTATAAAGCAAAATGTCAATCCATATTAATATTCTTTGCTTCCCAAGAATGTTCATACAAGAAAGAAATTATCAGACTAGCCATCAGACTATGAAGGAAGGGAAAAGCATCTTACCTATAACCGCTTGTCTATAAGCATCCTTAAAGCGATTCAGGTAATACCTATTAGCAGAATTAACTCCATCTTTCATGACTCCTGCCAACTTCCTTTCACCAGTCCTAGTGAAGTCACCCTATTAGAAGAAAATTTGATTTTGACAATTTAGTAAAACAGATTATAACAAGTGCCAAGATATAAGGTTTAAGAAAATACCAATAGGGCAGCTAGGTGGTGCAGTGGATAGAGCAACAGACCTGAAGTCAGGAGGACCTGAATGGCCTCAGACATTTGATTCTTACTAGCTGTGTGACCTTGGGTAAACTACTTAACCCCATTGCCTCACTGGGAAAAAAAAGAAAATATCAATATAAATCTAAAACCTGTGATACTGAAAACTATATATTCCATAAAGTTTATAACAATGGCTCCTATTAAACATACTTAAAACTTAGAAAAGAAATTCCTCGCCAAGACCAGAAAACATTTTAGGGATCATCTAAACAAATCCTCCCATTTCACATACACTGACATAACCATGGTGGACTAGACTTGTGATTTCACTGGTACAGAGAACTCTCACAGGAGGAAACCTCTACCAGTATATGTCAGCACCTGCACTGTACCCAACAGCAGTCTAAAACACTGGCAGACTAAAGGGTCACTCAGTCAGTGTCAGAGACAGAACTTGGAACCTAAAATCTTCCTGAGGCTGACTGAAATCTACTATACCTCACTGCCTAAGACATATACTTTTCCAAAAAGTTTATATAAAAAGGTTTCAAAGGTTGATTTGTTCTATTCTATGAATGGTCTGGGTATTCCAATATGGGACCATATCATGACTATATACATTGATCTTGCATTTGTTTATCGCCTATAATAAAAAAATATATTTTTAGATTTCTTGCCACCTGTGGCATTCTATAGAATTTCTAGAGACTATTAGTCATCATTTGGTGTTTATAGTAAATACCCCTTTCAAAAGTCCTATTATTCACATAATAGTCAACAAGACAAAATTCTGTTACAGGAGAATTTGGGCTGAATTAGACTGAATTTCTGGTTATATAAAGCCTGCCTGCTCAGTGTCAACAGCTTACAGCTAATTTTATAGCTGTTACAAGTTACCTTGTAAGTATTGGTGATGGAGAGAAGGCTAGAACAACTTGCCTTTCCCTTCCCTTCAGTGCTTCCCAAGAAAGCATCCTCTTTCAGGAAAGAATGAACCCCTCAATGTCAGGGACCACTTGCTATGATGAATTCCAAACTGATCCTCAATAAATCATGTGGACTGAAATGAGGAGGCAGTTTTATATGCCAAGGGATATCCTTTTTTTTTGTTTGTTTTCCTGATGGTTCTCAGAAAACTCCTTCACTTTTCCATCCTTCAGATCATAGGACCTATCTTGTAGTTTGCTAGACAGGAATCAATTAGTAATCCACTGACATTACTTCTGTAGGATTTTTGTTAAAAATTCTGTTATATAAAAGTATAATTTTATTATTTTATTTTCAAGAGACTATTAGTTTCTTTTTTTTTAGGGTTTTTTTTTTTTGCAAGGCAAATGGGGATAAGTGGCTTGCCCAAGGCCACACAGCTAGGTAATTACTAAGTGTCTGAGACCGGATTTGAACCCAGGTACTCCTGACTCCAAGGCCGGTGCTTTATCCACTATACCACCTAGCGGCCCCAGAAGTAGAATTTTAAAAAATATTTGAATACTAACAATTTCCACTAGTTTTCATTTGAGTAACAAGGCTTTTCTACTCATTGAGCTAATAACTTCTTTCCCAATCATATTTAAAAATTATGTTCCAAATTCTCTGCATCCTGCCCCTCCCTCAACCTGAGAGAAGCAAAAGAAAAATAATGCCAACTACATTGTAAAGTCATAATACATCTCTTCCTTAAGCAAAACTGTGTCTGTTTTGTGGAGTACTTTACAGAACTACTTCATTCGATAAAATCTACACACATTCAAGAAGGGTCCTCTTATCCACAAACAAAAAAAAACCAACCCCCCCCCAAAAAAAACTCAAGGAGATGGGCAATGCAAATTGCTACTGCTCAGTGACTAGCCTCAAAATTATCCAAAGCATTAGTTTTTGATGCATACCTAAGTTTTGATGTGACTTCATCAAAAAAAATTTCATAGAGAAAGATCGGGGCGGGGGGGGGAGCTCAGAGTCAAGATGACAGAGTGCCAGAGGAAGAGGAAGCAGTAAAGCCTAGATTCCTATTAAATCTCCTCCATAAAGACCCAGAAAACAGCTTAAAGGAATTCTGATTAGGAACTCACGAAAAAGTCATGTGAATACCTTCTTCCAATCGAGGGTGGCCTTAGGGAGAGAGATAGGGTAGAGCATTCCAGCCCCAGGAACTGAAAGACAGTGATCCTAGAGGATCTTGGAACTGGCATCAGCACTGGCTGAAGGACTGGTTGCCATCTGGTCACTGTTACACAGCAAGAGTGAAGTAACAGGGATCAAGTTGTAGAAGCAAAACTTAGCTAGGTGGCTCTGATCCTAGGAGCAGAGGAGGGACTCAGTGTAGAAGCCTGCCCTGGAATAACCAGAGTAAGAGTCCTGGGTCAAAGAGGAGCCAGCAGTTTAATCACTGAGTCTACAGAGCCTCTCAGCAAGCTATGAGCAGATGAGTCTGGCAGTAGCTTACTGAAACCACCAAAAAAAGATGCCAAACCTGAGTCAGGAACCTGCAGAGATGAGACCAGTGAAAAGGTTACTAGGATTCTCTGGGAGCACTGAAAGTTTGCTATTTCACAGCCTGAGCTGGGAAAACAGCAGAAAGATTTAAGAGGTGAGAAACTCAGGCCAAACATCTCCCCCTCCCCTTCCCCCCCAAAAAAAAGTAGAACCCAGCACTATCTAAAGTCAAGAGTTAGGCTGGAAGAATGAACAAATGAAAAAAGAACACAAGTAAAGAACTACAGTGGTGAAAGGGAAGCTAATTGCTCAGTCACAGAAGAGAGTAATGTGAAAACATCTGCAAGCAAAGTCTTAAAAAAAATTCAACTTGAACAAAATTGATTAGGAAGACAGGATTGCATTTCAGAAACTGTCTAACCACAATTAATGACCTCAAGCTGTTCCCAGGTATTAAAAAAACACCAACATTTTCCCAGTGAAGCTATATATAACTTAAGTAATGAAGTGCAAGTAACCAAAAGGACAATAGAAGGGAGAGGTTGTAGGCGTAAATAAATTCCAACACATTCCCAACCATGACCTGACGTTGCTGCAGTTAAAATAATATCAAAAAAGAATGATCAACAATGGGCCACTGCCATGAAGAAAAGCAAGGAGTAATGGATGAACAATCCCAAATGGTAAAAGGCCTGGTGTAAAGTCTTAAAGGATGTATAGGAAGGTGACATAAAAATAGAAAAGCTGAGGTATAATCTGTACAGGTGAAGGGAATAAACACATTGGTAAGAACACAGTCACTAAAGTATCAAAGTGCAGTTTCATAAAAATTCTTTACAAATAGTAATTTTACTTGGAGAAAAAAAAGTATGATTTGAATAAAAAATAATTTATCCATTAAAACCCTAGTAAGCCATGTACTTAGGGATAGAAATTACAAAGATAAAAATGAAACCCCTTAAAAATTATCTATAAAGGAAAAAATATCTATAAAAAGATTGAATGAAAGAAGAGAATATCTGCCTAGGAAATCAAAGAAGGCAAATGTGAGCATATATGATTTGAAGAATGGGTAGACTATTAGCAAAGACATGAAGATAAGAAAACACAAAACATTCAAAAAATGGTGGTGGTTTGAGGAAATATGAAATGTGCAGAAAAGTAGACTGAAATCAGCTGATGATGCCAGGGTAATTAAATTGGCCATTACTGGGTACATAATAGGAAGTCACAAGGTTTTTGAAAGGGGAAAGGCAAAGAAGAAAGGAAGAACAAAATCAGTAATGCCTCAAAAAAGATGTGTGACAATGGTCCTGTAGGAAAGAGAATGAAAAGAGGAGTATCAGTCAAAAGGCCACAGAACAAATAAGAGATATTAGTAGAGAATTAACTTAAGAAGAAACTGAAAGAGGAGCTGAATTCCTTTGAATTTGGTATCTCATTATATGGGAGTTGGAGAAAGGAATAAGACACAGATTGTTCTGAGTCTTTGAACATAAGTGATGTTGAAAAATTGTGGGACCTTTAATAGAAATGAGGATGTTAGGAGAAGTTGGTTTTGGGGAACATTGGTTAAGTCCCAATTTTTTTAATTTGAGGAGATATTAAAGCATGTAGGTGGAAATATCTAGTAGGTATTCTGAAATGTGGGACTGCTGTCCAGGAAAGAATGAAAATAGATTCATGAGCAATCTCCATAAATGTGATTAACTAAATTATTGGGAGTATACAGGATTGTGGAGATGTTTGACATTTAATAAATACAAAAAACAAGGAAAGAAAAAAGGAAGAGTCAGAAAGAGAGGAAGAGAATCAGGAGTTCAACTGATTACACAGGACATATTTGATTTTTACACTTAAGTCTGTCACTTGAGTGTTTTGGAATGTCCAAAGACCACAACATAGGAAAAAACTCATGCAAACATAATATTTTCAAAAGTTTCTTCTTAATAGCTTTGGATAAATGATGGCCAAATTCATATCGCTTTAAAAAAAATACCTTCAAAGCTGCTGTTCCAGCATATTGTCTGCTTATAGAATCACCATTATTCGCCCACATTATCTGGTAGATTCGATTGCATTTCATTGGCAATGGTTGCTCAGGGGGCATCACACCTAATTTCTTTAGCTAAAGATTTAAAATAAAGTAATTTGATTAGGTGCAAAGTACCCTTGGGATAGAATACAAAAAACACAAAGCCCATACAAAATTAAGCACTTTTAAAGAAATAGCATTATCTTTTTAAAATTGCAAGAAATGTAACACTTGTCAATGATGTCTAAACAAAATACTTGGAATGGCTTCATGTAGTTTTTGGATGAAGGTTCACACAATATTTCACTTCAACAAATTTAAACAGCAGGAACAACAGACTATCAATGTGAAATGAAAACAAAATGACTATATGACACTTTGAAAAACAGCTGGCATGTTTCAAAATGTCAAGATTTGCATCTCTGAAATTAATACTTATAAAAATGTCACTTTTTTTCAGTATGAGGTTCTTTCACTGTAGAGCTGTAACAATTTTTTTCTTTTCACACAGAAGAACCAATTGATTCATGAAGGAATCCTTGGATTCACCTAATTTGAAACCCCTTCCCCTTGTAAGTTAAGAAAAATAAAGATCAGGGCAGTTAGGTGCACAAAGGAGAGAGCACTGACTGTGGAGTCACAAGGATCTGAGTTCAAATCCCACCTCAGTCCCTTGATACTTACTCTAGCTGTATGACCTTGGGCAAGTCATTTAATCCCAATGGTCTACAAAAACCAAGAAAAATAAAGATCAAAAAGTCTAAATTCCTATTAAGACATCAGTAACTAAGCCAGTATTTAAACTAAAGTTAGGTTATGACTTCAATACCAGTGATTTTTGTAACACAATTCAATTAACTAGGAAAAAAATTAATATCAAATATAAGCATACCTGCTGTTCCATGACCACTCTTGCAATAGCAGCTTGTACCACATTTGTACGATCCAAGCAGTCCATGCAATTAACTCGAAAAATCCCTTCCTGTTTACATATTACCCCTGCTTGATCAACCCTTCAAAAAAAATCAGAGGAAGATGTTTTAGAAATATTTAGTGTAATTTTCTGCAAATTTGTCACTTTGTAATAGATTAAATTTGTTTCTAGAAATTAATGAATTGTTTCAAGCTATGATTATAAGTTTGGAAAGGAATTCAATGATTATCTCACTCCTTTCTACTGATTTCAAGTATAAGATCACTTACCTCATCTTGAGACTACTGCAACCTAATTTACTCCTTTACTGAAGATGTCTAAGAAATTAAATGGTTTTCTTTTCCTAACTTCTTCCTATAATCAACAGGCCTTTGGGATGTCCAATCTAAATTTCCCATGACAAGTCAATTTTCCTTAATCTTCTGTCAATATTCACTTAGTTGACGCTATTTAATGAGCCATCTACTATCTACAAGCCATGGGAATAAATATTTCCCATGATATAGCTTGTCAGTGGACAATGAACAACACTAACATCATCCTTTTCATTAAAATTTTAATGTGGTGTTTTTAATTTCTTAGTTATGCCTCTTCATTTGATAGAATGAAGAAAATATGGATTAAGAAATAATACTCTAAGTCAATCTATTTTCATTTAATAATACCTGGACAGATTTAGACACTCAAAAAAAAAGCAGTGAAATTTAGATGCTTAAACCATTTTTATACATCTAACTTATGACTTCTGCCCCAAAAATAAAATAATTAAATTTTTAAGAATACACAAGAAAAGGATGAGACTTGGAGGACCAAATAAATTCTCACCCAATAAGCTACACTTAGTGTTTATTAGCTTCAAAAGGCATAAATTTTAGAATCTTGAAAAAAAAAAAGTTAGCTTTGTTAAATAACACCTACCAACACCACTTCATGTCCAGAATAATGTCATGAATAGCATCCGTTAGGGTCTGAACATTCTCAAATTTCATTCCTCGGCTAAAACACATCAAAAAACATTTTATTTAAAATTCTAACTGGTAAGGTTTTTTAACATTAAAATATTAATATGAAATATGTAAACTATAATACATATATGCAACAACAATAAATTACATAAACATTTAAAGACAGTTTTTAAGGTTACAGTTTCTAAAAACCCATGAACTACATTAAAACAGTTATGTTAGGTAATTTACGCTGTTCTGACTGATCTAACATCACCCTATTAACGATATGAATTATTAGTATAATTACTGCATAAAACTGTACAAGTTAGCCAGAGTCAGAGCTATAAATTTAATAATACAAAACTGTTTTGCATAGATTTTTTTCTCAAAGCGAATGGAAGTAAGTTTTATACTGGATTAGAAGTTTTAAAAATAGGTAGGCCAGGGTGATTTTGTACAGAAAGGAATTAAAAATTTTCCCCAAAAGTACAAAGAGACTTCCAGAATCTTAGTAGAAAAAAGTGTGTGTGCGCACACACACACACACACACACACACACACACACACACCCCATACTCCTTTCTAAACCATTTTAAGATAAGAAAATATAACTATGGAATAAGGACAAATAATAAAAAAATTAAAACTGTTTAGGTGGAAGTCAAATTTAAAAAATTTGTCCTAGGGTTAAAAAGAAATATTATTTCCCATTAAATAGAAGTACCTCAGATTGAAAGAATGTTAGAAATGGAGAGGACCAATCTTTTATTTTGTAAATTGAGATAATTGCAAGTTAGTAAAACTAACTTTTGATCACACAAGCACTTATACTCCAGTGAATAAAGAACATTTCAAGGAAGTAACCTTACCAATGTTCATGAAAGTCAAATGAAACATAAGTAAGATTTGAGTTGTTGAAAAGCAACACCTGCTTGAGGTAAGCATCTCCAATAATCTTTTCTCTTCCTGCTTGATCTACCAAATTAATGATAACCTGTTAAAGAAAGGAAAGGGGAAAAAAGGTAAGACAAAAGTAAGATTTTACTAAATCTTTGAAACTTGAGTTCACATCCCTACTCAATAGTATTTTTTAATGGAAGAATTGTTTTCCTGAGGTATAACTTATGAAATTAATTCATGCTAGTAACAACTTTTTTTCCTATGCAATCATAAAAATGCATATTTATAAGATTCTATCACTATATCATTTACAATATTCAAACAGCTTGCTTGCTGGACCTACAAATAATCTTTATTTAT
This sequence comes from Macrotis lagotis, assembly GCF_037893015.1. Classification (NCBI taxonomy): domain Eukaryota; kingdom Metazoa; phylum Chordata; class Mammalia; order Peramelemorphia; family Peramelidae; genus Macrotis; species Macrotis lagotis. The sequence continues at coordinate 92,487,698 of NC_133661.1, forward strand.
TTATTTTTTTTGCAAGGCAAACGGGGTTAAGTGGCTTGCCCAAGGCCACACAGCTAGGTAATTATTAAGTGTCTGAGACCGGATTTGAACCCAGGTACTCCTGACTCCAGGGCCAGTGCTTTATCCACTACGCCACCTAGCCGCCCCTATAAATAATCTTTAAAGCATATTACGAATTCAGTTTCAATGTGCTTCTAGTATTTAATGGATAATAGATAAGTTTTCTAAAATTAGTAAAGTAAGTAGTAAAGTTAGTGAAGTAATATATTTTTAAACATGGAAAAAAAAGTGTTAACTAGATTTCAAAGCCAACCTGTTTTTTGTAAATTTTCAATTGTTCTTCAAAATGAGCTGAGAAATAGGCAACTGTTTCCTTTTCATCTACAAAAAAAAGAAAAAATTTTTCTCACCAAATTTTCTCCTTTTCATCTACAAACAAGAAAAATAGAAATTTCTCACCATTTTCTGTGTTATATGTCTATATCTATATATTTACACACACACACACACACACACACACACACACACACACACACATAGAGAGAGAGAGAGATTATGTTTCCATCTTTAACCATTTCCCTTGAGATATCAGCCAACAAACATTTATTTAAAACATTTTTCACTGTGCAAGGAGCTAGGTATACAAATTCAAGCAAAGAGAAAGATAGTCCTGACTTCAAGAAGTTTATATTCTACCAGGGGAAGACAACACAGAAAAGGGAACTGAAAGTGTATGTCATATGGAACTGGAAGGTACTCCAAAATAAGAGATGATAGCCAAGGTCTAAAAGTCTGAAGCAGAACTGAGAGAGGAATGAAGGTGGCCAGAGGGCTGCCTTTCTGAAAATAGAGGTTCTGAGAGGAAAAGGGGGCTACAAGAGTAGAATGAGGTGTCAAGGTAAGAAGGCCACAGGACCATAAGGGGTAAAAAGTCAATGGTCATAGGATTTACAGCTAGAAGGAAACCAATACTAATAATAGATAGCAGTCACCAGACATGGATCAAGTATGTGGCAGATATTGTGCTAAGCACGGCTATACAAGCAGAAGCAAAAGATAAGCCCTGGCCTTGTATGTGAGATCAATAAGAAATAATTAACAGAGGGAAGGCATCAGGAGGATGTAAAAGGTAGGATTTTTTGGTGGAACTTGAAGGAAATTCAAGGGAACCAAGAAGTAGGGATAAGGAAGGAGAGAATTCCAGGTTTTGGTAAAAGCCAGAAAAAAATGCTAGGAACTGAAAGTCCACTGTGTTATTTGTAGAACAGCAGCAAAGAAGTTAGTGCTACTCATCAAAAAACTATGTGGGGAAGGCAGAGGTGTAAGAAAACTGGAAAGGGAGGTAGGAGTGCACTAGGTTATAAAGGGCTTTAAACACCAAGCAGAGAATTTTGTATTTGATCCTGGATGTAATAAAGTGATTTGGTCAGACCTGTGCTTTAGGAAAATTCCTTTGGCAGCAGAATGAAGACTAGATTGGAGTGGAGACTAGGGGCAGGCAGATCCACCATCAGGTTATTACAATGGTCCAGGTATGAGGTTATCAGAGTCTGAGCCAGAGGGATGGCAGGGTTAGAAGAGAGAAGGGAGATGCCAGAGACAGACTGAATATGAAGGATGAAAGACAGTGAGGAGCAGAGAATAACACCTAGATTGTGAGCTTGAAGGATACAAATGATGGTGATGCTCTTCATTGCAAAAAGGTGGGATAAGTTTAAGATATAGTATATTTTTAATTGGAACATCCTGAGTTTAAGATATATACTGGACACTGAATTTGAGAGATCAGGAAGGTATCTGGAGATGTGAGACAGAAGGTCAGCAGAAAAAGGAGGGTTGGAAAAGCAGATTTGAGACCTGTCAGCATAGAGATGATCCATAGGAGTGGATGAGATCACCAAGGAAAATAATACAGGAATGAAAGAAGGCCTCAGATAGAGCCCTAAGTGATACTATTGGTTAGTGGATATGACTTAGATGAGATCCCAGCTAATCAATATGTTCAGATAAGTAGGAGAAGCAGGAAGAATGATGACTCAAAAACCTAGAGGAAAGAGTATTAAGAGGGTGGTCAACAATGCCAAAGGTTACAGACAGGTAGAGAAGTATGAATCATGAGATCTGATTAAGGGGATCATCAGTAAGAACAGTTTCAGTGGAATGATGATAGAAGAAACTGTATTGTAGGGGTTAAGAAGAGAATGAGATGAAAGGAAGGGGAGGTCCCTGTTGCAGATAGTCTATATTTGAATTTTAGGGACAAAGGGAAGAAGGAGAGTTCATGGAGATACAAGGATTCAGTGAGGACTTTTTAATGATGAAAGAAGACATGGGTATGTTTGTGGGTGGTAGAGAAGAAGGCAGTTGACTTGGAGGGATTGAAGATACTTGAGAACATGGTTGAGAGAGGAGGTGGAGAAATGATGGAATTGTGCATGTCGAGTGGTTTGCTTTCATAAGAAGGACCACTTCTCCATAGGAGATAAGTGTGAAGGAGATACAGAGAGATGGCATCTAAGTGATATGAGATGAAGAAGGAAGAGAGAGTCTCAATTTTTCTGTAAAATATAAGGAAAGATTCTTAGCCAAGAGGGAAGGGGAGTCAAGGGAGGCTTGGAAGAGGCACTGTGAAAAGTGAGCAAACTGAGGGAATGAACTGTTAGTGTTTCAGTGTCAATATGTAAAATGAAGTCCCTTATTATAAAAGAAGGAGATGAAGAGAGAAAGATGAGGAAGGTAGTGAGTTTATTAAGAAAAGGAGGGGATGGCTAGGTGGTGCAGTAGACAGAGCACTGGCCCTGGAGCCAGGAGTACCTGAGTTCAAATTAGGCCTCAGACACTTAATAATTACCTAGCTGTGTGGCCTTCAGCAAGTCACTTAACCCCATTGCCTTGCAAAAACTTAAAAAAAAAAAAGGAGAAAGTGGAATAAAGAGAAGTATACAAGTACTGCCTAGTAGTGAAAGCCCAAGTGAGGTTGTATGTCTACTTTTAATGGTTGTATGATTTTCACCACCTTTGTTCAGTAAAATATGTACAGGAATAATGGAGGGGGATTGCAGAAGTGATTCAGGGCTAGGGCTTGGCAGGGTACAATTGGTGATAAGACAAAGGGGCCAGGGACTCAAGAGTGGTTGATGTTGGTTCATCAAAGGATCAAGATGAGGAAGGAGGAAAAAAATGACTATGCAGGAGTGTAGCATAGGGAAAAACTGAGGAATTAAGGTATTGCTATGGTAAGGCAGAGGGAGAAGTGGAATTATAAAGGAATTTCAAAGTTTTATATATATATATATAAAACTTTGAAATTAATATATATATATGACAATGATCAAGAGAAATTTTCATGATAATGCTCTATTACTATCAAGTGAGAAATAAAACAAAATATATATCCTTGCTAAATGTTTACACTATAGCTATGAAGGATTTTTAGCACAGAGGTCAAATGAAAATAGGAATCCCTAACAATGATGAGGTATTCCAGATGTCCAATATGCCAACAATATGTAAATATCAAGGTTCAATACACTGTAAAGAGCTTCCTAAATGAAATACATAAACACTCAAAAGTGCTCAATTTGAAACTGTCCACTCTAGGAAGTGCAGTAGGAGAAAATTCAAAGGGAAACTCCGTTTCTTCCAGTTCTAGCTCTCAAATGAATGAAAAATCACTGATGGACTTTCTACAAATCACTGTGCTACATACTGAAGATATAAATTCTTTTCAAAAAGTCAAATGGGGAGTGGAGTCAAGATAGCAGCATGAAGGCACGATTTCCCTGAAACTCCTTCCCCCCAAAAGTCATCAAATTATGACTCTAGTCGAAATTTAGAGGGGAAGAACCCTGAGTGTATACAATTTCCCAGTCCAAGACCACTGAGAAGTTCCACAGGAAAGATGTGTTTCACTAGAACTGGGGATTAGGAAAAAAGCTGCGGCCCCAGCACAGTGCAGCACAGCCCAGGGATCACCAGGAACAGCTTGAAGGGTAAGTGAGAGAACTCTGCTGCACCAGAGTGCGGGGAGCACTGGCCTCAGGACAGCCCTGTGGTGAGAACCTGCAGAGGGAATCAGGGAAGCCAGTTTGCCATCCAAAGATGGTAAGGGGGGGTAGGGGGAGATTGTAGAAATCTCTCTGCTCTCCCTGGGCAGGACTCTGCTGTTTGCCCACTCTCAGACCAGGTTGCAATTTGGGTTTCCATGCTAAGATAGCAGAGCAAGGACCCTCCTCAGAGCTCCAGGGCAGAGGGGAGTGCCTGTGGTCATCTACATATCAAAGCACAGGTAAGACAGCATAAGACCTTGAAGGAATAAAGGTCCCAAGGGTATCCCAAAAAGCTCCCAAAGCCTTGGAAGTGCAGTAAACTAGACTTACACTGAGGAAATGAACAAACAAAAAAAGAAGACTCTGGCCAAAGAAAATTACTTTGGTCTCATAGAAAATTCAGATGACAAAAGCATAGCTTTTGTATTCAAAATCTCCAAGAGAAATAGGAAGTGGGCTCAGGCAATGGATGAACTCAAAAAAGACTTGAGTAATTAAGGGAGGTGGAGGAAAATTTGGGAGAAGAAATGAGAGCAATGCAGATAAATCATGAAAAACCAAATCAGCAGTTTGGTGAAAGAAATACAAAAAAATACTGAAGAAAATAATATGTTAAAAACCAGTTTAGACCAAATGGGAAAAGTAACACAAAAGGCAAATGAGGAGAAGAATGTCTTAAAAAGCAGAACTGGCCAGCTGGAAAAGGGGATAAAAAAAACTCTCTGAAGAAAATAACTTCTTCAAATGCAGAATGGAACTAAAGGAAGCTGATGACTTTCCAAGAAAACAGGAAGAAACAAAACTCTTCCCAAAAAAGGTAAAAAAGTAGAAGAAAATGTGAAATATCTCATGGGAAAAACAATTGACCTTGAAAACAGATCCATGAGAAATAATTTTTTTTTAGGTTTTTGCAAGGCAAATGGGGTTAAGTGGCTTGCTCGAGGCCACACAGCTAGGTAATTATTAAGTGTCTGAGACCGGATTTGAACCCAGGTACTCCTGACTCCAAGGCCGGTGCTTTATCCACTACACCACCTAGCTGCCCCCAGGAGAAATAATTTAAAAATTATTGGGCTACCTGAAAGTCACAACCAGGAAAAGCACCTAGACTTTATTTTTCAAGAAATAATACAGCAAAATTGCCCTAAGATCCTAGAAGCAGAGGGTCAAACTTAAGATCATTACAAAAAGCTTTCTCTTCATCTGTATTTGCTAGTCAAGAGAATTTTAAGAATTTAAGTTGAGATTTTAATTATCCTTTAATTATCCATCCTACCTTACACAATGACATAATGCAATGATTTTTTTTTGTTTTAATTCAGTAATCTGAAAGATCAAATACAAAAGTCTGAACTTTTAAAATTCACTTTCTAATACTGTTGACAGACCACAGATACCTGACCTACTTACTTTTGTCTAACCGTGGTCGTGGATTATACCGATACCCAACCTGGCTCCAAAAAACAGGAACAGAGCCTCGTGTCTGAATAAATGACAATGTGTGATTATGGACATGAATTAATTGCTCAGTCTCTACATAATTTGCAACATTTCCATTTTTATCAACTCCTCTTCGTTTATATCGCATCCCTGTGAGATGACAAAAAGAAAAAAAAATTAATATTTTAAAGAATTAAATGGAAGGTCTTCAGTTTCATTTAAGCAATTCCCAACCCAGGGGATCTGAGCATTTTTTGTGTCATAAATCCCTGTGGTAGTCTGGCAAAGGCCCTTCTCAGAATAATGAAAACCCTGAAAATAATCACAGACTCACAAACCTCAGTTTCTTTCTTATAATTTCCTTCTTATCAATTTATCTAATTATCTGTAAAGGTAATTTTCAACAATCTTGTTTTGGATTTTCTGGTAAGGCAAATAGGGTTAAGTGACTTGCAGTATTAAGAGTCTGAGAACTGATTTGAACTATCTGCTCCCAAATACATTTTTGTAACATTTTCTCCCTCCCTCTACCCTCAGATAACAAGCAATCTTATATAGCTTATACATATACAAACATGTTATACATATTTCCATATTAGTCACTATGAAAAAAGAATCAGAATAAAAGTGGAAAATACCACAAGGAAAAAGCAAAAGCAAAAAAATTTTTAAGGTGAAAATGATAGATATGCTTTGATTTGCAATCTGATTCCATAGTTCTTTCCCTAGATGTGGATGGTATTTCCCAATGTAAGTCTTTTGGAATTATCTTTAATCACTGTATAGAAAAGCAAAGTCTATCATAGTTGAACACAGAACAATGCTGGAGTTAAGGTGAAAAATGTTGTCCTGGTTCTCACTTCACTCAGCATCAGTTCACATAAGTCTTTGCAAGATTTTTCTGAAATTTGCCTGCTCATCATTTATTGTGGAGCAAAAAAAAAAAAAAATCCATTATATTTTCATATCACAACTTGTTCAGCCCAATTGATGGACATTCCCTCCATTTCCAGTTCTCTGCCACCACAAAATAGAGCTGCTATAAATATTTTTGTACATATATGTTCTTTTCCCTTTTTTTATATAAATCTCTTTAGGATATAGGCCTAGTAGTGATATCTCTGAGGCAGTGGGAATGTCCAGTTTTATTGCCCTTTGAGTACAGTTCCAAATTGCTCTCCAGAATGTCCTTTCACATAGTTTCAATGACACTGTAGAAATCATCTTAGGGTTCATTTTCTAGAATTATTATCAGATTACCCCCCAAAAGTAATCTGAAAGGCAAATTCTTTCATTTTAGGTATTGGGTTCCTCCTTACATTTCTTATTTCACTTCTTTGCATCTATCACATTTTATTTGCATACCTGTGTGTGTATAAACATATAAGGATAAAGGTATGTTTTGCTAGCTTTCTAACCCAAGCACTTAGCACAGTTCCTTCCTTATACACAGTAAACACTTAGACAAGAAAACATTTGTTGAGTTTCTACTATGATCAAAGATTGCTTAGAAGCATTAGCATTTATTTTGCAAATACATACCAATTTAATTTCCTGTAGTTAACTAATTTGCTTATTTGCAAATAATAAAATCATTACTCATATCTTTTAACTTAAAAATAGATCTTCCCTCCTTTCTTTTTCTCTTTTTCTAATAATACTCCCCTCACCAATCATACTTACTCCTTAGTTTCAGTCAAATGTATAAGACTCCTAAGCATTTCTAAACACTCCCTAAAATAAGATCATTTCTCTAACACAGAAAAGGTCAGCTGTGCTTTTAATCAGAAGGATAATATTTCCAGCCCTGATGTATCAGGGGACCAATATACTGATGATCTTCCAGGCATCAGTTCTAATTTTGTCCTTTCCTCTTTTAACTGTTATCACCCTGATACAGTGATCACTTTTAACTTTTTGTTACCACCCTCATATATTCAAGAGACTCTGTGCTTACCAGCTCTGTGCCTGCTTCGACGTGAAATGAGGGCCACAAGAAATCGGGGATAAATATCATCTACACAAGAAGACTCTTGAGGAGGAGTCTCTGGGCTGCTTTTCTCATCATCAGATGATTCATTATAGTTGACCACAAGTTCTTCAATCTGCACAAAACCTTGGATGACTGGGATAATCCAAAAATCCACTTCAGAAGTCTGCAAAAAATATGAATACATCTATTTCTATCCTACACAAATCAAGATAAACTGAAATCAAAACCATATCCAGTTGTACTGTATTATTTTATTCTAGTAGAGTTATTCAGCAGAAGTCTTTCATCTTAATTCAACATCTATTCAGTACCTTCTTCATATGCTAAATACTGGGCATATCAAAACAAAAATAGAAAATAATCAAAGAGCTTATATTCCACTGGAAGATACTACCATACAAATAAAAACAAGATGACTTGAGGAAGCAATTACTATCATTGAGGAGATTCAAGAAAAGCTTTCTATAGAAGCACAAGGGCTAAACTTTGAAGGAAGTTAATGATTCTGAGAGGTGGCAGTGAGGGAGAAGTGCATTCTAAGCAAAGACAAAATATCAAGAGATATAATATCCAATTCAGAGAATATTAAGGAAGTCATTTTGACAAGAACTCAGGAAAGGATGAAAACAAACATGAAATATGTGTGGAAAGAGTGGCTGGAATCATATTGTGCAAGATGTTCAAATCTTAAGATGAGGAGTTGGTATTTTACAGGCAATATGGAGGCACAGAAGATTTCCAAGTAAGGGATTTCCATGGTAAGATCTGCCTTTCAGGAAGACTGAGCTCCTGTGTTGAGAATGAAACATAGATGGAAAAGTAAAGGTAAAGAAACTAATAGGCCAGACAATGGTTGGCTTGGGTCTGAAATAGAGTAATGGTCTCATGAGTAAAGAGAAAGAACAGGAACAAGAGAAGTGGCAGCGACAGGTAGTAAGTGTGATGACTGATTAGCTATGAGAGATTAGAGAGAAGGAAGACTCAAGGGAGACAGCCAATCCCTCCACACAAATAAGTTTAACATCCCTGTGACACATGTTGAGTTTGAGATGCTGATGAGATATCCTAGGAGAAATGTCTGACAGGCAGCTGGCAGTAAAGGACTAGATTTGAGAGTCATCTGAAGGTGAGATTACTGAGACCAATCACAAAGCTAAGTGTAAAAAGAAGACCCAGAACAATTATGAGTCAGGAGGTATGACATGTATGATAAACCCACAAAGTGAAGTGAAGAAAAACAGGCTTCTGTTTAGAAGAGAATCAGGAGCTGCCAGTTTCACAAAGGTTAGAAAGATTAGAGTATACAGAAAGAGGGGCATAGTCAAGAGTGCCAAGGGGCACAGTCAAGGTTGCATAAGGATTAAGGAAAATTCAGGTTTTTTCAAGACAAATGGGGTTAAAATGTCTTGCCCAAGGCCACACAGCTAGGTAATTATTAGGTGTCTGAGACCGGATTTAAACCCAGGTACTCCTGAAATCCAAGACCGGTGCTTTATCCACTACGCCACCTAGCCACTCCTGGATTAAGGAAAATGTAATTCTTCGTGGAGTATTTTTTTTTTGTTTGGGGAAGAAAGGAGAAAGAATTGAATATAATATTTAACTAAAAAAAAAATTTTCCCCTGGTAGGGAAACTATTCAGATCAGTACTTATTCTACAACTTAGTCTTAGAAAATTGTCTAGGTCAGTGAAAGGTTAAATGACTCAATTGTAGCAGGAAGTTTTTTCCCCATTTTTTAGATAAGATTATGACCATGAAACAGTTAAAGATAACATTTTTATTTTTAATTGCTGAATATTATGCAAAGAACAAGTAACTTAAAGCAAGATTTTAAAAATATTTCTTAAAGCTTTAGTGACATTGAGCAAACTTTGCACAAATGTGATAATTTCACATTTTTTATATAAAACATAAGTTCAGTATATCTCCTACGTGCTTAGAAAGGGTTTGAGAGTGGGGGCGGTTAGGGGGCGCAGTGGATAGAGCACTGGCCTTGGGAGTCAGGAGTACCTGGGTTCAAATCCAACCTCAGACAATAATTACCTAGCCGTGTGGCCTTGGGCAAGCCACTTAACCCCTTTGCCTTAAAAAATCTAAAAAAAAAAATGCAATTAAGAAAAGGTTTGAGAGAACAAAAAAAAATACTCTTACTTAGGTGAGTTCAAATAGTGAGCTAGAAATCTAAACTTAAATAGTAAAAAATGCCTAATAAGGAAATCAAAAGAATTAAAAGAATTGAAGGAAATTTCCCCTTTATGAATATTGCACAGAAAACATTTAAAATTAATAATGGGGGACAGTTAGGTGAGGCAGTAGATGGTCCTAGAGTCAAGAGGATCTGAGTTCAAATCTGACCTCAGATGCTTAATAATTACCTCGCTGTGTGACCTTGGACAAGTCACTTAACCTTATTGTCTTGCAAAAAAAACCCAAAACAAAAAAAAATTAATAACTGAATATAACAGACTCCAAGTTAGAAAGCTCAATTTAAATTCTTCTTCAGGCACTTATGAACTGTGTGTGATCCTGGATAAGTCACTTAACTTCTGTCTGCCTCAGTTTCCTGCTTTGGAAAACAGATCTGACCTCCCAGTTATGAGGATTACATGAGATGTTTGTAAAGTACTTTGCAAACCTGAAGGCACTAAAGCAACTATGTTAACTTGTTTTTATGCCATGACTTCAATCCTACCTATGATGTTCCAAGCTTGCTTCTAACATAATATCAGTATCAAGTCTAAATAATACCTCTATATCACCACTCAGCTCACATTAAATCACATATATATATGTGATTTATATATATATACATATATACATATATATATATATATATATATATTACACATATTAAATAATGGTTATCCTTCATTCTTGAAGAAGGCCATGACATTGGGGGTGGGGGAGAGAAATGCCATAACAATCATAGATTTGAGTGAGGACGTGTAATGACTTTCTCCTCCAGAGCCATCTGGGTCCAGTGGCCAGATATGAATCAGGCTGACTGGAGATGGCTCTGGATATGAGGCAATCAGGGTTAAGGGGCTTGCCCAGGGTACACAGTGAGTTGATGTTAGTTGTCTGAGGCCACATCGGAACTCTGGTCCTGCTGACTCCAAGGCCAGTGCTCTATCCACTGTGCCATGTAGCTGCCCTTACATATTAATTAGCAGGAAGAACCTCAGTAAACTAGTGAGGGTACTGTACCATGGATATGTCATAATAAAAGTTATCCACAATCAACATTCTTATGTCACCCGTTTTTGTCTTTGACTTTTTACACTGTCAAAAAAAATCAACAATACTACTGGTTTTAATTTTTTATTTTTATTGCAAGACAATAAGGTTAAGTGGCTTACCCAAGGCCACACAGCTAGGTAATTATTAAGTGTCTGAGGCTGGATTTGAACTTAGGTATTCCTCCAGGGCTCTATTCACTGAGCCACCTAGGCACCCCTTCAGTTTTAATTCTTGATTAAAAAACAATTTCAAATGGAAACACAAAAATATCTTACTAGCTTTTTAATCATAGGCAGTGTAGTACAGTAGATAGAATTATCCTTGAAGTCAGAAATCTTAGATCAAACCCTGCCTCTAACATACACTGATTTTACATGTAACCCTTGGCAACTCAACCTCTTGGTGGCCTAAGTATAAGATTACATTTGCAGAGAAGGTGCCTTCTGGTAGAAGAAATGTCCTTATCTGGGAATTCTTTAACATAATAAAATCACAAGTCTAGTCCCAATCCCATTTAATAAAATACACTAGAAATTTCTTATAAATGTATCCTGTATATTAGTCCCCATATTATTTGGAGAACAATAAATTATTTGATTTTATCTATACTATATCCAAATATATTGTATATAATAAGGGGTGACTAGTATAAGATAAATTAAATAGAAGTACTTACAGAACTGGTAAAGTCAAAATAAATAGTTTTTCTAGAATAGGACCTATGCTTCGACATTACTATACCACTAACCAGCAGGCTCCAAGGATTTTAAAGGAACAAAATGTTCCTTTAAACACTTATACCTACTTTTTCATGATGGTCAAGAACTATAAACTGAAAGGGCATATTTAATCAACAGGGAAATAGTTGAAAAAAATGTAAATATAGTGAAATACAATTGTGATGTAAGAAATAATGAAGGGAGTGATTTCAGAGAAATCTGCAAAGATAAGAATGAATTAATTGTTGTGGAATGAAGTCAGAAAAACCAGGAGAACAATTTATATTATAACATTGTAAAAAAAAATTTTGAAATACTTAAGAACTCTGATCAACAACAAACCTAATGATGAAACATGAATCTGGGACAGATGATAAGAATGCTGCCCATTTTCCTGACAGAGGAGTAGGCAAAAATATAAAATGAAACATTTCTAAATACAGGCAATATGGGAATTTGTTTGGTTTGACTAAAAGTTTTCTTTTCCTTTTCTTTTTCCCCAGGAAGGGGGAAGATGATCAGTCAAGAAGCACATAAGTGACAGGCACTGTCTTAAAATAATGAGGCACAAATAAAGACAAAAACAATTCTGACTCCCGAGGAGCTTTAGTCTAATGGAGCAGAGAAGCTGAAAACAACTATAGATAAGCAAGACAGAATACAGAATAAATTGGAGGTGTCAGAGAAAGCACTAAGATACATAACAGGCCAGGGAAATGACTTGCAGAAGGTAGGACTTCAGCTGAGACTCAAAGGAAACCAAGGAAGTCAGGAAAGGGAGATGAAGAATGAAAGACTTCCAGGCCTGGGGGACAACCAGGAAAAATGCTCAGTCAGGAGACAAGAGGGTCATGTGCAAGGAACAGCAAAAAGACGGTGTGGTTGGATTAAAGTATGTGGGGGAGGGGGGGAATAAGGTCCAAAAAGAATGGAAAGAAAGAAGAAATTGAAAATTGGGGATGGGGGATTTAATTGAAAAAACATTTTAAAATTTTAAGAAAATTGCTAACCAATAGGGAACAGCACAAAAGTGAGATAAGAATCCTTCAAAAAGACCAGAAACTTTATGATACATATAGCAAGGGTTCAATTACTAACTTGATCATAACTTTCCTTAATTATTTCTAAAACTAATTTTTTCCATATTTTTCATTACTAAAACATTTTAGCATTAATTTCATATCATTCTTTTTAGATTCATTTCATTAAAATTAAACACCTTTACCTCCAATGCTTAGTACCATAAAATCTCAACTAACCAAAATGGCTAGATGACATGTTTTTAGTTAAACAAATTTTATATTTAAAAGAATACTAACTCCCCTCCCCTCACTCTACTCTCTCACTGCTAAAACTGGAGCGAATTGGGGGGCGGAGCCAAGATGGCAACAAGAGAAGACGCTCTCTTAGAAGCTTTATCATAAAACTTTGAAACTAAGGACTTTAAATTTTTGAGAGACAGAAGCCACAGAAGGATCCAGTGAGGCAGTTCTCCTACTCAAGGTAACCTGGAAAAGAGCAGAAAGGCTCTGCTCCCCAGGGTTGGAGGGGCGGCCCCCCCACCAGAGGGGTGGCCCGCCAGAGCGAAAGAACTTCAGCCTCGCAGAGGCAGCCCCAGGGCGCTGGGAGCCCCAGCTCACAGCAGCGGGGGAGTCTCCTGAGCTACACCCCAGGGAGCACCGGGCACAAAGTGGGGGAACAGCTGGGGGACGTCTCCCAGAGCGAGCAAATGGAGCCCAGCCCTCGGGGCACACAGCCAGCAGTATGGCAACTGCAGCCCAGATCCAGCAACAGAAGCAGGCAGAACCAGTAAGCAGGAGCCCCCAGGGCATGAGCCCATTGAGCTGAGGGAGGGGAGTGAAGAGAGAGACTGCCAAGCTCTGTCCTCTACCCCTGGAACAGGACACTGGGGCTCTGACCACATTCAGATCCTGACCACAGTCTAGGCCCCCCAATAGAACAACAGGGGCCCCCCACCTCAGCCCTGTGGCAGAGGGGGGCGCTTATGGTCATTCACAGACCAGGAGGGAGGACAGAGCCTCACACACTGAGACTCTTGTGGGAGTGTCCCAAAAGCTCAGGAAGCACCCCAAAACCAGGCTCAGGCTGGGAAAATGAGCAAGCAGAGAAACAAAAGGAAGACCATAGAGAAATATTTTGCATATGAGCCCAAGAAGGATCAAAACACTCAGTCTGAAGATGAGGAAGCACAAGCTCCTGCATCTAAAGACTCCAAGAAAAATAGAAATTGGGCTCAGGCTATGACAGAGCTCAAAAAACTTTGAAAATCAAATGAGGGAGTTAGAAGAAAAACTGGGAAAAGAAAGGAGAGAGATGCAGGAAAAACATGAAAATGAAGTCAGCAGCTTAATCAAGGAAATCCAAAAAAATGCTGAAGAAAATAGCATGCTAAAAACCAGCTTAGGTCAAATGGATAAAACAGTTCAAAAAGTTAGTGAGGAGAAGAATGCTTTAAAAAGCAAAATTGTTAAGAAAACTCTCTGAGGAAAACAAATCCTTCAGACAAAGAATAGAACTCAGGGAGACTGATGAATTTACGAGAAACCAGGATTCATTACTTCAAAACCAAAAAAATGAAAAATTAGAAGAAACATCTCATTGAAAAAAACTAATATGGAAAACAGACTTAGGAAAGATAATTTAAAAATTATTGGAATACTGGAAAGTCATGATCAGGAAAAGAGCCTTGACATTATTTTCAAAGAATTACTACAGGAAAATTGCCCTGATATTCTAGAAGCAGAGGGCAAAATAGAAATGGAGAGAATCCACCAATCCCCCCTGAGAAAGAGATCCCAAAAAAACCAACTCCTAGGAATATTATAGCCAAATTCCAGAACTCCCAAGTCAAAGAGAAAATATTACAAGCAGCCAGAAGGACACAGTTCAAATATCGTGGAGCTGCAGTCAGGATCTCACAGGACTTAGCAGCAACTACATTAAAAGCTCATAGGGCTTGGAATATAATATACCGGAAGGCAAAAGAGCTTGGAATGCAACCGAGAATCAACTACCCAGAAAAAAATGAATGTCCTCTTCCAGGGAAAAAGATGGACTTTCAATGAACCAGGGGAATTTCAAATGTTCCTGTTGGAATGGCCAGAGCTGAACAGAAGGTTTAATCCTCAGATACAGGACTCAGGTGAAGCATGGAGATTGAAGGAGAAGGGGAAAATATGAGGGACTTAATGATGACAAACTGCATGTATTCCTGTATAGAAAAATGACATTGGTAATACTCATATGAACCTTCTCAGTTAATAGAGCAGGTAGAGGGAGCTTTTATAGTTGAAGCACAGAAGAAAGCTGAATTTGAAGATAAAATAAGGTGTAAAAATGGAATCAATAGTAAAAAAGGGAAATGTAATGGGAGAAAGAAAAAGGTGAGGGGGAATAGGCCAAGATATCTCATATAATAAGTTTTTTCTTTATTACAATGAGCTATTGCAATGATATGGAAGGGGGGAAGACAAGGGGGAATGAGGGAATCTTCGCTCTCATCAGAGGTGGCTAGAAGAGGAAACAGCATATATACTCAATGGGGTATAGGCATCTGGAGTAAGAAGGGGGGACAGGGGAAGGGGAGGAGTGATGGAGGAGAGGATAGACCATGGGGAGAGAGTGGTCAGATATAACACATTTTCCTTTTTTACTTCTTGCAAGGGGCTGGGATTGGAAGGCCTGCCCAGGACCATAGGGCCAGGTGGATTCTGGGCCTAAGGGGTAGTAGGGGGGGCTCGGGGCCTCTTGGCCCCAGGACCAGGGATCTGTTTGCTCTGCCACTCAGATATCCTACAGCAGAGTCAGAGTGAAAGGAGAGAGAAAATACAGATTCTGGTGAGCTATAAGGTTTCTTCTGTTTCTACCAGCCTACAATATCACACACCTGATGTGATTTGGTCTTTTTAAGGTAAACATGAAATAATGAGAATCTCAAAATGAGCCACAGAAGATCCAAGGGCATTTTTAGTTGCAAGCTTCAGATGATCTGGGATTTAGGATTATTCCAGGAAATCAACTGCATCTTTAGTTCTATATGACTTGTTATTGTACACTATTTGCTTTTAGCATTTGGAGTCTGTTGAAATCAAACAAAAACTAAGTCCACCCAATAGGAAGAAGCTGTTTTCCTTTCTTGGAAGTTCACCACTGTTCCAAAATTCCAAGGTATTCTTTTTTGGGTATTAGATAGAACATGAGGAAAAGAACAGAAGCGCTGACCTAGAAGGGACCTTTTTGAAAAAAACTGATACAGCTACATGCTTTTCCTTACAAAAGAAAACCCAGGCTCAGCATTCCTACTTTATACAAACAATAAATCTTTTTCAACAACTGTAAATCCCTCACCCCACACACAGCTATCAAATATTCATATGACACTGCTCCCTTGGCTTCATGCCATGGGGACTATGAAGTGTGTTATATGAAAATCTTGCTATTTCATAAAACATTTTGATAGCATCCTAGTCCTTCAAAAGAAAAAAATGGCAACACAATAGAGACCCCCTATCCCCCAAAATTTCCACATTAGTCCTACAAATAACAGAACCTTTTTAGTTGTTAATTACTCACACCAATCTTGATTAGATCTTTTATCATATATCTATTCCAAAAAAATCTCTCATCAACCTGGAAAAAGCAAAGAAAAAAAAAGTTCAGAGGTTGCTTATCCTCAGTTGATAGTACAAAAATAAAACAATTTCACAAGGCTGATATAACTTTAATATAATATAAATAATCAATCAGAATATATTAATATAATCAAAATAGCATAAAATTTAAAAAGATATTTTTGATATAATGAATATAAATATAAATATAAATATGTTTGATATAATGTATATAAAGAACTCAGGAAAAATCTGATTTCAAATCTCAGCTCTGTTCATGACTAGCTGAGTGAATGTATATCAATTATGACTGTCATTGATGATGATGTACTTACGTTTTGCCAGAGTGGTAAGCTTTTGTTCTCACAAACACTCTGCCTTTGCACCGAGTTGGTCAGGTCATAAGTTAAACTATAGTAAAAGGATTCTGAATCCATGAACATTTTTAACAACTCTTCCAGTAATCTTCTTTCTAACTTTTCCTTTTCCTTACTCTCCTTCACCTATAAAGTAAAAGGAAATAGAATTTAAATCCAGCATTTATAGTTAAACACAAAGACAAAAGAGGCAACCTGGTATAGGAGATGAGAAGTGGCCTTGGAACCAAAGGTAAAAAAGACTCAAGGTAAATGACTGTCTCTGACACATGCCTGCAGGGTGCACCCAGTCAAATAATGTCTTTCTCAGTGCTTCAGACAATTTTCTAAGTCTTTACATATTTTAGAAAAATGTCAAACTGCATTGGAAGAGGAAATTTCCTCATGTGGAAACTTCCTGTATCAATAAAACCACAGATCCAGTCACTATCCTACTTACCACAAAGAATTATAAAAAATTTTTAAATAGAGTGAATCTAATTTTGAACACAATTTTATTACTGGACTAAATCACTTTATAATATGAATCAAATCACAATTATTTTCAAAACAAACAAATTAGGACAATTCCTTACCTTCTTTTTATTGGGAACAGATACATTTGATTTAATATGAGTAAAGGTCTTAAGTAGAAACTTTGAGTCATCAGGAGATTGAGTAATCTTCTCTGGTTTGTTAATTCCAAAATGGTGCTTCTTACAGAGCTGAAAGATTAAAATAAAATGTATTACCAATGATGCACATTTAAGTCAAGACTTAAAGTAAAATAAGAGAATTGGATATTGATTCTTTTGCATTTTGCTTAAAGATTAATTCAAAGCATTTAAAATTGTGTAGAGATTGCACACCAATTTAAGAAAAATCAGGGACAGTTAGGTTGCACAGTGGATAGAACACCAGCCTTGGAGACCTGAATTCAAATTCAGCCTCAAATCTTGCCAAAGAAAAAAAGAAGAAAAAAGAAAAATCAGTTCAGTAATAAAAGTTTAATAACTATGTGTTCATGTATGCATGTATATAAGTATTAATGTGCGCATACAAATATAGTCCAATAACACTCACAGGAGGATGTTTCAAAAGAACAAATAACCCCTATGTTATAAAGATTTTCATAAGCATAAGGATGAGACATTTTTATCTTTTAAAAGTCAAATGGGACACAGATTCTGAAATTCACTAATTACAAAAATTAAAAGCTAATAAACTAATAAATATTTGTCAATTTCATTGAATCCATAATATCATTAATATAGGTATTCCTTTCATCAGTACAGATGTATTTCAGAGAAAAATACAAAATAGTTATGTCTTTTCTCAGTCCTCCTTTTTTGTGACCCATCGCTGCATTTTATGCTATTTACTAGCCTTTTCTCCTGGATATTCTTCCCTCTAAGTTTACTTGACCCTTCTTCCTCCTGTTATCCTGCTACCTACCTGGTGCCCAGTGTCAGGACCTTCTGCTAGATCCTCCACAGCATGACCAACAGTGTTCTCTGAGAGTCTTGTCTAAATCCTCTTCTCCTCTCCTCCAACTAGGTCTTGGTAAACCTAACCAGATCCCATAATCAGGGCCATCACTCTATGTAAAGGACACTCCTACATCCACCAGCCACCACTCCCAACTCCACCCTCAACCCAGCTTCAGTCCTCAGGTGCCTCTTGGTTATCTTAAACTCATCATATCCAAAACTGAATGCAAAAGCTTGATCCCCAAACTCTTCCCTCTCCCAAACTTCTCAATCTATCAAAAGCAACTTCTCTTTTCAAATTCTTTCTATCCTCTTTTGCTGACAGAAACCTGCATTTTCCCCACAGGAAACCTTGCCCCTTGCCACCCTTTTTGTTATTGGCTATATGGTCTCATGCCTTTGAGACTTCAGATCGGAAGGGCAGTATTCATTCTGCTTCCAAATGCCACTGTCAGAACTTTCCTCTGCTGAGAGATTCCTTTGGGTTTCTTTCTGTTTATATTGCCCTATTCATAACCTTTGAATTCCATCTCCTAATCTCCAGCTTGCCCTCCTTCCTTTGCATGCCAATAATTGTCTTAACTTGATGACTTCAATATTCATGCTCCCAGTTACTCAACATTAAATGGGCTGCTCTCCACTGCAGAGGAGTTTTGTTAGGAGTAGACAGAAGAACACTGTACTGGATTCAGAAGATGCCAGGTCTAGCACCAAAAACAACTCATAGTTTCTTAGACTCTCAGCTCCTTAGTCACTAAAATAGGCAGAAGAGTACTTTTATTCCATACCTCACAGAACTGTTTTGAGGAAAGTGCTCAGCAAATCTTTAAGTTTTCACTATCGTCAATCATTCTGCTGTTAAGCTAACTGCCAATGACAAACTACCTGATACAACAAAGGAAGACCCAGTTCCTGTCCTTCTATTGGGGTATTGCTTAAGGATCAAGTGCATAAGACTGAAATATCACTAACTCAATAATGTTTTTCCTTCAGGAAGGCATTCAAGGAGGACAGAGGGCAACCCTACTCTAAAGAAAAAAGTAACCATAGAATTACTTGCTCCTTCCAGCATATAAATTAAGTCTAATTCTTACATTCTGGTATATTCCTATGGAGCGTTTTGCTGTTTCCATAATCCAAGGTAATAAGTTGCTTTTCATATTTTTAAACCATTTTAGACCCATTTTAGATATGAAGAGAAGGACAGCTAGGTAGCACAGTGGATAGAGCACCGGCCCTAATGGAGGCAGGAGGATCTGAGTTCAAATCCAGCTCAGACCCTTAATAATTGCCTAGCTGCGTGACCTTGGGCAAGTCACTCAAACCCCACTGCCTTAAATAAATAGTAAAAAAAAATTTTTAAAGGAGAAGACAAGGATTATTGTGAGGAAATCCATTTTCAAAAAAAAAAACCAAAATGCCAAATGGTTTTATAAAATTTTTCCAGGGAACAGGGAAGTAGATTAAACAAGGGCCAGAAAGATTACAGTATGTTTGTTTATTTTAATCACTAAACAATCTATGACATTTGGTAGGGATCAAATTCCCTTTTCCAGAAGCTGAGCCAATGTTCTATGGAACATGCTTAGCTCCTGATTATAGCTTTCATACATACACCTCTCAAAATGAAAAGCAAACCAAGGAAAACTATATGCTATTAGCCTTAAATGTATAGTTTTATAACCAAGATTAAGAACTGATCATTTTCCCTTGTTTAAAAAGTTTTATCTTAAAGATAACATGCATCTTTATCTATGTAAAGCTAGAATTTTAAAATGATGTCTTATGAGAAACCAAATAAGGAAAATGATGCTTGCTATCTATTAAGGCAATGAGATACAGCAAACAGGATATGCAGAAGTGGAATATAAGCCTATGAAACTTTAAAGAACTGTTCTAAACAGTGAGAGTATCTGTGCTCCCATTTCTACTATCACCACAGATTCTTTACTTCAACTTAGAGTGAATAAAAACTGCAGCGAAAAAAAAAGATGAAAGCCTACCTTCTACAAGAAGTTGTGCCGGTCAACTTTCATGTGTGCCTTCCCCAAGAAGACCCCCAGTGGATCTTGTCTAGACTTACTCCTCTTTGCATGCTGTCTCCCACATTAGACTATGAACTCCTAAACAGTACAGACTGTATTTGCCTTTCCTTGTTTCCCCAGTACAGAGTACACACAGTAAGCACTTCATAGATGCTGGCTGATTGATATAAGGAAAAAAGAGAACCCCAAAGGTTCTGTAGAATAACTTTCATAGTTAAGGTTTTCTTAGAGATAAGTGGGGGGGGGGGGCGGGGGGGAGGAATGTATATGCATAAATGCCAAAAATAAAATAAAAACAAGATTAGTAAGGGGGGAAAGGGAATCCTACTAATCAATTTATAATATTGTAGCTTATTGAATTTGAAATTAAATGTCTAGCTGTTATTTGGCCTGGTTAATAGAAGGCCTGTCCAGGAGTCAGGCCCCCTGACCCTGCCTGATCCACCCTTGCCATAGGCACTGGACAAGCTGCCCAACTTCCAGAGTCCCAGAAACTCTGGTAAACTAGAAGGTACAGGAAGGAAGTGGCCCGTGGTAAAGAGAATGTTCTCATCAGAGGGTCCCTCAACTGGGGACCTCACAGGTCTGGCAGAAATCAAAATTAAAGTGCCAAAGTTTCTTTCCTCAAAAGCACTCAAGTCATCATAATTATTGGACCTATTACAAAGAACAGAGGCTCAAGAATATTAAAAAGAGATATCTATGGAACATTTCCAAGAGACCCTACACACTGTGTCATGAGAACATTTGACTGAATAGCCCTGTGTAATGATTGCTTAAGTTATTTGCTTTATACTACACTTTCAATAATGTCACCATGGAAATCTGGAAAAAGTAAAGATTTAAATCCTGGTATTGGAAAACAATTGATCCCTGAGTTTTTGAGGGTTCATCATAAAATCCATTAGATTCTTTTTTTGTTCTTAAGCATCACTATGAAAACAAAAAGTCTTTGTAGGAGAGAAAAAAGCCAAAGAAGTTAAAATCAGTCATTTTTTGAAATACTAAAGTATCTCAAAGTGATCTAGTCAGAGAAAGGACAATGATCATTGGTGGAAGGGATGTAGGATGTGGGAAATCTGGTGAAGTGTGAACTCATCCAACCTTTCTGGAGAGCAGTTTGGAATTTTGACCAAAGGGCAACAAAAATGTGCAAACCCTTTGATCCAGCAATACCACTACTGGATCTATACCCTGAAGAGATGATGAAAAAGGGTAAAAACATCACTTGTACAAAAATATTCATAGCAGCCCTGTTTGTGGTAGCAAAGAATTGGAAATTAAGTAAATGTCCTTTAATTGGGAAAATGGTTTAACAAACTGGTATATGTATGTTATGGAACACTATTGTTCTATTAGAAACCAGGAGGGATGGAAATTCAGAGAAGCATGGAATGATTTGCATGAACTGATGCTGAAGGAGATGAGCAGAACCAGAAAAACACTGTACACCCTCTAACAGCAACATGGGGGTGATGATCAACCCTGATGGACTTGCTCATTCCATCAGTGCAACAAGCAGGAACAATTTTAGGCTATCTCTGATGGAGAATACCATCTGTATCCAGAGAAAGAATTGTGGAGTTTAAACAAAGACCAAAGACTATTACCATTAACTTAGAAAAAAAAACTTATTAGGTAATTCTGCTAACTCTTATACTTTATTTTTCTTCCTTAAGGATATGATTTCTCTCTCATCACATTCAACTTAGATCAATGTATACCATGGAAAAAAAGGAAAGACTAACAGACTGCCTTCTGTGGGAGTAGGAGGAAGAAAGCAAGATTAATCTTTCTATAAAAAAATAAAGTGATCTGATCAGAAAGAATATGAGGTTATATATTAAAATAGGGAAAGTAGATATTTACTTTTTCTGTGTTCTTCTTTGTCCACTATTAGTATGGATAATTAAGAGTTATTTGTGGTAGCTTAACCCCATTAACAAATACTATAATCTTCAGAAGACTGATAACAGAGTATACTGTAAAGGATACTGAACAGTGTAGCTTGGGAAAAAAATGCTTTCTAATCTTTACTTGAAAACAATATCTTTTCCACTTAACTAGATGGAAGGGTAGCAATGAAGAATATTCCTTCTTAAGAAAAAAAAAGGATTATTCAAATTTTTTACAGTGTTTGTTTTTGAAATTTTCAATTTTTCTCTTGCCTTGTGTTTTGAATAATAGTCAGATAGGAGGCTAAAAAGCATCAAATTTGTGGCTGAATAAGAGGCTTTTCCTGATAAAGAGCTAGTGCTGAAGTCTCCAAATGGTGGGATACTGAAAAAAGTCCCAGTTTCTCATCAGGGAGTGGAGAGGAAGCAGGTCAATACACTTCTCCCACTTCATATCACCTAGGAATTCCCATGCCCTTCAAAGGAACCCTTGACTATGACAAGAAAGCACACTTCCTTCTCCCAGGAAAAATCGAATGAGGGATATCAGTGTTAGCAGACATGAGGAATGATTTATTAAAAATTTGAGATTTGCTCAGAGGTCATTATCTACCAATAGAAGATTCTAGTGGAAAACAATGATAGAATTAGGTCCCAAACCCAAACCTTGGGTCTTTCTTCCATAGACCCTATAAGTAAAGAAAAAATTCAAGCTGTGCTATAAGAACATTGGACAGAATATCCCTGTCTTATGATTACTTATTTTACAGTCAGCCACAGCAAATTCTGGTAATATAGAAGAATAGGAAATAAGTGTTTTGCTTCCATTCCTGTCATTGAGAGTAAAAATAGATCTTTTAGATTACTTCCATTTAAATTAAAATTACACATAAACTTTATCAATTTTGATTCATTTCTTAACTTCTTTTATAAAGTCAATCCTCAGAAAGAATTCCTTTCCTTCATCAATGCAACTATGCAATCAATTCATACCTTCTCATACTATATGGATCTCCCATAAATCCTCCATAGAGCATTCACTGAGATGTTATCATTTTTGGGTCCAAGATAAGAGCCCTTATACAACGTTTTTGAATACAATTCATCATTAAAGCCTTCTTTCAACCACTAACCACCTCTCCACTGTCTTTTAGGACAACTTCAATTAAAAATCTTCTGTTGAGCCGAGTATCCACAACTATATAGTATTGTAAGTCACAAAAACCAGTTTGGTAAAATGCTGCCCAATCTCCCAAACAAAATCCACAGAGTTCACTTGCTCCTATTCAATTCTAGGTCCAACTATACTGCACAGAAACAAGTTTCCTAGTTTAGGTACTGAGAAAATAAATAAATGGACTGACAGTTCAGTTGTATGTTATAAACTAGACATTTTTCATTTTCTAAAATGATTTTCTCCCCTAAGGATTGTTATGCTGCTCTCTTTTTGAGTAAGAGGCTATAGAGTTTTAATAAAAATTATTTTCTTTCTCTTTCAATTTAGAGTGTGATTTTTGTCAGTTGTAACCAAACCAACTCTGTGTTATGTGTTTAGCAACTTATCATCAAGAAAAAAAATCTCCAACCTCTGTATTCCTCCCCCATCCCACCTCACCCCCATCACCCCTTTCGGGGTTTGATCTTACCTCAAGCTCAAGATCTTGAGGTTCCATTTCAGAAAGTGATAATACTGCAATTTTGGTAATTTTGCAGACCTCATGTTCTCCAGGAAGTTTGCCTATCACAGCTTTCTGACGAATTAAAATAAGCCACCAGGGGAGATCTGAAAAAGAAAAATAACACCAACTGAGGAGCTGTATAAAACTTATCTCATGTATAATTTTCCTTGGAAAAAAAGTCAGAAAGAATTAAGATTATAAGCACTCTGATCTTTGCCAACAATTTCTACCTTTCCACTTTAAAATTAAGATTAAATTAGAAAGTCTAGTATAGAGCATGAAAAAAGAATATGTTAGCATAAATGGAAATATGACAATTTTTAAAAAAGAAACTTTTGATCTAAATAATCAGCATTACTATAACATGAGGCAGTGGGGTACAGTGGGATAAGAACTGGATTTAGAAGTCAAGAGGCTCCGGGTTTGAATCAGTTTTGTGCATTTTACTGCCTGGGTGACTGTGGACAAATTTTTCTGGGGCTCACTTACCTCATCCATAAAGGATTTTGACTAGATGATCACTGAGGTCCTTTCTAGTTCTAAAGTTGAAATAAATAGTACCTTAAGAATTCTTTAAGGGGCAGTTAAGATGGCACAGTGAACAGATCACTAGTCCTGGAGTAAAAATACTCACATACTTGATACTTACTAATTGTGTGATATTGGACAAGTCACTTAATCCCATTACCTCACAAAAACAAAATGAACCAAAAAAATTCTTCATTAATATGAATATAATCTGCCTGACTTATTTTTCTAATAAAAAAGTTACTGACAAAAACCTAGGAAAAAACTTTTCATTTCCTCATATTTTTTTCCAAGTACCATAATTTTTAGGGGAGACAAGGGACTAAATTTTCAAAAGAAGCTTCAATGTAAGAAATGCAAATTTTGAAAAAATGTGTATTTTCCTTCATGCCACACCCCTGAAGGTCAATGGAGGTGGGGGAATTTTTATTGCCACTTTGTAATTACAACTACCAATTTTATAATGGGGTTACCAATTAGAAGTCTTCCAATAAGATGGAAGATTACCTAGCTGGACCACCTGCTCTGTATTGTGTATTCTAAGTTTTCTTGGCCTTTCTTCTGCCTATTGCTTTGCCTGACAGCCTATGAGGCACTGCCATCTGATCTGCCCTATTGATGGAACCTCCACATTCCTGGCCTTGCCATCCCCCCTTTTCCCCACTGTGCAGCTGAGCCCTCTGGTTGGGGTTGTTTCCTTCCTTCGGAGCAGGAGTCCCTTGAGTGCAGAGATGGTCTGCACAGTGTTTGGCACATAGCAAAGGTTTTATAACTACTTTCTCATCCATTCATTAATATTTATTAAGAGTCTATCATGTGTTGGGGCAGGTGGCGTAGTGGATAAAGCACCAGCCCTGGAGTCAGGAGTACCTGGGTTCAAATCCGGTCTCAGACACTTAATAATTACCTAGCTGTGTGGCCTTGGGCAAGCCACTTAACCCCATTAGCCTTACAAAAAAGACCTAAAAAAAAGAGTCTATCATGTGGAAGTCACTGGAAATACAAACAAAAAACTCCCAGTGCTATATAAAGCACATAATGTAATTTGGAGGTTAAAGGACCTGAACCAGAATTCCAGCCTTGCTACTTATTACCTCTTGGACAGGAACCCTCTCATGACCTCAGTTTACTCATGTGTAAATGGAGCAGGTTGGTCTAGATTGGCTTTTAAGGTTCCTTCCAGCTCTAAATATAAATTATGTTAGTAATTAGTAAAACAGTCCATGATCTCAAAATGTAATGCCTGTACAATGATGGACTGATTCATGGTTTTTCAGCTAAACCTCTAGTAACAGTCTCTTTTCTCTTCTTCAATGAAAATATGTCAACTTTTCAAATTTAAAACATAAAATAAAATGATGTGTCTTTATAAAAGTATATTATGCAAATAAGTCGAGGAACTGTCATATTGATACTGAAGTAAAAAAAATTTTTAAATACAATTATGTGTCAGATTCATAATGGAATCATGGGAAGGACTCAGTAAGAAAACTAAACAATTTATTTTGATTTAATGTTAAACCCAAACCCCTTTTAAGTTTTTTTTTAGAAAACCTATCTTCTATTTTTTTCAACTTAATTTTTCTATTCCATTTTTGACAAGTCAAAACAAAAAGGTAATTGCTCATTTGTTCTTTAAACTATTATTCTCAAAACATTTTCATTTTCATATTTCAAGAAAAAGGTTTATAAACAAAATTATATTAAAATATTAAATAACTGAATTAACTACAGTAGACACACAAATATGACGATCCTTAGTTTGAAACAGAACTGGGTAAGTTGAGGGCAAGCATAAAAATTTTCATTTAATAACTTGATAAAAGTCTTATTGTACCAGAGAATGGAAAATTTTGTTTTTTGTAAAAGTCAAGAGTTATGTTAGAATAATCTATTAATACTTAAAAATACATCAAAACTGGAGAATAGTCTTGGGAAGAAAGGCCAAAAATAATCCAACAGAACAAACTGGAAAATTTGGCCAGAAGACTGAGATCTTTCCAAGAAATCTCATTAGGCTATACAAACTCAAAGGGAATGATGGAATCTCTGTTGCTATAACTATTTTGCCTTTGAGAGTGAGGTAGTAAGATGAAGGGAAGAGAACCTGAAAAGTTTGGGTTTTTTTTAAAGTGATGCAGTTTTGACAAAAATATTACAATGCCTAGTAAATCATAAGATCCACAATATATCATTTTACAAGTAAAATTAAATAAAGTACTAGTTTGGGCAAAGGGACTAGCAATGCCACAGAACATAAATATTTTTTTCCAAACTAAAACTAGTGAATTTAAATTTGACATTTCAGATATTAAAAATCTTAATGTTGGGGTCCTGATGAAAAAATTGTAATGTCATATTTTTTAAATGACTCTTCTATAATCTCAGGCCCAAAATGAAAAAAAAAATCCTTACACAACAAGATAAGAAAACAAATCAGGAAGGGATTACTCTGGAAATAGTATGACCTTCAGGGTCAGATAGAACAAGAGCAAAGAAAGAATTTTAACTGTATATCATATAAAAACTGACCCACCAATGAAGTGATATGATATAAGAGAAATATTTTCATCATTTCCTATTTCATGATCTCCAGAAACTTATTTTTCTTCAACTCTTGAATTCAGACTTCCAGTGTCCCTGCCTCTGATTGGGGGGTCGCGGGGCTGGACTTTGGAGAACTTCTTTCTTTCTAGTCCTCAGAATAATTTCTCCTCAGATAATTTCCCACTCCACCTACAGGATGTTCTCATCCTTGAGTTGAGTATTAAACCCTTACTTCTGGCTCTGCAACATTTTTTTTATGTCTTCCCCCATGAGATTATGAGCTCCTTGAGGGCCCACACTTATTCTTTTCCTTGTATTACTTAATAAATGATTGTTGACTATTGACTATTTTCAACTTTTTTTTTCCCAGTCAGAATTTTATTTGGAAACATCACTGTGAGCCCTGGCCCGTGCTACACAGCACCATTGGAAACACGTCTTCAACACTTTCCCAAATCATACAATTCTTACTCATACCAGGACACTACAGCAATCTTGAATTTCAAATTATCACATCCAAGGAATTTTCAGCACTTGACATTTAACCCCATAGTGCAATAATCTACCTATATTTAAGATTAATATATAGCATGGGAAATTGAAAATTATTGCTCCATAAACGTTATAAATGAACATCCAGTGAAGAGAAAAAAGACGATTCTAATTCTAATTCATCTTTATACACAGAGTACTAACATCAAATGGGTAGGGCAATCGCACAGCTGCCTGGTGGACCCCAGGAGGCCTCTAACCTAGCGGGTCCAGTTCAGGCACCATCCAATACGGTGCAGTGCAACACAGACAGAAGAGTCACTAAGACATTGTGATTTACAAGACCAACTCCCGACTGGACAACTGCACCAAATGTCAGGTCATTCATTCTGGAGCAAATTGGGAAGGATGGAGGTGGTTCAAGACAGGTCTTTACATCATACTCTGTGGCTTAGGGGTGACTTGGGGTTGGGTGGGGCACTGGGGAAAAAGGAGAAAAGAGGGTCTACTTTGTAGAGAGAATGAGGGCCACAATCAGGCCATACAGGCCAAGCACCTCAGTGAAGATCAGAATTAGGATCATTCCCACAAATAGTCGGGGCTGCTGTGCCATCCCCTGAACACCAGCACCTCCAACAATGCCAATGGCAAAGCCAGCTGCCAGCCCACTCAGACCCACACTGAGGCCTACTCCCAGCTGAAGGAAGCTCTTGAACAGGGTGATATGCTCTGTCAGAGAGTTGGCGATGAGAACGGCCACCACCAGGCCATAGATAGCAATGATACCAGGAATGATTGACTTCATGACCAGCTCAGGTCGCATGACTGACATGGCCACAATACCAGTGCCACTTTTTGCTGTGCCATAAGCTGCCCCAAAAGCACTGAAGACCATGGCGGCCGAGGCTCCCATGATGGCAAAGGATGCATACTCGGGAGTTGTGGACATGTCCGCACGTGGTCGGCAGGCCAGAAGGTGGACAGGGCGAGGGAAGAGAGGCAAGGGCACAGGGCTGGGAAGCTGGTAAAGGACTGGAGGGCCGGCAGGTGGGTGGGAAGGTGTGAATTCAGGAGACCTATTTTCAACTCTGAAAGAAAATGTTTCCTGTTCTAATGACAAACCTGTAAGGTTGATATTATCTCCCCTATTTTGCTGATAAGGAAACTGAGTTTCAGAGAGATTATATGACTTGCTCTAGAGGACATAACTAATAAGTTAAGTGAGGCAGGATGTGAACACAAATTTCCCAGAATCCAAGTCTAGTACTTGATCCATGATGTGGTTTTGCCATGCAGAGATTTTAATGGATTTTAATGGACTACAAATTTCATGATTTATTCATATGGTATGGCAGTCAAAAGATAATGAAATTTTAAACTGCACTAACAAGCATTACATCCAAAGGCACAGATAGATCTATTGAAGTCTGGCCTGACCAAAGCAGATATTCATGATCATATTCAATTTTGATAGTCAAATCTTAGCAAAGGTATTGAGAAGGAAGAGAATATCCAGAGGAGGGAGATCATAATAATAGTAAGGCATAACAAGATAGAACTTTAATAGGGAGACATGAAGGACTGGGAATGTCTAGTCTAAGAAGAAAAGAACCAACATGGGATGAGTGAAGGAGAGTAGTCAAGGATAACTTGAAGCCTGGCAGTGTCCTCAACAAAAATAAAACATTCAAGAGAGGGAAAGGATTTAGCAGGGTAAAGTTAATGAGTTCTGGTTTGGGTTTTTTTTTTTTTGACAAATTGGGTCTGAGGTGTGAAATGTTTATTAGGCAATTGAAAAGACAATGTTTCAAACACAGAAAGGGTCTTGTCTGAAGTCAAAATAGCAAGAGACATCAAAACAATATCAGGGAATGCCTATTACTTCCATCTGACTAGAACATAAAGTATGTAAATAGAAATAAAGTAAATTTAGTCTGGTTAGTCCGCAACTGGACCATGGAAGCCTTTATTTATAATAAACTAAGTTGTTTTAATCTTTTTCTATAGGAAATGGGGAACTACTTGAGGTTTTTGAGAGAAGGGAATAAGTAGACCTCTATGTTTGGATTATTTTAGAGACTATGAGAAAGATACATTGAAAAATCAAGAGACTGATGGCAGGGAGAAAGGAAATTATTAGAATAGTCTCATCAAGAATAACAATCTGTATTACGTTGCCTTCTGTGGGAGGGAAGGAAGTGTGGGTGGAAAACTGTAAAATTCAAAATCTTACCAAAAAAATGATAGGGAGAAACTACTATTGTATATAATTAGAAAACATAAAATATTTATTTAAAAAAGAATAACAATCTGAATTAGGATAATAATGTAATTTTTTTGTCCTTCATTCTCAAAGACCAAGACCATGATGCCATGACAAGCATATGAATTGGATTTGAGTGAGGGGGGGACTGTGCTAAGTCACCAGAATCACTTTCTCCTCTGGGTCCAAAGGTCAGATATGAATCAAGGTGACTAGAAATGGCCTGGACGTGAGGAAATCAGGGTTAAGTGTCTTGCCCAAGGTCACACAGGCAGTAAGCATCTGGGACCATATTTGAACTCAGGTCTTCCTGATTTCAGAGCCAGCACCCTATTATCCCATCTAACGGCCCTCTAATAGTGTGTATTTCAAGAAAAAGTAATAAATGCAAGAAATCACGATTGTTGGAGTAATAAGCATAAAAACAATGAGAATAAGGATTTAGGAGGGAGAAGGTACAGGAGAGAGAATAATCTAATTTTGATGTAATGTAGTATGTAAAGTGAATAAGATGAAATAAGTCTAGCAAGGTAAGATGTTACCATATCTGGAAGAACCTTAAATATCAGACAAAATGAAGTTTTCCTTGATAGGAAACAAGATGCCACAGAAGGGAAGTGATGGGGAGAGGGGAACAGAAAGCGAATAAGCATTTATGTTGCACCTACTCTCTGACAGTGTCAAGCGCCACCTAATGGGGGGGTAGTGAGGAGAAGGGGGAGAAGGAAGAGCAATTTCAATCAACTGAAGAAGATGGAAGTTATAATACACGGTTACAGTTTACAGGCATAGAATTTAGGCATTTTTACCAGAAGTGTGTCAGAGAAAAGAAGATATGATGGCATATTAGAAGGTTCAAGAAGATGTGACAGAAGGATCAAGAAAAGACTTTTTAAAGAAGTAGAAAAGAAAGATAGCATATTAACTATACAGTGAGGTTCCCTAAACATATATTTGAATAGAGGTCTAAAAGAGGGAAGGATTAAAAGTACAAGAAAGATACTGATAGAAATGGGGAAAATGAGGACAGAGCATAAGTAGAAGGAAATATTTATAGCAGAGTCCCATACTTATTTGTCACCTAAAATCATATCCATTTATTTAATATTGGGGGATGTGGCAAGACCTGGGGATAACAAAGAAAAAAATGCAAAAGACAAGTGGTGACAAAGAATTGGAAATTGAGGGGATGTCCACCAAATGGGGAATGCTTAAATAAGTTGTTATATATATGTGTGTGTGATGGAATATTATTGTGCTATAAGAAATGATGAACAGGATGCTGAAACTGATGCAAAGTGAAATGAGGAGAAATAGAACATTCTACACCATGACAATACTGTATGATGATAAATTGTGAATGACTTAACTATTTTCAGCAATACAATGATCCAAGACAATTCTGAAGGACCAATGATGAAAACTGCTATTCATATCCAGAGAATGGACAGAGTCTGAATACAGATCAAAGCAGTTTGACTTTTCTTAATCTATTTTCTTTCCTAACTTTACTAACATGTTTGGCATGACTACACATGTATAACCTATATCAAAATTCAAAAATTTTTAAAAACTGATTATTGAAAAAAATTTTTTTAAAAAGGCAAAAAAAGACAGTCCTTGCTCAAGTCTCTCACAATCTAATGGATGAGAACAACTACTATTTATATACTATTTTACGGTTTGCAAAGAACTTTACAAACTTGTCTCATTTTATTCTCACAACAACCCTGGGAGTTAGGGAGTAAGTTCTATTATTATTATTATCCCAATTCATATTTCAGGAAACTGAGGCAAACAAAGATTAATGACTTGCTCAGGTTCACAAGACCAGGAAGTGTCTGATGCAGGATTTAAACTTGGGCCTTCCTTACTTTGTCCATCACTCATTCCCTGAACTATCTAGTCAATTAGTGATATTTCTAAGAAATTTTGTACACTATAAGAAAGGAATTGAAGGGATTCCTTTTTTTTGATAGCCTTAATCTTCTCAGTTATACAGAAAGCCAGTGTGGGTGCTGGGATATAAGAAAAAAGGTAATGGGTGGGAAGAGTCACTATGTGGAATAAGCTAAGGAGTTCATAATAGTGGGATATATGTAGCAAGGATATCCTAGCTGAAATCACGGTCCAAAAATTTTCAATGAATGACAATTAGCAAAATTTTTTTCCAAGTGATATATCCCAAGGATACAAACAGAGAAATTAAGATGATAGATATTACCAAGGGATAAAGATTAGTAATTTAGAAACAAGGTTGATGAATTCTAAGAAAGGGGCTAATGAAACATTAAATTAAAAGAACATGGGGTCAAAGATGACAGTGGAAGCAAGTAAAATCAAAACAGAGATTAAGATATACCTAGTTCTCATTCATCATTAACCAAGTTTAATACAGAATAAGCAATTGATAAATGTATGTTGATTGATTTGTAGACAAAACAAACAAAAAATGTCACTTTTTTCTGGCAAAAACAATGCTAATTAATTTAACCTTCTCTCTTATTACTTTCTGTTCTTCAGTCCTCTAATCCTTTGCATTGCTCTTTAAATTTTCATCTTCTTTACATATCTCAAGCAATGACTCATAAACAGAGAAGATACAATAATAGGGTATCTGATAAGAGTTAAAAATATAGGGAAAATATTTCACGAGTCACATTTTCATTAACATACCTCTATACTACACATCTCTAATTCTAAAGCTATTTCATTACTTTACCTTCTATGAATTTTATTAGAGAACATATTGGAATAAGAATCAGAAAATGCTACAGCTGCTTTAACATTGATAATCATTCAAGCATTTATAATTACATGATTTTGAAGCTCGCCTTTAAATCATCATTAGAAAAAGTTATACATATTATCATTGCAATTCTACAGCTTGTAGAGTCCTGAATAATAGCAAATTGCAATAGAATTGCAATTTAGAAATTAGAAGCCTTGATCAGTTACAATTTCCACCAGAACGAGCGACTATCAAAGCCAATTTCAAAGTAAGATAGCATTTTTTTTTTTAGGTTTTTGCAAGGCAAATGGGGTTAAGTGGCTTGCCCAAGGCCACACAGCTAGTTAATTATTAAGTGTCTGAAACCAGATTTGAACCCAGGTACTCCTGATTTCAGGGCAGGTGTTTTAACCACTATGGCACCTAGCTGCCCCATAAGATAGCACTTCTAAAGGATGTGTTGGGAGGGTGGGGTAGAAAAGGAAAGGGAAAGAAAAACGAGAGAAACTGTTAGGAGTATTCTTTGGCTTATAAAATTGAGAACTCTTTCCTCATACTACATCTAACCTCACTCCATTCAAGTTACTGTGCCCATCTAAAAACTAGCCAGTAACTCTCTTAAAACAGAAAGGGGTTTTTATAAAATTTTCCCACAAAGTCAGGGATTATTTTAAATATGTTTCGCTGTACAAATATTGCATGTTCTTTAAGCATGTCCAAATACTGGAATGATATATTTTATTGACCATGTTTGCTTCGCTTCCAAAGGGATATTCTGATTTAAGTTTCCATTAAGGACCTAAAATCACATTCTAAAATCAAATTTTTGTTTATTTTTGAAAGGCAATATGGTTAAGTGACTTGCCCAAGGTCACACAGCTAGGTAATTTATTAAGTGTCTGAGGTTGTATTTGAACTCGGGTCCTCCTGACTCCAGGGCCAGTGCTCTAACCACTGCGCCACCTAGCTGCCTCATCTGAAATCAAATATTAAAGGACATTCCTATGGTGTTATTAAGAATACATAAAAGCGGGGCAGCTGGGTGGCACAGTGGATAAAGCACTGGCCCTGGAGTCAGGAGGACCCGGGTTCAAATCCTATCTCAGACACTTAAAAAAAAATACATAAAAGCACTGCACTTTTTAAATCATGTGGATATTATTTGTTAAAAGTTACCCTGCTAGATGTCCCATAGCATTTCTTACCTGGGAACATTTTAGCTAATCTGAAAGCTGAGTTTCTCAAAAGTCAGGTATATAGAAGGTGTTCAGTTTTAAAAATTGCCCTCTTGGAATCCCACAAGAACAGGGTATGTGGAAAGTTGAAAATGATTCAGGGAGAGAATATTTCATTGTTCAGGGTCTCTTTATAAGACTTAAAAGGACTTATAGCTAAGGCACAAAAAATACTATTTAAAGACGACCAGATTTTTGGGTTTCAGAGCCCCTGAATGAGATAAAGGTACAAAAATGATACAACTAACCAATCATCAACAAAAAATTACCCTAAAAGAAATAATCAATAAAAGTTTAATGATAACAACAAAGTAAAGTTAGGTTAACTGGAAAACTCAACAGCTGTTTCTCCATTATCCAGTATCACTGAGTAATAGGTTTTTTTTCCAAATGGAATATGTAAATTTTCCAGATAAATTCATCTTAGACTTTTAAATGCTAAAACTTTATTTAACCTTTCCTCAATGATTTCGAGTCATCATTATGGTTATAAACTTAGTTACAGTTTTGCAAAGAGTTAAACCCTAAGGGGTCTCTTAATGACCCACTGCTTACTTACTTAGCCATTCCTTACTTTTCATATGTTCAGTTCCTCATAGTCCCCTTTCTGTTCTAAACTGCTCTAAACATTAACTTTTTATACAATTCTGTGCTAATAGACTAAACTATGGAGTAAAAGTATTTTTATAGCTTAAAACTTCCTTTAAACTTCAACTAAAATCCCCATTTCTATGAAAACACTTTCTAAACACCTCTTAATTCCTGTTTCTTCTGTGTATAGTTTACTTTGTACATATTTGTTTGTATATAGTCTCTCCCATTAGGTTCTAAGCTTCTTGAGGACAAGGACATTTTTGCTTCTTTTTGTATCCCCAAAATAATACACAATATCAGCTACATAGTGGGCACTTAATTAAAGTTTACTGATTAAGAACGTATAAAAAAAAAATTTTTGGAGCGGCTAGGTGGCACAGTGCACAGAGCACTGGCCCTGGAGTCAGGAGTACCTGAGTTCAAATCCGGACTCAGACACTTAATAATTACCTAGCTGTGTGGCCTTGGGCAAGCCAGTTAACCCCATTGCCTTGCAAAAAAAAAATCTAAAAAAAAAATAAAAAAAAATAATTCTTTAAGAACTGTATTCTAAATAAGATATGGCTGCTAATCCTGATAGTAATTTATCATATCTTTTCTTAATTATTAAAATTCAATATCAATATAATAGGAATTTGGGAATAAGGTTGCTGAATTACTATTAATGTTAATATCATGGATATTAACATCAATAATTAATTATTAATTATTAGGATATATAAAATAAGGATAGGAGAAAAACACTAGTAAAATGCTTTAATTTAAAAAAATCCTTTAAAGGTTATCCTACTTAACAAAAGACCCATTTGACTGTGCTCCCCTAAACCTGACTGAGGACTCATAAGAGAAGAGCTTGCCTTCCTCTTGGTCTCCCTCTGCTCTACTCTGTGAAATCAAATCAGGACAGAACTTTAGCCACTTCAATGACTGAATGAGCTTAGTTCTGGCAAGGCTGGGGACCTACCCACTCTGTGTGTTTATGGGAACGCACTGAGTTACAAAGGAGAGTCTATGACTCGCCTTCAGATTTATAAGTCCACCTTATCATGACCACTAGACTATTAATTCTTTGAGGGTTGGAATTTTAAGTTATTTCTCTTCATTTCTCCTCCAGGTCTATTTAATAAATGCTGAGCAAACCATAGCACATAAATTAGTTCTTGCCTAAAGAGAATTATACTTTGAGGGAACAGGAAACATTACTTTTTGAATACAATTTAGTGATTTTTTTAAACTTTTGACAAGTTCTATAAATCACAGATTTTTAAGTAATAAAGGAGTCATGAACCTATGGAAATATCAATAATAAAAAAACCTCAAATTGAAACATATGCAAGCACTAAAATAATAGCTCAGATAATGCCTTTCCCAACAAAGCTCCTGCAGAAAGCCACTTTGAGTTTTATATCTCCTAATGTAAAGGAATAAAATTTTAAATATTTTGAATTATTAATAAGTGAATAACAAAAAGCCTTAACATTTCAAATGCTTTATATTATGGAATGCACGCAAACATATCTTATCACTATGGTACAGCTAGGAGTCAGATAATACTAAAATCTTAAGAAGTAAAACTGAGCACCACTCAAAGGCAATGGTGAGGCACAAGGTTGATGTGAGCAAGTGGCAACACCTAATACTCAGCCAATAAATATGTGTTTAGCATTTCCTATTGCCAGGCACTTTCCAAATGGATCATTTGATCTCATTTGAAAAAGAACCAGAAGGTGTCATCAAGAAAACACAAGAACAAAAAAAAAAAAAAAAAAAAAAGAAAATGGGATGGTCAAGTGATTAAAACCTGGGCTAAGCACTGGTTGGCCAACATACTCTATACTCACAATGTCAAAAGAAAAAGGAAAGTCCCAAATATATTATTTAGACCCCTTTTAGCTAACTGATAGGAGGAAATACGACAGTTTCAAAGCCAGGCAGGGATAGATGAATTGTGATAGACACTGTTGGAATATATACAATGCTGGGCTTATAATACATCTAAGCACAAAGAGCAATCAGGTTTTAGAATCTGTTATAGGCTCACTAAGCACAATGTGTAGCAAAGCCTGAAATTCTAGTGATTATCGTTGCTTTCAACTTGTTTCATATTGTTCCCATATGATATGTTGGAATTTTAAATATTTTAGATAGTATTTTTCAAGAGTTATTTGTAACAGTTAATTTAAAAATATAAGATCTGATTGAATGACTTTTGTTCAAGATTACTCAGCACTACAGATAATTTAGATTTTTCAGAAAATGAGACAGAATGGCCTAATTTTTTTCATTCAAAATTCAACCATCATTTATTGAGCCCCTATAGTGTAGAGTCCTTTAGGAGAGTGTTAAATATACATTAAGAGGGAGTGGCTAGTTGGTGCAGTAGATAGAGCACTGGCCCTAGAATCAGGAGTACCTGAGTTCAAATCCGACCTCAGACACTTAACATTTACCTAGCTGTGTGGCCTTGGGCAAGTCACTTAACCCCTTTTGCATTGCAAAAAAGTGTGTGTGTGTGTGTGTGTGTGTGTGTATGTGATTTTAACCAATGATTGCATATCAAAAGACAATTTAAAAAACTCAAAAATTTTTAAAGGTATTGACATTTATGTAATTTTTATTTAGTTATTTCTCTACTGTGGGATTTTGGGTTTATTTCTACTTATTCATATTATAGAGTATCATTATGGACTATCTACAAATTGCTTTATTTCTTTTTGGTTTCCTAGGAGTATATTCCCAAAAATGAACTCACTGAGTCAAAGGACAATTTAAACTGTTTATACACTGCATGACTGCTTTTACAGTTGAGTCATTAAAAGTCTATGAATACATTTCCTTTTGCTTCTCTCAACAGTTTTATTATTTCTGCTATTTTAGTAGGCTAATTAAGAATAGAACTAGAGTCATACTATGTAACTATAACATATACAATATAACAACAGTTATTTTAATTTGCATTTTTAAATTGATAATATGAGGTTCTACATTTCTGCACAAAACCATTTGCCTATACTTCTATATATATTCTGGATGTTAATATTGTGAATTCATGTCTATTTTTTATGTGTTTTGGATAATAACTTTGCTTCATTTTCTCCTTTCTTTTTTTTGTGTGTGGCAATTTAAATGATTTGTCTAAGGAAACACAACTGGTAAGTATTAAGTGTCTGAGGTCACATTTGAACTTTGATCCTTTTGACTCCAGAACTGGTGCTCTTATCCATTGCACCTCCTAGCTGTCCCCTACAAGTTGATTTTCTTTAAATACTTTTTTGTCTCTCAATTGTGCCAAAGTTTTATGTGTCCTTTAAAAAATATATCCAGCTTGTTACTGGTAAAATTCTCCACTTCTTTTGTAGTCAGGAATTTTTCTCTTAAGAGCTGGGATAAATATGCTATTAAATTTTCTCCTATTTGAGGAGATTAATATTTAGCCCCTATTCATTGAAAATTTCCTTCAATTTTCAAGTAGTAATCCATGCAACAAACTCCTCACCCAACAATTCCCTTTCTCTAACTTTAATATACCCAGAACTCTCTCATTCATAAAGAACCTATATTTGACCATATTATCCTCAAGCTTTCTATTTCTTGTCTTTTATTACCAAACCTCCCCCTCTAAAGAACACTATGTTCTTTCCTTCTACTTTCTTACTCACTACACTCTTAATCTTGACTATTCGATTGAAAGCTGTCCTCTGCAATGTCAACAATGGTATTATTCAATAGAAATTTTTTTTTTATCAGTTTTCATTCTTCTCACCTTCCTATAAAAACTAACACTGTTAATTATCTCCTCCTTTTGGATTCTTTCTCTTCCCTGGGTTTTAGGGATACCTCCCTCCTGGTTCTCCCTAACATGAGTGACTAATATTTTAGTATCCACAGGGTGGCTAGGTAGTGCAGTGGATAAAGCACTGGCCCTGGAGCAGGAGTACCTGGGTTCAAATCCAGTCTCAAATACTTAATAATTACCTAGCTGTGTGGCCTTGGGCAAGCCACTTAACCACATTTGCCTTGCAAAAACCTAAAAAAAAAAAAAAAGAAAGAAAATAAAGAAATAAAAAATATATATTTCAGTATCCTTTGTGGAATTATCATTTATTATTACATTATATTAATCATAAATTACTTACTATTCTTGACTCCACTGAATATATTCAGTATTGAAATTTTCTTCTCTTTTCTCTCTATATCTGATCTCCTAACAACTTTATGAAGATAATTTCTAAATAAACAAACCTAGCCTTCATTCCTCTCCTGAGCTCCAGTCTCACATTTCCAACTGTCTGTTCCTAGGCATCTTTTCATGAATGTCCCATGTGTGTATCTCCAACTTTAATAGTCAAAACTGAATTCATTAGTCCCTCTAAAAAAAAAACACCAGTCTTCTCTTTCCAACTTTCCTTTTATTCAAGAAATGTTTTTTATCCTCATCCAGATTAACAACCTCAATTCTTGACCCTTATAGCCAAGTTGCTAGTTCTGCTGAATCTATCTTTACTGCATCTCTTGTGTCTGATCCCTGTTCCTCATTCCTGTCCCACAACCACCATAAATCAGGTCGTCTCTCACCTGGAAGATGACTGAAATAGCCTCCTAATTAATTAGTCTCTGCATCTGGCCTCTTCCCTCTCTAAATTATGTCCCACATGGTATTAGTAAAACACAAGTCTGACTATGTCATTCCCCAGCTCAAAAAGTTTTTGTGGCTTTCTTTTGTGTCTGGGATACAATATGGACTGTTCTGTTCAGCATTTAACATCCTTCCTAATCTGATTCCAATCTATGGTTTCCTAGCTAATTCTATTTCACTCCTCTTTTAGAGTCCCAGTCTTCATCCCTTTACCTTTTCATGGTTCAGACCCCATTTCCCAATTCCTTGAGTTGTCAATGCCCCACCTCATTAGATTGATTTATTTGCCTCAAGTATCTTCTCATTCCAGGTCCTTCCTCCATAGAACTGCTAGAGGAATTTTCCTTAATGGCTCCTTATTGCCACTAGGATCAAATATAACCGCCTCTGGCTTACAAACCCTAAAAAAGACCTGTCAATTCAACCTTGCTTTCTGTTCCGTTCCTTGCCCTCTCTGCCTCTGCCTTTGCCCTGGTTGGACTTTCCTGGAATACACTGCCATTCCTCTCTGCTTCTTAGGATTTTTTTTTTAATTTCCTTTAAGCAAAGCAAAGTCAGGAATGAGCTGACTGAGCTCTTACTAACCTCCACATCAGGACAGCTACAATATATGAACCTCTGTT
Organism: Macrotis lagotis; assembly: GCF_037893015.1. Lineage (NCBI taxonomy): Eukaryota > Metazoa > Chordata > Mammalia > Peramelemorphia > Peramelidae > Macrotis > Macrotis lagotis. Next base: position 92,526,886 of record NC_133661.1, read on the forward strand.
AATCTCACAATGAGACTAACTAGGCAGAAGTAGTTGGGAAGGAAATCAAACTGTCTATCTATTAGGTCTACCAGCCAACCTTTCTCTCCCCAGGTTGAAATTTGAGGGCAAGAAGAAAGGAGAACTGGTTTTCCCTGGCTTCTCTTCTGAATGGGATAGGAAGGAAACCAAGAACCAAGGAAGCACACAACTGGCAGAACATGTTTTTCTGGTTTACTTCCTGTTTCTGCCATTTTGAGGGGGTTGGGAGGAAAGAGAAGAGGGAACATTTTTAGCTTCTTTCGTTTTGAAGTCTAGATAGACCAAGCTCCTAGAAGACAAGGGTTACTTTGGTGCTGTCTACCTCCATTGCCTAGATGTTCTAGAAATGCTGGCTGAATTGAATCAGTTCAAAGAATAAAGGCAGAAAGAGCTGAATATTCTACTGGGACGTGGATTTGTGAGTGGAGAAGAGGGGACCATTATACAGCCATGGAGATAGATTCTGACTCCACAAGGTCTCTCACATCAGCTGCTCCTAATGCACCACAAGCCTAGTTTAAGTTCTCATCCTCCTTACTGAGGTTATAGCTAGTTTTCTATCTGTTCCCCTCTACTTCCAGCTACTGCACCTCTTCAATCCATCCTCCACACACACAGTCACCAAAGTGTTTTTCCTAATGCATAAATTTCCATTAACCTTCATTTCTTTTTGTAAATTTTTTTTATTTAAGGCAATTGGATTAAGTGACTTGCCCAGGGTCACACAGCTAGGCAATTAAGTGTTTGAGGTCAAATTTGAACTCAGGTCCTCCTGACTCCAGGGCTGGTGCTCTATCCACTGTGCCACCTAGCTGCCCCATTACCTTTCATTTCTAATCCCCCAAATCAATAAACTCTAGTGACTTTCTCTTACCTCTAGGGTCAAAAATACACTTTACTTAGCACTTACACCTCTCCCAATGTAGCCCCTTCTTCCCTCTGCCTCTTGGAATCCCTGGTTTTCCTTTAAGATTGGGTTCAAATATTACTTTCTATTTGAAGTCTTTCCTGATCTCCCCATTTGCAGTATACTCCTTCCCCCAAAAACTCATTCCTTTGTATATACATTCTTGCCTATAATCTTCTATTATACTGTAATATCCTTGACAGAAAGGACTGTTTTTATGACTATCTTAGTATAGCCTTAGCACTTGGAACAGTGTCTGGCATATAGTCCTTAATTATTGAAGCTGACATTTGTAAAGTTAGAGACATAAGAAGGAAACCTTCTAAATATCCCAAATGCCTATCTATACAAGTCAAATTTCATATTAATATTTTTTCATTGAGTTCAGTCACAAGTTTCATAAGGTAAAGGGAAAACATTAAAATTATAGTCTGAGGGCGGCTAGGTGGCACAGTGAATAGAGCATAGGCCCTGGAGTCAGGAGGACCTGAGTTCAAATCCAACCTCAGACACTTAGTAATTACCTAGCCATGTGGCCTTGGGCAAGCCACTTAACCCCATTGCCTTGAAAAAAAATCTAAAAAAAAACAAACAAAAAAATTATAGTCTAGGTCAGAACTCGTGTTAAACTACTCTAACAGTATTTTAAATCAACTAAAATATAATTTAAGCCAACTAAATCTTGCATGCTATTTTCAATCCTATTAAAAACATTTAGATTACAAAAATATCTGCCCCCTTTTGGGTTCAGGTTATAGAAGAAAGAAAATATTATACTTCTATGGTAAAGTTAGAGTTTTAATATAATGAGGTAAACTTATTTAAAAAATAATGAAAATTGAGTTCCCATTTATCTAAAATTCTAAGTAAACTATAATAGTCTTCCAGGTGGCAGCAAATGTTCTGGATTTGGAATCAGAAGACCTAGAATAATATCTAGGCTCTGTTTAATGTGCAAATTTGGACAAGTCTCCCGAGGAATTCAATTTCCTCATCTGTAAAATGATCAGGTGGAAGTAGATATATTCTAAGATCCCTCCCAAATCTAAATACCAGGGCATGCTCCAGATCACACAAGTCATATATGAGTAAAGACAAATACTCTATCATCTAATTCATATTATGTTTGATATGTAAACCGCAAAAAAAGCCTTTGATGATAATTTCCTCTATTCTATTATCATTCCATAAAGAAAAGAAACTGTGGCCCTGAAGTACTCTTTATGGTACAGAGGCCTGAAACATTAAGAGTGATCAATAAATAGTGCTTAAATTTTATTTACATGGTGACAGCTAGATAGAGTGCTGGATAGAGTGGATAGAGTGCTGGACCTGGATTCAGTAGTTCAGTGAAAAAAGACAATTATAAAAGACTTGGATGAAAAGTGCCATCCATACTCATACAAAAAAACTTAGGAGTCTGGATGTAGACCAAAGAACACTCTTTTCACTTTTTTAAAACTTGCTTCTTTTTTTTTCTGATTCTTCTTTTGTAACATAACTAATATAGAAGTATGTTTGAATATGTATAACATATATCCAATTACTTACTGTCATGACAAGGGGAAAGGGAAGCAAGGGAGACAGAAAAATGTGGAACTCTAAAGTTTATAAAAAGATGAATGTTGAAAACTATCTTTTCATGTAATTGAAAGAAATAAAATAACATTCAAAAAAAAGAAAAGTTAAAAAACTTTAATAAAAGAGAACCCTAGTAGCCACTTAAGTATGTAATCAGGTCCCACAGATAGATCAAAGTCATAACTAAACCTCTGTGATCTGGCAAAGATGCATAATAGCCTCAGCTTTGATGAGAAAAATACAGCAAATACTTTAGTAATAAATAAAGGTATTATTTATGTTTTAAATAAGAACTTAGGAAACTTACCTGAATGGAGCTGAATTTTCCCAATCACACCTTCCACCAGTCCTAAACAAATGGGATTCCAGGCCAGAAGAAGATCAGTGGCTAAAATAAAATTAAAAAGCATTTATTTTAAAATCTACTAACATGGGAAAATGTATTATAATATCTAAAGCAGCATATTTTTAAAAAATTAAAATGGTCAACAAAAGTGACTATGAATATGAAATGTGATTCAAATTTAAAACTCAGCCATAAGTCCAGTTAGTTACTATAACAATGAAAAAAGAGAGGCTTAGCATTTTCTCCCCACATTTTTAGATGAATGGACTTCATTATAATCTTGAATATTTGAAGGATTTGCAGTTTTCAAGAGTGGGTTCATGTTCCCTTACTAGAAGACTTAATAGATTAAATTATAGATGCTGAATTCCTGTCACCTAAAAAGGGAATTCATTATAATTATCCATTATCATCAAGGAAAAGAGGGTAGATGAGACGGGGATTAGATTAAATAACTACAAAAAGTTCATTCTCGAAAGGTAAATTCAGGGAAAACCCTAAACTCTAGAGTACAATGGTAAAGCAGAAAAGGTCTTGGATTTGGAGTGAAAAATCTAGGTTCAAATTCCAACTGTGTTGGTGTGATGATGTCAAGACATAAATTTTCTAGACTAGCATTCACTATTCTATAAATCATAAATAGAAGAATTAAAATAAATGACTTCTAAAGTCCCTTCTTTAATCTTTTCTCTGAAGGGAAAAAATGGAAGGCTACTACCATGGTAACACTATTAAATGAATTTGGCATTGCTGCTTTGAAGAGACTAAGAGGGTAAAAATTTAGCAAGATTATAAAGCCTTGTGAACCATTTAGAAGTTGTAAGAAATAAGCAGTCAGGGTAGTATACTTTTTAGAAGGTAAGCCATATATATTGATAAAAGAAATTCTGAAATTCAAAGGATATGAATTTAACAACTAATGGAGTTAAATAAAATTCTAAGTGCTTGTCTAACCTTACTACTTATTTAAAAACTACAATCTCTATATATTTATTGGAAGGGAATAAGGGAAGGAAGGGAATAAGGGAATGAATAACCTCACTAAAAATATTAAAGCAAAATGAGTGTATCAGGTAAAAGGTGGTATATGTCAAGTCAATAAGAATATATGAAGAGTTACTATGTGCCAGCCACTGTGCTAAACACTGGGAATATCATACAATGAAAGGCAAAGACAGCCCCTTCTTTTGAGAATCTCCCAGTCTAATGGAGCAGTCAACTTGCAAATTACTATGTACAAACCAGATATAGATAAGATCAATTAGAGATAATCTCAGAAGAAATGCACAAGCATTAGGGGAATTGGAAAAGGATTTTTAGAGAAGGCAAAATTTTAGTTTGAGACTTGAAAAATGAAGTAGGAGAGAATTCCCACTAAGCATATGGTATAATCTAGGAGCTCCTATGTTAGGAGCACTCAAGAGTACATATGTAAATCCAAAGTTCAACTTGTAACCTAGACATACACTATCTTTTCAGATGCTTGCAGGAGACAGCATAATTTCTAACCCTCATTAAAAAAAAAAAGTCTACTGAACAAATTATTTTAATACAAAATGACAAAATAATTAGTTTCTTAGTTTTAAAAGTGAAACAGAGGAGCAGGTAGGTGGCATAGTGGATAAAGCACTGGCCCTGGAGTCAGGAGTACCTGGGTTCAAATCTAGTCTCAGACACTTAATAATTACCTAGCTGTGTGGCCTTGGGCAAGCCACTTAACCCCCATTTGCCTTGCAAAAACCTATAAATAAATAACTAGATAAATAAATAAGTGAGAGACAGAGGATTTTACATTTGATCATGGTGGTAATAGGAAGCAATTAAAATTTACTGATTAGAGCAGCATTTTAGAAAAATTATTTTTTTTTACAGCTGAGTGGCAGCTGATTGTAGAAAGATAGCCTTGAGGAGATCTCCCAAAAGGCTATTGCAATAGAGGGGGCAAGAGTGGATGAGGGCTTAGACCAGGACAGGTCACTATTTAAGTGGACAGAAAGAGGTATCTATGAGTGATGTTATGAAAGTAGAAAAGACAAGATTTAGAAACTAACAGATATAAGGTAAAGAAAGTGAAAATTAGAGGATGATACCAAGGTCATGAACATAGTATTAGGAAAGTTCAGAAAAGGAGAGGTTTTGAGGAACAAGATAATGAGTTATGTTTTGTACAAAATAAGTTAGAAATACCTATGGGGCATCAAGTTTGAGATGTCCAAAAGGTGATTTAGTGATAGGAGTTTGAGAGTTACATATTCTTACAAAACTACTGAAAAAGATTAGTACTAATACTAAAAACAGGGTCTTTATAAAATATATTAATAATTAGTAAAGTAAGGTACTATTCATAATTTTATTGAAAGAAATTTGTTAGCATAACATCATATGTCTAGTCAAAGACTACCAAGTGGCAAAACTCACAAAATTCAACAAAAATTTGTAACACTCACAATGACTCACAAATTAAATAGTGCTGATACCATAAACTAAAGGGACCTCAAACAGCAAAAACAATGAAAATATTACCTGAAAACTGGGAAGATTGGGGAAAATTGAGAAACGAGACCCTGGAATCCCAAACCTCAAAATTATACTACAAAGCAATAATTGTAAAAACTGTTTGGTACCACTTTAAAATCTAGAGAGATTCATGGGTAGAAAGTATTAGAAACAAAACATACAGAAGCAAACAAACATAGCATCTGATAAAACTCAAAGACCCTGAGGCAGAGGGTTACCACTACCAGAACTTGACATATGACAAAAGCTGCTGGGAAAACTAGTAAACTTACTAAACTAGTTCCAAATGGAAATATGACTTAAAAGGTCACATCATAAATAAATTAGAGGAACAAGAAAGAAATTACTTCCTGCAGCTTTGGAAAAGAAAAAATTACGATGAAATAAGAGATAGAAAGAATCATAGGAGATAAAATGGACAATTGTAATTACATACAATTGAAAAGTATTTGGACAAAGTCAAGCAATATAAATGAATTGATTCAACAATATAAGAACAAGATCCATTTCTCCAAAAGACAATGTCATAGAGCATATGAAAAGACAGTTCTCAAAATCAATGCAAACTATCATGAACCACATTTTTTTAAAAAACTCCTCTAAATCACTAATGATAGGTGAAAAATCTAAATTAAAGTGACAGGTTCTGTCCCCACCACTTAACATATTAACAAAGATGACTCCCCAAAATGGCAATTGTTAAAGAGCAAGAAAAAGAGACACTGATATCCTGTTGGTGGAACTGTAAACTGATCAGCTACTCTAGAAAGCAATTTAAAACTATTTTTCAAAAGTTACTAAACTATATATAACTTTTACCCTGTGATACCTGAAAAAATATACTTACTGAAGCTCTTTCATTATAGCAAAGAACTAGAAACTAAGAGAATGCCCATTAATTGGGTTATGACTGAACAAATTATGATATATATATATAAATTTAACAGAATATAATTGTGCTGTAAAAATGATGAAAAGGATGCTTTCAGAGAAACTAGAATAAAAGCAAAACTAAACCAATTTATCCAAGGGCAGTAATAATGTAAAAAATAATTTTGAAAGATTTCAGAATTATAAAGAATGCAATAATCAATCACGATTCCAGATCAGACTTTGTAAGGCATGCATGCTGCCCCACTTCCTGAGAGGTGAGAGACTTATAGTGCACAATAAAGACTTTTCTTTAAGTGGGAATTAATTTTGCTTGATTATAAATATTTGATAAGGGCTTTTCTCTTTCTTTTTGAAATTGGGGCAGAGATGAAATAGCTATAGGGTTACCAAAAAAAAGGAAAGAAACAGGAAAGAGAACACAGAAGAATTTTTTAAAGCATAAACAGAACAATTTTGAAAGTTAGATGATTAATTTATTATACTTAAAAGGGAAAGTAAATCCTAAAAGAGGGGTTTGCAGTTTCAATGGACAATGTTCTTTTTTTCCTAATCATTTCTGGAAATGTTCATTTTATTTGATAATTATTAAGTCTGGAATAAAATCATTAGATATTTTCTTTCCATGGTATTAAGAAACTTCCTTTTATTAAAGATGGTAAATCAATATTTCATTTCATTCCGATAACAAATGAAAACATCTACCAGTCTAAGTTAGGCCTGGCCTAGAGTGGTTGGAGTCAAAGATGACTGAAAGACAGCCCACATATTTGAACAGTACCTTGAGTCAGAAACTTAAAGAAATCCCCAATGTGATGGGTAAACCCCTATGGCAAACTTAAAGAACATGGACAAGAACTGCTCAGGATGGGAAGATGCTCAAGATGTCAGAACAATACTGTCAAAGGTAATCCTAAAACAATGAACTGATATCCTTTGATGTATTAGAATAATAATGAACTAGGAAATTCATTTCACTATGACCAAATAGGAAAAAGTTTGATGGGTCTGTTTCAGAAATTTCAAGGAACTCTGCATGTAAAGATTATATTTAATATACATAAGAACCTCTGTTTAATTCCAACAGACTTCATTCATCGCAATCATTTATTAAGCATTATAGAACACCAAGATGATATATAATTGAAAAATGAAATGGAGACTCTCTCAAGAGGTTTACATAGGCAGGAAGAATAAAACAAACAAATACAAAATAGGCACATAGTACTACAAAGTAATACAAAAGAGAGAGCATGCTTATAAGATGGTAACAGTTTCTGGGCTAGGAGTTTTAACAATGTTCACAAGCAAAATCTGCTAAGTGTATTCTTTTATTTAGGCCCCAACTATTTCAGACCATTTAATAGTGCCTTGTTCATAGTATATGCTTGAAAAATGTTTAATTGGATTCAAATGTAAACCAAAAGTCAATGTGCTTCTTGTTTTTACCCATCATTATACCCTCCAAAAATAACTGCATCATATAGACATCTACAGGGAAAACTCTTCTGAAATTCAAGTCACTTTGCAAAAAATAAAACAAACTCACTAAATAAAATCAATAGCATTATGAGAAATACAAAGTCTTGAGTTACTATTAAAATAAAATTTCATTATAGAAAACAAATTATTCAGTCGTATATAGACAATTCGTGTCATGAAATTGTCCTACATTTTCTAGTACTCTTCTAGCAGCTGCGGTCTCTGGAAATCATTACAAATTTTTCACTGCAATAATATGAGAAAGTGAAACATCACACTGAAGAATTTTTTTTTAAGATGGATTTCTGTTTCAGGGAGCAGTTTGGTATGATTGAAAGTACTACATAATTTCCCAGATGCAGACCAGCCCACTCTCCTCTTAGTCAATTCTGAGTCCAACTCATTTTCTATCTGCAATATCCACGAAGATATGTACTAATTGTCAGCCCTATGAGTTGAGACATTCAATTATTTATGATATTGATTTATGATATATGATATGATTATGATCAAAATTCTAATATATTAAGCAATTGTTACTAATCTTTGACTTCTGACCAGGATTATTACTACCCAAAAAGTCTTAGGAAAGACCATCAATACAACAAAAGAGATGAGCAGAACCAGAACAATTTATACAATAACAATGATATTGCAAAGACAAACCATTTTGAAAGACTTGGGAAATCTGACTAACATTATATCCAACCACAATTCCAGGGCCCTCATGATGAATTCAAGATTGAGGCTTTTTAAAAAAAATATGGACAATGTGGGAATTTCTTAACTATGTATATCTGTAACTTGGGGGGGTTGTTTTTCTTGTTTTCTCAATGTGGGTAGTTATGAGAAGAGAAAACATGGGTGTTCATTTGCAAAAAAACACTATAAATCACAAGTAACTTCCATTTCAAAAAATCCTTATAAATGATCTGCATATGCACAAAAGGTATCTTTTTGCTATGTAAATACAGAAGTCACACAATAACTGAAAAGTGCAAAGAAAACAAGGAGGAAAATCAAAGAACAAACATCTATTAACACTGCACTAGGCCAAGTACTTTAAAGAAAATCTCATGAAAAGTCAGGCCTAGTTAGCTTCCATACTATCAGAGTAAGTCTTTGTGGGATGCTCCCCCACCTTACCTCTGCCTCCTGGTTGCCCTGTATTTCTGCAAGTCTCCACTAAAATCCCACCTTCTAAAGAAGTCTATAGGGCCTTCCCTCTATAGCTTATTTCCAGTTTTCCCAGTATGTGTGAATGGTTTGTTTCTACCTAGTCATCTGTATGTTGTCTTCTCCCTTAGACTGAAAATTCCTCAAAAGTAGAGACTTTCTTTGACCTTTCTTGACATCTCCAGGACAACACGTGGAGCCTAATTAATAGTAGATTCTTAATGTTTACTAACCGACACCTAAAAATATAAAACAAATACAAATTAATAGGCCTGGGACAGATTAGGAAAAGCTTTAGTTGATCCCAGAAGGAGGCTAGTAATACTCCTGAGAGGCAGAGAATGGGAAACACATTCAAGGTCCGGAGATAGCAGGTCATAAGAAGTCCTCTACAAGTCAGTTTGGCTGGAAGATAAATAGGAGTGATGTAACTTCAGAAAGCAGACTGGAATCCCAAGCTTGTCTTTGCCCATAGACATCAATAGGAGCCACCATAGCATCTTCAGTAAAACAATCAGACCTATGCTTTAAGATTTTTCCAGTAGTGTGTAGTTAACACTAGAAGTGAAGAGATTGATTCTTAGGTGGCAACAAATTGCAGAATACCATTAAAAATATCCAAGAAAATATGATAAGAAAAATAAATGGGTCAATCATGTAAAAATATTGATAATGTTTAATCATTCTTTAAAGTCTGCAAAGCATTTTATCTATATTTATTTCATTGGATTATAACAACAATGATTCATTTTCTTTTTGTGGGGATTTTGCATTTAGGCATAAGCATGTATGAAATATTTATTAAGTTATAATTATTCTAAATCCAAGCATTTCTGTTTTGAGAGAGAAATATCCAAGCTGATCCCATGCCCTCAGTCATCTCTCCAACACAAGATGAAGTAAAAATTTATAGAATTTTTGAACAAAAAGTTCATTTCATTAAACAAAAGAAGTTATTTAACTTTTGGTCAAACCTGGAGAATGATTTTCCTGAAATCTTCAAGGTTTCTTCTTTCCAGCTATGTATACATACAATGTTAAAAGATCTAAAGGAAAACTTCAAACACAATTTATGGAACATGCCTCCCCACCTCTACAGAAGATTTAGGGTAGGACTTGGATAGAAGTCTCACAGATTAAAGAGTGGATCAGTTGCAATCTGTATTTTGGAAAGAGTACTCATAAGGAACTCACCAAAAAATTAGTGTTCAAAGCAGGCCCAGGTTACCTGGATATCCCAGCTAAGAATAATGTAATAAGATCCCCAGTTCTATTTTGTTGGGTTTTTCAAACTTGATTAATAAAGGACAGTTGGGGGCATTCATTTGCCAAAAATGTTTTTCAAGAGTGCTTGCCCAGTATTGTTGGTGTACTGAGGTGTCTGACTGATAAGGAAGGAATTGAAACCTATTCAAAGGCCAAGAGATTCCCAGCAGCAGCAAGACCATCACCAATAGTCTGTTTCCTATCAGATCAGACCATGGGGTGAAATGGTTCTAGTATAGGTAAGTGAAATGGACATCTTTGTTCAGCATTCCACTCACTGTATTAAACATAATTGTACAAATCAAGTCGACACGTATATGAAAACATGGTCATCCTCAATCAACATACCCTTTAAAGAATTTAAGAAGGAACATGATAAACAATGATAGGGATGGTCAAAAAAACTGATACCAATAAACAGATTATTCTAAATGATTTGAGATTATTAGATGAGTAATTTATAATTTAAAGGCCATTGCATTAAACTAAAGAACTTCCTAATCTTAAAACCCATTTTAGTCAATATTTTTAGACATTTAATTTTTCCAAACCTTGAGCATAATCTGAAGTTATGTAAAATTAAATCACTATAATAAATATTTACTCAGTTCCCATTGTAGATTATTCTCTATACAAAAGGACATAAGCAATCACCCAAATTCCTATCAAAGAAGGAGCATTAACAATTAAAGACATGATATAATTATTTATTCCCAAAGCTTTAAAAAGACAAAACAAATCAAACATTGGATAAATTAAATTCCAAAAGCAGTGAAGTTTACACTTAAATCTTCAATCTAATCCAAATTACAGACAAATCAAAATTTTAAGGAAGACAGTGATCCAAATTATCTTGAAGTAGATATTTACATTTCATCTCCTCTACACAACAAAGTTGCTGTGATCATGGTCAAAACATATTATGGTATTCAGATTTTTAGAAGGCTACTGTTAGCACAAATGATATAATATAGTGAAGTACTTTGCAAAGCTTAAAGCACCATAGAAATTTTATTGTATTTGACAGGAAAGCATCAAAGAGAAGCAATTAAGACAATGATATCATAAAAAGATAGGTTCAATATAAAGAAAAGATTTCCAATAACTTTCAAAATATCCAATGAGCTGCATCAGCAAGTAATAAACGCTCATTCTTTTGGTTATTTACATAAATCTTGGGCAGACACACAAATCTGATAACATCTGGGTCCTTAATGTGATCATTTTTATTCTTTCTTTCCTTCTTTTTATTTTTTGCAAGGCAATGGGGTTAAGTAGCTTGCCCAAGGTCACACAGCTAGGGAATTATTAAGTGTCTGAGGCCAGATTTGAACTCAGGTACTCCTGACTCCAGGGCCGGTGCTCTATCCACTGTGCCACCTAGCCGCCCCATTCTTTCTTTTGGACAAAATCTATTTTATATAAATCTTACAAAATACAAGTGTATAAAGAGAATTATCAACTCATGCATATTGACATAAGAACAAGAAGACTATATGGGCTCAATAGAACATAGCAATGGGTCTCAAAGAGTGTGTTATCCCAGGAATCTATGGAATCAATTTCCTAATATGCATATATACACATACCTACACAAAACAGACATACCCCCCCCACACACACACACTGAGTTCTTTTTTATAGACTATTCAACTGACCAAAATAAGTTTATTAGGAGCACAGCTTACACACACCCTAATGAAAAGAATGTAGAAATGGGGAAGAAAAGGCAGAAAGAATTTTTAAAATAATTTATTGCTATCTTTTGCTTTTATAATGCTTATATTTCCTAATATCAGTCCCATCATCTCAGATAGTCATACTTTATAACAAGGAATAAAAAAAGAGGAAAAACATTTCCTATGTGGTTCCACCTCTGAAAAAAAGGAGAGATTCAAGAAGAGCCTTCTTTTTTTTTTTTTTAGGTTTCTTCAAGGCAATGGGGTTAAGTGACTTGCCCAATTATTAAGTGTCTAATGCTGGATTTGAACTCAGGTCCTCCTGACTCCAGGGCCAATGCTCTATTTACCACACCACCTAACTGCTCCTAGGAGGGGACTTCTTATCAAGGATTTCAGAGAATGGAGTTCAATGAACCTTACTATTGACAAATAAAAATAATCTTTAAATAATTGAAATTAATTAATAATCTTTGAATCTACTAGGAGGACTTTCATCTATATGACCTTTACTATATCAGGAGGGGCAGTTAGATAACTCAGAAGATAGAATGTCAAGGTCACAAACAAAATAAAGTCTCCTACTCTTTTGAGGTAATATATAAACAAGGGCTTTTTAAGATCCTTAGGGCCCAAATGGCTTTAAAAGGAAGTTTCTTCCTTCCCTCTTTCTTTTCTTCCTTCTGTCTCTTCCCCCATCTCTTTCTTTCATCTTTGTGTGCATGTGTTTGTGAGATTGCGTATATGTGTGTGTGTGTGGGGGGGGTGTCATTACCACTTGGAAAATTTTGATTTGAGAGAGTCAGCAATAACCAGTCAGCATAGTACAGTGGAAAGAATAGTGCATTTAAAGCTGAAAGGCCCAGGATTATGTCCCTAGCTCTCTATTTCTTTATTACCTGTGACTTGGCCTAGTCATTTCACCTATCTCTGCATTAGTATACTAATCTGTTTGTAGACCACAGCATAGATTCTCTCCTTAACTCCACCCCCTCCCACTCAAATCACTTAAACTCTAAGAAAATCAGGCCAACCCCAAGAATCATTTTCATTTCTTGGCTTGTTGTAATCTCCTTATTTTAATGTGTGTGTGTGTGTGGGGTGGGGGGGGTCTTCAAATGTAGCTAAGTTATAGGTTGTGTTCAAATTTTCCCCATGTAATCAAAATGAGCCTCCAGCTCCCAGGTAAGTACTCAAGGCCATGATGTTTGTTTTCATTTCTCAAAGATATGGCAATGTGACATATACAACAATTGGTTTTGAGGGGGTGGGGGGCTGTGCTCCTCCAAAGCCATTTGGTTCCAGTGGATAGATATGAATCAGGATGACAGAAGATGGCCTTGGATGTGAGGGTTAAGAGACTTGACCAAGGTCACACAGCTGAGACTACATTTGAACTCAAGGTCCTCCTGATTACAGGTAAAGAAATCCATAAACAGATAAAAACAGCCCTTGAAGGAGTTCATAAGAAGATACAAAACCCAGAAATAATCCCAAACTCTCTTAAAAAGATAATGCATTTTGAAGGTAATTTCATTTCTCAAACCCATTCTCAGGTAAGTTGCTATACTAACTGGGAGGAAATTGAGATTCAAGTCTTGATTTCTGAAAGGCAGTCTCTTCTTCCTCCAGCAAGCTTACAATTCAAGAACACTGTCCAGGAAATGAGCAAGTGCATATCTCCTGCCACAGGCTTCTGCAAATTCTCAACCAGTCTTTTAGAAAGCTTTAGTCAATGGGGCAGCTAGGTGGCGCAGTGGATAAAGCACCTGCCCTGGAGTCAGGAGTACCTGGGTTCAAATCTGATCTCAAACACTTAATTACCTAGCTGTGTGGCCTTGGGCAAGTGGCTTAACCCCATTTGCCTTGCAAAAAAAAAAAAAAAGCTTTAGTCAAGTACAAAGAACTCCCATTTGTCTAGACCCAGGGTATTCGAGATCAAATATGTACATATACCCCTAACAAACCCTTAAAAATCTATACAGGAAAAAGTTAAAAGGAAAAAGAACTGATCTGATCCAACAGGTCATTTTCCTAGGCTATGGAGAGGGGCAACTCTTCCAATAAAAATCTCAGTTCTCCTCAGTTCTACACAGACAATCATCATGGAGGTGGCCAAGTCAAGCCACTGTAAACCCCGATGGTTCTGCCTATCATTTTTTCTAAAATTAAATTTATTCCCAAAATATTGTCATCCATATTTCAGACAAATTAGTATTTTATTTCTGAAATGAAAAGAACTCCTGTCTTTTTTGATTTACAGAAAATAAACTACCAGTAAGTACAACAGTGCCTGCATAAAGTATGAGTCATCCATTCCAATAGCCTTACTGTGAACTAGACACACCCATAACCCTAAGAATAAGCATATGCTCTAAACTGATCTTGTAATAAGTTATGCATTGGCAAATTTAGCAGTTCCTGTTAGAAGAAAAAAAGGCTGAGGTGGAACTAGTTAGACCCAAGTCTCATTTCCTGCTTAGAACAAAGAGTTGATAGGAATGAAAATTAACACTGCTCCCCCCCCAAAAAAAAACTCAGGAAAAAAAGTCATTATTAGTTCAAAGTTCTTAACTTGCTTTGACAATTTAATAAAATACATTAAAAAATGTGCCCAACATTAAGAAGTCATCATGTAAATAAAAGACTCTAAACTCATATTAAACTTTTAATATGGCAGTTGTGAACTAAGATACTAATTCTTCAACAAGCATTAGGGTTAAACATCTACTCAGTTCCAGAAGTTCTAGAATTTAGTCCTTTCTCAGTCTTAAATGGCAAAAATTCCAAATTCTTTTTGCTTAGAGCATGTTACATAGAAAATGTAAACTCATCTAAGTTCTAAAATGTCACGGATTCCTAAAGACATTCTGTGTAGGCAGAAAAGTGGTAGATATGTTTCACTGTAAAAAGATGTATCAGAATACGTTTCTGAAAAATAAATTATACTTTTAAGATGATACGCTCTCCTAAATGGTCTAACATTGAAAAGGGATCAAGAAAATCATTATTCATACAATTGAGAGGCAACTAGGTGTCTCAGAGAGAGCACTGGCCATGGAATCTCAAGGAGAGAAGTTCAAATTCCACCTTGGACACTTGACACTTACTAGCTGTGTGACCTTGGGCAAATCACTTGACCCTGACTGCCTTGAATCCAGGACCATCAACTCCAGCCATCCTGATTCCTATCTGACCACTGGACATAGCTCTGGAGGAGAAACTGAGGCTGGTGACCCTCTCACTCAAATTTCAATTCATGAGCTTGTCATGCTATCACCTCCCCAACATCATGGACTTCTTCAAGAATGAAGGACAAACATCATCAGCATCATCAGATATATAGGTACAAAATACTGCTACAGTCAGAGACCAGCAGATAGTCTACATGTAGACAAAAACATGGTGCTTTGTGGTTCTCTTCATCACAGTTCAAGACAAACACCAGCAAGATATTTGGAAAGTACTTAGCACATAGTAGGTATTTAATAAATAGCTGTTTCCTCCCCTCCCCAAAAGCCTGAGAAAGGAAAGAGGAAGTTCCATAAATCCCTATCCCTAAGAGGGAGATGTGATAATAAACTAACTAAATTCCAGGCAAAGGTCAGAAATCATGAGATAAAAAAGCAAAGCTCACAATGAACAACAAATAGGCTACTTTAGGTACACTAGAGAATATGAGGACTAATATGAAACAGGTCTAGAAAAAAAACCTGAAACTTGATAATGAAAGGTTTTAAAAGCCATGCAGAAAGAGTTTGCATCTTCTCTTACAAGCAATAAGGAGTCACAGAAGCTTTCATGAAGTTACATGATCAGACTTAAACTCAAGGATAGAATCAAAGCTATTAAAAGAATAGCAATCTACATTGACTACAATTAACGTTATCAATTAAACAATCTACTTAGCTGAGAATGCAAAGAACTGCCTCAAAGGTCTCTCAGCAATGGAGAGCCCAGATAAACAATGGAACCCAAACTTTAAATAACCAAGGAGTCCTAGATGCTAGCTTCGATAATACAAAGCTATTGTCTTTGTCTCCATTCCAAAACAAAGTAGGAAGAGTGGAAAATGAGATTAAAATTAAATAGGACAAAGTCAGCTGTGTCTTATGATGGTGATGGAAGTGATCTATTATCAATTTTTAGCAGAGTTTTAATTTGCTTTTTAGGGCTATTTTTGGAATGCAGAAAAAAAAGAAAAGAATACAGAAAGAAAGAAAACACAGCTAATCTGAAAAGGGTAAAAAATGATTTTTTTCTTCTTTTCCTTTAATTTGTAGTTCAACTACTATGACTACCTGGAGAAAAATTCACTTTCTAGATTTGGCATATACTGCTCTTAAAAAAAATATACACATAGCATCATATAAACATTTTTAAAATGATATAAAAATTCATATTTATTTCAAAGTTTGATGTTCAAATATAACCCTGTAAAGTTCATAACATTCTAGTGTCTTGTTTCATAAGCAACACAAAGACAAATGAAAACAAAAAAAAGAGATTCATAAAGTTTTCTCAATATTCTACTTGTCAAGATAAAAGGGAGAGGAGCGAAGTTTTTTTTTTTTTTTTAAAGGATAGAATCAAAGCTATTAAAAGAATAGCAATCTACATTGACTACAATTAACGTTATCAATTAAACAATCTACTTAGCTGAGAATGCAAAGAACTGCCTCAAAGGTCTCTCAGCAATGGAGAGCCCAGATAAACAATGGAACCCAAGTGTTCACCTGTAGCTATGTGCCCCACCCAAGAGTTGACCCACAAGGTTCAGCAGTTAGAGGAAGACAGGGGACCCAAGGGTATCAGGGCTGAATGTTACCTTATAGACATGTTTTTCCAACATATGTCTCTCTCCACTTGTGAATTCTGTGGGCAGTCCCATTGTTGTGTATGTATATGTGTGTGTGTGTGTGTGTGTGTGTAATATATATATATATACATTATATATACATACATATATATATATATATATATATATATATATATATATATATATTTGTGGGAGAATATACACCCAAATTCAATTTTCTTGCTACCTTTCTTACTATGCTAATAAATAAATTTGCTTTGAAAAAAATGAATCAGAGCAAAAGAACATAGTAGGAAATGACTAATGCTTGCAGTGTTTACATATAGTATTACTTTTTGATATGGAGAAATCATATTTTATTTATTTATTTTTTTTTAGGTTTTGCAAGGCAAATGGGGTTAAGTGGCTTGCCCAAGGCCACACAGCTAGGTAATTATTAAGGGTTTGAGACCAGATTTGAACCCAAGTACTCCTGACTCCAGGGCCAGTGCTTTATCCACTACACCACCTAGCCGCCCCAAAAATCATATTTTATTAATGGTAATAAATAAATTAACTTGCATGCCACACAGAGGTTTATATAAATAAATATATCTAAATTGAAGAGATACCGATATTATTGTTATTTTTTAGGTTTTTGCAAGGCAAATGGGGTTAAGTGGCTTGCCCAAGGCCACACAGCTAGGTAATTATTAAGTGTCTGAGACCCGATTTGAACCCAAGTACTCCTGACTCCAGGCCCGGTGCTTTATCCACAGCGCACCTAGCCACCCCTTTATAATAATGCAATATTATAAATGTCTTTGCTCTGAACTACAGAAACAATTAAGTTTGATTTGCCACTACCAGTCCAGAATCTATCCCAACTTGTCTGTCAAGTCCGTAAATGAGAAGAACGTAGAATGAGAAGATCCAAAACAATTTTGTCCTACACATGGCTGCATTCCATCCTCACCTCTGCCCTTCCCCAGCTACCCCTACAAGGCTGAGCTGTAGCTCCATCTTACTTAAGGCCTATGAGGGTCTCCCTACCCTATTTCCTAGATTCCCTCCATCTCAAATATATTTGAATATAATTTTCCTTTTACCTATGTGTTCCTGTTGTTCCCCCCAACCATGATGGTTCCTCCTTGAGGAAAGAATTTTTTTCCTTTTGTTTTTCTATCTCCAGGGCCTAGCATAATGCCCAGAAGTCAAGTCAGGAACATTTTTAAACACCTTGTATGTCTTACCCATACAAAGAAAGGAAAAAAGCAATCCCTACTCTGAAGGAGAATATTACTGGGAGAGACAACATGTAAACAACTAGGTATAACAATCTATATCCAGGATAAGTTGGAGATAATCATCACAGTGAAAGCTCTAGGCACAAAGAACTAGATAAGAATTTGCTGACTTAAATGGTATGAAATTTTCTCCACTCAGACAATATACTCACCTAGCCACCCCCTAAATATGTCGTTTTAATGATAACAAGTGTATGGGATTCCATGCAGTCCTGACCTGAAAACATTAAATTTGATCATTTAAAATTTTTTTTGCAAATTTCACAAGGAGAGGTAGCATCTTAACGTTGTTTTGTGTTTCTTATCAGAGTTGAATAGCTTTTTCAAGTGATCTTCAAAAAATTTTGTGTTCTGGGGCAGCTAGGTGGCGCAATGGATAGAACAGCAGCCCTGGAGTCACGAGTACCTGAGTTCAAATTCGGCCTCAGACAGTTAATTACCTAGCTGTGTGGCCTTGGGCAAGCCACATAACCCTATTTGCCTTGCAAAACGAACAAAAAAACCCTAAAAAAATTGTGTTCTTTTTATCACATTTTCACTAGGAAATGACTTCAATTATATATTATAAATTATTTAATTGGAAATATTTAACTGAAGTAAATGTTTTCTTTTTGCACTCCAAGATCAATATTTAAAAGGTTTTTAGAAGAAAAAAATAAGGTGGGGTGGCTAGGTGGCGCAGTAGATAAAGCATCAGCCTTGGAGTCAGGAGTACCTGGGTTCAAATCTGGTCTCAGACACTTAATAATTACCTAGCTGTGTGACCTTGGGCAAGCCACTTAACCCATTTGCCTTGCAAAAGAAAAAAAAACTAAAAAAAAAAAGAAAAAAATAAGGGGAATGGAAAGAAAGGTTAAAGAAAAGCAACTACTGATCCAATTATTTAAATCATCTTAGATTTCTTTATATAGAACTGTGCTATACATTACTCTTCTTATTTTACTCCATAACATCTTCTGGCTGTTACTTACACACAACATTTTACATATAGTCCCAGAAACTTTCTGGTAAATTTTATAACTGAGCCACAAAGGAGAAGTGACTTGCCTAAGGTCACACTGATGAGTGATAACACTGGAATTTGAACTTAGGATCATAGTCTAGTGTTCTTTCTACAATAGTATGCTTTCCTCCCTCCTTGTTTTACTTCTGATCACATGAATGCCTCCGAAAATAAACTCCAGACATTTAAAAAATAAAAATAAAAGAAATTTAACAGTATGATAAGGTGGTACATCAACTAAAGTAAAACATATATTAGAAACAAAAACAAAAAAACAAGGCAGATGCATGAACTCTTAGAGAGTCAAAGAATTTCAGATCAGTAGCAAGCATCAAGAGGCATTCTTGGATTAAGAAAAATGCTGTGATCCATTGGAAAGCTGAACTTAAAATTAAAAACACCTAAACATAGTTCCTTTAGGATGTTATTCAGAAAATAAAATTAAAAAAACTATTCCCTTGCTATCCATCCCAACTGAAGCATACTTTTTTTATTTTTCTTGCTGTTTCTCTTTCTTGGGGGGGGGGGCGAATTATGTTTACTTTTACATGACTATTGTAGTAATGTTAAAAAAATAAAGACAGAGTGCTTTAAAAATTTTTTTAATTAAAAAAAGTCAGAAAAAAACAAATCTCTAGGAAAGGGACAGGGACTGGGTTCATTGGTATAGAGAAGTCAAACTTTCTCTGTCACACAAGTTGGCTTCAAGTTGAATACAGAAAAATATTAAAGTAATAGAAGATCTTAAATTATACCAGTACAAAATGGTATGCAGAAAGAATTAATCCATTAATTATTCAATAACTTCTAAATATGACCCTGAGTTTTCTATTTTATTCAACCTATCTGACTAGAGAAAATTTCCTTCTAAGAAGGACTATTACAAGAACTGAGGAAGAATTTTAGATTTCCAGTCCTGTTTCCTCAGAAATGGAAGGGTTGTATTATAAGACTATAGAGTCTTGGGGTGGCTAGGTGATGCAGTGGATAGAGCACTGGCCCTGGAATCAGGAGGACCTGAATTCAAATATGACCTCAGACACTTAATAACCTAGCTGTGTGGCCTTGGGCAAGCCACTTAACCTAATTGCCTTGCAAAAGCCTAAAAACAAAAAAAAAATAAGACTATAGAGTCTCTTCTAGCTCAAATATTGTGAATTTCCATTTTCCTTCAGAAAAAGATCCTTGTAGTCTAATGTTTCAAGAAGTTATAAAAAAAGAAGTTATAAAGATAAAATTTGTGTGTGTGTGTGTGTGTGTGTGTGTGTGTGTGTGTATATATATATATATATCAACAAGTGTAGCATAATGGATAGAGAATAAGCTAGGTTCAGAATCAAAGATCTAAGTTCAAGTCAGGTCTCTTACACATGCTACCTGGGACTAAATCTCTAAGGAACCTAGGAAATTCTTTAAGACTTTTTAAATTGCAGAAATACTGTAAATATAAATCTGCAATGATAAAGGAAGTTCCCTAGAATGATGAAATCATAAATCTAGGCTAAAACAAATGAACAAAAAATAAACAATCTCCCAAGAAACAACTTACTAAAACTCCAAAAGGCAATTAAGTAGACAGATACATAGTGGGTATAAGAAGGCTGCAAAATAGATCCAATGATTGTTTATATAAGTGGCATAAGAGAAAAATCCTGGAAATATATGATCAGAAACATAGATTGTCATATAGCAAGAGCAAGGGATAACAGCTGGACAGTCTGAGTACTGTACCAATATCCAAAGTATAAAAAGAACCTAAGAATGCCTCCAGCACAGATCTTCTAATGGAAAGATACAGATATCAAGCACAGAATGATAATGCATGGATTTACTTACATCAGTGTAACTGTTAATCAACTGGTCTACAACCCTCAGAAGAGACCAACATTCACAATTACTAAATGAAACAAAACCAGGCTCTTTTCCTATCCAGTCAAGTCCACTTCGGCATGCAAGGTTTCTAATTAATTTCAGATGGAAGGTTCAAAAGAAATAATCATACATAAAAATGGAACACACATATGTTTTATCAAACCTCTTCAAAGTTAGAAAACTCCAGTTAAATTGAATTGATACATTGACTTTAATAGCAAATTCACCCAAAATCATAAAATCTGACCCAAACTTAGGGCATGAAAGTTTAGAGCTTTTCTTCAAGTCCTGGTAGCAAAATTCAAATATATATGAAATAAAACTAAGTATAAAAAAGAAGGTATTTTCATTTATTATCAAGAAATAATTGGGCGGGGCCAAGACGGCACTGTGAAGGCAGCATTTCCAGGGAACTCTGACCCCCCCAAACCCCCAAAAAACAAAGGATGACTCTAGTCAAAATTTAGAGGGGCAGAACCCACAGAAAGGCTGAGTGATACATTTTCCCAGTCCAAGATTACTTAGAAGTTCTGTAGGAAAGGTGTTTCATCAGGACCCGGGATTGGGAAAAAAAAAACCACAGTGTAAGGCCAGTGCAGTCCAGTCCAGAGAGCACAAGCAACAGCTTGAAGGGGCGGTGAGAGAACTCTGCTGTATCTGGGTGAGTGAGGAGTGAGAAGCACGGCCACAGAATCTTCAGCAAGAACTGGAAGCCTGCACCCCCAGAAATGTAAGGGAAGTCTGAAGAGATTTCTCTGCTTTCCCTGGGGCAGGACTCTGCTGTTTGCCTAGACTCACATATTGCTGTTTGGGCTTCTATACTAAATAACCAAGCTGGATCTCTCCTTATAGCCCCAGGGCAGAGGGTAGTGCTTTGCATAAGCCCTTGGAGGAATAAAGGTCCCAATGAACTGTTCCCCCCCCCAAAAAAAAAAACAACCCCAAAGCCTTGGAAGTGCTGTAAAATAGTCTTGGGCTGAGGAAATGAGCAAACAAGAGAAAAAGAAGAATCTAACCATAGAGAATTACCTTAGTCCCATGGAAGATCAAAACACATACTCAGATGACAAAATTGAAGCTTCTGTATCCAAAACCTCCAAGAGAAATAGAAAATGGGCTCAGACTATTAATGAGCTCAAAAAAGACTTTGAAAAGTAATCAAGGGGGGTGGCTAGGTGGTGCGGTGGATAAAGCACTGGCCCTGGAGTCAGGAGTACCTGGGTTCAAATCCGGTCTCAGACACTTAATAATTACCTAGCTGTGTGGCCTTGGGCAAGCCACTTAACCCCATTTGCCTTGCAAAAACCCCCCAAAAAAAAGTAATTAAGGGAGGTGAAGGAAAAATTGGGAGGAGAAATGAGAGCGATTAAGAAAAATCATGAAAACCAATTCAAAAGCCTGGTGAAAGACATACCAAAAAAAATACTAAAGAAAATAATGTTATAAACCAGTTTAGGCCCAATGGAAAAAGCAAAACAAAAAGCAAATGAGGAGAAGAATGCCTTAAAAAGCAGAATTGGCCAGTGGGAAAAGGAGATAAAAAAAGCTCTCTGAAGAAAGTAACTCCTTCAAATGCAGAATGGAACTAAAGGAAGCTGATGAGTTTGTAAGAAATCAGGAATAAATAAAAGTCTTCCAAAAAAGCTAAAAATTAAAAGAAAATGTGAAATATCTCACTGGAAAAACAACTGACCTCGAAAACAGATCCAGGAGAAATAATTTAAAAATTATTGGGCTATCTGAAAGCCATGGCCAAAAGAACCTAAACTTCATTTTTCAAGAAATAATACAGCAAAAGTGCCCTGAGATCCTAGAAGCTGAAGGTAAAATAGAAATCAAGAGAATTCTCCAGTCACCCCCTGAGAAAAGAGATCCCAAAAGAAAAACTTCTAGGAATATTATAGCCAAATTCCAAAACTCCCAAATCAAAGAGAAAATTCTAAAAGCTGCCAGAAACAAACACCTCAACTACTGAGGCTCCATAGTCAGAATTACACAAGATCTGGCAGCATCTACATTAAGGGCTTACTGTAGGGATTAGAATATGATATTCCAGAAGGCAAAGATCTTGGTTTACAACTGAGAATCAACTACTCAGCAAAACTGAACATTCTCTTTCAGTGGAAAAGATGGACTTTCAATGAAACAGGACTTTCAAACCAGAGCTGAACAGAAAGGGTTTTTTTTTGTTTTAGTTTTTTTAGGTTTTTGCAAGGCAATGGGGTTAAGTGACTTACCCAAGGCCACACAGCTAGGTAATTATTAAGTGTCTGAGACCAGATTCGAACCCAAGTACTCCTGACTCCAGGGGCGGTGCTTTATCCACTGTGCCACCTAGCCACCCCTGAACAGAAAGTTTGATCCCCAAGTACAGGACTCTGGTGAACCACAGAAGGAGTAGAAGAGAGGGATTAACTATGGGGAACTTGATGATGTTGAACTGTTTGTATTCCTGCATAGAAAGAAGATAGTAATACCTCATATGAACTCTCTCAAGACAGGACATAGGAAGGAGCGGAATATAATGGTATGATGTGGTAAAAAGGGATAGAGTCAATGAGTGATGGTGATAAAGTAGTGGGAGGATGGAAAAGGAGATGAGGAAGAAGCTGAGAGATTTCACATAAGAGTCAAGAAAAAGCTTTCTCAATGGAGTGGAGGGGGGGAGGCAAGGGGGAATGAGTGAGCCTTCATTCTCATTGGAAATGGCTCAGGGAGAAAATGACTACTTATTTAATGGTGAGGAAATCTGTCCTGCCCTGGAGAAGGATGGGAGGAAAGGGACAGGATGAGGGGGAATAGGGGGAGGGAAGGAGGGAATAGGTGATAGAAAGGAGGGAAGATTGTGGGAGAGGGTACTCAGATTCAACACACTTTTGGACAGGGTCAGGATAAAAGGAGAGAGAATAGAATAAATGAGAGTGGGAAGAAATAGAGTGGGGGTACAGCTAGTAATAGCAACTGAGGGAAAAATATTGAATCAACTTCTCTGGTGGACTTATGATAAAGAAAGCAACTCACCCCAGAGACAGAGCCATTGAAATCTGAATACAGACTGAAGCACAATTTCTCTCTCTCTCTCTCTCTCTCTCTCTCTCTCTCTCTCTCTCTCTCTCTCCTTGAGGTTTCTCATCTTCTTGGGGGGGGGGGTTATGTTTATTCTTATAACATTTACATCAATGTATGGCATGGAAACATTGTAGAGACTGTCAGACAGCCTTCTGTGGGGGAGGAAGGGAGGAGGGGGAAAATTGTAGAATTCAGAGCCTTGCAAAAAATGATGGGTACATATTACTATTGTATATAACTGGAAAACAATAAAATGTGAGAAATAATTGACTAGGTAATATCCTATAAAATTTTAAAAATATTGTTTCAGTATGTTATTGCCATTTATTGAGTACTACTGTAGAAGAACTAATAAGTCAATTATTAGCACTAAACTAGTGATTCTCCAACATCTTTGTGACCTGGCAACTTCTATGATCAGCTTCTGCCCCCAATTAATTAATCAATAGGAATTTATTGAGCATCCACTATGAATCAGATCCTTTGCTAACTGCTAGGGAATAATAAAGATAAAAGAAAAAGTTACAATCCCTTTAGGGAGCTTCCACTGTATTATAGGAGATAATATATAACTATGTAAGTACATATAAAGTAAGATTTTGGGGAAGCACTAGTAGCTGGTGGAGGGAAAAGGAAGAGCAATCAAAAAACAACTTCCTACATGAGCTGTGGGATTCTAAGAAGTGGGGATGAGGAAAGATATAACATTTCAGGCATAAGGAGGCAGCCTGGACAAAAGTACAAAGAGAGAAATGTGGTGGATAAAGAGGACAGTAAGATGTCTAGTTTGATGAACTGGAGAGTACAAGAAGGAGATTAATGTAAAACAAGGCTGAAAACATAGGTTGGAAATTTTACCAAAGGTCTTTAAATATCAGAGGAGTTTGTTACTCCACAGAGACTAAAAGTAAAAAAAAAAAAAAAAAAAAAAAAAGGGCAGAGGGCCAAGAGGCAGAAGAGGTTAATTCAATCATTTTTTTTTCCTTTTAGTTCTGGACTGTGATTTCAATGATATCGGGAACTCCCTCTATCAAAGCATTGCAATTTCTTCCAAATATGACCACAGACACTTACCAGCAGTGTGACAATGGGCAAGTCACTTAACCCCATTTGTCTCAGTTTCCTTATCTGTAAAATGAGCCAAAGAATAAAATGGCAAACTGTTCATATCTTTGCCAAGAAAGCTGGAGTCACAAAGAATGGAACATAACTGAAACAAAAGATTATTAACCAAAAAAAAATCAGTAACTAATACATATATATGTGTGTATATATATATGTATATATATATATATATATGAAAATGCCTATTTTTCCATCTCTACAAAATCTTAAAGCAAATTATTCACAATATTAGGGACATCCTTATTTAAACACAACTAGAAAACAGGCAGATTTTCACAAATGATATTCTAGATCACCTCTTTACAATCATTCAACTGACAAAATAAAATCCTATTATTAATAGGTGGTGGCTATAAATGTTTCCTTAAAGTATCTCTTCCACCATGGTATCTCTCATAGATATGTCAGGTCATACAAAATTCCTCAAATGATAGAAAAGAAATAATTTCAATGATACCATCATTATTAAAACCAAACAAGACATAAAACAGAACTTTATAGATATCGGACTTCAGAAAAACCTTTAAAAAAATATACCTTCACTTGACTCTATCAAACCCTCAAATTAATATTCTCTCTCCTCTCCAATATTTCTTGGCTTCAAGTCTGACTCCAATGGTACCTTATTGCCTGCCTCTAGGATAAAGTAGAACTTCTGTTTGAAACAATTGCTGTCACATTACAGGCTTTTTTAATATATGTTGACTGATTTGTTTTTTTAAAACCTTTAACAATCAAAACCTTTCTTTCTAGCCTTACTTTATTTTCAGCACTCAACAATCCATTCAAACATGCTTTCTGGGCTGAATCTCACACTGGACATTATATCTCTTGTCTTCTTCAAGCCTTTATATAGGCTGTGCTTATAAATTCTGGAATGTGCTCTGTTCACCTCTACTTCTGAAGAATTCTGGACCTCAAGCACCACCTTCTACACAAGGCCTTCCCTAACCTTCCAGTTGCCATGGCCCTCTCTCCATAAACCACTTCTTGATTTTGTATTTATTCTGTACACACATACACACACACACACACACACACACACACACACACACAAATTGGTGTCCTTTAAAAAAAGAAACACTAGTGTCAAGCACATAATAGTAAGTTCTTTTTGGTTTCTGGAGGGCAATGGGGTTAAATGACTTCCCCAAGGCCACACAGCTAGGTAATTATTAATTGTCTGAGTGAGGTCAGATTTAGACTGAGGTCCTCCTGACTCCAGGGCAGATGCTATATCCCCTGCACCACCTAGCCATCCCAGTAGTAAGTTCTTAATAAATACAAGGCTCCTAGAATCATCTTCATTGACTACATTCACCTACTGGATATTTTACTCACTTTTCTTTCTTTTTTTTTCCTTTTTTTGTATTTTATTCTTTTCAATATGAAAAAAACATTATACAGAAGTGTTCTTAAAGGACATGAAATACACAAGAATCACAAATTCAGGGAGTAGAATACCATAAACAATAGTCTGTACATTTTTAATAGTCTCCTTTTTTAACAACTTGAAACAAATGAAATTTGTTACAAAGAAGTTACAAAAGTGCTGCATTTTGTTTGTACAGATTGCAACCTAAAAACCATGCTATAAGTAGGGAATTATTATAATAAAAATCAAAATAATTTAAAAATCCCAAAAACATCACAATGGGATCAAAGAGTTTTAGTTAAAAGATGCTCATAATTGGATTATTCATCTCAAAATAAAGTTACAACTTTTTTTCTATTAAAAATTGGAGAAAAGTTTCTTTTGGTTAAAAACAAATTAAAACCAATAAAAACACTTCTACTAATAACCATAACTTCTACAGCAATAGAATACAAGCACTTAGAGACCTTAGAGAGATCTTCTTTGACCCCATTAGAATTTTGAGATTACAATAAATTATTGCAAGGGCATCATCATCAGTCATTTGTTTTTGTTTTATGTTCTCTAAAATAAGAGTGCCACCAGATAGAACCAGAAACATAAAGCATATAAACCTGTTACCTCATCTTTTAAAAATTGGCCACTGTCTTATTGAATAATAATTTCAGCCTTTCAAAAGGCTCAGGATTCCAGTGATGTGGGTTGGGTATAAGCCGACATCAGGGCAGACTGGACTAGCCTGGACTTTGAATAGCAGGTAGTCTATCACAAGGGAAATCCTCAGAGCCTTTCTAGTTTGCTGGAAGGTGCTAACTTCTGGACCACTCAACAGCCCAGGATCAGCTCCACCAAGATGAGGCACTGGAAGAACACTTTATACAATATTATGTTAAACCTAATACAAATTACATATCAGCTTTTAGAAATTATGTGAAAATACTTTTAATCTCTTCATTTATAAATCCAGTCAAATTTTCATTTTCAGCATTATTTTTAAACAGTTTGCTCTAGAATGATTATTGGCCCCTTGAGGGAAGAGGAAGATAAGTTTTTGCTAAAAACTGCAACATTTTGAAAATGTTTAACATTATTGTGCATGTATAACCTATATCAGATTGCTTGCTATCTTGAGGAGAGGGAAGGAGAAAAATTTGGAACTCATAATTTTACAAAAATGAAAGCTGAAAACTATTTTTACTTTTAGTTGGGAAAAAATAAAATATTACTAAGTTTAAAAAAATAAAAACTACAATATTCATAATGCCAAGAACTATATCAAAACGTTGTTATAAAAGTTATTTTACTCACTTTTCAACCCAACTACTGAAAGCTCTCTGTCTGAGGCTGCCAGTAATCTCTTAATTGCTACAAATAACAGCTTTTTTTCATTTCTTCATCTTCCTTGACCTATCTCTTTGGCTTCATTAGACACTCTTCCTATCTTATCACCCCTTCTTTCCAGTCTCCTCTCCAGGTTCTTTACCCATCTCCTGCCCTCTAAGCACAGCTGTTCCTCAAGTCTCTCTCCTGGGTCATCCTCAAATCTAAAAAGCTCCTGTGGACTAAGTCATCTCTATGCAAAGGTCTCCCAATCATTATATTCAACTCTTATTTCTCCCTTTGACCTTCATATCATTCTTCAAAATATAAACTCCTCATGGAAGCCTCAATTTTTTCCTAATATAACCTTATATTTTTTCAAATAGATTATAAAGTCTGTGAAGGTAGAGATTTTCTCAAGTATCTAACACAGTATCTTCATACATTAGGTGCTTGGCAGGAATTTGTTCAATTGCAATTAATTAAAAAAAAAGATCACGATCAAAATTAAATCTCAGGAAGCATCCTTGGAACATACAAATGGTCCTTCCGAGCACTGTTCAACAGGGTCATTTTTTGATCTAAGCTAATGTTCTACATGAGGAGAGAACCCCTGAATTAATACCTAGAGGGGGATAATAGAACTATAAGAGACCCTAGAAATCACAGAGGTGGAAAAAAAAAGAAATCACATGGGTGAACACCCTCATTTTAGAGAATGAATGAAATTAAACCAAGAGAAATTAAAAAATGTGTCCAAGATTAGACTACTAGATAAAGTTTTGCAACTCCTACTAGTTCAGCATTCTTACAACTATTTCAGGCTATTTCCTAGGGTTGCTGATCATCAAAAAAGGAAGCAAATAAGATTTGTCATTGAATGCATGTTATTTTCGAATATATACATCATGGACTTTGCAAGCAACTTAAAACAAATCTTACTTTTGTGTGAGATATTAGGAAACTGAAAAGTTATATTGTGGAAAGTTGTTTTTAAGAAATTATGGGTTGGTGGGGCAGCTAGGTGGCGTAGTGGATAAAGCACTGGCCCTGGAGTCAGGAGTACCTGGGTTCAAATCCGGTCTCAGACACTTAATTACCTAGCTGTGTGGCCTTGGGCAAGCCGCTTAACCCCATTTGCCTTGCAAAAACGAAAAAAAAAATAAAATTTAAAAAAAAAAGAAATTATGGGGGGTGGCTAGGTGGTGCAGTGTATAGAGCACCAGCCCTGGAGTCAAGAGGACTTGAGTTCAAATCTGACCTCAGACACTTAAATTTCCTAGCTGTGTGACCTTGGGCAGGTCACTTAATCCCATTGCTTTGCAAAAAAGAAACAAACAAAAAGAATTTATAACATCAAAATGTAAAGAATAAAAATTACTACGTGATGACCATTTTTAAAGATTATATTATTTTAAGTTTACTGTTGGGTAAAATATTAATTCAAGCATTATTAGGAAAAGATAAACATATTAGCTAAATAAACCTAAACTTATTTGATTTTTTTTTTTTAGGTTTTTGCGAGGCAAATGGGGTTAAGTGGCTTGCCCAAGGCCACACAGCTAGGACATTATTAAGTGTCTGAGACTGGATTTGAACCCAGGTCCTCCTGACTCCAGGGCCAGTGCTTTAGCCGCCCCAACTTACTTGATTTTTTTATCTTAAACTCAAAGTGGAAACTAAAATGATAATTTATAAGTGCTTTATACTAAACAAAATCAATAGTTTTAAAAAGACTGTTCCCTTAAACAATGTCAATTGTATAACTTTGTGGACACAAACAGTAAGGGATGTAGTAGTCATATAAAAATGCTATAGAGGGAGGCTAGGTGGTGCAGTCAGGAGGACCTGAGTGCAAATCCGGCCTCAGACGCTTAATAATGACCTAGCTGTGTGGCCTTGGGCAAGCCTCTTAACCCCATTTGCCTCGCAAAAACAAAACCCCCTAAAAAGGAATGCTATAATTAAAATATATTGGAATGTTCAGTATAATCATTGCATAAGAAGTTCATTTAAATTGAACCACAAAGAGGCAAAGCATGAGGAAGCGGCGACAATGACAATCAAGTCACACCTTTAAAGTTGGAGAAGAGAAACTCAAATTGCTGTGGCCAGGAGTGGCAGGGATGGAGGGATGGACGGACAGATCGCGTCCGCTAGGAGCGGAGGGCAGAACATCTAAATCTGGACGCTTCATTCCTGGCCCCGGCCCGAGACTCCAGCCAAGGTGCCTTTTACAAGGGGGCTCCCCAAGTTGGCGGGAGCAGCCCTCCTTCGCCGTGGCCCGAGCCCGGGAGAGGGGCCCGCCCCCGGGTGGGGGAGCTGCCCGGGGCGCTGCCCGGGGCGCGGTGGCACCCCCGGCTCATCCCGGGGCCCCGGTGGGCGGGCGCGAATGAATTGGAATGGTTGTGACAAAGGGGCGGAAAGCAGCGCCGCGCCTGGCTGCCGTGGGGGCCGGCCGGGGCCCGCCTCGCCCCGCGGGCGCCCCGCTCCGGCCTCCCCCTCCGGCCCCGCGCCCCGCGCCGCCCCGCGGGCCCCGCTCACCCGGCCGCAGCTGCAGGCTCCCGTCCCGGCGGCTGCACCACAGCGCGCGCTCGCCCCGCTGCAGGATGTAGTGCTCCTTGGCCTGGAACAGCTCCATGGCCGCGCCGGGCCCCGGCGGCGCGCGGCCCGCCCCGCGGCCCACCCCCGGCCCTGCCGGCGCGCCCCCTCCCGCCGGGGCCGCCAGGGCGGCGGAGCCGAGGCCCGAGCGCGGAGAGCGGCCGCCACCCGGCCCCGGCGCCCCGGTCTGCGCGCGGCCCCGGCTGGGCCGGACAGTCCCCGCGGCCCCGGCGCCCCGCCCCCGGCATCGCCCCGCCCCGCCCCGCCCCCGCGGCTTCACGTGACCCCGCCGAGCCGCCGCACAGCGCCCCCTCGCGGGCCTCCGGCCGGGCGCGAGGGGCAGCCCGGAGCCGCTCCGCTGCCGCACGTGCCAGGGGGCGAGGGGCCGGAGAGGGGCGGGGGGAGGCGCGAGGGGCCGGAGAGGGGCGGGGGGAGGCGCGAGGGGCCCGGAGAGGGGCGGGGGGAGGCGCGAGGGGCCCGGAGAGGGGCGGGGGGAGGCGCGAGGGGCCCGGCCGGACCCCGCCCCCCCCCCCCCCCCCCGCCGCCGGCCCGGCCCGGCTCGGCCCCGGGCGGGAAGCCAGGCCTCTGACGTCATGCCGTGACGTCACCGCCGACCCCACCTCTGTGTCTATCTCTGTCTGTCTCTGTCTCTGTCTTTCTGTGTCTCTCTATCTCTGTCTCTCTTTCTCTATGTCTCTGTCTCTATGTCCATCTCTGTCTCTCTGTCTGTCTCTCTCTCTCTCTCTGTCTCTCTATCTCTGTCCCTGTGCCCATCTCTCTCTCTCTGTCTCTCTCTCTCTGTCTCTCTATCTCTGTCCCTGTGCCCATCTCTCTCTCTGTCTCTCTGTCTCTGTCCCTGTGCCCATCTCTCTCTCTGTCTCTCTGTCTCTGTCCCTATGCCCATCTCTCTCTCTCTCTCTCTCTCTCTCTGTCTCTCTCTGTGTCTCTGTCTCTGTGTCTCTCTATCTCTGTCTGTCTCTCCTCACTAAACCAACAGCGGGCTGGGCCACCTTCTTTTAGCTCACAAACCAGAGGCTCCTTCCCGCCCCCCCGCCCCCCCCCCCCCCCCCCCCCGCTCTCTCACAAAAGTAGCCACCCCTGTTTCAGACCCAAGACCAGCAACAATTCTAAAAACACAACTTTTTCCCCATGGTGGAGCGACAGGTCCCATTTCCGAATTCACTGCTGGAAGGCTTTGGATCTCAAGTATTATTTT
This sequence comes from Macrotis lagotis, assembly GCF_037893015.1. Taxonomy (NCBI): domain Eukaryota; kingdom Metazoa; phylum Chordata; class Mammalia; order Peramelemorphia; family Peramelidae; genus Macrotis; species Macrotis lagotis. The sequence continues at coordinate 92,558,438 of NC_133661.1, forward strand.
TTTTTTATTTTTCGCCCCAGGCATCAAGTTCATTAAGAAAGGGAATTATTACTTCCTAACCAACTCATGCCCCTATGCCTGGGTCTCTCTGGGCAACTTCGCCTTAGCTCTAAATAAGTATTTCCTGTGCCTACCCTGAAAGCTCTACCACTATCATCATCATCATCCAAGTATTACCCAACGGCAAGCAAACATCTCTGGAATGAATTGGGGGTTCTCCAATTTTTTTCACTCCCAAACCCCTTCTGCTCTCCCAAGTAGCTGCGGACAGAGAAAATGCACAAAAACAAAGCTAGTCCCCAGAGACTAGGTCTTTGTGACTGCTATTTAGCCACATTCCTGCCCTTTCATATGGATATTCAACTAGCCTGAGCTCCTCACATCCTTTTTGTACTGACTTGCCAGTTTAATAATTATTCTCTAGTTACTTCCCTTTGCCAGATTTTTTTCTCTTCAAAACTTAACTAAGTCCTAGAGGGGCTGTATATTTTCTGATTCTTATGTTTCCTTGTAGAAACAAACAATTTTTCACTTGTGGCAGATGCCCAATAAATAGAACCCAAACAAGAATGAGTAATAGAAATAATATAAAATGGGAATGAGACCTAGGTTCTAGTCTTAATTCTGTGATTCCAGACAAGTCACATCATCTCAAGCCACTTTAATCATTTCTAAGGTCCTTCCCAACTCTACCGGCTTTGTATTAACTGATTCAATCTAAGCTCTTGCTTAAGCAGTCTCACAATACAAATTTCCACACATATCTATTATTCCTCATAGTGAGAAAGAAAATCAGTAAATACTAGAAAGGACCATTAACATGTTTAATTTACTCTCATATAGTTGAGGAGTCTAAGATACTCTCAACTCCCATAAGAATTGATATAAGATATAAGAAGTTGATATAACACTTGTTTTAGAAAATTCTTATCTCCCAGCAGAAGACCACACATATTCTAACTTAGTACATGTCCCCAGCAGTACCAGCACAAAGGACAGGAACCAGAGCTGCTCCCTGCTCATCTGCTGCTGGCCAGGACCCAGCATCACAGTCCTAGAAAGTGGCTATTCTTCTCAATTTTAACACCTGGTTTAAGGAGGGATTCTACCATTTCCTATATAGAATAAGAGAGACAGCTCAGGAGTGGTAGACAGAATGCCAGATCTGGAGTAAGGAAGACCTGAGCTCTGAACCTAAGATACTTACTAGCTTAGTTAACCAGTTTGTCTCAGTTTCTCATCTGTAAAATGAGCTGGGGAAGGACATGGCAAACCACTTCAGTATCTTTGCCAAGAAAACCCCAAATGGGGTCACAAAGAGGCAGACACAACGGAATGACAACTGATAAGTGAAGGACACTTGGTCAAACTAAAGATTCAGGGACTGGAGTCAGAGGATGCAGAGAACCATCTATAAAATAGCAAGCAAGCCTAGAACTGAAATTATTTGAGACATTGGAATCCAACCTGCAGCTAAACATCCCCTGAGGAGATAGCTTTTCTGACCTCTTTTTATGTCCTTGCCTGTTGGAGTAAGGATTTCTTCTTGTATGGGAGAAACAGCTTTTGATTTCTGCTAAAATGGACAGGCACTTTTCCTAAAATCTTAAAAAAAAAAAAGCCTAGGAATTAGAGCACTAGCCCTGGAGTCAGGAGTACCTGGGTTCAAATCTGACCTTAGACACTTTACCTAGCTGTGTGGCCTTGGGCAAGCCATTTAACCCCATTGCCTTTGGGGGGGGGGGGGGGAAGCCTGAATAATTTTGGAATGACAACTCTAGTTTTCTAAGAACACAATAATACTGGGGTTTTGTTTTTGCTTTTTTCCACATTGGTGAAATAGCAATTGTGGTGAAAGTAATACAACAACATTTTTTTTTGAAAAATAAATCTCTATCATGATGATATGCTCTCTGCTCTGCTTGGTAATGGAAAAGAATGACTAAATAACCCCTGAAAACCAAGGCAAATATTCTCCTAAGGGAATTTAGATCTCTTCTTTCCCCAAAGGGGGAAGACTCAGGGAGAAAGCAAAGACCAGTTCTCAAAATTTATATTGCCTTTTTTGCTAAAGGAAAGAAAACCAGAGGAAGGCATTACCTGTGAAATTAAAGATTTTTATTAAGCAGGAAAGGGGAAAAAAATAACATGTGCATGGGTAGTTTCCATTTTGTGGTGAAAGGGATGCCAGGTAATGGATAGGAAGGGTTTATTTACTTTTAAACAAAAGAAGGTAAGGAATTTGAAGAGAAAAATGGATTTAGAAAAGGAGACTGTGAGGCCCATTCCCAAGCTGGGGAGGAGTAAGGGATTCCAGTTGTCAGATTCATGTTCCTTTGATACACAAATCAGAAGGCCTCCTTGGTGATAAGCAGTACATAGTTCAAGGCTTGCTAATATGTCTCCAAAAGTAGGTTTTTCTGAGAGTCCCATACCCAAAACCATAAAAACCAAAAACCATAAAACAGATTATGTCTGCAGTCTCATAATGAACCTGTAGTAAGGAAAACCTTTGGAGATAGGGATGTCTCTTGAAGGTCCATAAACCACCAAATGACTCAAGGGCTGCTTCAAAGCTGATATGAGCTTAATTGACTCCAGAGTTGTTGATTTTCTAAATATCCAATTATATTTACTCATGGTCACCACAAAGGCTTATTGGTATGTCAAGTCAATATGGCCAGTCCTCACCAATCTTTTGGTAACCTGGATAATTGGAGAGGAAGTATGGGGGAAGGAGAGAAAGAGAGGGATGTGAGCAAATCAAGTTAATCTATTTTCACAACAGTAAACATCCAACTGAAAGTTGTGATATCCTCTTTGCACTTCCTGTAAATTGGCTTCACCCTGGAAGAGTCAAACTAGACCTGTTGGAGAGATATTATGATCTAGCATGTCTTTATATAGTCCCAGGTCCCTTTGGCAGCTTGAAAAAAATCTATAGATAAAATGCAAAGAATTACAAAGGGAACCTATCATATTGAAAAAAGTTATCAGAATATTTGAAATTTTAAAAATGTTCATAGACCCTATATTAAGACCCCACACACACACTAAATTGGGGGGGGGGGGCATTAAACAATCAGGAGACCTAACATTCAGGAACTGTATAACCAAGTCATATAACCTAATATCTAAAAAGTATTAGACTTCATAGCAAGAAGATGAGTACAAATCCTGCTTCAGACATTGCCAGCATAAGCAACCCCAGTATCCTCTTCTGTAAAATTGTGATACCAATATCTATAGTACTTACCTCATAGAATTATTGGGAAGCATCAAGTGAGATAATATATGTAAAGGACACTGGAAACCTTAAAGAAGACTTCTGGGTCATGGGATTAACCATTTTTCTCCAAGCCTTGTGACTCTCAAACCTCTAAAATAGGAATGATGTGTAAGAAATAGAGCTATTTTTAGCTGTCTCAGTCTAGGACACCAAGAACCCTATGGAGGTAATTAAATGATTTAATACCAGAAAATGCTAATGCCTAACCCCTAATTTGATCATTCAGCACTTCCTTGCCCACCTCCCATTAGCTCCAGGAAGTCTAAATAAGTCAACCCTCAAGTTTGTAATGAAACTCAATGTTACCCAACCTTCTAACCCTCCTTTCTCCCAATTCTATGGAAAACCAAAAGACAGAAGCTTGCTCTATCTGATAATGCAGTCCTCTATGATACAGCAACACTCAATTAGTGAAAGAAGGAGCAGAGGGCAGGATATAGATAGGTATACATGGATCTCCCAGGCCTGCCTGCAGCAAAGGGTTCAGTACCCAGCTGTGCCAGTTCTATTGCAGAAGTCACTTGGAACAGATCTCAAAAGCAGTGAAACAGGAATTGAGGTCCAACTTTTGCAAAGAAACTACAATCAAAAGAGGAGTAAGAAAGTGAGCAATATGGAATTTTACCAAAAATATGGAAATTACCAAACATTGCTTAAGCATAAATAGATAAACCAACAGGGAAGATACTAATAACAGAAGGGAATATGACCTCCAGATTAGTTCAAAGATTATAGATATCTTTATGAACAAATATTGCAAGACAATGGAAAGTGAATCTGATGAGGCAGAAGAACTTGTGGATTCCAAGAGAATATAAAACCCCAACAGGGCATTCCTGAATGATTTAAAAGAGAAAGCAGAATTGTGGAACCAGAACTTATGACCTGCACAGCAGAAATAATTAACAGGACAAAGGACCCAAGAAACTTGAATCCACAGTAGCAAGTCTCACCATAGAAACAAAAAAAAGAGAGAATAATACAAATATACAAATAATACAAATTCAGTACACAGAAGTGAAGGACAGTCTGGAAGAAGGACAACGGATAAATGAATGAATGAATGAATGAAGAAAGGAGGCAAGAAAGCACCAGATGTATATATATATTAGTCATTGTAATAGGATCAAAATTCAATCTTACAGTCTAGTGGAACTTTTGCTGGCTAATTCATTGACCTCTTGAACTCTGAACCTCTTGCCCTATTATGTACCAGATCCATCTACCTTTGTATTTATTTCTGGATATGAACTCTTTTTTAAAATTTATTTAAGGTAATGGGATTAAGTGACTTGCCCAAGGTCACACAGCTAGACAATTATTAAGTGTCCGAGCCACATTTGAACTCAGATCCTCCTGACTCCAGTGCTGGTACTCTATCCACTGTGCCACCTAGCTACCCCACTACCACCACCACCATTTAACCTCTTTGATCATCTAACACCTTATTTGTCTCATTCTTTTTATCCCTGTCTTCTGTTCCTGTCAAATTCTGCTAAATAAGCAAAAGCACAATCCAATACTTTACTTGAAGTATGGAAATAAGGACCCTAGTTCTGTGAGAGGGTCAGAAACTTTTTTTTAAGGAAATAGGGGAGTATAGTGGAGGGGGCGGAGTAGAGTGCTAACTGTGAAGTGGGAGGCTGTGGGTTTAAATCTCATCTCTAATGTTCATTACCTACATGATGTTGGGCAAGTCATATTCACTTTCTTTGTCTACCACATGAAAGAGTTGAATTGGATGATCTCTAAAATCCCTTCCGACTCTAAAGCTATGATCCTCTAAGTTTTCCCTATCTCCATTTTTAGCCAGATGCTTTTACTTGCTTTTATACCTCCAGCAGGTACACCTGCACTCTGACAAGTTTGGACCTTGACCAGAAGCTCTGCCTCAGAAGATCTTTATCTTGTAATCAAGTTCCCTTTAGGTTTTTGGTGCCCTGTTCTGACTCAAACTGCTTTCCTACATACTGATCCTTTCTCTCCCAGACCCTTTCCCTGCCCTGATCTCTGATCTTTGTTCTCTTATCTTCTGATCTTCAATAGGATCCCAATTAGAAATCCTATTACTTGCTATCAAACCTCAGACTGCTATAGCATTCACTACTCTGGCCCCCACTGCCTGAAGGCCACCCCACTTACAGTTTTCCAAGACTTTTTTTTTAGGGTTTTTTTTAAGGTTTTTGCAAGGCAAATGGGGTTAAGTGACTTGCCCAAGGCCACACAGCTAGGTAATTATTAAGCGTCTGAGACTGAATTTGAGCCCAGGTACTCCTGACTCCAGGGTCAGTGCTTTATCCACTACACCACCTAGCTGCCCCAGTTTTCCAAGACTCTTAAGAGGGATTAGGGTATCTAGGCTCTCTGCCAATGACTCTAGTCTCCATCATTGTGTGGCTAGGTCCCCTGTACCCCAGTTTTAGATTAACTTTTACAGAACAGATTAACTTTGACAAAGTAAAATTTACTTCAAAGTTATGTTAACAAATATACAGTTTATTCCCCCCAACTTGTGGGGCTTATTGAACTCTGAGATGTGGAAGGGAATTAAGTTCTTGGTTTAGGTCAGTTCCTAATAGAGTATAATAATAATTCAAAATCTCCTTCAGTTCAAGGCCCAGGTGACTTGGTTTCTCCAGGCTTTTCTGCTGATCTCGCTGGCTGCAACAGCCCACCTGGAATCCATTGTAAACAAGAAGAGTGGAGCTCAAACTCCCAGGTCTAGTGGGGATCATCATGAGTACTTGAAACTGAAAAGGACATAGAACAGAATCAAATACTTCCAGACCTATTTCTTGGAGCCAAGGTCAAAGGCAGGGAATTGGGAGAAAAGTATCCTTTCTTTCCAGTTCACTTCATAGTGCATGTACTATAAGGTATACTTTGCATGTTCCTTACCCTCAGGTTGTAGCGAGAAAGAGTTAGATGGTTCCAATCTGGTCAGGTTTCAAGACATGAACTACTCTGATTGTACAGTCAAAGGTGACTATTCTCATCCAAATGGAAGAGAAAGCAAGGGAAGCAGGGTACCTCTTTGTTATGTGATTTGGACATGCACAAGTCAAGCCTCCTTACACTGATAAATCAAAAAAGAGGTAAAATGGGATCTGAATTTAGTATCAAATTAATTCTCTGGAAAGGGATCTTGGCAGGAGTGTGCTGGAGCAGACTTCCAATAGTGAGTGCCAATCTCTGTTCAGACTATGACCAATGGGTTTTTATTTGTTGTCAGTCTTTTTATCAGTCATGACTTCATGACACCATTTGAGCTTTTCTTGGCAAAGATACTGGAGTGGTTTGCCACTTCCTTCTCTAGCTCATTTGACAGATGAACATCTAAGCCAAACAGGGTTAAGTGACTTGCCTAGGATCACACAACTATTAAGTGACTAAGAACACATTTAATCTAGGGAAGATGAGTTATCCATTCTAGCACCTAGTTGCATAATCAATGGAGTAGAAATTTCAAACATGCAAATTAAATAAAAAATTATGAAATTTAAAAAAGTAGATAAAAATAACATATTGTAATATTAGTGTTGTTATGGTAAAATAGGCACATTATTATATTGCTAATAGACTTGGAAAGTGAGCCAATCTTTTCAAAAAACAATATGGAATTATACAATAAAGAGTAACAAAATTTTGTATACCTTTTGATACAGTGGTCCTTCTATTAGTTCTATACTAACAAGGAGATTATTTATTTTTTGGGGGGGGGGTAGAAACCTATTTGTATGCTAGCCAACATAAAAATAGACTCATTCTCACATTATTGGAAAAGGGAGCACTGATCACAAGAACCAGCATGACATCAGGAATGTCATGCCAGACTAACTTCATTTCCTTTGTCAGCGTTATCAGTGACAAATCAAGGGGAATACTGTAGATGTACTATGTCTAGCCTTTTATAAAAGTACTTTAAAAAGTCCCTCATGCTTTTGTGTGTGTGTGTGTGTGTGTGTGTGTGTGTATTGTGTAGAGATGTGTGTGTCTAAAGATAAGACAATTAGGCTGATATGTAAACTGACTGAATGACTGGAACTAAAGAATAAGCAAGTATAAATGGAAAAGTCAGTATGGAAGGAGATCTCTAGTGAAATGCCCATAGGATCTTTGCTTGGCCCATATTATTTAATGTATTTCTCAAAGGCTTAGATAAAAAAGATGTTTGTGAAATTTGTAGGTGGCTGAGGGCTTAGTGGGATAAAATACTGAGAATCAAGTTCTGAAAGGACATAATAGGCTAAAAAGGTCTTTTTAGGCTAAAATTTTCAGTTAAATCTAATAATATAATAGGGATAAAGCTTGAACTTGAGTTCAATAAATCATCTTCAAAAGTACATAACTAGGCTATAATTCATATGATAGAGATCTTGGCGTTCTAGTGAACTACAAAATGGGATGGAGTGCCAGGCCTAGATTCAGAAGACTAATTTTCCTGAGTTCAAATCTGGCTCAGTCTCTTACTCATGGCCCTCTCATGGCCCTGGAAAAGTCATTTAACCCTGTTTGCCTCAGTTCCTTATCTATAATATGACATGAAGAAGGAAATACCACTCTTGTACCTTTGCCAAGAAAACCCCAAATGGGGCCATGACACCAAAGTGATTAAGCAACAACAATAAAGCTGAAGATGAACCAATTGTGGAATAGCAGTGGAAAAATCTGATGCCATCTTAGCCAAAATTAAGAGCTGATAGTCCCATTGTTCTGGTGAGAGATCATGTCTATTCTTTTATGATCAATTCTGTGAATTGGTGACTAAAAGCCCATCACTGTGGATGTGAGGATCAAAAGAGCTGGGGATATGGAGCTTGGAGAAGAAAAAATTTAAGGAGGCCTTGAGAGCTGTCTTCAAGTATTTTATAAATTGTTATATGGAAAGGAAAACAGATTCATTCTTCTTGGACTCAAAGGGCAGAAGTCAGAGCAAAAGATGGAAGCTGCAGAAAGGGCAATTTAGCCTAATATAAACACTTCATAACAATTAGAGCTATCCAAAGTAGAAGTCAGCCTCCAGAGGTCATGGATTCCTCTTCATTAATGGTTTTTCAGATAAAGATAAAGTGATTGATGATTGTTTGGGGTATGATGTAGGTATAGGACTGGATTAGCCGCTGAGGTTCAAGGAAAAACTTTTGACAAAGTTTTTCTGATTCTTCTCTCACAACATGTTCAGTTTCGATCTATGATTATCATACTTGCAAATGTAAAGCCTTCTGTTGGGGGGAGGCAGGGAGGGAGAAGAAGGAAGAAGAAAAATTGTAAAACTCAAAACCTTGCAAAAAAATGATTTATAGAAATTGCCATTGTATGTAATCAGAAAAACAACTAAAATATTTATATAATAATAATAAAAAGAAAGAAATGGCCTAAATGGTCCAAATGTATGCCATCCTCAGACACAATCCAATTACAAGTCAGTATACAAGTGTTTATTAAGTGATTACAATGTGTCAAGAACTGTGATAACTGCTAAGAGTACCAAAAATAGCCAAAACCATAGTTCTTGGGGGAGATTACACACAAACAACCAAATATACATCATATTGTTGTTCAGTCATTTTTCAGTCATGTCTGACTTTCTGTGATTCCTTTTTGGGTTATCTTGGCACAGTTAAGAAGTGTCTAAGAGGAGTGGCTAGGTGGCACAGTGGATAGAGCACTGGCCTTGGAGTCAGGAGTACCTGAGTTCAAATCCAGCCTCAGACACTTAATAATTACCTAGCTGTGTGGCCTTGGGCAAGCCACTTAACCCCACTGCCTTGAAAAATCTTTAAAAAAAAAAAAGGAAAAAAAAGTATAAAAAAAAAGAAGTGTCTAAGGTCAGATTTGAACTCCAGAAGAAGAGTCTTCCTGATTTCAGACCCAGCTCTCTCTATCCATTATGCCACCTAGCTGCCCATACATGATTAATACAGTGAAAATAGAATGGAATTTCAGGGGAAAGATACTAGTAGTGAGATTGTATGATCATAATTCTCTTCCACTGCTCTTTTTCAAGAACTACAGCTACAGTCTTAACTCAACTCTCTCCTGTAGGTAGATATTTAATAGATAAATAGACTGGTGTCTTAGTCCTCTCCCTCCTTCAGATTCATGGAAATGATGCAGTTAACAAGAAAAATCAAATGGGTTTTCCCTTAGGATTTGTTTACATGATATAACCTGGCTTCTTATGACATGTTGATATGACTTACAGTCCCAGACCACAGAACACTATGTGCCTTGGGGTACTAGCAGATGGAGATGAAGTCAGACACAAGATCTGAAACCAGCAAGCAAACCCTGCTGTTCCTTCAATGTGAGCTCATTTTTCCTTGTCTCAACTCCTCTGAAAAATCCATGGACCTGTCCAATGACCTAGAAACAACATACTTACTTCCTGAGCTTTTGTTAATGACCCCTACACTGACATTAGCTTTGTTCCAGTAACTCCCATGAGACATTGTTTACACTTCCGGTTTATCTTGTTGGCCATCTCCTCTTAAATGACCCAGATACTTTAACAGTGAGTCTGGACTCCTTTCCTTTGGCATTTTCACCGAACCACATTGAGTCCTATATATGATCTGGAAGAAAAGAAGAAAATATTTGAAACCTCAAAAAAATTTTCTCAAGTTTGAAATGCATATAGAAACATAGAAACAGCATTTGCAATAGAGTCAGAGAATGTTAGGGACTGTAGTAATTTCCTAGTTCAACTCCTTTCATTTACAGATAAGGCAAAAGAGATCCAATGAGGTAATCTATTTAAAAGTACATATTCATTTAACAAGGTTTTATTCAGGCATACAAAGACAAAAATCAAAAATGATCCCTGACTTTAGGGAACTACTCACCTATTTGAGGAGACAACAAGCACAAAGATATAAATAAAAACAAAATAGGTACAAAAGGTATCCTAGGCAGGATGGGGGAAAGTAGAAGTGGTCAAGGGAAGGCTTTCAGTCTGATATAATCAGGGAACTGTACCTCAAGTCATGCTCCAATCTGCAGGGCAGTTAGTAAAGGAGAGAGGAGGGATACAAGCCCTGGGACCAGGTGAAATGGGACCTCAATATAATGCCTAACAGAGAAGTTGAAAAAGAGGAGGCAGACATAATTCTGTAGTTTTCCTCAGAGAAAAATAAAAGAGAAACTGGTACTTAAGATAATCACTGATGTAGACTGAGTACAAGCAAGCAGAGTTCCTATCCCAGGGGGAAACAAACAGACATCAGGCAAAATTACTCAGGGGCAAATTTACAAACAGAAACTTAAGATGCAAGCAGAACCAAGTTCCAGAAATGCTAGTGAAATTGGGGAGAGGAAAAGATGGAAGACATCCAGGGTAATGTTGCTGCCAAATATCACAATTGAACAAACACTTGTCTGCTCAGCAGCAGTATCTATTTGTACCAGGCTGATGGGGCCACACCACCCCATCCTTCCTGCTTAATGTTCTGCAGCTGGGCAATCAAGTTGGCACTGACAATGTGTACTCAAGCCATGACTTTCTGGAATTTTATATCTGTACCAACCTTCATTTAATCACCAATTATTTGATAAAATGTTTTAAGTGTATGCTAAAATCTATTCTATCCTAATGATAGAATTATTTTATACATTACACTTTTCTACTCCTTTCTCTTTTGCTGTGTTGTCATAGTTAATACTTATTTTTCAGTGTTTCAAAGATCCACAATTTCATCAGTAAGGGTCATGGATCAAAAGATGGGCAAAACCTCAGAAACCATTGCCTAACGCCTTCATTTTACATCTGAGGGAGCTGAGGCCCAGAGAGACTGTTATGTACTTAAAGTTACACTGATAAAATTTTAAAAGATGTGTGTGTGAAACAATAAATATGTAGCAATTATTTTTTATATCTTTAAATATTTTTCCTTTAAAAAAGATCTCATTTTAAGATGTTGGATTATGTCTGAGGATGGCATACATTTGGACCATTTAGGCCATTTCTTTCTTTTTATTATTATTATTATATAAATATTTTAGTTATTTTTCTGATTACATACAATGGCAATTTCTACAAATCATTTTTTTGCAAGGTTTTGAGTTTTACAATTTTTCTCCTTCCTTCTTCTCCCTCCCCACCTCCCCCCAACAGAAGACTTTACATTTGCAACTAGGATTATCATAGATCGAAACTGAACATGCTGTGAGAGAAGAATCAGATCCAAAAGGAAGAAAGAAAACATTAAAGATAACAAATTTACATAATACATAAGGCTACTTTAAAAACTGAAGATCATAAGCTTTGGTCTTCATTCAAACTTTGCAGTTCCTTCTCTGGATACAAATGGCATTCTCCATCATAAATGCCCTAAAACTGTCCCTGAATAAATCCATCAAGGTTGATCATCACCCCATGTTGTTGTTAGTGTACAATGTTATTCTAGTTCTGCTAATCTCACTCAGCATCAATTCATACAAGTCTTTCCAGACTTTTCTAAAATCCCATCTCTCATGATTTCCTATAGAACAATAGTGTTACATCACATACATATACCACAATTTGTTCAACCATTCTATATCAACAAGATGTCAAATATATTCATTTCTGAATGTGTTTCTAATGTTTGTCCTTCATTCTCGAAGAAGACCATGATATCAGGGAGGTAATGCTGTGAAAAGTATATGAACTGGATTTGAATAAGGGATGCTGTGCTAAGACACCAGCCTCACTTTCTCCTCCAGAGCCATCTGGTCCCGGGGCCAGATATAAATCAGGCCCTGCATGTGAGGAAATCAGGGTTACATGACTTGCCCAAGGTTACACAGTTAATTAGTCCTCCTGACTCCAAGGCCAGTGCTCTATCCATTGTACCACCCAACTGCCCCAAAGTTCAAATAAAATAGTGATTTGGCAAAAAAAAAAATTGTAAGATTGTAACAACTTCTATTTAAAACATGCAATTGCAATTGTATATCTATGCCTTTGTATTCTACTTTCCTACACTCAACCCCACCAATGCCTAGGATTATCTTCCTTTTTTGGGGGGGGGGGGGAGTAATCAGAATTCAGTGATTTGCCTAAGGTCACACAGCCAGTAAATGTCTGAGGTCAAATTTGGACTCAGGTCCTCCTGACTCCAGGGTGGGGTACTCAAACCAGCTAACCTCCTTTCCTCTTCCTCTTAGATTCCCTGATTCCATTTAAAACTCAGCTCAAGTTCCATAACTTTCATCAGGGCACACACACACACACACACACACACACATACTCCTTTCTAAACCATTTTAAGGCAAAAAGAAAATATAAATATGGAATAAGGATAAATAATAAAAAAATTAATTAAAACTATGTTTAGGTGGAAATCAAAGTTAGAAAATTTGTCCTGGGGTAAAAGAAATATTATTTCCCATTAAATAGAAGTACCTCAGATTGAAGGAATGTTAGAAATGGAGAGGATCAATCTTTTATTTTGTAAATTGAGCAGTGTATTTAATTTGTATACATCCCAAATTTAATTACCTGTAGCTATGTTGTATTCACATCTCCCTATCCCCAATAGAATAGAAATTCCTTGAGAGACACTTTCCATAGTACCTACCTCAGAGTCAGGAACCATGGTAAGAATTTCAAAAAATGCAAAACTTGCTGGTTGACTATGATTCCTTCTTTCCAAAGACCTTAAATATCTTCCACCATAAAAATTCAGGTTTGTTTTTTTTTCAAGGTTTTCACAAAGCAATTTTGGAATGAAGGTATTCAAGGGAATGCCTTCAAAAGTCTGCATTGAACAAGTCAAATTCATAAAAATACATGTGACACCCTTCGAGAGAGAGAGAGAGAGAGAGAGAGAATTTGAGAGTGATGAGTTGCAAGATACAAGGCTGACCAAGACTGGCAAGGAAGCATCTCAGATGGTACCAAACTATCCTTCTCTCTATGTTGAATCAGAGGCACGACTTGGGTCAGCCAGAATTACCAGCATGGGGATATTTCCAAGATATGACAGCATCTCTATCTCTGACAGTGGCATCCCTAAGGGATAGCTGCATGATATTGTGTACATGCAGCGAGATATGACTCCTGAATAGGCTGAGAAACAGAAGTAAACTGACAAATGTTTAAGAACTGGCACTACCAGAGGAAAAAAATACTACCTATCATACATTTTTTGGAGGCAATTGGGGTTAAGTAACTTGCCCAGAGTCACACAGCTAGTAAGTGTCTGAGGTTGGATTTGCACTCCTCTTCCTGATTTTAGGGTCTGTCTACTTCACCACTTAGCTGTCTTGCTTATTGTACACTTTTAAATTTAATCTACATCATTAACATTTTCTCCATTATTTTCTTGAGGTGAAATATTCAATCAAATCATGATTTGCAATGTTTGTGAAATGTTGATTTTTAAGATGTGTGAACTATTTAGTGAAAAGGTGAAAGTACTATGAAAGACCTTCTTAGTCCATACAGTGGTGTATGATGAATATGGGGGAGCTACTTTAGAGAGACCACTAGAAATGGGTGTGGATGGAGGGAACAGAGAGAGAGACAGAGACAGAGACAGAGAGAGACAGAGAGACAGAGAATTTTAGTTATGTGGTACAAGATGCAAGACTGACCAAGACTGGTAAGGAAGCATCTCAGAGAGGGGAGTTCTTTATGGCACCACTGGGGACAGCCAGAATTACCAGCATGGGGGTAATTCCAGGTTATGATAGCATCTCTATTTCTGACAGTGGCAATAGTAGATCAGTGGCTACAGCTGAGAAGTATAAAATACTGTTTATAACTGTTGCTGGTGACCCAAAACCCAGGGGACCTCTTTGCCTTGGGGCATATCACCAAATAGCTAGGAAAGCTCTGAACCCTGGCATTATCTTTCTCTATTTATTGATACAAGATGGATAGCTCTTTTTCCTGAAAGAAAAGTGGATTTTGACAACTAGTTGTTTCTATAACCCAAATAATTTATTTCTTATATTTTCTCCAGGCCACTCAAGAGGATTCTTAATATTGTCAATTTATACTCCTGAGATTTTCCTTGGCATATTCTATAATGAACAATTTCCATAGATTGCCTAGTGCTTTTGTCAGTTGTTTTCATTTCCTCTTAAAAATACTTTGGTTCAAAATGGACATTGAAGGGATGCCCATCATTTAGGGAATGACTAAACAAGTTGTGGTATATGATTGTGATGGAATACCATTGTGATATAAGAAATGATGAGCAGGATTATTTCAGAAAAATCCAAGAAGACTTAGATGAACTGATGCAGAGAGTAGTGAGCAAAACTAGGAAAACACTATATATATAGTAACAGTGATGCTGTAATGATGATAAACTGTGAATGATTCTGACCAAGACAATGATCCAAGACAATTCCAATGAACTCTAGAGAAAGAACTGGTGACCTCTGAATATAGAATGAGGCATACTTTTAAAGTTTTTTATTTTTATTTTGTGTTTTGTGTTTTCTTTTGCAATGTGGCTAATATGAAAATATGTTTTGCATGGCCTCTCATGTATAATTGAAATCAAAGGGCTTGCCTTCTCAAAAAAGGGAGAAGGGGTAAAAGGAAGGAGAGAAATTAGAACTCAAAGTTTAAAAAATTATTGTTGAAAAATTGTAAATGTAATTAGGAAATATTTAATTAAATGAAAATAATTTTTAAAAAAGGAAATACTTTAACCCCTTAATCTCTCTCTAAGCTCACCCTTCTATACCCAGATCCAGCAACTCATTTTTTGCTAATGTGCCTAAAGCTATAGGAAGTTTTATATTTCCAGATATGAAGCATACCAACTAAAATCTGAATTCTTACAGATTTTTTTCCCTTTGAGAAAGAGGATCCAGTTTTTCCTCAGTTTTAAAACTGGTCCAAATTCCATCTCTTTTTCATTAACTATCTTCAATTTGACTAGGCACTTCTAAGAACTCAGTCCTTGGCATATTTTCAAGCAGGAAATCACTTGGTTTCTTTTATTCCTAAGTAGGGACTAGAACAAGAATCTTTTATGTGCTTCAGTCTTAATGTCCCATATCAATCATGATTCTAAAAATAACATTTTCTATCTGAAATACTTTACACTTCAAGATGAAAAAAGTTATGATATGAAATCTGAAGACATTGTTATTATTAATTAGTTCATTATGTTTTAATTATGTGGAAAATTTATGAGTTAATGAAATCCAGAAATATTTCTTTATCTGAATCCCCCTGGAATTCCTTTTACTAAATAATAGTTTCATTCTTCACTAGGCTTCTGTTGTACATTTTTTGTTTGTGTTGTGTGCATATGTATGTGTGTATTGTATTTCTATATGATCTGTAAGCTTTGCTGGACTTTGTTTAAAATATTTCAGTATTCATCATGGCAGTATAAACCTGTATAGCACTGTACAAAAAAGAAAGAAAGAAGGAAAGACTTTAGGTTAGAGGAAGACTTGAATCTGTGATTTCATTGGTCTAGGTAGCTCCCACTAGTGCAGATCAGCAACTATATTCTAATTCACAGTCTTAGAACACTGTCCAAGGTACTGAGAGATTGTGACTTGCCCTGGGTCACATAGGCAGTCTCACCAGTGGTAGGCTTAGAACTCAGGATTATTTAAAACTAGTTCTCTATTCTTTATGCCATAGCACCTCTTCAGGTTCTATTTTAATAGACAGGAAATGATCTGTTACACAGTACTAAGTCATTTCAAAATCGGATGTCTGTGTGTAGGCAGAGTATTGATTTGTTAAAGAAAAATTAAAAATGAAAATCAAATTACAACAAAATTTAATTCAATTAAATTCAACAAACACTTATTACATGACTGTAGTATGCAAAGTGAGTTACTGCATGACTAAAAAGTCAGCCTTATTATCAGGATTTGTTCTTTCTTCTCAAAGAGGATCAAAGAAAAATCAGGAGGGTGATGGCTTCTCTTTTAAAGGAATTATATTTAAATGAGTCAGAGTTGTGCAAAGTCTTTAACCTTAATCTCTCCTCTAGGGTCATCTGAGTCCAGTGGCAAGACATAGATGTAGTGGAGGACCTAGTCCCTTTTCAGTTAAGGTCTTTCTCAGGTCTCAGTTTGTCTGAGGCAACACCCATTCAGTGATTTAAAGCTAGGTAAGAATTGAGACAGAAGATAGTCTAGTTTACCTATTCAAAAAAAAATCAAATGGAGAGGAGAAAATCTTCAGGGTCTCTGGCAAGAACAGAAACCTATGGTCAGGAAGACCATGTGTTCTAGATGGTTGTGTAATGTTAAAGATTATAAGCTAGAGCCATAATCAATGATGAGTATAGGACCTGGAGTCAGGAAAATTCATCTTCCTGCTTTTAAATATGGCCTTGGACACTTGCTAACTGTATGACCCTGTGTAAATCATTTATTTTCCTCAGTTTCTTCATCTGTAAAATGAGCTAGAGAAGGAAATAGCCAAGCATTTTTGCCAAGAAAATTCTAAACAAGATCAGGAAGAGTTGGAAAGGACTCAACAACAAAATAATGACTGTGTCAGTGTAAGGAGTTTCTGTACTTGGGATTTCCCTGCACTGATAAAATCACAAGTCCACACACTCCCCTCCCTTCCCTGCTCCTACCATTCCATCAAAAAAAAAAAGTGAATGAAGCACCACCTAAGGTAGGGACAATAGGAAACAGCCCTGGCCTTCAAGAACCTTAAGTTCTACAGTAAAAGTGATTGAAATGCTAAACAGTGAGAATCTAATCATGGATCTCAATCTTCCCTCCAAGATGATATTGAATTGTGAATGAATTCCTTTGAGTAGTCATTCAACTGATCTACCTGTCTAATAATCCTGTCCAAAAGGAAAATGGAGCAGCTAAGTGCTGGGACTGGAGTCAGAAAGAACTAAATTTAAACTCAGCTTCAGACACTTACTGGGCAAGTCACTTAATCCTGTTTATCTCAGTTTCCTCATCTATAAAATCAGCTGGAGAAGGAAATGACAAGCCATTCCAGACTTTTGCCAAGAAAACCTTAATTGAGTTCATGAAAATTTGGACATAACTAATTGATTAAATAACAACTGACTGACCTATTCTTGAAGAAATCATGCCAGCTTTTTCTAATCAACTCTTCTTCTTCTGGATATCTTAATATTTTAATACCTTCCTTTTAAAAATATATTCTACAATTTGGCCAGGATTCAAAGTCAAGCTCATAGGCCTATAATTGATAGATTTTCTTCTCTTTCTTTTTTTGAAATTTGAGATATTTACCTTGCTCTAATCCTATTCTCCATGATTTTTCCAAGGACAAGGACAGTAACTCAGCAAGCATTTCATCAGAGATGAAGAGGGATGGGAGATAACTAATAAAAATATCAAGGGTCTGGAGATTAAGTATCTTGGAGGGGCAACCAGAAGGCCAATGACAAGGAATTGCAGAATACAATTTCTTTGTGGTAAGAGCAGATTCATCTTAAATGTGGGCAGGATTTAATTCCCCTCCTCCCCCAGAAATGACTATGATATAAAAACAAATATCCAAAAAGATTATTTTTAAAAACCATTCTAGAGGAGAAAACAGCAGTGGCAATTTCAAATAACTTAAAATCTTACATCAAGTTTTCTATAGATTTGTTTTCACATCCATTTTTCCCTCTTTTATGAGGCAGTATTACTGGTAATTTTCCAAGAGTCTTTTTTCATAGTCTTTTAAAATGAATTTGTATTCTAAATTGGTATTGCCCTTGACCTCCATCTCTCTCCACTTGGCAAGGAAGTCAAGTTGGATTTTTATTTTTTTTTGTTTTTGTTTTTAATAAAGCAATTTCTGGGGCAGAAATTACAGAGGGACAATGAGTTTAGTCCAGAATTAAATAGGAGGAGGAGAATGGGTTGGATTGTATATGAGAAATTGTACCATATTTTTAGTGAGCTCAAGTTTTCTTTCTAAAATTTCTTTCTAAAACAAAACTATCCTTTAAACTCAAATGTTTTTTTAGATTTGAATAAGCAAGGAATATACTAAATTGCTTTGGGGAAATTACATAGTTTTTTTTAATGACTCCCAAGTTCTTTCTTGGAAACAAAAGCCCTCTATGTAAAAATCAATATCCTTCCCGTGATGCTGTAACTTTATGACTCATAGAACACAACCGTCACCAAAAAACTAAGTTGCAGGTCACCTAAAGGTCAATGAAGAGACATAGTGGCCTTGAGTATTCTGTTATATAATAGCACTGAAAAATTGCTCAGGAGAAGTAATATTAAGGATTTTATCAGAGAGGTGGGTAGTCATGTAAGACAACTGATCAATAGCTGCCATGTCCCTTAAGTATCCATAAAGTGTTGAAAGAACTTGGGGCAGCTAGGTGGATAGAGCATGGGCCCTGGAGTCAGGAGTTCAAATCCAGCCTCAGACACTTAATAATTACCTAGCTGCGTGGCCTTGGGCAAGCTACCTCATTGCCTTGCAAAAAAAAACCTAAAAAAAAGTGTTGAAAGAACTGGAAGACTTCTCCCATCCCATAGTTTGATAAAGGATTTATGGGAGGATATGGAGATATGGATAAGAGAGTTATACAGGAAAATGTATAACTGGTATATAAATGGTAGCTTCAATAGAGAAGCTATACATATTGATGAAATCACAAATCCACCTAAATAATAGTGGTCTCTCAATAATGCTGTATGGCTCAAGATCTTAAATATCAAAAAAAAAATCAAAGTTGTAGAAGAACTAAAGTTCTGCGGAGAGATGCATGATGGATATGAGTAGACAGCAGTATTATGAGTTGCATTCAAGAATAGCATAAGGCATATCCTTTAAAAAAAATATGATCATGAAAGGAGGTGGCCTAGTCATGAAATAGCAAGAGCAAGGAATGGATAGTCCATGTGCTAAAAACTCAATATAAAAAAACTTAGAAGACCTCTAGAATGGACATGAATCACACAGGATAAGGTGTGAATAGACTGGGAAGATTTTCCATAGATCCATGTAAGGGAGGTGTGAAGGCAGCATTTCCTGGGAACTCCTTACCCCCAAAACTCCAAAAGTCATCAAACTATGACTCTAACCAAAATTTAGAGGGAAGAACCCACAGAAAAATTGAATGATTCAATTTCCCAGCCCAAGACAACTTAGAAGTTCTGCAGGAAAAGTCTGTTTCACCAGGAACAGGGTTGGAAAAAGCCACAGAGTAGCACAGCCCAGGATCACTGAGAGAAACTTGAAGGGTTTGGTGAGAGAACATTGCCACACTAGAGTACAGAATGAAAACTAGCCTCAGAGCAGCCCTGATGTGAGAACCTGCAGCAGGGGGAAGCCAGTCTGCACCTCCAGAACACAGCCCACAGAGGGTAAGGGGGTCAGGGGAGACTCCAGGGGTCTCTTTGTTCTCCCTGGGAAAGGACTCTGCTGTTTGCCCACACTCAGATCCAGGTTGTAGTTTGGACTTCTTTACTATGATAGCCGAGCAGGGACTCTCCTCACAGCTCCAGGGTAGAGAAATGGGCCTGTGGTCATTCACATATCAAAGCACGGGCAAGACAGCAATTGAAGCCTCTCATAAGACCTTGGAGAATTAAGGTTCCAGTGAGGTGTCCCCAAAATCCCCCAAAGCCTTTGAAGTATGGTAAATCAGTTGTAGTCTGAGGAAAAGAGCAAACAAAAGAAAAGGAAGAATTATAGAAAATTACTGCGATCCCATGGAAGATTCAGAAGATGACAAAATCGAAGCTTCTGTATTCACAACCTCCAAGAGAAATAGAAAATGGGCTCAGGCTATGGATGAACTCAAAAATGACTTTGAAAAGCTATTAAGGGAGGTGGAGGAAAAATTGGGAGAAGAAATGAGAGCAATGCAGATAAATCATGAAAACCAAATCAGCAGTTTGGTGAAATACAAAAAAATACTGAAGAAAATAATATGTTAAAAACTAGTTTAGGTCAAATGGAAAAAGCAACACAAAAGGCAAATGAGGAGAAGAATGCCTTAAAAAAGCAGAATTGGACAGCTGGAAAAGGGGATAAAAAAGCTCTCTGAAGAAAATAACTCCTTCAAATGTAGAATGGAACTAAAGGAAGCCAATGAGTTTATGAGAAATCAGGAAGAAATAAGACTCTTCCAAAAAAGTCAAAAATTAGAAGAAAATGTGACATATCTCATTGGAAAAAAACTGACCTTGAAAACAGATTCAGGAGAAATAATTTAAAATTTATTGGGCTACCTGAAAGTCATGGCCAGGAAAAGAGCCTAGACTTCATTTTTCTTCTTTTTCTTTTTTTTAGGTTTTTGCAAAGCAAATGGGGTTAAGCGGCTTGCCCAAGGCCACACAGCTAGGTAATCATTATTAATTGTCTGAGGGCAGATTTGAACCCAGGTACTCCTGACTCCAAGGCTAGTGCTCTATCCACTGCACCACCTAGCCACCCCCTAGACTTCATTTTTTAAGAAATTGCCCTGAGATCCTAGAAGCAGAGGGCCAAATAGAAATTGAGGGAATTCACTGATTGCCTCCTGAAAGAGATCCCAAAAGAAAAACTTCCAGGAATATTATAGCCAAATTCTAAAACTCCCAAATCAAAGAGAAACTACTAAAAGCTGCCAGAGACAAACAATTCAACTACCATGGCTTTGTAGTCAGGATTACACAGGATCTGGCAACATCTACATTAAAGGCTCGTAGGGAGTGGAATATGATATTCCAGAAGGCAAAAGATCTTGGTTTACAACCAAGAATCAACTACACAGCAAAAGTGAACATCCTCTTTCAGAGGAAAAGATAGATTCTCAATGAAATAGAGGACTTTCAAACTTTCCCATTCAAATAATCAGAGCAGCCTAGTTACCCCTGCGGTGAAGGGAAAAGTGACTGACATGGCAGGCAGACTGGGCCAGTTCCTGAAGGAGACCTGGGCCAAGGAACACAAGTGGTGACTATGTCCTTTGCCATCATCACCATGGCTCTGCTCTTCCCCCACTTAAGCCCCTATACCACGTATGCAGGCATGATCAACTGAACTACACCTTACAACTACCCTGTTCCTGTTCGAGATGATGGCAGCATGCCCAAAATCTCCAGCCATCCTCAGGATCCTGAGTGTCCTTCCCTCCAGTGGCTGAAGAATCTGTGAATTCTCCACCTGTTCTCCCTCCCCAAATAAATGTCTTTGTCTTTAAAAAAAAAAGAAGAAAGAAAGAACCAGAGCTGAACAGAAAGTTTGATCTCCAAGTTCAGGTTTCAGGTGAACCATAGAGGGGGGGTAGATGAGAAGGACTAACTATGGGGAACTTAATGATGTTGAACTGTTGTATTCTTGCATGGGAAGAAGATACTGATAACTCATATGAACTTTCTCATTTATAAGAGCAGTTAGAAGGAGTAAGGGGGAATGAGTGAGCCTTCATTCTCATCAGAAATGGCTCAGAGAGGAAATAACATACACACTTAATAGGATATAGAAATGTATCTTAGCCTAGAGAAAAAATGAGAAGAAAGGGATGAGATAAATGGGAATGGGAGGAGGGAAGGGGGGAATAGGTGATAGAAGAGAGGGAAGATTGTGGGGTAGGGTACTCAGATACAACACACTTTTGAACAGGGACAGGATGAAAGGAAAGAGAACATAGAATAAATAAGAGCGAAAAGGAATAGAGTGAAGGGAAATACAGCTAATAATAGCAACTGAGGGAAAAATATTGAAGCAACTTCTTTGGTGGACTTATGATAAAGAAGGCAACTCATCCCAGAGACAGAGCCATTGGAACCTGAACACAGAATGAAGTACATTTCTCTCTCTCTCACTAATCTTAAGGTTTCCCATCTTCTTGGGGGGAAGGGGGGCTTATGTTTACTCCCACAAGATTATTGTAATAATATAAAATAAACCAAAAAATGTTCTCTATTAAAAAAAAGAAATAAGGGATTGGGGTAAGATCTCTGAACAACAATTAACAACTCCCCCCTCCCCAAAAAATCACACTTTCTATCCTTCAAATACACTGTTGTAAAAATAAATCTTCATGTTATGGAATGCTTCAGAAGCATGTCCCAGAGCAGCTGATAGTAAAGGGAAGAATTATAAGAGCTACGAAAAGTCATGTAAAATAATTAAAAACATGAAAGTATAGATTAGAAAGTATAGTTTAGAAACAAATGACTATGAATTTTGGTGATGTCAATGCACCCCTATCTTGTAGTATGCAATATAGCTCACCAGTCAACAAGGATAGGTTAAATTACAATTTGAATAATTTGTCGAAATAAAGCTTGGAAAAATGTGATGTTTCAAAGATATTGTTCAGATATGGTTAAAATCATTTAAGCTTATTTTTTAAGCAAGTTTTATTTTATTTTATTTTTAGTTAATTTGAAAATTCCTTTCTTTTTAACTTTTAAACAGCTCATCCCTTGATTAGAGATTCAATTAACTTATCAATCAAGCAGTCCTGGGCTATGGGAATACAAAATCATAAACAAAAGAATACTATCCCTGAGGATATTACATTTTACTTGGCAAGACACCATGAATATCTGTAACTAAATAATAAAAGAACTAGGCAGTTATATTGCACAGTGGATAGAGAACTGTCCTTGGTGTCAGGAGGACAGGAATTTGAATCCAGCCTCATGTGACCTTGGATGAGTCACTTAACTCTGATTGTCTCACATCCAGGACTATCTCCAGGAGTCCTGATTCATATCTAGTCATTGGACCCAGATGACTCTGGAGGAGAAAGTGAGACTAGTGACTTAGCATAGCACAAATTCATGTGCTTGTCATGACATCAGCTCCCTTGATATCATAGCCTTCTTCGAGAATGAAAACAAATATCATAAAAAAAATCCATGTAAGTACTAAAATATTGGGAAGAAGGCAAAGGAAGAATACATGTGGCTTCATGAACCTCAAAAAACAAGAACATGTCATTGAGAGGAAAATGAGTCTGCAGAAAGTTTGGCATGAGAACAAACTGAATTAGATCATCCCCAAAGCACTTGTAGATGACGCCAGATGGAAGACAGCAAGCATATGCAAAATAGAATGGATATGCCATTGCTTTTATAGTGATTTATTCTCAGCACATCTGGAGTCTACCACCTCAATATTTGATACACTATGTGAGAAAGTATGAAAAAGTAGCTGAGATAGCTTATTCCTTTTTGTGCTATTTTATTTCTTATCTTGTATCTATCCATTTATCCATTCATGCACATGTATACATATAGGTGTGTGTGTATATACTTAAACATATTTCTAAATGTATAGAGGGAAAGAGGGAGGGAAAAGAAGAGAGAGAGAGAGAGAGAGAGAGAGAGAGAGACAAAGAAGGAGAAAGAGAAAATCATATAAAACTCTGGATATCCTTATTCTAATTCATATTTGCGCTGACAAATCAGCCTAATCCAAGACTTACTATATTTCTCTCCTATCCCCCCCTAAGGAGTCTAAGGGTTGGGGGAGTGTTTTATCTAATAGAATTGATTCATGTTCCCCAATTCTGATATTGGTCTCTCCATATTGATGGATAACAGCATGCCTATATAATCTATTATCAATTAACTTTTAACAGAGTTATATTTACTGAAAAGCTATAGCAAGAACACAAATATAAAACTTCTCCCTCTCCTATTTCTGACAAAGAATTTTATTTCCTAAGGATGGGGGCTGGGGAGAAGTGAGCCTAAGCTTAACTTAATTGCCACAAATAGTCATTCAATCTCACCTATTTCCAAATGTGGCAGCATAGTGACTGTATGAATTAATATCTAAGTTACCACTGGGCTGGATCAAGTGAGTCCCTGTTTGGAGTCTTTGTCTCCTGCTCTCCCTTTCTTGACCTCTAGCCAATCTATTTGCTGGACTTTTAAACACTTGATGTTCCAGATTTTCAAAGTTTACAATTTCATGGCCATCTTCAATATTCTATTGCCTAAAAGCAGGGAAGAACAAATGAAAAGAGACAAAAACCAGATACTTATATTCATAAGTCATATATCTTCTCTGATGAGGAAACAGGTATTAGGAGGCCACTGTCACCACCACTATAACTTTTTTCCATGGACAGCAAGAGTGTGCTGATCAATGTTTAATACTCCTCTTTAGAAAAAAAAATGAAAAGACACACTTTTAAGATTAATCTGTATTATTAACACTTTCTTAAGTCTAGGCAATCAACAAAATCATAAATCAAGCCTCAATATGTAGCATTTGCTCAATTGAATATGTACTTTCATACTGAAAATTTAACAATGGCTCTGGGGCCAGTTCAAGCTTGGCTTCAGTACAGCCCTGCTTTTGGATTAGAATAGACCTAAAGCTCCTCTCTCATTCAGAGGAGGTCCACAATAGTTTGTTCTCTTTGCTTACCACCAGAAAAGGAGAAAAAAGACTAAGTTTTCTGACAAGGAAATTTTCTCTAAGTAGTCCCAGTTCCAGCTTAGCAGCCAATGAAAAGTTCATTAATTTCACCATGTGATTAATGAACCACAAACAGAATAGGTATTCATACTCCAAAGTCCACATGAAGATTGGATCAACTAAGCAAACTTTAAATGCTCATAAGGTCTGGCTTTGACCATTGCCCAGTTATTTATAAACAAAACAAACCAACAGTTTTAGTACTTTAATAGCTTATATGGGTCACCCTTATATATGTGTTTCTATATGTAAATTTTATATATATATATATATATATTATATATATATATGTACATAAGAGGAATGTATATTATAATTTTAAAGGTACCCAGGAGCCAATTTTCAAGATATCTCAAAGAAGGAAGATTCCAAAAGAATGGGAAAAAAATCACTATGGGTGGTACTTTAAATTTTTTTAAGAGGCAAAAAGACATTGGCATCTGTTGATCCATTTTCTTATCTCTACAAAATCACTTTGCATATAGAAGAGAAGAATCAAAAGTACAAATATCTGAAAGAATAATAGAAAGATGAAAGGTGGGCACCTTTCATGCACCTATAAAAAAGTTCAAGCGGCATAGCTTTGGGGTAATTAATCATTTCATTAATCATACTATTGATAATTAATAAAAATGGATCTGTGACATTCACAAAAACCAAAGACCCCCCTCATAGAATCCACCAAATGCTTATATGCTCTTGGAAGAGTGGGTATCCTGAGGGTGGCAATCAAATCTGATTGGTTAACAATTAATGAGAAGAATGAATACTATAATAAAATATAAATGTATTCTAATGAGGAACTAAGTCTTATCTGTTCTACCCTTACCTAAGGCAATCTAGACAAAAAGGTCTCCAACTTTGTCGAGATCTGCCTGAGTGGAACACAATGGACAACCTTAGGTTAAATTCTTAATAATATTTTCTAGTTGAGTAAGGTCTCCCACCCAGGTTTGAAAGGCACCCCTAGGATTTGGATAATCTCATCTATCAACAATGACCTTCAATAACTGAACAGTTTACATGTTTCTGAAAAAATCCTGGTTCAAATTTAACAATTGATTATTTGAAAGAGAAATAATTATCTTTCTCTCAGCAATGACTCAAACAATAGATGTATCAAAAAAGAAATGATGGAAGTTATATGTGCCAAGGTAGAGTGGGAGAGGTGGGAAGAAGTGGGAAGGATATACTAAATGGACCAGCTAAAGGCTTCTAATACTTCGCCTATCCTCTATGGATAATCTATGGTAAGCTATTAGTAATAACTGAATAGGATAAGAAGGCCAAACTAATGGAATGGCATAGCTATACCTTAGAAGTTAGTTGGTATTATTCATTTATTTTGAAGGTAAGGAAATTGAAGACAAGATAAATGAATTACAAAGCATTACATAAATAACAAGGGACAGAGCTAGAATTAGACCTCGGGACCTCTAATGCCAAATCCATTGTTCTTTTTAGCATGTTCTTTTAGCATCAGCCTAGAGCATTTTTATGTTAAATGCAGAAATTCATATTTGGCTTCATGATAATTTATTTTTTTTTAAAAAGTAGAGGCAGTAATGGATAATTGCTGTTCTGGAGTTGATTCTAATAAGAAGGTCAGTGGTTTCTGAACTAGAAATGATGGGACTCTAGAGAGTGTGACCAGATGTATATTAACATTCTATGAGACTCTTTGACTGTCTCACCTTGTTCTAAATTTTGTGAGAAATTATGACAGGGAAGTGAAAGCTAGAAACACCATACATTTTTGAAGAACAAATTTCAAAGAGCCCATCAAAAGAAAAAAGATTTTTCTATGCCTTAAAATTCAACAGAGGAATTTGACCCAACAAGGATGGAAAGCTCTGAAGAATAAAACTCAGACAAAATGAATACAAATGATTACAATGAGTAAGAAAAGGGGGAAAACTTAAAAAGATCAGTATAGAGCTGTGATACATTAGCCAATAAAGATGTTTTTTAAGATGGATGCAAAATCAGGTTATGAAGGTAAATATAAAAGAAAGACATAGTGATGTAAGAATATTTTAAGGAGCATTGAGGCTTAGAACCAATTGAGACTGATAATGAAATACTAAATGTAACAAAAAGGGATAGTACCATTGATGAAAGAGAATGAGATGCTGAAAATGGATGATAAGGACCTTTGTTATTGTTCAATTATGTTTAACTCTTTGTGACCCCATCTGGGGCTTTCTTGGCAGAGATACTGGAGTGGTTTGTCATTTCCTTCAGCAGCTCATTTTACAGATGAGAAATCTAAGACAAACAGGGTTAAGTGACATGCCCAGGGTAACATAGCTAGCAAGGATCTGAGGCCAGATTAGACCTTAGATCTTCCTGACTCCAAGACCATGCTCTATCTACTGTGGCATTTTGCTTCCTGTGGACAGTTTGAAACTACTGAACCCTTATTTTGCTTTTATTTTCTCTAATAATGGAAAATGATCTTCAGACCAGGAAGGAAAGAACAAAAATTGTAAAGAGAAGTAAGCAATTGTAAGAAACTGCCTAACTTCCTTCATACTAGGTCATAGTGAGGAGAGCTAGGTGGCACAGTGGATAGAGAACTGGCTCTGGAATCAGGAGGACCTGAGTTCAAATCTAGCCTCAGACATTTACCTAGCTTCATGACCTTGGGCAAATCACTTAACCCCAATGCCTTGTTAAAAAAAAAACAAACCCAAAAAAACCATACTATGTTATAGAAATGCTTGTTTTATTCCATAAATTAAAAATAAAAATAATAAAGTAGAATAGAATTTTCAATGCATGGGTATT
Organism: Macrotis lagotis; assembly: GCF_037893015.1. Taxonomy (NCBI): domain Eukaryota; kingdom Metazoa; phylum Chordata; class Mammalia; order Peramelemorphia; family Peramelidae; genus Macrotis; species Macrotis lagotis. The sequence goes on from NC_133661.1 coordinate 92,585,869, forward strand.
CAGAAGGAGTAGAACCTCTGGTGTGAGGGCTTACTGAGCTCTTTTCGGGGCTACTCATCTGCCTTTGCTGTCCATCTTTCTTCTAACTCCACCTGTGACTCCAAGAAACTGTAGCATGTGCTGTGGTCATACCCCAGTAAACCATCTCAGCAGATGGACTAAACCAGGTAGAGGGGAACCTACAGGCATCAAACCCATTGATGAGTTAGGAGTAGGTTACCCCAAGCATATGAAGTCTTCCTCTGTAAGAATGGACATATGAGAACAATTCATCCCAACAGTCATGAAAGGGACTGAGGAAGGTGCAATGGAGCCCTTAGAACTCCACTGCATCCTCTACATCACTATCTTAATTTTTGTCTTGCCAATGAACTTTGGCAGCTCTGGAATGAGAGAGTGAGGCAAACAAGTTTGTGCAACTCTAGCTTACTTCAATTCAACGGCAAGCCAAGACATAACCCCATATGTCATTGGTCCTCTTCGAAAATGAAGGACAAGGGGCAGCTAGGTGGTGCAGTGGATAGAGCACTAGCCCTGGAGTCAGGAGGACCTGAGTTCAAATTTGACCTCAGACACTTAATAATTACCTAGCTGTGTGGCCTTGGGCAAGCCACTTAACCCCATTGCCTTGCAAAAACTAAAAAAAAAAAAAAAAAAAAAATTAAGGACAAACAACATGTTACCAAACCCAGAAAAAACTTATGTTCCCCAAATACTGAAACCTCAAAAATAAATTGTTAAAAACTAGAAAACAGGAGAGAGATATTAGAAAAGTGAAGAGGGTAAATGTCCTAGTTTTCATAAAAGGGAAAGGGGACAGATGGTACAAATTTGTTAGTTTGGCTTAATTTCCTTGTAAAATTTAAGGAATAGTTTATGAGTATTTAGAAATGGAAACAGTGACCCCTAAGAGTATGCTTAGGTTTATTAAGAAAATTATTAAACTGGGGTGGCTAGGTGGCACAGTAGATAAAGCACTGGCCCTGGAGTCAGGAGTACCTGGGTTCAAATCTGGTCTCAGACACTTAATAATTACCTAGCTGTGTGGCCTTGGGCAAGTCACTTAACCCCATTTGCCTTGCAAAAAAAAAATTACTAAACTAACCTAATATTCTTTTCTGACAAAAAAATCTAAATATATAATCTTAAAGGACTCTTTTTTTGAATCCTTACTGCAATCAAGTATGACTACATTTCTTTTAATGAAGTTATAAAACAATATTAGGTTAGTTTAGTATTTTTTTTTGCAAGGCAAATGGAGTTAAGTGGCTTGCCCAAGGCCACACAGCTAGGTAATTAATTATTATGTGTCTGAGGCCAGACTTGAACTCAGGTACTCCTGACTCCAGGGCCAGTGTTCTATCCACTGCACCACCTAGCTGCTGCCCTTTAAAATATTTTTGCTGACAAGAAGAGTTAGTTGGCCTTATAACATGTCTATCAAAAAAGGCATAGAGGCAGCTAGGTGGTGCAGTAGATAGAGTACCTGCCCTGGAATAAGGAGGACCTGAGTTCAAATCTGGTCTTGGACACTTAATAGTTATCTGGCTGTGTGACCTTTGGCAAGTCACTTAACCCAGGCAAGTCATTTAACCCCATTGCCTTGCCTGATTTGTTATACAACCTTAAATAGCTCACTTCCACTTTTCTGAAGCTTGCTTCTCAAGGAGAAAGCTGCAGGTTTGCTAAAAAGTCAAGCAATGCCTTTCTTCCATGAGCCTTATTATTTCGGAACTTTTATAGTTTCCCAGATTTATAGCAACGGTTTACCACCTACAACCAACAACTGTGCTAAGTACTTGGACTTAGCCTTTAAAAGGGGGAGCTGGAATCCTTGGAATTATTAGAGAACTGATTCTTTTTCCCCAGGATCTCAGACAAGTGACTAGCTATGATTCAACTCATCATCTTTAGCTATGCTATTAAAGGTCCAGAAAATAGGGGGAAAGTAGTTCCAATCTTAACAAAGAAATGTTTGCTGTTAAAACAAGTCAACCTTATTAACAAGGATGTTAATAAAGAATTAAGCTTGTCAAGGAAATCTTACAAGAGAGCCTTAATAACTTAACTCTTTAAGTATGGGTTGGCAAAGTGGATAGATAATAGCCTGGGTTAAAACAAACAAACAAACAAAACAAACAAGCAAAAAGAAAAATTCAGGAGTTTTAATTGACTATGAGCCAAACATAGGGCAGCTAAGTGGAAAGAGTTCGGAGCCTGGACTCAGGAAGACCCGAATTCAAATTTGACCTCAGACACTTACTAACTGGGTGACTTTGAGCAAATCACTTAATCCTATTTGCCTTAATTTCCTCATCTGCAAGAAGAATTGGAGAAAGAAAATGTCAAACCATTGGGTGGGGAGAGAGAAGAGAGAGAGAGAGAGAGAGAGAGAGAGAGAGAGAGAGAGAGAGACTGAAAAATGACAAAACCACAACAGCAAAGGTCAAAGACTCATTGGTGTGATGTGGCACCCATAAAAGTTAAAACCATCTTAGAAAAAGAATATGGTATGAAACAAAGCATATTATAGTGTTTCTAGAGTTTGCCCTGGTCAGGTCCATATATGAGGTACTATGCTTAGCTGTAGGCATCACATTTTATGAAAGACATAACAAGTTGGTATTCATCTGGAGGAAGACGGCCAAGTTGGCTAATGATATGGACACCTTGCTATAGGAAAAGTAACTGAAGGAACTATGGATGCTTATCCTAGAGCAGAAAAGACTTTGGGGATGGGGAGAATGTGCTTAATGTCTTTTTATATCCAAAGAGCTATCACATGTCAGAGAAATGATTATTAATAAGCAATGATCTGAGGAAATCCAGGTTCCCCCTTTTTCTATTGTCCTTTTTTTTTCAAAAACTCAGTCTTTGAAGGTTGAGCTTTCTCCCCTATCCAATACCACCCAACCTTACAAGTAATCTCTATTCTAAGATGAAATCACTCAAGCTTGGGTGGAGATAGATCCTTTTGACTAGACAGCTCAAAGCTGGGGGTGGTCTATAATAAGAATAGCCTTTCTGTTAAGAGTTACCTAATATCACTCTCATTCCCTCTTTGAAGTGAGCTCACTTCTTTTAGTATTGAAGACCTCTCAATCATAATTAACCAATCAGAGTTGATCACTAAACCCTAGACCATCTCTCATTCAAGGACATATAAACTCCAAGAAGTGACCTTCTATACCTGGGCTGACAATCATGCCAGGTTGACTTGCTATTTTCAAGCTCTGTGCTTTGAATCTTTACCCTATGAGTCTCTGTAGCAGTTTTGGGTGTGAAAGAAGTTGTTACTCTGAGTTCAATTCTTCTATCTTGTAATAATATACATAGTTTATTGGACATATTTTCTCTTTTTTCATTAAAAAAAAATAAAATGAGGGCAGTTGGGTGGCACAGTGGGTTGAACACTGACCCTGGAGTCAGGAGAACCTGAGTTCAAATCCAACCTCAGACACTTAATACTCACTTAGCTGTATGACCTTGGACAAGTCACTTAATCCTTGCAAAAATTACACTAAAATAAAAAAACAGATTTTTTTTTATCTCAGTCATTTTGTTTAAAAATCTACCATCGGGATATTTGCATTTCCCAATTTTTAAACTAAGGTCATGTTGGAATCTGCTGTATAGATTTAAATATGATAAGAATACTTTTAAAATGTGATTTTTTCCATAGACTTTCTTTTTTTAATTGATATTTTATTTTATTTTTTCAAATCAAATGTTATGAAAGTTTTTCAACATTCATTCACTGCATATGAATATTTATAAGTTACATAATTTCCTTCCACTCTCCCTTCCCAATCCTCTCCCCTCAGCGAAACAGTTTAGTGAACATTTGGACACATTATTTTCAGTCTATTTTTGGGTCAGAAAGTCTTTAGACAGCTGGTGGATGGTCTCTTTTGCTCATCCTTTTCCAGTTTCTACTTCAGTTTTATTTTTTTTTTTGCAAGCTCTACAGATTTAAAAATGCAATAAAAATATAACTTGCATGATATTGTTAGTGACTGAGAAAAAATTCAAACTGTGAAAATTCATTATGCTAATATAAATATCAAACATTAGTCCAATTATCAAAATGAAAGCACTCAATATTTTAGTTTTAAAATTATGCACTTGTTTTTACAAAGCCCATTAAAAAATTCATCTTGCTAATCCAACTGTGAAATCTTCAGAAACTATGGCTCCAGTGTGTTTTGCATGTCTGGTGTACCACACAGACCAGTAGCTTTCCTGTCATCTTCTTCATCTCCAAGCCAGACTGACCTCATGTTCCCAGGAGGCAGAGAGTTTGTGAAATAAGTGGCAGCTATAGCTTGGCAGGCAGACAAGGAGGCAGGGAGGGAGGGTGGGCTGTAGTCTCAGCCACTTCCTCAGACTTTTCCTGGTTGAATATCCTACAGTTTTCTCCACCTGCTCTTTAGAAAGTCCAACTAATAGGCAATAGGTAGTTGCCTTGAATAGGCCTGATAGAACCCCCTCCGTTCTCTGGGGCTATTTTGTAATTAGGCAAATTTCCAAGTCTCTCAATTACCATTTTTGGGTTAGCTTTCCATTGTTCAAGCAAATTTGTATTTGTATTTGAGCACAGCTAAGCCTCACTTTCTCCTTCAGTCTTATGGTCCAAAGGCCAGATATGGATTAGGAAGACTAGAGATGAAAGTGGATTCAAGGCAATCAGGGTTAAATGACTTTCTCAAGGTCACACTTGTGTCAAGTGTCTGAGTTTTGATTTAAACTTGTATCCTCCTAACTCCAAGGCTAGTACTCTACCCACTGTGCCACTAGCTGAGTCACTTTATGTTCAAAATTTGGTAATGAACACACTTTTCCATTTTTCTTAGGCATTTTATCTATGTGTGATATATAAGATTACTGAAATTCTGTGATGATTCCATTAATCATCATTTTTTTTTTGACAAGGCAAATGGGGTTAAGTGATTTGCCCAAGTGACATAGCTAAGTAATCATTAAGTGTCTAAGGACACATTTGAACTCAGGTCCTCCCGACTCTAGGACTAGTGTTCTATTTTTTTTTTTTGCAAGGCAAATGGGATTAAGTGGCTTGCCCAAGGCCACACAGCTAAATCATTATTAAGTGTCTGAGACCGGATTTGAACCCAGGTACTACTGACTCCAAAGGCCTGTGCTTTATCTACTACGCCACCTAGCCGCCCCCTGGACTAGTGTTCTATTCACTGCACCACCTAGCTGCCCCTAATTATCATTTCTTTTTTTGTTTGTTTATAAAAGAATTTTTGAATTTTGCAATTTTCACACTAATCTTGCTTCCCTCCCCCACCCCCCACAGAAGGCAGTTTGTTAGTCTTTATATTGTTTCCATGGTATGCACTGATCTAAGTTGAATGTGATGAGAGAGAAATCATATTCTTTTTTTTAGGTGTTTTGTGTGTGTGTGTGTGTGTGTGTGTGTGGAAAATGGGGTTAAGTGGCTTGCCCAAGGCCACACAGCTAGGTAATTATTAAGCGTCTGAGGACGGATTTGAACTCAGCTACTCCTGACTCCAGGGCCGGTGCTCTATCCACTGCGCCACCTAGCCACCCCCAAATCATATTCTTAAGGAAAAAAATAAAGTATAAGAGATAGCAAAAGTATGTAACAATAACAGGTTGATTTTTTTTTAATTAAAGGTAATAAATAGTCTTTGGTTTTTGTTCAAACTCCACAATTCTTTCTCTGAATACAGATGATATTCTCCATTACAGATACCCAAAATTGTGCCTTAATCACCATTTCTTTAAGGTTTCTGAGGTCTTCCATCAAAGAGTTCTCTTATATTTTTCCCCAGATGATCTGGAATTGGTGAGCTAGAGTTTCTGGGTTGCAACCTCAAAATACCCCATGTCCGACTCATACAAAGAGAATACACCTGTCTTATTGATAAATTCCAGTCTCATTTGGGTGGTACTTGGGTGTCCTGAAAGTCAGCTATCTCAGGGCCTAATACAGAGAGAACAGGTGAGGTATTTTGCTTCTAGAACCTCTTTTGTCTACCCTCTTGTAAGACTACATAGTCTGCATAGATACTTAAAGTGTAAAGCTATTGGGTCTTTATTTTCACTGGGAACCAAAAAATTGTGTTCTGTTTGATTAATATACCATGCTTAAATAATTCAATAGGACAGCATAGGACAGAAAATCAAAGCATGAAAACCAATGACTTTTTTTGTTAACAACATAAATCAAGCAATTATACATTTGGTAGCTTTCAGACTTTAAAAAAATACAGCAGGTCAATAAATGCAGCAATTGCAAGACAGTAGGAAAAAGCCAAGCCAGGGTAAGCTTTACATCTCAAAAACAGAACAAAACAAAACAAAACAAAAAACAATTTAATGAAATCAAAATTAAGTTGAAGGAAAATTCCAGCATATAGCTAAGAAGAAGAAAAATTTATGTGTGGTATGAAGAGAAAAATAAAAGAAAAATGTAAACAAAAATATTTCCCAGAATAAGAAAATATAATTCCAGTGTTGAAATAAAACTGACCACAGGAAAAAAATTGCCAAAAAACTTTCTTCATAAATCAAGGACTTTTTCCACGTTTCAGCATTTATTTGAAGCAAGAATTGATACAAAAAGAGATGACCTTAAGCAGACACACACACACACTCAGCTTGCTCTGGGTTTAAGAATCTGAGGCCAGATTTGAAATTAGGATATACCACAACCATATTCCAAACCTGTAAGCTATCTACTGAGCCACCTAATAGCCCTTAAGATTAATTGATGGGGTGGCTAGGTGGCGCAGTGGATAGAGCACCGGCCCTGGAGTCAGGAGTACCTGGGTTCAAATCCGACCTCAGACGCTTAATAATTACCTAGCTGTGTGGCCTTGGGCAAGCCACTTAACCCCCATTGCCTTGAAAAAAACTAAAAAAAAAATTAGTTGAGAGAGTCTTTCAATATAGTTTGAGTTACTGAGGCATTTTGTCCTTAAAGTTATAGTTAAGTAGCTTCTTTTGAAACAGACCTTTTTTTTCTAATTATTTAGATCTGACTTAATTTGTATGAAAATTGTTTTGTATTTGTGTTCCTTTAGCTTCCGGAGTTTGTCTTGAGAGGTAGATTTCCAAGTATTCTTTAAATGGAATTTCTCTTTTTATGTCTTACTCTTGGACTTTATTGGACATACAAAGAAATGCTGATGATATATGAGGGTTTAATCCATATCCCGCTACTTTGTTAAAGTTGATAATTGTTTCAAGTAGTTTCTAGTTGGTTTTCTGGGATTCTCTAAGGAAACATCATATCCTCTATAATGAGTGAAAGTTTTGTTTCCTCAATTTCTTTTTCTCCTATTGCTAACATTTTTAATATAATATTGAATGGTGATAATGGGTATCTTTGTTTTACCCCTGATCTTATTGGAAATGCTGCCAGTTTATCTCCATCATATATGTGTGTGTGTATATATATATATATATATATATGTATATATATATATTGTTTGCTGATAGTTTTAGATACTGCTTATTATTTTAAGGAAGCTCCATTTATTCCTATACTTTCTATTGTTTTTAATAAGAATGGGTGTTGTATTTTGTCAAAGGTTTTTTGGATTCTACTGAGATAAGCATATGGTTTTTATTAATTTTGTTATTGATATGGTCAATTATGTTGATTGTTTTCCTACTATTCAACTATCACTCTCTACCTGGTATAAATCCTACCTGACTTAGCCTAGTATCCTGGTAATAACTTGTAATCCTTTGCTAAAATTTAATTTAAAATTTTTGTTTCAATATTCTTTAGGGAGATTGGTCTATAATTTTCTGTGTCTATTTTGGCTCTTCCTGGTTTTGTTATCAGTACCATATTGGTGTCATAGACGAAAATTGAAAGAACTCGTATTTTAAAAAATAATTTATATGGAATTGGAATTAATTGAAGGAATGCCCATCAGTTGGGGAATGACTGAACAAGTTATGGTATATGAATGTTATGGAGTATTATTAGTCTGTAAGGAATAATGAGTGGCTGGACTTTAGAGAAGCATGGAAAGATTTGCATGAGCTGATGTTAAGAGAAGTGAGCAAAACCAAGAGAACACTGTGCATATTAACCACAACATTATGAGATGATTAACTATGGTGGATGTAACTCCTCTCAGCAGTTCAGTGATCAAGGACAATCCTGAGAGACCTGTTACAGAAATGCCATTCACATCCAGACAACAAACTCTGGATCCTGAATGCAGAATAAAGCATATTATGTTCACTTTTTTTTTTCTTGCATTAAACTGTTTTAATGGTCTCAAAATTCTGCGACAGATTTTTGGTCAAGTTGTTTCCATTTAAAAATTACTGATTTTAAAAACTAATAACTTAAAACTGCCACGAAACAAATGGTCCACAAAAACATTCCTTTCCTCCTGAAGCTTTTACGATGCATTGTAATCATTAACCAGTCTTTTACTATTAAACTTAAATGGCCAACTGAGACAAACAGTTCTGAGACCGTTCTTCCACCACTGATTAAGACTGGGGTGGCAGGTGTTGTACAGAATATTCATTTAGCCTTCTGGGCCTTCTAGGCAGATTTTGTGACCTTGCCAGCTCCAGCATCCTTCTTGTCAACTGCCTTGATGACACCAACTGCAACAGTCTGCCTCATATCACGGACAGCAAAACGACCCAGAGGAGGATAATCAGAGAAGCTCTCCATACACATGGGCTTGCCTGGAACCATGTCAATGATGGCAGCATCACCAGATTTCAGCAATTTAGGGCCATCTTCCAGCTTCTTACCAGAATGACGATCAATCTTCTTCAGCTCAGCAAACTTGCAAGCAATGTGAGCAGTGTGACAATCAAGAACAGATGCATAGCCAGCACTGATTTGGCCTGGATGGTTCAGGATAATGACCTGTGCAGTGAAGCCAGCTGCTTCCATTGGTGGATCATTCTTGCTATCACCAGCCACATTACCACGGCGTACATCTTTGACAGACATGTTCTTGACATTGAAACCAACGTTATCCCCAGGCAGAGCTTCGCTCAATGCTTCATGGTGCATTTCAACAGACTTTACTTCAGTTGTAACATTGACTGGGGCAAAAGTGACCACCATTCCTGGTTTTAGAACACCAGTTTCCACTCTGCCAACAGGTACAGTACCAATACCGCCAATCTTGTAGACATCTTGGAGGGGTAGATGGAGGGGCTTGTCAGTTGGGCGAGTTGGAGGCAACATGCAATCCAAGGCTTCGAGCAGTATAGTTCCATTAGCATTACCATCCTCATGAGTGACTTTCCATCCCTTGAACCAAGGCATATTAGAGCTTGGCTCCGGCACATTGTCACCGTTCCAACCTGAAATTGGCACAAAGGCTACTGTGTCAGGGTTGTAGCCAATTTTCTTAATGTAGGTGCTGACTTCCTTGACAATTTCCTCATATCTCTTCTGGCTGTAAGGGGGCTCAGTGGAATCCATTTTGTTTACACCAACAATCAGTTGTTTTACACCTAGTGTGTAGGCCAGAAGGGCATGCTCACGGGTCTGCCCATTCTTTGAGATACCAGCTTCAAATTCACCAACACCAGCAGCAACAATCAGGACGGCACAGTCGGCCTGAGATGTGCCTGTAATCATGTTCTTGATAAAGTCTCTGTGTCCTGGAGCATCGATAATGGTCACGTAATACTTGCTGGTCTCAAATTTCCACAGGGAGATATCAATAGTGATACCACGCTCACGTTCAGCCTTCAGCTTATCCAAGACCCAGGCATATTTGAAGGAGCCCTTTCCCATCTCAGCAGCCTCCTTCTCGAACTTCTCAATGGTTCTTTTATATATTCCACCACATTTGTAGATGAGGTGGCCAGTCGTAGTGGACTTGCCAGAGTCTACGTGTCCAATGATGACAATGTTAATGTGAGTCTTTTCCTTGCCCATTTTTGTGGAGGTTTAGCAATGGTTTTCACAACACCTGTGTTCTGGCGGCAAACCCGTTGCGAAAAAGTTTATGTTCACTTTTTACAAACTTCTATTATACTTTTCCTTTCTTTCTCATGGTCCCCTCTCCTTAATTCTAATTCCTCTTCACAACATAATCAATATGGAATTATGTTAAACATGATCCTGTACGATATTTACCAGTCTGTTCACCATCATCAGGAAGGGAGAAAGAAGGGAGGGTTGTAGAAAAATGTGGATGAATGTTAAATGGATGAATGTTAAAAAGCATCATTGCATTTATTTGGAAAAATTAAATTAAATTTCATTAAAGGGGGAAAAAAGCACAATGGATTTCTCTGAAGAATATAAAATACTTTGAATAGGCCTAAAACAGAAGGAATGGGCAACTAGGTAGCATAGTGCTCAGAGCACCAGGTCCATCTTCTTGAGTTCAAATAAGGATTTAGATACCATGACTCTCAGGTGAACCACTTAACCCTGTTTGCCTCAGTTTCTTCATCTATAAAATGAGTTGGAGAAGAAAACAGTAAACCACTCCAGTTTCTGTTAAGAAAACTCCAAATGGGGTTACAAAGAGATAAATATGACTAAAATGACTAAACAACAATAAGACAGATAGGAACTGTCACAGCTTCTAGGAGGGAAAAAAAATCTAGCCCCCCCAATCACAATATGATGCAAAAATAAGTGATCAGAAATTATATTCTTATGGACAGAGCTCCCCCATAAAAGGAAAAAGAAATGGCCCTAAAGAATTCTGAAGAGGGACTGGTGAAGGCTGGAGTTCTTTCATCTCTTTCCAACTATACCTTATTCCATTAACAGAGCAGGGAATCCCAAACCATGGGCTTTGGAATAGGGGTTACTTAATCATAAGAGTTTGGACTCCAAGAGTCAAGTTGGAGTAGAAAATAGTAGTTTTAAAGGACTTGTGATGGAAAAATCCTATCCACATCCAGAAAAAGAAGTATGGAATGTAAATGCAAATGAAAGCATACTATTTTCAATTTTTTAAATGTTGTATATTTTAAGTTATTTTTTCTTCTCATGGTTCCCTTTTGTTCTGATTCTTCTTTCACAACATAATTAATATGGAAATATGCTTAACATAGTTATACTTGTATAACCTATATTAGATTACTTTCTGTCACGAGGAGGGAGTAGGGAAAGGAGAAAAATGTGGAACTCAAAACCTTACCAAAAAAAAATATGTTTAAAACTATCTTTGCATGTTGTTGGAAAAATAAATATTCTTTTAAGAAGAAAGAAAATAGTTTTCAGAATCAGGAAGGTCTGGTTTTAAACTCTACTTCTGACACATGTTGACTGAATATAGTCACCCAGGATTTATGAAGCACCTACTACAAATAAAGCATTGTGCTAGGTGCTTGGAGATACAAAGAAAGGCAAACATCAGTCTCAGCTCTCAGAGTTCACTGTCATTGTTGCTTGGCTAAAAGGCTTCAAGGGTTCAAGTGACAATGAAGGAATTCACTTAAATTCACTCTTGACCCAGAAGAATTTAGGGACAAAAAAAAGTTTACTGTCAATGTTAAATATTAAAATAACAAGGAAACTGAATGGCAAAACAGGTTAGATTTCTTAGGGAAATCATTTTCATTCCTTAAGAAAGTAGCACAGCTAAGAGAGAAATTACAGACAGTTGCAGGGTCATTGCAATTGGGCTGATAGCAACAGCCAGCAGAGGATAAGACCAGGGCTATATAGGGTATGTGCTGGGAAAGAGATAATGGAGGAATTACAGTAGTACTAGAGAGAGATCAAGGAGGAGATACACAGACTGTATGTCTTATAGACTGCACAAGTCCTGAGATATCAATTTAGTGTCTTCAAGTTGTAAATATAAGGTAGACAATGGGATAGGAGTAGGCATTAAAGACTTAATACTTTCAGTCTACGGAAAGGATTTTTTGTTTTGTTTTTAGGGGTTTGTCTTGTGCCTGGGGAACAGGGATTTGTCAAGTCCTTACCAGAAGTCAAAGTACTTCACTGAAGTTTATTGATCTCATCATGTTATCAGAGATAACATGCATATTATGCATAATTACATAGAGCCCACATTTAGCCAGTATATATGTAAAATATTATATCAAGATCTATATATCAAGTTTATATTATATATAATTAATATTGTATCATAAACATATATATGCATGTATATATACATATATATATATATATATACACTGGATAGATTGGGAATAATCTCAAAGGGAAAGAGCACTGAGATTAAGAAGATACAAGAAAGCATTGATAAATATCTCTCAAGATCCCTGAGGAAGGCTCTAAAATATAAATTGCAGAGAGAAGTTGGTAATTTGTATTATTAAAAGGAGTTTTCTCATCTAGAGTTAGTTTCCTATGAAACTGACAGTCCAGTAAAGAGAAAAGAATCATAAGAAAATGCCTAATGTAGGAAAATGTTTTTTCCAAAAAGGAGGGAAGTAACAGATAGGAAAAGGAAAGCCTAAAAAGAAGTCAGGGGGTTATGTAAACAACAGTTAAAAAAAACTTTCATGTTATTCCTTTTCAAAATAGGAAACTGAATTACTAGAATTTTCTTGTGAAAAGATTACTTCCAAAATCAGAAAAAAAAAGAACACACAGGAAGTTCCTAGGGATAAGCTAGAAAGTACATATATTTGTATATATTTTGTAGTATATAATTTGTGATATAACACTATCAACTTGTTCTTCAGTTAACTGATGCAGTCAGTTTCAGCATATTATTTAGAAATAATATTTGAGCTACCTATCTTTCAAGATTGTTCTCAGTAAAGGTTTATTCAATGTATCATAAGAACATTTAGATTAAAGCATTAGTCAACAGAATTTATATAGATTTCACACATTTAAAAAAGAATCACAATCATACAGATCCTTGCAATTATACTTATTTTTGTAAGCTAACAACTTAGGGGAAATGTTCAATAAAAATTTTCTTTCACTGTTGAAAGTAAATGAATGAGGGGCAGCTAGTTGGCGCAGTGGATAAAGCACCGGCCCTGGAGTCAGGAGTACCTGGGTTCAAATCCAGTCTCAGACACTTAATAATTACCTAGCTGTGTGGTCTTGGGCAAGCCACTTAACCCCATTTGCCTTGCAAAAAAAAAAAAACCAAACCTTAAAAATAAAAAGAAAGTAAATGAATGAAATAAAAGAAGCAACAGACTTATGGAGAAAACAGAAAGTAATACATTAGCAGTTTGTTACAGGTTTGGAAGTGCTAATGGCATAGAAACAAAAATTAATGTGAAGTTTCAAAGTTCAGGAAAAAAGAACTAGATTTTCAAAAACTATGAACAGGATTTGGAAATACAAGCTGATTAATGGAGGATGAACCCCAAAGACAGGTATGTCCCTGGAAGAAAAATATCAATGGTGCTAAAGATCAGAATAAGTTAAGGTCATCAATATATATACTAAGGACAAAAGCAACAAACATCGTGAGAAGAAGATAGACCTGTTAACACAGGGAAGATGAGATGACGATATCAAAAGATGAAGACAGAACTTTGATGTTCTTTTTTTAAAATTAAATTAAAATTTTGGTTATATTTTAAGTTCCTCTTTTCCTCCCTCCCTCCTCACAGTAGAGAAGGCCAATATTTAACATATACATACACACATAGATATGTGTGTGTGTGTGTGTATATATATATATATATATATATATATATATATATATATACATATATATATTATATATACAAACATATATGTAAAAACCATACTATTATTACTTCTATTTATCAGTTCCTCTGGCTGTAGGCAGCATCTTTGTTCAAAAGTCTTTTGAAGTTTATTTGAGTATTTATAAGATTCAATAACACTTGTTCACAGTTATTCTTTGAACAACATTGTTGTTATTGTAAACAATGCTCTCTTTGTTCTGTTTCATTATTTCATGCATCTTTCCATGTTTTTCTAAACTCAACCTGCTCATTGTTTCTTTTTTTAAATTTTTTTTTACTGCTCATTGTTTCTTAAAATACAGTACAATTCATCAAAATGACATAACAAAATTTGTTCATTCATTCTGAATTGATGGCCATCTCTTCAATTTTCAGTTCTTTGTCATGACAAAGAACATATAAATTTAGAACATATAAATTCTTTTTCTTTTCTGATCATTTTGGAATTAGACCTAATGTGATTTTCCTGAGTCAAGAAAATACAACTTTATAACTTTTGGGGTATAATTCTAAATAGCTCTTGTTAACATTTAAAAATGAAATCTTAAAAAAATAGAATTAAAATAAAATGATAGAAAATACAGGTTAGACATGAGATTTTATTCTCTGATTTATCATTAACCTATAGGTGGAGGCCATTCTGGTAATGACCACACCTAGTGAGAGAGATCAGATATATACAGCAACAAGGGAAGGGGAACAGCATATACATGATAAGAATAGACAAAGCCTTAAACTTCCTTAGAGACCATTTTATTATTTGATATCATAGAGAAACATCCTTCCACAATGCTATCTTGGGAGGTAACATTTTATAGTTTGTTCTTCATTCTCAAAGACCATGACATCAGGGAGGTTATGCCATGACAAGTACATGAATTGGATTTGAGTGAGAGGAAGGTTGTGCTAAGTCACCAGCTTCACTTTCTCCCCCAGAGTGATCTGGGTCCAGAGGTCAGATATGGATCAGGAGACAGCCCTGGGTGCAAGGCAATCAGGGTTAAGTGATTTGTCTAAGGTCATACAGCTTGTAAATATCTAGGGCTGGATTGAACTCCTGTTCTGACTTCAAGGCCAGTACTTTATCCATTGGGCCACCTAGCTGGAGAAACGTTGATGGCCATCTCCCTTTAAAAAGTTATTTAGGGGAAGAGATCATGAAAAAGGTTTCAAAAAATCACTTGTACAAAAATATTCATAACAGCCCTGTTTGTGGTGGCAAAGAATTGGAAATTGAGGGGATATACATCAATTGGGGAATAGTTTAATAAATTGTGGTATATGTATGTGATGGAACACTATTGTTCTATTAGAAAACAGGAGGGATGGTAATTCAGGAAACCTGGAAGGATTTGCATAAACTGATGCTGGGCAAGATGAGCAGAACCAGAAGAACATTGGACACCATAACAGCAACATGGGGGTGATGATGGACTTGCTCATTCCATCAGTGAAACAATCAGGCACAATTTTGGGGTATCTGCAATGGAGAATACTATTTGTATCCAAAGAAGTATGGAATTTGAACAAAGACTATTACCTTTAATTTTATAAAAACCCATTATCTTATTATATAATTTTGCTATCTCTTATACTTTATTTTTCTTCCTTAAGGATATGATTTCTCTCTCATCACATTCAACTTAGATCAATGTATACCATAGAAGCAATGTAAAGACTAACAGACTGCCTTCTGTCGGGGGAGGGAAGTGAGATTAGGGGAAAAATTGTAAAATTCAAAATAAATAAATAACTTAAGAACAAAGTTATTCAGGGGCGTCTAGGTGGCAAAATGGATAGAGCACTGGCCCTGGAGTCAGGAGGACCTGAGTTCAAATCCAGCCTCAGACACTTAATAATTACCTAGCTCTGTAACCTTGGGCAAGTCACTTAACCCCATTGCCTTGCAAAAACAAAAAAAGTTATTCAGGTAAGGTACAATCCTATGAGTTTAAATGATGAGGGCAGGAAGGCAGGGGTAAATACTCCTTTCCAAGTCTAAAGGATACAATTCTTTCCTGAATTAGGGAGGGCAGGACAAATCTTTCTTTCAAAGTCTAAAGGAGGACACATTTCATTCCTCACAATAGTTAAGAAAATCAACCTTTGATCAGCAATGTAATTGTAAAAATTTATAGTAATTATTATACTTTGACACTCTCCAAATTCACTAACAGTGAATTAGAGCCTAATTTTTCCCCATCCCCACTAACAATTGCTATTTTCCCCTTCTATCATTTTAGCCAATCTGATTGATAAAAATGAGATAATATCTTGAAGTTGAGTTTTTTTAATTTGCATTTCTTTAATCAATAATGATCTAGAATAAGGTTATCCAAAATAAGGCCTGAAGCTACATGTGACCTACAATGCAATTTTATGCAGTCCACCTGTGGGTTTTAGTATTCATGAGTAGAAAAAATAAAAATTGTAATTTGTATGGAATGCATATTAGATTTTTTAATTCCAACACTATTAATAATCTCATTGATGTTAATTTTCTTTGGTGTTTTTAAATATATTACAGACGGAATATATCCCACGGAATTTTCAATCCATCTATAGGATGCATTTCTTTTCCATGATGCAGACTAGTCAGAATGTAACTACCTTTATACTGCTTTGTTGTCACTTTATTGTTTTATGTTTGCTTTCATCCTTTGTGCCTCTGCCTGGAGTTCCCCCCGTTTTTTTTTGTTTTGTTTTTTTGGAAGGCTAAGCAGTTAAGTGGCTTGCCCAAGGCCACACAGATAGGTAATTATTAAGTTTCTGAGGTCGAATTTGAACTCAGGTCCTCCTGACACCAGGGCTGGTGCTCTAATCATTGTGCTACCTAGCTGCACCACCCCCTCCACTTTCTAAGAAGTTAAAACTACCATGACTTTTCATAGCACTTGCTAAATTTAACTAAGACTACAAATTAACTATTAGTGTACTGTATTTTTTATTCTGGGTACCCTCGAATAATTATTTTATTTTAATACAAGCCCTAAAATAACCTAAGTTTGGATAGCCCTGATCTAGAGCATTTGTTTCATGTGAATATATATACCTTTTTTTTTCATGAAAAAACTGATTTTTCACATCCTTTGGTCATTATCATTGGGGAACAACTAATATTCTTTTAAATTTGACAAAGTTCTCTATATATTTGAGATATGAAAACTTTATCCAAGAAATTGACTATAATAATTTTCCCCAATTTTCTTTCTGTCTAAACTTGATTATATTAGTCTTATTTATGCAAAGTCTTTTAATTTAATGTAATCAAAATTATCCATTCTATATCTTATAATGATCTTTATCTCTTGCTTCTTCAAAATCTCCTATGCATGTCTGATAGGTAATGTGTTTCATATTCTAATTTACTTATGATATCCTCCTTTATATCTAGGTCATGTATCCATTTTAATCTTATCTTAGTAAATCATGTAACATATTGAGTCTATGCTCAATTTCTGTGTATTTCAATTTTTAACAAATCATGAATTCTTTTTTTTTAGGTTTTTTTTTTCAAGGCAAATGGGGTTAAGTGGCTTGCCCAAGGCCATACAGCTAGGTAATTATTGAGTGTCTGAGACCGGATTTGAACCCAGGTACTCCTGACTCCAAGGCCAGTGCTTTATCCACTACGCCACCTAGCCACCCTAAAATCATGAATTCTTATCCCACAAGTTGAAATCTTTACATTTGTCAAATACAAGGATACTATAATCACTTACTGAATATTGTATGTCTATTCTGTTCCACTGATCCACCTTTTTTATTTCTTAGCCAGTACTAGAAAGTTTTGATAATTACCAGTTTATAATATTGTTTTAAGATGTTTCTAAAAAAAACTGATATCTTATTATCTGATCTTGCTTTCCCATATACTTTATGTTTCTTCCTCAAGGATATGATTTCCCTCTCATCACATTCAATTTAGATTTTTCAAGGCAATGGGGTTAAAATGGCTTGCCCAAGGCCACATGGCTAGGTAATCATTAAGTGTCTGAGGTTGGATTTGAACCCAGGTACTCCTGACTCCAAGGCCAGTGCTGTATTCACTGCACCACCTAGCCGCCCCCCTATCATGTTCAATTTAAATCAATGTATACCATGGAAACAATGTAAAGATTGGCAAATTGCCTTCTGGGGGGTGGGGGGGGAGAGAGAAGTAAGATTAGGGGGGAAAAATTGTAAAACTCAAAATAAATAAAATCTTTAAGTACAAAAAAAAGATCTGGTTCTACTAAATTTCCTCTAAATTTTTTTTTCCATTAATGCCTTTATCATTCTTGGCTTTTTATTCTTCCAAATAATTTTGTCATTTTTTCTAGTTCAATAAATTTTTTTTTGATAATTTAATACACATGGCATCAAATGAATTGATCAATTTAGGTAGAATAATTATTTTTTATATTAGTTCTGCCCAAAATGAACAATTAATATTTCTTCATTTACTTAAATCTGACTTTGTACAAATAGAGTTTTAGGGGCAGCTAGTACAGTGGATAGAGCACCCACTCTGAAGTCAGAAAGACTTGAGTTCAAATTCAGTCTCAGACACTTAGTACTTACTTAGTTGTGTAACTTTGGGCAAGTCACTTAAAACCCCATTGCCTTGCAAAAACAAACCAAAAAAAAGAGTTGTATAATTATGTTCATAAAGTTCCTGCATTTGTCTGGGCATACTCAGGTATTTTATGCTGTATATATTTATTTTAAATAGGGCATCTCATCTCTTCTTGCAGGGTTTTGTTGGTGATATATAGAAATGACAATATTTATATGGGTTATTTTATATCTTGCTATTTTCTAAAATTATTGTTTCAACTAACTTTTTTAGTTGAAGCTCTAGGATTTTTGAAGTATGTCATCATGTTGACTTTAAAAAGATAGTTTTATTGTCCCATTGTGCATTCTGATTCCTTCAATTTCTTCTTCCTCCTTTATTGCTATTGCTAGCATTTCTAATATAATATTGAATAATATTAGTGATAATGAGCATACTTGTTCCTAATCTTATTGAGATGACTTCTACTCCTATTACAAATTATGCTTGCTAATGCTTTTAGGTAAATATTTCTTATCATTTTAAAGAAAAATCCATTTATACTGATGCTTTGAAATATGTTTTAATAGTAATGAGTGCTATATTTTGCCAAAAATTTTCCTGTATTTATTTCTATAATCATATGATTTTTGTTACTTTTTTATAGATCTTATCAATTATGTTAATAGTTAATAGTTCAATCATAGCTGCATTCCTGGTATGAATCTCATTTGGTCACAATGTATAATCTTTGTGATTTATTGTGGCAGTTTCTTTGTTAGTGTCTTATTTAGGGTTTTTGCAAACATATGCTTTAGTGAAAAATGGTCTATAAATTTCCTTATTTTTGCTTTTCCTTGTGTAAGGATAAGCCCCACATTTGTTTCATAAAAGAAGCCCGCTATATTCCAAATCATTTATTTAATATTGGAATTAATTGATCTTTAAATATTTGGTAGAATTCACTTGTAAATTTAAATGGACCTGACTTTTTTCCCCTTAGGAAGTTCATTATGACCTCTTCAATTTCTTTTTTTAGTTTTAGATATTCTATTTCTTCTTCTGTTATTCTGGTCAGTATATATTTTTGTAAATATTTTTCCAATTCATTTAAGCTGTTAAATCTTTCGGATTGGAAAAAATACCTCCTTATAATGCTTTGAATTCATCTTCACTAGTGATATAGTCACTCTTTGCATTTTTGTTTTTTTTTAAGGCAATGGGGTTAAGTGACTTACCACACAGATAGTATCAAGTTTGATTTGAACTAAGGTCCTCTTGATTCCAGGGTTGTTGCTCTATACACTGTGATACCTAGCTGCTGTCCCCTCACTTGGCATTTTTGATACTAGTGACTTGATTTTCTTCTCTCTCTCTTTAAAATCATATTAATCTCATTTTATTGTTTTTAATAAAACCAAGTTTTATTCATTAATTCAATTATTTTACTACATTCAATTTTCTTAATGTCACCTTTAATTTTTAGGATTTCCAATTTAGTGTTCAATTGTGGATTTTAAGTTTGTTCTTTTTTTCCTAGTTTTTTTAAGTTGCATACCAGTTCATTGGTTTCTTCCTTTTCTACTTTATTGATGTAAGCATTTAGAGATATAAATTTCCCCTCTGATGACTGCTTTTGTTATATCCCATAGGCTTTGGTGTGTTGTCTTATTTTTATAATTCTCTTAAAAAATATTTATTGTTTCTGAGTGAAATGAAATATTTTGTGTTTCCTTCCATAAAAGGGAGAAGGACTCTGTTAGTTGGTGAAATACAAAGGTGGTAACTAATACATACTGGTAGAAAGTTCCAAAAAGTCAGAAAGATTAATGAAGAAATAGGGGTTACTTGGAGATTAATTGTATATATTACTCTAAACATGCTTTATAAGCTTATAAATATTAAATTCTCCACCCCGGGAGGAGTTTAAGATTCATTATAATAACATGCAATGTATGTGGAGGTGTGGGGGAATATATCAAGGAGTAACATAGAATAGGTGGACCGGGAAATTGGGAATAACATAATCCCCAGTCAAAGAGGGCTTGAGGGAGAAAAGTGAAGTTTCAGGGGCAAAGATAAAAGTTGCTAGCTTTTTGCTTCTGTATTTGGGTGTCTGTCCTTAATAACACACACCCTTCATGCAGGAATGTATTAAATTTCTAAGTTATTTTGTTCACCCTGGAGTCTTTGCTTTCTTTTTAAGATTTATTTCTATCATTTCTATGATTTATCCTTTAAACTATTTGCTCTTTAAGATTAGGTTATTTGGTTCTCAATTAATTTTTAATGTGAATTTCCATGGTTCCTTATTAATTATTATTTTATTGCATTATGCTCTGAAAAGAATACATTTACTATTTCAGCTCTTCTGCCCTTAACCATAAAGTCTTTATGCCCTAATATATATATATGTAGTCAAGTTTTGTAAAGGTACCATGTACCGCTGAGAAAAAGATATATTACTTTCTATTACTATTCAATTCTCTCCAGTTTTCTATCATATCTAGCTTATCTAAGATTCAATTCATCTCCTTGACTTCTTATTTATTGTTGGTTAGATTTATCTATTTATGGGAAAGTTGAAGTACTCTACTATTGTTAAAGCTTTACTATCTATTTCTACTTATAATTGATTTAATTTTTCCTTCAAAAATCTGGATGCTATCGTATTTGGTACATATAGGCTTAGCACTGATATTACTTTATTACCTATGATATCTTTTATTATAATAATATTTGTTTATCTCTTTTAATTAAATTTATTTTAGTTTTAATTTTGTTTCAGATCATGATTGCCACCCCTGTCTTTTTTTAGTGTGAGTTGAAGCCATAATAAATTCTATTCTAGCCCTTTATTTTTACTTACACCATGTGTGTGTATATATCATTTTTAAACGTGTTTCTTGTAAACAGCTTATCTTTTAGATTCTGGTTTTTAAACTATTCTGCTAACCATTTCCATTTTATAAATAAGTTTATTTAATTCACCTTCAAAGTTATAATTACTGGTTGTATATTTCCCTTCATCCTGTTTTTCCTCACTGTTTATCCTTCCCTCCCTCTCCTTTTGCCCTATCCGACTTAAACATCTAATTTACTTTTGACCACTGGCTCCCTAAAATACATACCTAAAAAAATTACTCTCCCATCAGTGCAACAATAGGGAACAATTTGGGGCTGTCTGCAAAGGAGAGTGCCATCTGTATCCAGATAAGGAGCTGTGGAGTTTGAACAAAGTACAAGGACTATTCCCTTTAATTTGGGAAAAAAAAAAACAGATATCTTATTGTCTGATCTTGTTACCTCTGAGAATTCTGTTCTCTTTAAGGACATGATTTCTCTCTCATCACACCCAAATTGGATCAAGGTACAACATGGAAACAAAGTAAAGACTGACGGAGTGCTATCTGTGGGGTGGGGGTGGGGGGAGCAAGATTGGGGGAAAATTGTAAAACTCAAATAATATCTTTAATAAAAATAAAAAAAAATTACTCTCTTAAACTCTCCCTTATTTTCTAAGGTCTCTCGCTTATCTTAGTGTCTCACCTTCTCATTTTTTAATTTGAATGCCCTTCTAAGAGTCCCTCTCTTATCCTATTCCTACTCTTCTATTTTTCTGTAAATTAAGAAGAGTTTTATACCCTTCTAGATTTATCTTATTCCCTCTTTTACTCAGTTCTGTTGAGAATAAGGTTCTAGCACTACCAACCTCCTTTTTTACCCCACTGTAACAGTTCTCCCATTCATACTTTATTTTTTTGAGATAATTATTTCATTTTAGCTCTTTCTTCCCAATTTTGTATTTTAGGATGATCGGATCACACTCCACTCAACCCCAAGCTATCCATGAAAGCTACTTCAAACTACCCTAATAATGATAGCATTCTTTTTTTTTTTTTTTAGGTTTTTGCAAGGCAAATGGGGTTAAGTGGCTTGCCCAAGGCCACATAGCTAGGTAATTATTAAGTGTCTGAGACTAGATTTGAACCCAGGTACTCCTGACTCCAAGGCTGGTGCTTTATCCACTATGCCACCTAGCCGCCCCAATGATAGCATTCTTAAGAGTTACAGATAGGAGTGGCTAGGTGGTGCAGTGGATAGAGCACTGGCTCTGGAGTCAGGACTACCTGAGTTCAAACCTGAACTCAGACACTTAATAATTACCTAGCTATGTGGCCTTGGGCAAGCCACTTAACCCCATTGCCTTGCAAAAACCTTAAAAAAAAATTACAGATAACATTTTCCATATAAGAAGTAAAAGATTTGACTCAAATTCCCTTACAAATGGTCTTTCATGTTATACTTTCTTAAGTTTCTCCTGATTCTTATGAGTCAAATTTTCCATTCAATTCTGTTCTTTTCCACACAAATACCTGAAAGTCCTTTCATTCATTACACTCAGTTTTGCTAGGTAAGCATTTTTTTTAAGTTTTTGCAAGGTAGTGGGGGTTAAGTGACTTGCCCAAATTCACACAGGTAATTATTATGTGTCTGAGACTGGATTTGAACTCATGTCCTCCTGACTCCAAGACCTGTGCTCTATCCACTACATCACCTAGGTGCCCCCAGGAAGCATTCTTGATTACAAAACCAATTCCTTTGCTCTTTGGAATATCATGTTCCATGCCCTTCAGTTTTTTTTAAGCAAAAGTTGGAGGCCAACTAGATGGTATAGTGGATAAAGTATAGGTCCTAAAGTCAGAAGTACCTGAGTTCAAATGCGGCCTCAGACACTTAATATTTACCTAGCTGTGTGACCTTGGGCAAGTCATTTAACCCCATTGCCTTGTAGAAAAAAGGCTTTTAAGACTTGTGTTATTCTGACTCTAGCTCCACAGTATTTAATTTAAATTGTTTCTTTCTCATTGCTTGTAGTATTTTTTCCTTGACCTGGTAGCCTCAAAACTTAGTTATATTGTTCCTCTGAATTTTCATCTTTGGATCTCTTTTAGGTGTTGATCAGTGGATTTTTTTCAATTTCTATTTTACCGTCTAGCTGTAAAACTTCAGGGAAATTTTCTTGAATAGCGTATTGAAGATTAAAGTCTAGACTTTTAAAAAATCATTACTTTCAGATAGCCCAACAATTCTTATAAGCATTGTCTCTCAATCTGTTTTCTGGGTCAGTTGTTTTTCTAATGAGATGCTTCATATTCTCTTCTATTCTTTCATTCTTTTGATTTTGTTTTATTATTTCTTGATGTCATATGAATTCATTAGCTTTCCCTTGCCCAATTCTAATTTTTAAGTATTTTCCTTCATAAGGTTTTTAAAAAAATCTTTTTTTCAATTAATTTAATTTCATAATTTTCTTGATTTTTTGGCATTAATCTTATTTTTTTTCCCCTAACTTTTCCTCAAACTCTCTTATTTGATTTTTAAAGTCCTTTCTAAGCTGATTCAAACATGCTTTTGGGGCTTGTGACCATTTTTTTAAAGTAGAAGTAGCTGTTTTGACTTCATTATCTTCTAAGTTTGAACCTAGATCTTTGCTAACATCATAATAGCTATCTATAATAAGGTTCTTTCTCTTTTTGCTTACTTCTTTTATTTTTAATTTTTGAAGATTTTATTTGAGTTTTGAGTTTTACAATTTTTCTCCCAATCTTACTCCCCCCCCCCCCACCACGGAAAGCAATCTGTCAGTCTTTATTTTGTTTCCATGTTGTATATTGATTCAAATTGAGTGTGATGAGAGAGAAATTACATCCTTAAGAAAGAAACCAAAAGTATAAGAGATAACAAGATCAGACAATAAGATATCTGTTTTTTTTTCTAAATTAAAGGAAACAGTCCTTGAAATTTGTTCAAGCTCTACTGCTCTTTATCTGGATACAGATAGTATTCTCCATTGAAGACAGTCCAAAATCGCCCCTTATTGTTGCACTGATGGAATGAGTGAGTCCATTAAGGTTGATCATCGCCCCTATGTTGCTGTTAGGGTGTACAGTTGCAGGGGTCCAGCCTTGGCAGGGTTCTTGGAACCTGACAGGAAGGAGAGAGTCGGCAAAATGAGTTGAGTCAACAAGTGGATAAAGGCAGGAGCAGGTTGACTGACTGTCAGCTGCTTGGATTTATTTTTATAGTTTCAGAATCATGTATATCTCAAGCAAGCAAGCAAGCAAGCTGAGATCATTTCCTTGGTTACAAGAGTGTACAATTTTCATCATCAATCATATAGTTCATATGGTTACAAGTTTTAATCATGTGATTACAAGTTTAAGTAATAATCATATAGTTAATTGATTTCTTATCCCTACTCAGACCACGATGACCTCAACCTGTCTGTTACCATATTTATTACTGCATTGTATAATTGCTAATTCATTTAAAGTTATTAATTAAGCAATTCTTTTAATGGAAAGTTTTTTATATTTTTTTGTGTAGGTAATGTTTTTTGATACACTTCCTTAACAGTCTGTAGTGAGGGTCTTTATGCTTGTCCACCCATCCGTTAACTCTTACAATAACCAATTTTTCTTTCTGGCTTAGTTGGTAGAAGCCACAGTTTCTGTGACTTTTTTATTCTTTCCCATGAAACTAAGGCTGCTGGAGTTCACATATCAGTCACCTGTACTATTTTCTTACCATCTTTTTCATATATTCCTGTGTATGGTAAGGAGGGCAAAACTATTAATTTCCCTGGAATTCTATCTGACCCATCTTGTATCTGTTTTTCCTGTATATATTCTGGCATCTCCTTGGAATTTCCAGTGCTGGGTTTTCCAGAGATTTCATAATGTATGCCTCAGGGAGAGGCAATCCTGTTAAATTTGGACAGAGTTTACAATCTGTTTTATTCAAGGAATTTTTCTGAAATCCTTCCTTTATAGTCATTCCAGTCATTCCAGTATTAGGATGAGTAAATATTGTAATATTATAAATATTGTAATATTGTAATCAATAATAAACCTATAAATATTGGTATGCATGAAATCCATATATATATATATATATGAAGGAAATGTTGTGACATCAGGCAGTGTGACTGCCTTGAATCTTCTTGCTGGGACTGTGTCAAACAGCTTAGAGACCCTGGCTCCCAACATACAGTGTTTTGCTGGTTCTGCTCATATCACTCAGCATCAGTTCATGCAAATCCTTCCAGGCTTCCCTGAATTCCCTTCCCTCCTGGTTTCTTTTTTTTTTTCTTCCTTTTTATTTTTTTGGGGAGGGGGGTTTTGCAAGGCAATGGGATTAAGTGGCTTGTCCAAGGCCACACAGCTGGGTAATTGTTAAGTGTCTGAGGGTGGATTTGACCCTCCTGGTTTCTAATAGAACAATAGTGTTCCATGACATACATACACCATAGTTTGCCAAGCTATTCCCCAATTGAAGGACATTTACTTGATTTCCAATTCTTTGCCACCACAAACAAGGCTGCTATGAATATTTTTGTACAAGTGATGTTTTTACCCTTTTTTCATCATCTCTTCAGGGTATCAACCAGTAGTGGTATTGCTGGATCAAAGGTATGCACATTTTTGTTGCCCTTTGGGTGCAATTCCAAATTTCTCTCCAGAAAGGTTGGATGAGTTCACAGCTCCACCAACAGTGTAACCATGTCCCAGATTTCCCACAACCGTTCCAACAATGATCATTATCCTTTCTGGTCATATTGGCCAGTCTGAGAGGTGTGAGGTGGTATCTCAGAGAAGCTTTGATTTGCATTTCTCTAATAATTAATGATTTAGAGCAATTTTTCATATGGCTATGGATTGCTTTGATCTCATCTGTAAATTGCCTTTGCATATCCTTTGACCATATCCTTTTTGCAAGGCAATGGGGTTAAGTGGCTTGCCCAAGGCCACACAGCTAGGTAATTATTAAGTGTCTGAGGTCGGATTTGAACCCAGGTACTACTGACTCCAGGGCCAGTGCTCTATCCACTGCGCCACCTAGCTGCCCCAATACCAAACAGTTTTGATGACTAATGCTTTATAATATAATTTTAGATCAGGTAGGGCTAAGCCCCCTTCTTTTGCACTTTTTTTCATTAAATCCCTGGAAATTCTTGACTTTTTTTTTTTTTGCTTACTCTTTTTGTAAGTGACTAATTTCTTGGCTATTAGCTTTATATTAGAGTTGGGCTCTAGTTCTGGTGTGGGGGATAATGTCTTTAACTTCTCATGCCATTGTTTTCTGGGCTCTGGGGACTTGACCTCAGATACTCTTCTCTATCCCTGAACTACAACTAGGGTACTCAGCAATTCCACAATCACAAATGCTCTTACTTTCTTTGATCCCTCCCATGGCTTCAAATTTGGTCTCGTCTCATCGTTCTACTCTACAATCAAATCAGAGACTCTGCTCCCCTGTGAGGGACCCCAGCCAATAGCACCCTACTAGCCCTTCCACCCTCAACCACAGCCCTGCTCCTTCCCTGCATCAGTGCAGTGCCCCCCCAACAGCTTTCTGTCTGTGAGGCAAAAGTTCCTGAAGCTGAGGCTTCCACTGATATAGGTGCTTTGTTGTTTGTCCACTCTGTAGTATCTGCCTGAGGCATCCACATTTCATTCAGAACAGACTACCATCCTGTTAGATCAACTTTATCCCCATGTCCACCCAAGTTGTTATGGGGTAGAAGATTGTCTTTAATTATTTCTTCTGTGCTAAAGTTCACTTTGAGGCAATATTTTAAGTTTTTTGTGGGGAAATTAGGGAGAGTCAGATAATTTCCTACCTTATTCTGCCATCTTTCCAGAATGTTCTCTACATTTGAAATTCTTAATTTGTTTCTAGAAGTTTTCTCTGTCAAGGAGAATGAATTTTTTGGAAAGGTAAATATAGACAAAGATGTTTAACAGGGAGCTGAAATCCAAATTAAGTGATGGCATGATAGGAACACTGTCAATGGCTTTTAAAAAATTGTTAAGAATGGGAGAAGTGTGGCTGAATTAAAGAGATTATAGTTGTAATGGAAATTTTTTTCATTTTCTTTTGTTATTTGGGACTCAGAGCCATTCCTCCAGCAGTTTGGTTAGCTAAAAATCTGTTTTCTGTTAATATTAACTTCATCTGTCCAAAACCTGTCACATTTGATATGAAAATCCATTTTAAACCTTAAACATTCCTTAGATAAGAAATCAAAATAATATCAACTGTCCTGAGTGACATATAAATCATCCTCCTCATTTAGCATATCTGTGAACTCTGTAAATGTAGTTTAACCTGTAATTTGACTTTAGTTTACCTCTGAGTTTATTTATTGAAGTTGTATGAGATTATGACTGTTCAATTAAGATCATTCAACTTTTATGACAGTGAAGGAAGCATTGAGATTATGGCTCTATCTTTAACTTTTATTGCCTAAGAAGAATAGATAAGATTATATAATAGGTAAAAAAAATTCTATGTCACTGTGACATAATTTTGCTTCTAAGATTATTTGCTAGAATCCTACTGATGGTTTGAGTTTTCTCTGAGACAAAGTATGCTTGAGCATAATAATAAAACCTAGGTTTGTTTACCTCTGTAATTTCTACATTTTGGTAAAGATGTTTTAGCAGCAGCTATCTACCCAATGAACTTAGAATTTTCTTCTGTAACAAATTTGTTGACTTCAATGGGCTAGGCAAGGAGACTGGAAAGACCGGGGTTTCCGTTTCAGGAATTCTGTGAGCACAAGGATAAAGTTACCTTGGAGAATTTTGAAGGGAAAGCTCAGTCATATGACAAAGACTGATGTTCACAAGAAAATTGCAGAAAGGTTTGTCCTCTATGTATTTCTCTGGATTTTGTTTTCTTTGCATTTGAATAATCCACCTGTTGAAACCTTTGAGATGCTTAGTTTGATAGCTAATCAGAGATTTTGATGACCAATGCATTGTGATTCAAATATCTAAAGCAAAAAGCTAGATTGAGAAAATTTGGGTTTTAACAGATAAGATCAGGCATTTCCTCTCTTCCCAAATCTTGTGGCCTGTTTGCCTCAGTGCCTCTTTTTTTTAACCTCATTGTTCTTGCAGGCATAAAAGTAAGAGACTTTTCTGTGTGTTATGGCCATTATTTCTGGGTCTAGTGTAAAGTACTGCAGTGTTTATTCAGGTATCTCCTTTGTGATCTGCTTCTGAGTCTGGTTTTGATTCACCCCTGGTAAAGTCCAGTGCTATGGTGTGATCATTGGTTAAATGATCCTAGTAAGAATGCATTTGATGGTGGAGCTGTGAACTCACCCAACCCTTCTGGAGAACTATTTGGAACTACTCCCAAAGGGCAACAAAAATGTGCATACCCTTTGACCCAGCAATACCACTACTGGTCTATACCCTGAAGAGATGAGGAAAAAGGGTAAAAACATTACTTGTACAAAAATATTTATAGTAGCCCTGTTTGTGGTGGCAAAGAATTGGAAATCAAGTAAATGTCCTTCAATGGGGGAATGGCTTAGCAAACTGTGGTATATGTATGTCATGGAACACTATTGTTCTGTTAGAAACCAGGAGGGACAGGAATTCAGGGAAGCTTGGAGGAATTTATATGAACTGATGCTGAGTGAGATGAGCAGAACCAGAAAAACACTGTACACCCTAACAGCAAAATGGGGGTGATGTTCAAACTTGAAGGACTCACTCATCCCATCAGTGCAACAATTGGGAGCAATTTTGGGCTGTCTGCAAAGGAGAGTGCCATCTGTATCCAGATAAAGAGGCGTGGAGTTTGAATGAAGTTCAAGGACTATTCCCTTTAATTTAGAAAAAAAACAGATATCTTATTGTCTGATCTTGTTACCTCTTAGACTTCTTGTCTCTTCTTTAAGGATATGATTTCTCTTTCATCACACCCAATTTGGATCAAGGTCAACATGGAAACAAAGTAAAGAGTGACAGATTGCTTTCCATGGGGGGGGGAGTAAGATTGGGAGGAAAATTGCAAAACTCAAATAATATCTTTAATAAAAATAAATTTTAAAAAAAGAATGCATTTGAGGCATTATTATACTGAGGATGGATCAGAAATCACCTGAGGATCTCATTCTTTCGGTTTAATATCTCAATTATTTATTTTATAGTGTTGTTGCCACCCCTAACAAAAATTAGAATGGCATAGAAAAATCTGCTTTGAAGAATTTAGTAAATTGATTTTAGTGAATTAATTTCAGTTAAATTGGTGCTGTGAATTAGGTTCAATAATTCTATTTGTTGGGGAAAAAATGGTTCCAGAACTATTCTTCTTTTGGATCTCTCAGATTCTGGTTCAAATATTTAAGGTAAAAATTTTTTGCTCTAAATTATGGGATGTGATCTTTTCTTTTCTTGCAAAGACATATTTATTGGTTATCTCCTGGCTAACTGGGAAAAGATTTCATTCAAGGAATCTAAATTATCTAAAACCCAATTTAAATTTCTGCAAAAATGTTTGGACAGGATTAACTTCAGGGGATAGATATCCTTAGCCCTGAGAAGGATTCTTTCTTTTTTAACACCCCAGTTTGGTTCAAATTGGTTAAATTGGTGAATCAATACTTTTACTAAATGACATATTGACATTTTGGTTTCCTCCTCTATTAAATGGAAAAATTGGATCAGATGACCCCTAAGATCCCTTCCAAATCTAGATTTGTGATCTTCTGTTAATAAGGTGTGATAATTTGGCAAGAACTCAGCAAGAGCAAATATGGCTTTTAACAAGTATTCATTAATAATCTATCATCATAGTATAAAAGAATTTCAAGATTGGAAAGGAACCTAGTAGCCCTCTAGTCTAATCCTGACTTATAGAGAAATTCCTTCAGCAATATCTCCAATGAGGTTATTTAACTTATCAATGACTTCCTTGGGATATAAGCCCAGCAAAGAAATCTTGGGGTTCAAAGGGTATAGGCATTTTAGTTACTTAATTTACATAATTCCAAATAGCTTTCCAAAATGGTTATGCCATTTCCCATCCCCACCAATAATTTATTAGTGCATCTATCATTCTGCAACCCCTTTAATATTGAAAATTGCCATTTGTGTCATTCTTGCCAATTTGCAGGGTATAAGGTAAAACCTTAGGATTGTTTTGATTTTCATTTTTCTTATTATTAGTGATTTGGAGCATTCGTTCAAGTGGTTATGAATACTCTGAAATTCTTCTTTTGAGAATTATTAATAGTTTTTGATTAACTATCTTTTGGGGAATGGCAACTGATCTTCTATTTACTTCTTGTTTTTATATTTTTAGTACCAAATCTCTGAGTTACTTGATACAAAGGTTTTTTTTCTCTCATTTGGTCACTCTTATCCTCAGTAGAGGTATCAGCAATGGTCCAAATATAACAAGACAGAGTTTTTAAAAAAAAAACATATGTAAAGTCTTATAATTTTTTAAAAATCATCTTGATAAGAATAGCATGATTGGAACTTGCAGATGTGAAAAAATAATCTGGGTACTTCAGCAATATGAGTTAACAGTATGACATCTGAATCTTTGTCTTCAATAATAGAGGCATAGTGTATTCCACTGGTCAGAACACATAAAGTATTGTGTTCAGTTCTGGGCACCAGTTTTAAAAGGACATTAATGTTTACAAAAACTAAATGAGTATGTGTAGTGACTATTTGTACAATGTGTATATGTAACTATTTATATCTTGGCATCTTGAAACTGGGACTTCTCATTTGTTAAAGAATGTTAAATCAAACTAAGAAAATTGCCTCTTATTAAGTTCTGTAAGACATTTACAAGTGTCTGTCAAATGGATTTAAAACCTAATGTTCAGAATAGTTTTTTGGGGAGAGTGTGTTTTATTTTATGAATGTTTTTAGATTTCTTTTTTTCTTAGAGATGGAGGGTCGAAAACATAGAAGTTTATGCAGCTTTTAATGAAATGACAGAATTAGTATTACACAATAGTAAAAAATCTACAATGCAATTCATAAGATTAATCATTTTTAAGAAGAAAAATATAACAAGGATTTGTTAATTTTTAAGTGTTAAGCATTTTGCATTAAATAATATTCATTTATAGGGCAGCTAGGTGGCATAATGGATAAAGCACTGGCCCTGGAGTCAGGAGTACCTGGGTTCAAATCAGTCTCAGACACTTAATAATTACCTAGCTGTGTGGCCTTGGGCAAGCCACTTAACCCCATTTTCCTTGAAAAAAAACTAAAAAATCCACCAAAACAAAAAACAATATTCATTTAGTAAGAAATGGACACCAACAATTTGGAGTACAACATTGCAGTTGATAGGTTAAAGGACCGAAGACTGTGTCTTAAGAGAAGACATAATCACTGTCTTTAAACATCATAAGATCATAAATATAGAGCCAGAAGGGAGAGTAAATGCATATTTTACATGTAGGAGAGTAGGTGATCGTTGACCAATTGTTCCAAATTAGTACAGGCATCCTTTGGGAGGTAGTAGAAGGTCTTCACTGAAGGTCCTCAATTTGAGATTTTAGAGAAAGGATTTCTGCTCAGATTGGCATCATCTTGGATTTCTGTGATCTCTACCAATGCTGAAATTGGGTAAAACAAGCAAAAAGGGCAAGTTGTAAAAATTGACTAAAAAAATAACACAAAAAAGGTAAATTCATTTCATATAGCAATTTCCATAGAAATAAAAAAGCTACTTGTGTATTTTTCATTATAATTCAATAAAACAACATTCCTATGAAGTGATGGGATCTCCACAAGGAAATGTTAAAGGAGTGATGAAGTCTGCAGAGGCTTAAACTCTAGAATTACTTAAATGATTTTGATGCTTTTATGAAGATAGAAACCAACTCTTAGGTGTGATAAAGAAAGGAGTATCTCCAATGGGCTGGTGATGTGATGTGGATTGGTGAGCAATATAGGGGGATTGGAGGAAAGGAATAAGCATTAATCCACTATATCAAATATTGTGCAAAACATTTTGCAGATATTTCATTTGATCCTCACAATGACCCTGAGATAGAGGTGGTATTAACCCAATTATACAGTTAAGGAAACTAAGACAGATAGACTTGCCCAGGCTCACATGGTAAGTATCTGAGAATATATGGTTTTCCTTCCAGGACCAGTTCCACCTAGCTGCTAGCAACTTAGTAGGAGAGCACTGATGAATATGTGTAGGATGGAATGAATCATTTATGAAGAATGATTGCATTGGGAAAAGTGCATAAATTTAAAGTAGGAACATGAGTCTATATATGAAGAAGAGAGGTTTGATTTGAGGAACTGTGAAGGGGTTGAATCTAGGATGTGTGATAGGTGCCATGAAGCACTATATCAGGGCATAAATGATGAATGAAGAGATTAAGACCAGGATCATTTATCTGAATCAGTATTTCCTAAGTTCCCTCTGTCCTCTGCATAGGAAAGGAAGGCATCCAAGAAGGTAGAAGGTGACATGAAGGTAATATGAATAGATCATTGACTTAAGATCTTAATGAAAATATCTTCCATGTCTATCACCACTTTCACACAATTACTAATTGCATTTTCCAAGCTCTGGGTGTGCTTATATTCCTAAATGCTCTTTCCCCCCCAGACAGAGACTGTTAGAAACTCAGAATTGTGTTATTAAGATATACTATATCTTATAGGTTTTTTCCAACTCTGTTCTTAGAAAAGTTAAGATCATTCCAAGGATAGGGCACTAAGATCAGTTAACACCCAGTCTTAGCTGACATCTTATTTTATTGGCTACCTGTTTAGGCTGGGTTCGTCCACCTCCACTAATTTCCTCCACCTCCAACTTCATTTTCTCCATTATCTCTAAATCAAAGTTCACTCTGGAGGCAAAATCTAAACCCCCAGGAATTTATAACTGGACAGATCCCAAAACTGAAAGGAATTTATACCCAAACACACAAACCAGAAATATTGACTCACTCTCTACTTCCATATAATCATGCTATTCTTGAATCATATATTCTTTATTATCTCACATTCACAGTACTTTCCCTAAAGGATTTTGCTTTCATTTTCCTCATATATTTCTCCCACTTTCATGATAAAAATTGATTTCCTAATCAAACTAATTATCAGTCTCAGAGAAGATCCTGACGATTTTTTGACATTAGGATTTAATTGGCTTTACAATCAACTTTGAGTCCTCTTCAACCCAGACACATAGACATTTCCCCTTCAAACTTCATGAAATTTATATTCATTCACCAAAGAAGAAAAAGATGAAAAACAGCAAGAAATTAGCAATGCCCTATGTTCCCTGCTTCATGGTGGCCTAAATGAGAAGTTTAAGAGTCTTGGTACCCACTTACTCTACCAGGAGGCTCACCACCACCAGGGAAGAGGAAATAGAATTCCCCTATTGCACTTTTTTACATTCAGGCAGTCCTGGCCCAGAAGAGAATTGAAAGGATTTTGAGGCAGCCAGGTGGCACAGTGGATAGAGCACCAGCCCTGCAGTCAGGAGGATCTGAGTTCAAATCCAGCCTCAGACAACTTAATAATTGCCTAGCCTTGTGGCCTTGGGCAAGTCACTTAATCCCATTGTCTTAAATTAAAAAAAAATTGTTTTAAAAGAATTAAGAAGATTTTTCATCAACCCTCAGTAAGATGACAGGAAACAATTCCAGACTACTTGCACATGTTCTAAGTGGAAGGCATATGTCTAGAAGCAGGTTCACTAAGGTCCTCATGTAGACTGACAGCAAGTAGAGTACACTATGCATGACCAATCCCTTATTATCTATCTTTTCTTGAGTTATTTTTCATTGACTCCCTTCTACAGTACTTCACTTCTATTTTCTCAGTGTGTTATTTTCTTTATCCAAAAGCTTCCCCAGTTTTTGCCTAATAGTTTGATTTATTATAATTCTAATAGAATCATTCTTTTTTTTTTGTGGAGGCAATTGGGTTTATGTGACTTATCCAAAGCAAGAAAACTAGTAGTTCATATCTGAAATCACATTCACATTTGGATCCTCCTGACTCTAAGCCAGTACTCTATCACTGCAACACTAACTTCCACTAATTCCCTCAGAATCAAATAATTTTAGAACAGGAAGTAATCTGGAAGTTTGTCTAGTCATTGAACTCTAGAATATTACACTTTAAAAAGTTGGTTATTGTTCTTTTTTAATTGATATTTAATTTTTCTAATTATGTTATATAAGTTTTTCAACATTCATCCTCATGCATACACATATTTTTTAGTTTTTTTTTTGTTTTTTTTTAGGTTTTTACAAGGCAAATGGGGTTAAGTGGCTTGCCCAAGACCACACAGCTAGGTAATTATTAAGTGTCTGAGACTGGATTTGAACCCAGGTACTCCTGACTCCAGCGCTGGTGCTTTATCCACTTCGCCACCTAGCCAGCCCTGCATACACATATTTTTAAGTTGCATGATTTCCTTCCACCCTCTCTTTCCACCTCAGTGATGAACAGTCAGGTGAATATTAACATACACATGTGTGTTTAACATGTTTTCAGATTAGTCATTTTTGGTATAAGGAATTAGGATTAAGGGAAAAGAAAGAAATCCATGAGATAGGAAAGAAATACATAAGAAAAATTTTCTTAAAATGAGTATAGTGTTCATTTGGATTTACTAGATTTTTTAATTTGTTTTGTTTTTTCCTTCCTCTGGATGAGGATAGCATTGTCCATAGCTGGTCTCCTAGGGTTGTTGGAGCTGCTCTCTGGACTGCTGAGGGGAGCTGCATCCATCAGGTTGATTAACTCACAATGTTGTTGTTAATGTGTACAACGTTCTCTTGGTTCTGCTCCCTTTACTCAGCATCAGTTCCTGTAATGGAGAATTACATTTTTAAGGGATCATGGAAAACATCAAGTCAAATAAAATAAACACAACTCTTCTTATCTACATTCCTGATCATTAATGACCCATTTTCCATGTGAAGGTCTCCAGCAGTGGGGACCTTATTTACCTATTGAGGCCACACATTCAGTTTTTTGGAACAGCTCTCACTATTATGAAGGGCTTCCTGTTATTGAGTCAAAAATCTTTCTTCCTCCAACTTCTATCCAGTAGTACTAAGTATCTGTTTTGCTCCCATGCAACTCAAGTGTAAACCTTTTTCTGTTGAATCCAAATTCTTTATTTTGTAGATGAGGAAACTGAAGCTTAGAGAGGTCAAGTGATTTCCTCAAAGTCATACATCTAGTTAATAGATAGGCCAGGACAATAACCCAGTCTCTACACTCTTAATTCCAATGTTCTATCACAGTTTCTCACTCAACTTACTTGTAGGATATTATAACATCAATATTGTACCCACTGTAGAGGAATCATGGTGTAGTGGTTAAGGCTCAAGGACTTAGTCAGGAAAAACTCTGGTTAAAATTCCATTTCTGAAAAAAAAAATCCCATCTCTGACATTCAGTAGCTGTGGAACCCTAGTAAGTCAATAATAACTTTGTGCCTTAAGAATCCTCTGGGAATTCTTCCATCTTTCATATGGTCTATTAATTGATTCTTTTGTACCACCAGAATACAAATATTGTCAAAGTAATTTATGAACTTTTGACCCTCGTGTCTATAGTAAAATATAGATATGAAAAACTGTAACTGTGATTTAAATGCCTAAATGGAATTTGCAAGAATTAATCCTCTAAAAAAGTGATCTTTTTTTTTTTTTTTTTTTTTAGTTTTTGCAAGGAAATGAGGTTAAGCAGCTTGCCCAAGGCCATACAGCTAGGTAATTATTAAGTGTCTGAGAGGCCGGATTTGAACTCAGGTACTCCTGACTCCAAGGCCAGTGCTCTATCCACTGCACCACCTAAGCCACCCCATGTAAGTCTTTATAAAGGGTTTGTGAAATGGGAACTCTTGACTAACATGACTTTATACAAAAGTAATAAGAAAAGTAATAAGAAAAAAAAGGGGAAATTCTGTTTTAGAGTTCTAATATTGAAAGTATTAAGAAATTAAAAAGGAAGTGAAATTTCTATTATCACAATTACTTTACGACATGATCATAGACTCATCTTGCTCTTCTAGTATAATTACTAAAGGAAATGGGTTAGTCATTGAACAACTCAGGGAGTTTCCCAAATAGGATAATGGCTTATAAGGTAGTTTCCTTAAACAACCAATACAATGTGTGGAGAAGCACCTCAATTAACCTGATGACATTATATGGTGTTGGCCTTTTGGATGAAGGCAACTGATGAATAATAGGGGACTTCCAATGATTGGTTAAGAGGATCAGCTATGTCTCTTGTAGTCTAGATAAAAAGCCTGCTGTTCCCACTTTAAGTAATCTCTAAACAAAGAACTGACCTTTTTTTAAAAATTGATACTTCATTTTATTTTTCCAATTGCATGTTATGAAAGTTTTTCAACTTGCATATTTTTAAGTTACATGATTACTGATTAGAGAAATGCAACTCTGAGGTACCATCTCACACCTCTCAGATTGGCCAATATGACCAGAAAAGACAATGTTCAATGATAGAAAGGATATGGGAAATCTGGAACACTAATGTGTTGTTGGAGCTGTGAACTCATCCAACCTTTTTGGAGAGCAATTTGGAATTATGCCCAAATGGCAACAGATCCAGCAAAACCATTACTGGGTCTATACCCTGAAGAGATCATGAAAAAAAGGTAAAAACATCACTTGTGCAAAAATATTCATAGCAGCCCCAGTGGCAAAGAATTGGAAATTGAGGAATGTCCATTAATTGGGGGATGTATGAACAAATTATGGTATATGTATGTTATGGAACATTATTGCTCTATTAGAAACCAGGAGGGAAGAGAATTCAGAGAAGCCTGGAAAGACTTGCACAAACTGATTCTGAGCGAGATGAGCAGAACCAGAAGAACAATGTACACCCTGACAGCAACAAAGGAGTGAAGATCAACCTTAATGGACTTGCTCATTTCATCAATGCAATACTCAGGGACAATTTTAGAGTACCCGTGATGGAGAATATCATCTGAATCCAGAGAAAGAATTATGGAGTTTATATAAAGAAAGTCTATTACCTTCAACTTAAAAAAAAGTGTCTTATGTACTACATAATTTTGCTATCTCTAATATTTTATTTTCTCCTCAAGGATATGAGGAGAAACACATTCAATTTTGATCAGCGTATGGCATGGAAACAGTGTACAGGTTATCAGAATGCCTTCTGTGGGGTGGGGGGGGAGGGAAGGGAGTGTGGGAGGGAAAAGTATAAAATTCAAAACCTTACAAAAATGATAGGTAGAAACTACTATTGTATACAATTGGAAAACAAATAAAATATTAAAAAAGTTACATGATGGGGAAGCTAGGTGGCTCAGTGATTAAAGCATCGGCCCTGGAATCACCAGTACCTGGGTTCAAATCCAGTCTCAAACACTTAATAATTACCTAGCTGTGTGGCCTTGGGCAAGCCACTTAAACCCATTTGCCTTGCAAAAACCTAAAAAAAAAAAAGTTACATGATTTTCTTCCACCCTCCCTCACACCCCTCCCTTCAGTGGCAAAAAGACTGGTGAATATTTTTGGGTTTAACATGTTTATAGATCAGTCATTTTTTTGTATGAAGAATTAGGATTAAAGGAAAAGAAAGAAAACCATGAGATAGGAAAGAAATTCATAAAAGAAAATTTTAAAAAGTGAATCTAGTGTTCATTCAGATTCTGTAGGTTTTGTTTTTTTTTTTGTTTTTCTTCTTCTGGATATGACTGGAATTGTTCGTAGAGTTGTCCTAGCTCTCTGAACTGCTGAGAGGAGCAGCATTCATCAAGATTGACCAGCTCACAATTGTTAATGTATAGTGATCACTTGTTGTACTCCCTTTTCTCAGCATCAGTTCTTGTAATTCATTCTGTGCTTCTCTAGAGTCTGAGTATTCATGAGTTCTTATAGAACAATTTTCTAATTCTTTGCCACTTCAAAAAGAGCTGCTAGGAATATTTTGGAACATGTGGAACTTTTCCCATTTTTTATGATTTCTTCTGGATATAGGCCTACTATTAATATTGCTGGATCAAAGGGTATGATCAATACTTTTGCTATTTGGGCATAGTTCCATATTGCTCTCCAGAATGGTTAGACAAGGGGCAGCTAGGTGGCACAGTGGATGGAGCACTGACCCTGGAGTCAGGAGGACCTGAGTTCAAATACAGCCTCAGACATTTAATAATTACCTAGTTCTGTGACCTTGGGTAAGTCAGTCACTTAACCCCATTGCCTTACAAAAAGACAAACAGAATAGTTGGACAATTCATTATTCCACCAATAATGCCTTAATGTCTCAATCCTCCCACAACCTCTCCAACACTGATCATTTTCCCTTTTTGTCAACTTTACCAGTATGATAGATGTGAGGTGGAACCTCAGAGTTGTTTTAATTTGCATTTCTCTAATCAGTATTGATTTGGAGTTTTTTTTCATATGATTATATATAGCTTCAATTTCTTCATTTGAAAACTGTTCATATCCTTTGACCATTTATCAATGGAGAATGACTTGTAACCTTATAAATTTGATGCAATTCTCTACATATTTTAGAAATGAGACCTTCATCAGAACCCCTAGCTATGAAAACTTGATTCCCAGCTTTCTGCTTTCTAATTTGGGCAGCATTTTTTTTTTTAGGTTTTTTGGCAA
Source organism: Macrotis lagotis (assembly GCF_037893015.1). Lineage (NCBI taxonomy): Eukaryota > Metazoa > Chordata > Mammalia > Peramelemorphia > Peramelidae > Macrotis > Macrotis lagotis. The sequence continues at coordinate 92,624,586 of NC_133661.1, forward strand.
GGCAGTAGGGTTAAATGGCTTGCCCAAGGCCACACAGCTAGGTAATTATTAAGTGTCTGAGGCTGGATTTGAACTCAGGTTCTCCTGACTCCAGGGCCAGTGCTTTATCCACTGCACCACCTAGCTGCCCCATTAGTTTTATTAATGTAAAAACTTTTTAATTTAATATAGTTAAAAACCATCCATTTTGCAATTTATAGTGTACTCTATTTCTTGCTGGGTGATAAATTTCTCCCATTGATCTGAGAGAGAGTATTTCTTGACCTATTAATTTGTCTATGGCAGTAGACCTCTATGTCTAAATCCTGTACCCATTTTGAACTTATTTTGGTATGGGGTGTGAGATGTGGGTCTATGTCTAGTTTTTGGCCATACTATTTTCCAGTTTTCCCAACAATTCTTGTCATATAGTGAGTTCTTATCCCAGAAACTAATGTCTTTGGGTCTGTCAAACAGTAGATTACAGAAGTCATTTATTACTAGAACTCAACTTCTTGCTTTTCACCTTTCCCTTTTTACCTCTTGGAGCCAGTAGCAAGAGAGGAGGAGATTTTTCTCTCCTCCATGCCCCAACTGATAATAGTATCTTTAAACAAAAAAAGCTCATGACAGTGCTCAATGAAAGGATTAACTCCTGATTGAGGACATGGTTAAGATAATTGATTGTGGTTTCCATAGTCTCCAACTTCAGGTTTATCTGTCAACCTTTTATAAGTTATTATATACCTACTAAGACAATATAAATATGAGTAAGCTATAGTATCATCATGGAGGGCAGGGTGGATAATTGTGAAACAAATAACTTTGGTACAAAATAGAACATGATTGATGCATGAGAAAGACACAAATACAATGCTATTCAGGGTTAAAAAAATGAGCCTTTTTTGGGTGTTTGCAAGGCAATTGGGTTAAGTGACTCACCCAAGGTCACACAAAATTAAGTGTCTGAGGTCGAATTTGAACACAGGTCCTCCTGACTCCAGAGTTGGTACTTTATTCACTGTACCTAGCTGCCCCTCAAATTACCCTTTTTGATGGAGGAGTGGGGATGGGAGAAGTCAGGGAATATTTCAACAATGCTTGAGAACTAGATGAAGTTTCAATAGGTAGAGCTGGTTACATTTTAAATTTAGAGAATGGTGTACCTTTAGAGAAAGCTGTGACCTGATGAATCTATATGCTTATTCAGAAGATGCTGCCAATATTAAAAAATGTTTTTAGAATTTGTCTTTGGGAATCAACTTTAGGCAGAGTTTGTTGGTCACACAAACATATCAGTATTATTTCTTTAGAACAAGAGTTGGCAAACAACTAGTCATTGGACAAATACAACCCACAGCTTGTTTTTGCACAGTCCAATGAACTAAGAATGGTCTTTACATAATGCACAAAAACCCCCTGGAGAATTGGATTTGGTCCATTGGCTATAGTTTGCTGCTTTAGTGTCATACTTCAGGTTGGTTGTGGTTGTTTTAAACAAAAAAACAGTATTTCCCCAGTCCAATCATTCACCACATTTAATATATTTAGCTTCCAATTATTTATGACCCTTTCTAAAAATCAAATGAACCTTGGAAGGAGGAAGGTTTGCTACTATGGAGAAGATTCTAAGGAGTCTGCATTAGCCTTCACAGTCAATTCCAAAGAAAGACTTGACATAGACTCTTCAAACCAGAAGAGACTTTCAGTATCATCTAGTCCAAATATCACTTTAAACAGAAGAAAGTGAAGCTCAGAGAGGTGCTCCTAGAGAATGGCAGAACTGGGCCAAGAATCCAGATTCTTGACCCCTCAGGAATCACCCACCAGGGTTTGCCATTCTACTTGGTTCACCTTCTATGCCAGAGTTTCTTAACCTCTTTTGCATCATGGATCCCTTTGATTGTATGCTAAAGCCATGAGACTTCTCAGAAAAAAAATGCATGACATAAAATACATTGAATTATTAATGAAATCAAATACAGTTATTAAAATATAAAAAGACCCCAGCTTCAGAGTTTCTGCTCTACACACACATACACACACACACACACACACACACACACACACACACACACACACACCTTTAATCATGCTGCTTCTCCTGTAAGGAGAGCCTGAGGCTCTATCAACAAGAGAAAAGGATCTTTGAGGAGAAATAGATGAAAGATTTCTTTTGAAAGGAAACTATTTTATTCTGATTTCAAGTTATGTTATCACTGATAATGGAAGCCACTGAGATACTAATCAAAATGTGATCAGATCTGAACAGAGGCAAGGCTATACACTGGGATCACTTTGGAGAGGCTGAATGGTAGTATGATGGATAAAGTGTTAGAATGGGGGTGATCTGAATTCAAAAGCTGCCTCTGTTACTTGTCAGTTGTGTGTGTATCAATTATTAGACCTCTCTGAACCTAAAGCAATTCTCTAATACTCTAAGTTACTCATGGATTGAACCACCTTCCTCCACCAATAAAATCACAAGCCTTTGAAGTATGACTACTATGCTGCAGAATGATCTCTTATCTTTAGAGATGACAGGCCATGGCTTGAAGCGATTTTAGATAAAAATCTGCCCAATGTTTGTTTCTTTACCTGCATGATGATGTTACTGATATTCAGGTTATTCATCTACTGATATTCATCTACATTCATCTATTCATTTTTCCTTCTACTGTAAAATAATTTATTATTAGAACTCACAAGAAAGAGCTTTATATTGAAGTGATACCTCCCCTATTACTTCTCCTATCCTCATCCTCACAACCTTCCAGTCAGACAATATGCCTTTTACATCTTTGTGCTGTTAAATAATTGAATCAAAGTACAAACTCATTTAAGGTGCTTTGAAGAGTTTCAGGGACAAGAGGTTTCAATACAATTGAAAAGTCTTGACTGCTTTCTCTGAGTCTATTCCCTACCAAAAAAACAAGTTCACCTCAGCTAAAGGACTCCAGGTGTTATTCACTATAAATAGAAGTAGAGTCTGGCTGCAAGGTGGTATGGTAGAAAGACACTGTAATTGGAAGGCAGGTTTCTAACCCTGGTTGAATGACCTCTTTGAGTTTTTGTATCCTCATCCATAAAATTATAATAAAATGGGAAAGAATAATGAAATAGGAATAAGGATGCCTAATCTGGCTCCCACTAGGGTTGTTTATGTATATCAAATGAGAGAATAGCTAAGAGGCACTTTATAGCCATAATGTGCTCAATGATGTGAGTTCCAAGTGCTATAAATCCTTCCCTAGGGAGAGAGAGAGAGAGAGAGAGAGAGAGAGAGAGAGACAACAACAGGATTTGGTCAAAAGAGGATTGGCACCAGAGTTAGAGAAACCATATTCAAATTTTTCTTCTGTAACTAATTACCTGTGTAATACTACAGGGAAGTTCATTTAACCTCTCCGAGAGTCTCAGTTTCTTCATCAGTAAAAAAGAAGGTTGGATTAGATGCCCTTCCATTTATAGAATTCTGATTAATAATGCCAACAAAGAGTGGGAAAATAACCTAGCTACTGGAAAGACTCTGGCACAAAAGGAATTTTCTGTCTGGTCTCAATCAGTTGTAATATGGGAAAACTAGAAACCATCCGTCAAGGGAACCTAACAAAGCAAAGAAATAAGAGGACAGTCTGTCCAGTCTCACCCACAGATACAGCTCCCTAGAAACTAATCTAATCTTTTCCTCCTTAAGACCTCTATCTCTGTCACAATACTGGCTGCAAAATTCTCTCTACTTCTTCAATCTGGGCAATAATACCTTTGACTATGAAATCTTTCCCAGTTCTTTAAATGCTTCCTACTTCCTCCAGCTGGTCCATAGTCCTCCTTTGAAACAGTCCCTCACAAACAGTGTAGTTCTTATTCCCAGTGTCTCTTGAGCTGATCTCTTGATTGACACACTGCGTCTTGGACTGGGGAGACTCTTTTCTCTGATATTTTTCCTCTAGTCTCCTTCCCCCACTGCCAGAAGGGAACCTCGACATTCCAAAGGGATAGTCTATTGGGTCGTAATGATTCTTGGAACTACTTGCTCATTTAAATTCTCTGACTCAAATATAGTTCAAGGAATGACAAGGATATTTTTAAAAAGTAAGATGCTACAGAATACCATAGTTTTATTATTTAACTCTTGTCCCCTAGGGACCATTGCAGTTGTTCCTTTTGCCAATTTGAGATGTAGTCTCTTCACTCACTTTCTTGCAGTAATAGAGCTCAGTCTGATAATAAGTTAACTAATTGGGAAATAAATGGTCATTTCCATCTTTATAATATAATTAGATTGTATCTCAGAAAGAGATTGATTAAAGACATGGCTCTATTTTGCCAAGTATCTTTAAATAGAATGTTGGAAGTGGAAGGGATCTTAGAGTTCTTCTGGCCCATCCTGCTCGTCTTACAGAGAGGAGAAAATGGATATTCAAAGGAGTGAAGTGATTCAACTACAGTCATAGAGACAATAATCTAAGAACTTTTTCCTTGTAGAAAATTCAGAGGCTTCTAGTTTTGGGAGAAAGGACTCTCTTTTTCCAAATTGACAATAAAGCAAACATAAAATGGCTTACAAAACTTAATGGACTGATTCAAAGGACAAACAATGAAATAGATTTCTGACACATCTATGAAGTATTTTCTCAAATATAGCATTATAGATTTTGTAGTTTAAAGATTTAAGGCAGGAGAGTGGCCGCAGCGCCCCTCCCCCCCGGGGGGCGCCCGGAGCCGAGCCGGACCGGAGCCCCAGGGAAAATAAAAGTGCAACATACAGCAGTTCTGATATGGCTGAAGTGAAATCAATGTTCCGGGAAGTCCTTCCCAAACAAGGGCAGTTGTCTGTAGAAGATGTGGCCACAATGGTGCTATTGCAAACCCAAACTTCTGCCACTAAAATCTCTGACTCTTGAAAAATTAGAGAAAATGCAGCAAACAGCACAAGAAACTGTTTATTCGCCAACAGGAAATGACAGAAAAGGAACAGCACCAAGCCAAGGAGTGATTCATTCATCAATTTTGTAACTTTTACTTGTTGATAGTTTTTCAAAGTAATTCACATTTGTTTGCTACTTTTGATTTTTATTAAAGTTAAAATTCATTTAAAATAAGGGGACAAATAAGTCATCAAAAAAACAAAATAAATTTAAGCTTTTGTAATTCCTATTATGGACTATGTTCCAACTTTGGCCACAATTTATTTTAATCTTTGGTACTCTGTTTAGTGATTGTTGGAATTCTAAGTTCTACTACAAGACTACTATTTTTGTCTAGATGTTATGCATTATTTCTACTTTTATCAATTTTAGAGATTCAAGGAACCAACCCATAAAATATGTAACTTCATTAAAGTTCTACACATTGGCCTTTATGCATGCCATATCATGACTTAAAATTTTTTTTTATTTTTAAGTGAGTGTGCATAATTATTTTTCAATGGGGAAAGAAAAAATATCTAAAAACAATTATAAAGATACCATGTAAGTATATACATATATATTATGTATACGTATTATGTACACACACACATTTGAAAATTACACCAAAAATAAGCCAAGTTTCTCTTTAAGGATTCCCTGGGAACCTGAAGCAGAGGGAGAACCTGAATAGATTTGTGAAACAAGAAACATGGTAGACGTGCTTTTACTTTTAGTTGATAAAAACCATGTATGTTTTACACAATTTTTTTTTTAACAGAAGTTACAGCCGATTTTTCTTGGACAGCAGGAGCAAAATAAATGTAGCAGTATTCCTGAACAATAAAAGTCTTTTTTTAAGTACATATCTGTCTTGGCATGCTTTAGACTTTACATCCATGTTTTGGTAGTTACCTTTACAGGTTTTTTTTCAGTTCTAAAACAGTAAAAAAAGGGGGGATAGGAAATCCTAAATTCTTTTTAATCAAACTACACAATTTAGATTAACTACAAAAGCCTAAAAGAAGCTGTTATTCAGCTTTAAGCTAATAAAAGTAGGTCTGTAAATTTATATCAGTAACAAATTAAGAGTTCTGAATATGTCTATTTCAACTTGGTACAGAATAATTTTAAGAGGCCTTCAAGCTTTGCTGTATAATTGAATTTGAAATTACACAATGGGCAAGCAGTATTTTTCAACAGGATTATAAACATGACATATGATAACCTTAGATTTATTTAACAAAGCTAATGTTACATTCTCTAATTGTCAGCTTAAGAATGTTGGTGGGTTTATAGCTTATGCAAATTTCTAAATTTTTATCTCATGCAAATTTTCATCTACTAGATAATGTTAAAAATGTTTAGGCAGCGTCTTTTAAAATCTATATTCTCCAATGTAGTTTTAAAAGAATGTTTCCTACATTTGCTCCATCTCCAAAAGAATAAGCACATTATTAGGTTATTAGCATATATTTTTGCTTGCTTTTAACCATCCATTTAAAATTATTAATCACAAGGAAAAAAAATCTTTTATACCTGCTAAGTTCATTAATTTTGAAAATTTCATATGCACAGTCTTTTGATATTTTTTAAATGGTAACTTACTGGGAAGTCTCTAAATAAAATTTTCTTAATAAAGACACAGGGAAAAAAGATTTAAGGCAAAAAAGTCTTATATTTGATCACAAAAACTGGAGACAGAAGAAATTAACATAAATTAACATAAATCCTTTATTAAGATGGAAGATGATGTGGCAAACTGGAATTAGTATTGGCAGTGGAATTTGAGGAGTTGAATTCAAATCCCAGCTGGGTTACTTAATCCCTGTGTGAATTTGGGAAAGTACTTTTACTTTTGGAATCCCTGTTTCTTAATCTGTGAAAGAGAGTGCATGGTATCTCTAAGGTTCCTGCTAACTCTTTTTATATATATATATATATATTTTTTAGTTTTTTTGCAAGGCAAATGGGGTAAAGTGGCTTGCCCAAGGCCACACAGCTAGGCAATTATTAAATGTCTGAGGTCAGATTTGAACTCAGGTACTCCTGACTCCAGGGCCAGTGCTCTATCCATTGTGCCACCTAGCCGCCCTGAGAAAGAGTTGTTTTTGCAATGTTATTTAAATTGCTTTGGTTCCATTCACTTCATTCTGTACCAGTTCATACAAATCTTCCCAGGTTTCTCTGAAACCATCCTCTTCATCACCTCTTACAGCCCAATAGTATTTCTTCATATAGTCCAACCCTTTAATTTAGCATGGAGTAATAGAATGGACCTTGGAGTCTGTGTTTGAGTACTGGCTCCTTAGTTATGTGACCTTGGAAAAGACATTTAATTTCTTTAAGCCTCAGTTTCTTAATATATTAAATGGAGAGAAAGAAAACATTCATTGTCAATGTACTTCATGTCTTGTTTTGAGAGTTAAATAACATAAAGTAAAAGAAAAGCACTTAATTTTTTTTAAATTAAGAAAAATCTACCTTCTCTCCCTCTAATCTGTACTCCCTAAATTGAAAAAGAAAGATAAATCTCTTGAAATGAACATATATAGCTAAGCAAAACAAACTCCCACATTGGGAAATGTATATATATGTGTCTCCAAAATATGTGTCCTAATCTGCACTCTTAAATTCAACACCTTTCTGTCATGAAAGTGGGCAGCATATTTTATCATGAATTCTCTGAAATTACTTGGTCATTGCCTCAGAGTAATCAAATGAAAGTCATCTGTAACTATAAACTATATAATTGAAACTAGAGAAAGTAAGTGGATTGCTTGATGTGACAAAAGTCATAATTGTATTTCTGTTGGAGGTAGAATGGATTTGAAGAAGAAAAAAATGGGAAAATTCATATCCTGTCTTTGTTTTGGGGGTCTCAGTTTCTTTTCCTGTAAAATGAAAGGGTTATACTATGTTTTCTCTGTGGTCTTTTTCAGCTTTACTATCCTAAATGTATGCATGGAGGCAAGACTGTCATAATGATATTAGCCTGAGCACTGGAACTTGATACTTCTATCTTATATTCTAGTTTGGGCTGTGTTCTCATACTACGACCTTTGCTTTTCTCACCTCTTCCACCCAAAGCACACACCCAGGAGATTCTGACTCACAGCTCCTTCCTCCAAGAAAAAAGTAAAAAAGAACAAGTAATAAAACCGAGAGCCCTTCACTACACAATGCCAATTTATTGGGTATGAAAACATTGGAGTTACAATCCATGCACTGTATATGCTTTTCACAATTAGTGCCAAACACTGTCCAGGTTGTACTGTCAACCACATAGAGCTCTGAAGAGCTCACATGACCAAGAGAAAAACCAATACCAATCTCCTACCAATTCAGCAAAGTTGCTCAGAGATCCTTTCCAGTTAATATGTTGCTGCCTCAAGTGGCCTCACCCTAATCTCTGATTTGGAATTAGGAGTCCAGGAAAAAGCATGGTCTATTCCAAACTTCTAAACTCAGAATCACAGCATTCAAGAGACCCTGGTGGCCTTATAATCCAAATTTAATCTGAAAAGGAAAAAGTCTTTGACTGAAGACTTTCAGTGAGAGAGACCTTATGACTCAGGTAGCCCATTTTACTAACATACTCTTACATCAAGTCTAAATCTAGTAGTGTCTCTTTCCTCTTCTACCATTCTGGGACTTAGTAGAATAAGCCAGACCTTTAATAACTGCAATAATAAAAGTGAAACCTCTCTCACATATACACACACATATACTAACTCAAACAAAGTGACAGCCCTTTAAATAGTTGAAGATAGACTTGAGTTTCATTAGCCTTTGAATCATCTTTTTTTATTTTTATTTAAGGCAATGGGGTTAAGTGACTTGCCCAAGGTCACACAGCTAGGCAATTATGAAGTGTCTGAGGTTGGATTTGAACTCAGGTGTTCCTGACTCCAGGGCCGATGCTCTATCCACTGCACCACCTAGCTGCCCCACTCCAATCTACTCTTAACTATGATCAGATTAATAACAAGAGGAACTTATTTGTTTTCTCTTTTAGATTCTGCCCTATTAATGAATAAGAAGGTGCATAGACTTTATGATCACCAAAAAATTACACTAGTAGGTCATTATATTATAATTGAGCTTTGTTGCACAAGGGTAAACCAAAGGTACTCAGTGAATGAATGAATTTATAGTTATACAGCCCTTTCCAATTGGAAGGTGCATATAAGAACTTGCTGAATGTTGGAAAAAGTTAAAGCATTCTAGGTGTCTAGCATCTTTGAATTTAGTTGATATTTATAGTGTGTCTCCAGGAAGGGTTCAATTCCTGCCAAGTAAGAACATTAATAATGATGACATATTTTATGGTGTTTTAAGGTTCAGAGAGCAAGCCTTTAGCAGTGGCTTGAATTCACTGAATGGTCTACTAGCATAATCTATGGGGACATGATAGCTCCTCCCTTAGTAGGTGACTAGAAGCTGAAGGGAAAATCAAAGGGGACTCTGTCCACATTAAGAGAAGTTATTGACAGAGTAGCCAGGACTAGGCTAAAAAGTATCCTTTTAAGGCTCATAATCCTTTGGGGTTAATGGACCCCTTTGCCATTCTGGGGGAAACCTATAGATCCCCTCTCAGGCAAACGTTCTTAAATTCATAAATAAAATGCATAGGTTTGCAAATGGAACTAATATATCAAAATAACAGTTATCAAAATATATCTATTTCAAGACAAGTTTGCAGATGCAATGCCCATGCATGCAGAAAGGACTCTTCCTTTTCGAGTCCCCTGGCTGCTTTGGGTCATGCTATGAGCAAAAACTCCTTGACTGAATCTGACCTGTACTTTGAATTTCTTTCCTTGGATCTTTCCCTTTGACTTTGATGTCCTACAAAAATTATCTGCTTTTTAATTCTAGAGAATCAACTAAAAATTACTTGATACAATTAACAACTTTAACAAAGTTGCAGGATATAAAATAAACACACAGTCATCAGCATTTCTATATACTCTTTTTTTTAAGGTTTTTGCAAGGTAATGGGGTTAAGTGGCTTGCCCAAGGCCACACAGCTAGGTAATTATTTTTTTTTAGATTTTATTTATTTTGAGTTTTACAATTTTCCCTCCATTCTTGCTTTCCTACCCCCCCCCACAGAAGGCATTCTGTTAGTCATTACATTGTTTCCATGTTCTACATTGATCTTAATTGAATGTGATGACAGAGAAATCATATCCTTAAGGAAGAAAAATAAAGTATGAGATAGTAAAATTACATAATAAGATAATTTTTTTTTTCTAATTTGAAGGTAATAGTCTATGGTCTTTGTTTAAACGCCACAATTCTTTCTCTGGATATAGATGGCATTCTCCATTGCAGACAGCCCAAAATTGTCCTTGGTTGTTGCACTGAAGGAATGAACAAGTCCATTAAGGTTGATCATCACCCCTGTGTTGCTGTTAGGATGTACAATGTTCTTCTGGTTCTGCTCATCTCATCTTGCTCAGCATCAGTTCATGCAAATCCTTCCAGGCTTCCCTGAATTCCCATCCCTCCTGGTTTCTAATAGAACAATAGTGTTCCGTAACATGCATATAACACTATTAAGCCATTCCCCAATTGAAGGACATTCACTTAATTTTCAATTTTTTGCCACCACAAACAGGGTTGCTATAAATATTTTTATACGAGTGATATTTTTACCCTTTTTCATAATCTCTTCAGGGCATAGACCCAGACAGACAGCTAGGTAATTATTAAGTGTCTGAGGCTGGATTTAAACTCAGGTCCTCCTGACTCCAGGGCCGGTGCTCTATTCACTGCGCCACCTAGCTGCCCCTATTTCTATATACTCTCACCAGCAAAGACCAATAGAGAGAGAGATAAATTCCATTAAAATGACTAGACAATATAAAATATTTGGGAGTTTACCTGCTAAGACAAACTCAGGAACTATATGAACACAAAACATTCTCTGCCCTTGGAGAGGGTTGGGTACTACTACTAATTCTTGGAACTCACCCTTATTTGCACTTTGCTCCAAACCCATAAAAACAACTTCTGTTCAACTGCAGGCAAAAATAGGTTAGGCTGGTTTTCTGCTGCCCCCTGCTGACTCTCACAAAAACTACTGACTCCTTAACTTCATGGGCAGATTTCAAATTATATTGGTAAGGAGTACTGTGCAATGACATACAATAGTTTGCGACAAATGTCTGCTTGAATCCAGATAAGTCAGCATAGTTTCATCCATCTAGGGTCATATTAGGCTGCTTCTGCCCTTTCCGTGGTTAATATTTCCTGGGCACCCATAGAAATAGGGGTCTTATCCCCTCTCTTTCTTGTCCCCAAAACCTTGAAAATTAACTTACACGCTCCATAAATGATCACACTTATTATCGCTATCATTAAATAAGTCATGTCCTTAGGGTAGTTTTTCCAGAAGAGGAAATGAATTTACTTCTATCCATCCATGCTTTTCCCAATAAAACTTCTCTTGCTTGGAACAAGCAGTTCGCTGAAATAATCATGAAATCTGTGTGTTTATACAGAGAGGAAGATATGACTTCTGGTTACCTGAAAGACTTCTAAGCAAATAACTGAATAGCTTAATTGTTTAGGCTCTAGGGACAGTAGAAAGAAAGGGGCAGAGAGAAAAGCAAAAACAAACTTGAAGAATTTCCTAGCACTACAGACTTGTATGTAGGGAAGCTGGTTGCTAATATGTTCTTTGATTCAAAGACCCTAAAAATAGCTAAGAACAAACTTCTCCAATAGATTGTTCTATTCTTTTATTCTTGTATATTCTACAACATGCTCTAAGTCACTTAATTTCCCTGATTTCTGTATACTGTTTACTTTGATAAAGAGGTTTGCTAAATTACTCATTCATTAACCTTTTCTGTATCCAGGAGGGAGCTAAACTGGGGAGAATTAGCTTTTTCTGGAGAACAGTCAGGGAAAGTTAGTTTTGTCTGGAACCTCTAGGATCCCTAAATTACAGGTAGTTGTTTTGTAAGTTTCAGGGATGTTCTGGAACCAGAATCATGAGGTCTGATTGTTCAGTTTTCAAATGTATGCTTTTTAAATATTGAAAAATTTACAAATATTACAAATCAGGGCTTGATTTATTGTTTTTTAATTTTTTAGACCAGGAGCTGGGAATATCAGTCTCCACATAAAATCATTTGGTCTGGCTTCTCCACAGTCACTCCAAGTGGGACTCAAAATTCAATAAATCTAAGAGCTTTTTAGGGGTGAAGTAATTGAATGTCTGACCAAATATAGCAGGCTAATTTTCAAGTTGATAATTTTGTATGACTGGAGAATGATTCCATAAATATCCAAATGGCCTTTGGCAGAAAAAAAAGGTTCCCCAGCCCAGGTCTAGACTTAAGAAAATGATGGAAAAATGTTAAAAATGCAGACTAAATTTGAAATAGGGTTATGGAGTTTTGGAGAGTCAGTTGTTAAACATCTCCTAGTACACCCCTGGAATTCTAGACCAATATCTTTCTTGAAGATAAGCAAATGAAGTTACAGTCCAGGCAGGGCCCTCTTCCTCCTCTTTCAAAAGGTGAAAATTGAAGCCTGGTGGACATGTCTATTCATGCTACACATTGGTCAGCTATATTTATATTTGACAGCTATTAACTGCACATATATTTTCAGAATCAAAATGATATTGTTTAGGTTACATCTTCTCATTAGCCACAGCAGAAAGAGTTGAAGTCCAGAGAAAAGAAGTAACTCTTAAAAAATTAATTTTTACTTATATTTTTAAAATATTTATTCTCTTTCTCTCTCACTATCCCTTACCAGGTGAACAATTAAAAGAATAAAGAAAACGCTTCTAATAAATATGCTGTGTCCAGTAAAACAAACCCTTATGTTAATTGTGTTCAAAATTATATGGTGCATTCAAAAAATAAAAATAATGGCTAGTTCATATGAAGTACTTTAAGAATTATTTCATCTTATCCTCATAATAACCCTGAGAAATAGATGTTATTATTATCTTTGATTTATAGATGAGGGTGAGGCAGAGATTGGTTAAGTGACTTTCCCAGGGTCATGCAGCTAGTAACTATCTAAGATTGGATTTGAACTCAGATCTTCTTAACCCTGGGTCCAGATAGCCCTCAACCATTTCCAAACTCAAGTATTCATTTCAGTTGTCAAGATCTAATGCTGGAACTAACAGACACCCTCATAGTAAGAGTTAGCAAACGTCCCCAGTCTAGAATTTTTTCACTGCACCCACCTAGCTGCCTCTGCATTGTGAGTCCATAGCCTGTCTGGCACAAAGTAGGTGGAATGTTTCATCTATTTATCACTGTATGAACAGAATTCTAAAAGTCAGAGTTGTTTTTCTTTAGGACATTATTGCATAAATTGTTCTAGTTCTCAGTTAATTAAAGTCTTCCCAGAAACTATTTTATCATTTCTTTTTTTTTAAGCCTTTTTTTTTTTTGCAAGGCAATGGGGTTAAGTGGCTTGCCCAAGGCCACACAGCTAGGTAATTATTAAATGTTCGAGACCGAATTTGAACTCAGGTACTGCTGACTCCAGGGCCGGTGCTCTATCCACTGCACCATCTAGCTGCCCCTATTTTATCATTTCTTATGGGAGAGTAATACTCTATTATATTCACATAACACAATTTGTTTAGTCATTCCTTAACAGGGTAGCAACCCTCTTAGTTTATAGATTGGGCTACTAAGAACTGCTATAAATATCTTTGTACATATGGATTCTAGAAAAGAAGTAATTTGCCAAAACTTTCATGGTCAATCAACCAGCCAGGAATAGAGCTTGAACCTCTCATCCATAGCTCCCTCCAGCTCACCACTATAGCATGGAATCACTTATCTAGTTAATTTTTGACCTCTGTTTTTTGATGTTAGAGTACAAGTATGTTCTATCTTTTCCTTTTTTTTTTCAGTTTTTGCAAGGCAATGGGGTTAAGTGACTTGCCCAAGGTCACATAGCTAGGTAATTATTAAATGTCTGAGACTGGATTTGAACTCAGGTCCTCCTGCCTACAGGGCTGGTGCTCTATTTATTCACTGCACCATTTAGCTTCCCATTATCTTTTCGTTTTTGTTGTTGTTTTTGTGGGCAATAAGGTTAAATGAGGGATTTGAAAATGAAACAGAAATATGGCAGACAAGTTGGTTACTTTCCAATGTTGCTTTCAGTCTACTCAGTCTATTCTGTCTGTCTGTACAGACCCTAGCTCTGGTTGCTTTTAGATTTGTAACAACTATAGGAGGTAGATTTGATAACATTTTTCCAACCTTCCACTCTGTTGCTTGCTTTGGATGCCATTGGGATAGTTCTCAGTTATACTCTCAATTTCTGATGAAATATTTTAACCATGACTGACAAGAATCAGGGGTAAAGTCTGGTTATGGAACCAAAGCCAGGAAGGCTAAACCTCATCCAAAAACTAAAGGCTAAACACCTTATCCTATCCCCCAATACTATATTCTGACCAATTTTTGGTCAGCTGAAGTGTGTCAGATAGAGGTCTACTTATAACTTTAATTTCTTTAATCTCCAAACAGAGATCAGGTTCTTCTTGTTAATCTGTTATTGTAGCAGGGGAAAAACCAAATTGTAAAAATAGTAATCCTTCATTCCCTCCATTCCTAAATGACAGTCACAAGCACAAGAATGACATCACAGGATAAATGGGAAAAAATTCCTTTAGAGAGAATTGCATCTGGATGGCATAGTAATAAATGACTTTCTGCTCTATGGTGAAATTCCCTGGGATTTAAGAATTCTTGTTATTAATGAGTAAATCAAATCAATGCATATGACTGTAATCTGGAAGGATTAAGGAACTTTCCTTCCCCTATTTTATAGATAAGGAAACTGAGGTCCAAAATAACTGACTTGGGCAAGGTCCCATAGGTGGTATCTCTTGTGGCTCTTGGATCCACTCCCTTCCTTGTCTTGACTAATGGAATGGGGACAAATGGAAGGAGGAATGAGGTTCAGAGAAGAGATCAAGTTCAGAGAAAACTGAAAGTGGTTATGCCAGTCAAGTTTTGGCTACCAGAAGTGATTTTTTTTTTCTAAAAGGGATATATATATATATATATATATATATATATATATATGGAAGGATTTGACTTGAATAAACTCAAGTATCAAAGAACCAAAAGGAGCAAGGGTGGGCATGGTCTGAGTGTGCCTGGACCTGTTACTGACTTCATCACGCCACAAATGATGAACCTTCCTGGAAGAGTAATCAGGGATCTATGAGTCAGCTGCAACAGAGGGTAGGAGTAGAGTCCTAGCCAGCAATAGAATGGTGAATGCAGGACAGTAGCCAGAAGTGGAATCAATGCCCTAGGTCCTGAGGTCCTTTATGTGGTTAACACTGATTTTCTGGAAACTGGGGAAAAAATTGGGGATGCTTGCTAGCTCTAGTACAGCAAGCATTGCCAATGCTGATTCTGGCACTTGGGGGTGTCTGCTAGCTCCAGCATTGGGGATGTTGGGAAGATCCTTAGTCTATGCACTTGATTTAGAATACTTGGGTTTAGGATAAACCTATAGAATGGTAAAAGGTTGTCTGAGACTGTCAGGAGCAGCTATAGTTATTTTATGTTTGTAGTAGTTATTTTAATATATTTGATTTTATTTCTTTTGGTTTTTTTGTGAGTATGAGTAAAGAAACTGTATGGAATTCAACCATATTTGTGTGATCTACTTATTTATATCATGTTCCTATGATTGGGATCTTTTGAAACTTAGTAATAAGAGAAGAAGCTGATCTCCAGGTGATTAAAGCTAGGATCAAGAGATTAACTGAATAAATTCATACAGACTAACAGAAAATCATTGCCCTACATGTGAAGAGTGGAGCAAGAGGGGGAAAAAATTAATAATGAATCATAGAGAGCTCCTCAATTTCCCTAAGAGGCCCTCAATGCTGGGTGGAATGCATTAAAAAAGGGGGAAAGGGAAGTTGGGAGAAAGGAGGAGAGTTTCGGATTGTCATAATTTAGCTCTTTTGTAGAAGAGGGTCTGTCAGCTATATTGTAAAGTGGATAGAATACCTGCCCTGTAGTCAGGAAGATCTGAGTTCAAAATTGAACCCAGACACTTACTTAGCTATGTGACCTTCAGGCAAATCATTTATTTTAATTTTATTTTTTAAATGTTATTTTATTTTATTTTCTCCAATTACATTCAACATAGTTTTCAAGACTCATCTTTTTGTGAGCTTTTGAGTTCCACATTTTTCTAACACCCTCCCTTCCTCTCTCTCCCTGCCCCACGGCAGCCAGTAATCCAGTATAAGTCATACATGCACAATCGTGTTTTTCATATTAGTCTTATTGTGAAAGAAGAATAAGAACTAATGGGGGGGACCATGAAAAAAAGGGGAAAATCATGAAAAGAAGAAAAAAAGATAAAAGAAGTTTTTGTTTTTGTTTTTTCTTAGTTTTTGCAAGGCAATGGGGTTAAGTGGCTTACCCAAGGCCACACAGCTAGGTAATTATTAAGTGTCTGAGGCAGGATTTGAACTCAGGTACTCCTGACTCCAGGGCCAGTGCTCTAAAAAGAAGTTTTTAAAAGTGAATATAGTATACTTTGCTCCACATTCAGACTCCATAGTTTTTCTCTGGACATGGATGGCATTCTCCAATGTGTATAGTGTTCTGATTCTGCTCATAACACTCAGCATCAGTTCATAGAAGTCTGCTGGGAAACTATTTGCCTCAGTTTCCTCATCTGTTAAATGATCTAGAAAAGGAAATGGCAAACTATGACAGTATCTTTGCCACAGAAAATCCCAAAGCAGGTTGGTTACAAAGTGCTGATTAACAGTTGAACAGCAACAAAAGAACAGGATCTGACAAATGTCCAGAACTACTCTCTTGTGGTTAAAAGTTTTACTGAGGCATGAAAGTCAGGAGACCTGGGTGTTAGGCTCAGCTACTCCTGCTTTGCTGTTACATTGAGTAAATCACTTGGCCTCTCTGGACTTGTTTCCTCATCTGTGAAATGAAAGGTTTAGATTAGATCAAGAGTGATTAAACTTTTTTTTGGATCATAGACCTCTTTGGTAGTTGTCTGAAGCCTTTATCAGAATAATGTTTTTAAATAATTTTAAAAATGCTAAATTCCCAAAGATAGCTTTTTTCCTCCATCCAAATCGATGAAGTCACTGAAATCTATTCCTGCATCCCAGCTTAAGAATCCCATACTAGATAATCTCTAAAACCTCTTTTTAGATCAAATCTTCTAACATTCTATCCACTACCCTGAGTTTTGATGGGGAAAAAAGAAGGGAAGGCTGGGGAAGACAGAGAGAGGAAAGAACAGAAAGGAAACAGTGTTATCACCACCACCCTCCGCATTCTCTTTCTTCTTTGCTCCTACCTCCAGCATTTTAAAAAAGCAATTTAAGTTCTTTGGTTCCTATTAATTTTTTTAATGGAAAACATAGTGGGACATATTCTCTACCAAGCAGTCAGTATGGTGGTGAAATAGTATCAAAGATACATGATTAAAGGATATGAACAAGAAGTTTTCATACCAAAAAATCAAAACTATCTATAGTCTTTTGAAAAAAATGCTCTAAATCATTATTGATTAGAGAAATGCAATTTAAAACAACTCCAAGGGACCATCTCACACCAATCAGATTGGCTAATATGACAGAAAAGGGAATTAAACACTGGAGAGGATGGTGGAAAACTGGGACACTAATACACTGTTGGTGGAGTTGTAAACTGATACAATCATTTGGGAGAACAATTTGAAACTATACCCCAAAGGGCTATAAAACTGCATATTTTTTTTTTATCCAGGAACACTGCTTTTTAGGTCTGTATCCCAAAGATATCTTTAAAAAATGAAAGAGAACCTATTGGTTCAAAAAACCATTTCTAGCAATTGTATTTGTGATGGCTAAGATTTGGAAATTCTTATTGTCCATCAATTAGAGAATGCCTGAACAAATAATGGTGTATGATTATATTGAAATATTCTTGTGCTATAAGAAATGATGAGTTGGATGATTTCAAAAATCTGGAATTACTGATATAGACTGAAGAGAATATAACCAGTAGAACTTTGTACGCAGTAACTTTGTTCATAGTAACAGCAATATTGTGTGATGATCAACTAAATGACTTTAGCTATTCTCAGAAATACAATGATCCAAGACAATGAATGCCAAAGGATTCGTGATGAAAAATGTTATCCACCTCCAGAAAAAGAACTAATGACAGACTGAAGCATATTATTTTTTCACTTTTTTTTTTAGTTTGAATTTTCTTCTACAAAATGACTAATATGGAAATGTTTGACATGATTGCACATGTATAACCTATATCAGATTGCTAACCATCTCAGAGAGGGGAAAGAGGAGGGACAGAGAGATAGAATTTGGAATTCAAAAGTTTTAAAAAAGATTGTTAAAATTGTTTTTACATGTAATTGGGGGAATATAAAATACTTTTAAAATAGCATTATAGATTTAAGAGAATGTTAGGGTTTGGAAGGCACTTAAAATTATCCAGCCCCTTCATTTTACAGCTGAAAAAACTTAGAGTAAGATTATAGATTGCAGAGAAGATAGCATTCTACCTTGGTAAATGAAGGGCATGGAGTTTTCTACATTGATAAAATCACAGATAAAAACAAAAACAAAAAATGAAAAAACTAAATAGAAGACAATGGCCTTGCAAAAAGAAATGCCTCTACAGCCTGGGTGGGTCAGTGGCTTTCTTTCCTTCACCTCTCTTCTATTAAATATGGGCTGAAGGAATTTCAGAGAATCTTGAGATACCCTTAGACAGATTCTTAACTGAGAAGCACTGGCTGGCATTGTGGACTGCTTAAGTAAATTCACTGACATGTCAAACTCAAATAGAAATTAGATCTACTAAGTGGCCCATAATAAGCCCCTTGGTCACCATGGGGAGTGTTCTGGGTCTCATGTGGGCAAAGGATTTAACATCACTCTGAGGATCAGAGAATGTTAGTATTGAATGGGGCCTTAGAAGTCAACTGGTTCACCTTCAATTTCTAGATAAGGAAGCTAAGTCCCAGAGAGATGAAATGGTTACCTAAGGGTACACAGGTGGGAATGTGAAAGCACCAGGAGCATTCTTCCCTCTTTTCATTGTACCCTCTAGGGGTTAGAGGGTGGTGGTGGAATGTGGAATATTTATATAATCTCTGGTTAATTAGTTCACTGAAAATACTAAATGGTCTGAAAATTTTGTTTCATAAACTGGCAATGTAGAGATTTATTCAATTCTGGAATAACTTGTACGAGATGAATTTGAAGTTTTGAGCTTTTACAGTCAGGTTTTATTTAAAGGAAAGGTGAGATATGAACTAGTGGAGAGGAAAGAGGCCATTAAAATTGAGAAAATGGTATTAACATTCTTTCTGCCCCAAATCTGAAATGAGTAAGTCAACTGGAGAAGAAGAAATGTATCTATGTTAATAGGGTAGTTAACAGACAAGAATAAAGCAGTAAGGTGTCACAGTGATTAGAGTTCTGATCTTTTAGTCAGGGAGACCTGAGTTCAAATTCTGCCCTAACTGGAGCAATAGACAACCTCTCTCACTTTCAAGTTTCTTTACCTATAAACTAAAGATGTCCATAACAACTACTTCATAGGGTTGTTATGAGGATCAAATTCAATAATACACATAAGGTGCTTTGAAGAACCTTAAAGACCTATATAAATACTAATTATTTTCATTAATGGAGAGGAGAAAGGTAATGGTTAGTGGAAGACCTTGAAGTTCAGGCAGTGTGAATCAGATTTAATTGGTGACTATTGCAAAGTCTTTAGAATAGACAAGTAACTGAGTGAAAACAATATTTGGAATGATTATTCTAACAGCTGTGTGTAGGATGGTTGGGGAGACTGGAGGCAGAAAGACTATCTCTACCTCTGATTTTTTTTCCTTCCCCATTGCAACTACTTTTCAAATAGGTAATTATGTTTACTTTCCACATTTGCAGCCCTACTCCCATAGAAGCTTTTGGAACAACTGACCAAATAGTATCCATCATGGGAATCAGGATTCTTCACCCAATGCCCCCCCCTTTTTTTAGATTTTTTCAAGGCAATGGGGTTAAGTGGCTTGCCCAAGGTCACACAGCTAGGTAATTATTAAGTGTCTGAGGTCGGATTTGAACCCAGGTCCTCCTGACTCCAGGGTGGGTGCTCAATCCACTGTGCCACCTAGCCACCCCCTACCCAATGCCCTTTCAACTCCTTTCTGGTTATATAGCCTACAATGATCTCTTTCCCTTCTAAATACACTGGAAGGGCAGCCTGATCTGGAGTCAGGAGGACCTGAGTTCAAATTCAGCCTCAGACACCTGACACTGACTGGGTGACCTTGGGCAAGTCACTTAAACATGATTGTATTACAAAAATAAATAAATACATTGCTACAAGAAGTATTTTCTGTATCACTTTCTTGTCTCTTGACTAAAGATAAAGGGAAGAATGTGCTGGGTTTTGGGGTATACTTGCTTTTGTTTTTCAACTTGACTGTGAACTCTGAAGTCATTGACTTTTCTTAAGTCTTATTTACTTATTGTTATTCAGATACAAAGCCTTACCTAGAGTAAGTACTCAGGAAAACTTGTTGATGGATAGATAAGTCTGGAGACTGGAGTAAGATTCTGTAACTTTTCAGAGGATATCCTAACTTTAAATATTCATTGCCTCCCAAATGATAGGATTGGGAATAAGCTGTGTAGAGGTTAGATGACTTGTCCAAGGTCTCACAGCTAGTATGTATCTGAAGGTAAGACCTGAATTCTGGTCTTCCTGATTCCAGGTCTGGTGCTCTATCCATCACACACCACTTTATGATGAGATTAGAAGTCAGATTGCAGAGGATTAAGGAGAAAGGAGAGGGAATGGAAGGATTAAAATAATCTGGTTCTGAGGTTAGTGATCTTCACAACCGGGTTCCAGTCTACCCTTCAAGACTGATTATAGCTTTTTTGCCCGTCCAGCCATCGTGGTGGAAGCTTGGCTGTCATATCATCATGTCCTCTCATAAAACATTCAGAATCAAGAGGTTCCTGGCCAAGAAACAGAAGCAGAATCATCCCATTCCCCAGTGGATTCGGATGAAAACTGTCAATAAGATCAGCTATAACTCAAAGAGGAGACACTGGAGAAGGACCAAGCTCGGGTTATAAAGAATGTCCAGGGAAATGAAAGACATTCTACACTAAGACCACCTCCCCCTCCCTACCATTGCATCCATCCATCCATCCATCCATCCATCCATCCATCCATCCATCCATCACTTAAATCGCCTCATTGCCCCCAATAAGAAATAACTACTACTGCTGCCCCTCCCATTTTGGAAACCTGTCTGCCAAAGTACAGACGTCAAAGAAAACCTGCAGCAAAGTACTCGAGTTGTCTTGCCCTTGAATGTCTTCATCTCTTGCATCCATTCGTTTGGTAAAATGTGTATTGTGATATAATTTAAATTACTGTTCTCTCCATCTCTGTGTGGCATTTGTATGTTTGAGGCTATGCTTAAGAGGCAGAGATCATACCGCAACAAGTTATTCCTGTCAAGAAGAACCAAGCTCAAGCCCTGCCTCAAACAAGCCTTCACAACAACCTCTCTATGTTTTGTTTTGTGTTCTAAGGAGTTAGAAGAGAGCACCTACCTCACAGGGTTGTTGTGAGGATCTAAGATTTGCAAGCCTTCAGTGGAAGCCTCCAGTGCTGTCTCAGCCAGATTACGCGCAGCTGACTGTGTTCATTTCTCTAACTCACAGTCAGAGAAGTAGCCTGTTTGAGCCCCTGCTTATTTCACACAATAAGCCATCTTCGTTCCTTGTTGGGAGGTGGTAAATTAAGTGTTGGCAACTTTCTTAAAAGTTGTCGGTTATTTGTGTGTTTGGGAAAGCCCAACCTTTTTGTTAGGAACTAGACCTGGTCCAGGTGAATGGCTTCATAATTTTCTGAAGATGCAATTCTGCTAATAAAGGGCTTCTACAAAAAAAAACCCAAAAAGACTGATTATACATTCCTATCCTCTTTCCTCCCCCACCCCCCATCTCACTCCAGTCCATTGGTCTACATGAGGTTCCTCCAACACTTCATTCTTTCTCCTATCACCATACTTTTGGCTCCCATACCACCCATGTCTCCTATGTTTTCACTCTCCATCCTTCTCATCACTCCCTCTTAGAAGCCCTAACTAATCCCTCAAGGTTCAGCTCCAGTTTTACCTTCTCCAAGAGACCTTTCCTGATTCCCCCCAAGGGTTACTGCCCCCCTCCTCTTTGTACATAGATACCAAATCTGCCTCTCTTTAAGCACATTTCATCCTCCCAGTAGTATGCCAGTTTCCTGAGGGTAGGGACCAAAAGTTTCGTATTTCTATGCCAGGCTTCATGGTACTCACCATATAGGCACTTAATAAAAGCTTATTTATAGATTGATTAAGTAAAACAAGGGATTCTTTTAAGTTTCTTTTTAAAATTCATTTGAGGTAAACAGGCATCATCCTCCAAGCCCTTAGTAGCTTGTACCTTCATGTCAGTCAACCAATCTACAACCATCTATTAAACACCTACAATGTGCTGGAAATTAGATGGCACAGTGGATAGAGTGCAGAGCTCACTCACTTTCTTGAGATCAAATCTGGCCTCAGATCCTGATTAGCTGTGTGACCCTGTCTCTTCACTCTGTCTCAGTTTCTTCATCTGTAAAATGAGCTGGAGATGGAAATGGCAAACCATTCCAGTATCCTTATCAAGAAAATCCACAATGGCATCATGACGAGTCAGTTGTGACCGGAAAACAATTCAACACATGATGAGTACTGGGTAGATGCTGGCCAGTGACACAAGTGAAACAATCCCTTCCCTCAAAAACTTACATTTTATTTAAAGAATCATGTACACATGTATGGGATGTATAAAATAGATGCAGATGATTGGGAAAGAGGAGGGCACTGGCAACTGGGAGGGATAAGGAGACACTTCATCTACAACGTGGCACTTGAGCTGAATCTTGAGGGAAATTCTGAGAGGCAGAGATGAGGAGGAAGGGCATGTCAATCAGTGGGATGTCACTTGTGAGTGATGGCAGCTCAGTCAATTTAGGTAGATGTGGGGAGAAATGTGTAATAATTCTGAAAAGACAAGCTGGAGACAGAATATCTTGGTCCTTTCATTTCCTCTCCTTAACTTGCTGCCATCTGACTTTTAATTTCATTATGAAGCAGCCAGGTAGTGTTGTGGATAAGGGATTGAACCTGGAGTCTGGAAAAACCTGCTTTCAAATCAAGCCTTGGACACTTATTAATTATGCAACCTTTGACAAATCACTCATCCTCTGTGTTTCCTTATTCGATAGTAACCACCTCTCAGGGATGATGTGTCAAAAAAGATAATTTTTCATTAAACAAATAATCTATTTTTACAAACAAAAAGAGATAATGTAAAGTGATTTGTAAACCTTAATGTGTAAAATAAATGCTAGCTATTATTATCACTATCATTCTATTGAAATTACTTTCTCCAAAGTCACCTATAATGTTTCCATTGCCAAATGGTCTTTTCTCAATTCTGAGAAAATTCTTTTTGGCTTTTCTGTGGTATTAACACTGTTGACCACTCATTCCTCCTGGACACTCTCCCTTCCCAGGGTTTTCATGACAAGGTTCTTTTCTCTTTTAGGTCCTACCTGACTAATCCCTCTCAGACTCCTTTACTGGCCCATCATCCATGTCATGCTCACTAACTTTGAATGTATCCCAAGGTTCTATTCTAGGTCTTTTTCTCCTCTATTCTCTTCTACTTAGTGATCTCATCATTAGCTCCCATATCATCTTTATGTATATGAATGACTCACATCTATTTATCCATTTCTAATCTCTCTTCTGGGCTCTAGTTTTAAATAACAAACTGCCTATTAGATGTTTCAAACTTGACATTACATAATTCTATCTAACATTCTATGCAAAATAGAACTCATAATTTTTCCCCCAACTCTCTTTTCTTCCAAACTTCCCTTTTACTATTGTGGGCATCACCACCCTTTAGTCACCTAGTTTTGCAAACTTGTCATCTTCAACCCTTCACTCTCATTCTTCCTATAGATCCAATCAGTTGCCAGATTTTGTCATTTCTCTCCCAACATGGTTACCATTTTAGTTCAAGCCCTCGTTACTTCTGACCTGGACTATTGTAATAACCTCCCTATTTGGTTTCCTTGTCTCAAGTCTCTCCTTGCACTAATCCATTCTCTATACAGCTGTCAAAGTGATTTTTTTAAAGGTACAGGTATGACTCATCCAATTCCAGTGGCTCTCCTTATTATTGCAATGATATTTAAAGCCTCTTACAACATGGCCTCTTCCTAACTTTCCAGTCTTTCCCTCACTCTAAGGTCCAGTCACACCTGCCCACCCATCTCTTTTGTTTTGGCTTTCTTCATAGGACTGGAAATGCCCTTCCCTTGAAACTCAGCTTCTTGGAATCAGCTTCTTGGGAAAGAGGAGGGCACTGGCAGCTGGGAGGGATAAGGTGACACTTCATCTACAAGGTGGCACTTGAGCTGAATCTTGAAATGAGAAGGAAGGGCATGCCAATCACTTGTGAGGGATGGTAGCTAGGTCAATTGAGGTAGGTGGGAGAGGAATGTGTAATAATTCTGAAAGACAAACTGGATATAGGATGTCTTGGTCCTTTCATTTCCTCTCCTTAACCTGCTGTCATCTGACTTTTAAATTCATTATGAAGCAGCCAGGTACTTTGGCTTCCTTCAGGACTTAACTCAAACACCATTTTCTGTGAGATACAACATGGTGTCATGGATCAAGAGCTGCAGACCTCTTAGTTATATAATCCTAAGCAAGGTATAGAAAGCCTCTAAGCCTTAGCTCTTTAATTGTAAAACAAACTAGTTGAACTCAATAATCTCTAAGATTTGTGATTCTTGCTCTCTCATTCTCCATCTTCTAAAGCCTTCCCCTCCAAACTGTCTTTTGATACAAGTCTCTTATATATTCCTCTTTATGCACATGTTTTCTCCCAATAGGGTGAAGATTCCTTGAGGACAGGGTTTTGTTTTGCCTTTTTTTTGTTGTTTTATCTTTGTATTTCTAGAGCTTAGCATATTCCTTTAGTACATGGTAAACACTTAAATGCCTATTGATTGGAGAGAGCAGTTTCAGTTGACCAATGAAATTGGAACCAAGATTACAGAGTTGAAAAAAATGAATGAAAAGAGATGAAGTGGGAATGAGTAAATATATTTTTTTTCCTAGAAAAATGAGGAGAGGTATAGGACAATTATTTGATTAGAAGGTAAGGTAATGACTTTTTTTTTAAGGAAAGAGATAATTGGGCATGTTTTTAAGCAATTGGGTAAGAACTAAAAAAAAAGGAATTTTGAAGATTGGAGAGATGGGAATGGGAGAGAATCATCTTAACATTCTTTGGATTAGCAATTTTAAGATTCTTTAACAGTGGACTGATTACAATAGAAAATAGAAAAAAGTTACAGGCAAACTGTGATAGAGGCAAGAAAGAGAAATGGGGCTTAGTTTGATAGATTTTATACTCTGTGTAGGTTTAGTCCCAATTATAACACTCAAAATTATCTCCTGAGGGAGAATCTCCAAGGTCTCTTCCAGTTCTAAATTTAAATTTTTAATAGGGGATTGGACTAGATCCCTTCTCAGATCCTCTTTAGTTCCAACATTCTATAGTTCTATACTTCATTTTACATATATTTCAGACTAGAAACAAATTCAAGTTTAGTGGAGGGGAAAAAACTAAAGAAATGTTACATTTATCCCAAACAATAAATTCCAAAGGGTAGTTTTTTTTCCTTCAAGGCTTTTTGTTTTTTTTATTTTCACTACAATAAAGTGGAAAGAAAGGTATTTGACTAAGTGACTCAGAATATGTTCCAGAATTTTCCCACCAGCCTCCTGTATAGCCTAAAATAACTTTCACTCTGGATTCCACTCATTGGAGTATGGTTACATTTGTATAATGTTACAGAAGAGTAGACAAATCACCCACATTCACACAGTGACTTATAGGAATGTGGGATGAGATTGTACATGAGTATTCTCTCCACTTCATCTCCTGAGAAATAGCTAACTACTGTTGCCAACCAAATCCAAGTTCAAAGAAGCATGGTTTATGTGTCACAAACAGGAACTGCCTTAACATTTTTTTAACAGTTAAAAAATATGTCCTTTGGGGGGCAGCTAGGTGATTCAGTGGATTAAACACTGGCCTTGGAGTCAGGAGTACCTGAGTTCCAATCTGGCCTCAGACACTTAATAATTACCTAGCTGTGTGGCCTTGGGCAAGCCATTTAAGCCCACTGCATTGAAAAAACTTAAAAAAAAAGTCCTTACATTTTATTTTAATACAACACTTTCCAATAAAAACTCAAATAATTTCCCACTCCAACTCCCAAGAAAGTATATTTTCTAAAAATAATTCAACAATTGTTCATAAAAAGGATAGTAAAGCTAGACCTGGAAGAGATGTAAGAGCTCATTGCATCCAACTCGCTCGTTTTTTTAATAAGTAAACTGAGGTCCGGGTTAGTTACATGAATTGCCCAAATACACAGGGGTGAATGGCAGTTAAGAATTTAAACCTATAATTTTGGGGAGATAGTGTGAAACAGTGGAGGGAGCAAAGTCAAAGGAATTGTGTTCAATTTTTGGCTCTACCAATCATTACCTCTGTGATTATGGGCAAGGTACTTAATATCTCTGGATTTGTTTCCTCAACTGTAAAATAAGGGTGAGAATAGACTAGATGACCTCAAGGGTCTCTTTCATTTATAAATCTATGAATCTATAATTCTTTTTAGTTTTTGCGAGGCAATGGAGTTAAGTGGCTTGCGTAAGTCCATGAATCTATAATTCTAAATCCAGCGAAGCATATCATCTTCAGAAAAGATGTGCCCTTTGATAGCATAGTGTTAATGTTGACTTTGCTGTCTCTCCATGTAGATGTAATCATTATTGTAGTCACAGTGTATAATGTTATTTTGACTTTTTTCCATTCTGCATCACTACATAGAAGTCTTACCATATTGTTTTATAATCTTCATTACTCATTCAAGTCAACAAGCATCTATTAAATACCTACTATGCCAGGAAAGAAATAAAGGAAAGAAATAAAACATACAATCCCAGTTCTCATAGAGCTGATGGTCTAATGGGGGGGATAGCATGCAAACAACTATGTATAAACAAGATAGAGATTATCTCAGAGGGAAGCCATTAGCATTATGGGGATTAGGAAGGATTTCTTGCAGAAAGTGGGATTTTCATTGGGACCTGAAGAAAGCCAGGAGAAAAAGATGAGGAGGGAAAGAATTCCCTCCTGGAGAACATGTACTGAATGTCTGGTCTGGGGACCAGAGATGGAGAATCTTTTGAGAGAAACAAGGAAACTAGTGTTAATAGATCATAGAATACACGGAGAGGAGAAAGGCGTAAAACGGGGAAAGTAGGAACAAGTTTATGAGGGACTTTAAAAGCCAATAGAAAATCATATATTTGATCTTGTGAATAATGGGGAGACACTGGATCAAAATTGCACTCTAGGAAGATGTTTGATAATTGAATGGAGGGTAGGCTGAAATGAGGAGAGATTTGAGGGAGACCAACTGGAAGACTACTGTAATAACCCTGATGTGAGGTGATGAAGGTCTGTACTAGGATGTTGGCAATCTTAGAGGACAGTCTCAGAGTGACCTCCATGTAGCTAAGATCATTTTGATGATCACTTTGTTGATGCTAAACTAGAAACAATTGATTAGATAAGGCAGAATGGGGGTGCAGGAAAGAGTGAGGAATTGAGGATGTCACTTTTGTGATAATAAGGGAGATAATAAGTTTAATTTTGGACATATTGATGTCTATGGGCCTTCCAGGTCAAGATATATCATAGGCAGTAGATGTGGGTAAGGTCAAGAGAGACAAACTAGACAGAGGATAATCTACATAGAGATGATAATTAAATCAGTGGGAGCTGATGTCACCAAACTAAATAGACTGAAGGATCAGACAGAGGGAATTAGGAAACAATAGTATGAAAACCTAGGAAATATCAAAAAGGAGAGGGTGATTTGCTTGGTCAACAGAGATTTCATTAAATTTACACACCCCGTATACAACAAAAATGTCCAGCACTATCTCTTCTGGGTCTATAACCTGAAGAGATTAGTAAAAGGGTAAAAACATCACCTGTACAAAAATATTCATAGCAGCCATTTGTGGTAGCAAAGAATTGGAAATCGAATGGAATTCAAGGAAGCCTGGAAGGATTTGCATGAACTGATGCTGAGTGAGATTAGCAGAACCAGAAGAACATTGTACACCCTAACAGCAACATGGGAGTGATGATCAACCTTAATGAACTTGCTCATACCAACAGGGCAGCAAGCAGACACAATTTTGGGGTGTCTGTAATGGAGAATGCCATCTATATCCTGAGAAAGAATTGTGGAGTTTGAACAAAAACCAAGGACTATTACCTTTAATTAAAAAAATGCATTATTATGTAATTCTGCTATATCTCATACTATATGTTTCTTCCTTAAGGATATGATTTCTCATCACATTCAACTTAGATCAATGCATACTATGGGAATGATGTAAAGACTAACTGCCTTCTGTGGGGTGTGGGGGGAGAAAGCAAGATTGGGGGAAAAATTGTAAAACTCAAAAATAAATAAAACCTTTCTAAAATTATAAAAATAGAATAAAAAAATAATAATTTTGCACATATGCTATAGATTTTTTCTTATCAATAACCTCCTTGATCCTAATTGGGTCAATTCAACAGGAGTCTAAAAAGGGTTAATTCTCAGAATCTGGGTTTTATTAGGATTGACATATCTGTATACTGGGAAACAGACTGAAACAGACAAAAAACTGGTCTACACAATATTTTTAAATTTTTTTATTTTGAGCTCAAACATCAATTTTTTTTTACACACACATAACACAAAAGAGAGTTCTATAGGAAATCATAAGGGTCCATTTCATACCACGACTTAAAATACATACACATGTATATAATATATATATATATGTATATGAAATCTTTCAAAATTATATTGCTTGTCTAAGCTTCCTCCTATTCTCTTTGGTGCACCCTAAAAAATATCTATCAATGGTGCTTTTTGGGGCATAATTATAAAATACTATGTGAAGTGAATTGTGAACTTTTTGTTATTCAGTTGTGTCCAACTCTTCATGACCCCATTTAAGATTTTCTTGGCAAATATACTGTGGGAGTTTGCCTTTTCCATTTTCAGATCATTTTACAGATGAGGAAATGAGGCAAACAGGCTTAAGTGACTTGCCCAGGGTCAGACAGCTAGTGTCTGAAGCCAGATTTGAACTCAGGAAGATGAATCTTTCTGATTTTAAGTGCTGCACTCTATTGTGCCATCTACCAATCCTAAATTGTTGATATATAGCATTTTTATAATAGTTTAAGAATTACAAAATGCTTTATATACACACACACACACATATATTTTCATTTGATCTTTGCAACAATTCTGTGAGGTTTTTACAGATAAGGAAACTGAGGTTTTGAGAATAGGTATCTGAGACAAGTTCTAAATTCAGATCTTTCTGACTTTAGGTCCAACATTTTATTCACTGCGTCCCTTACCTTGAGTGGTAACAGCAATAATGAAAAGAAATATGTTGCAGGAATAGATTTTTATGATAGATCCAATATAGAGGAGAAAAAGAAAGATTCAAAGAAAACTCCAAGCCTGTGACTAGGAGAATACTAGTGGCATTCATGAAAGGAGAGAATGGAGGCTGTCTATTAGGAAATGTCTAATAGTGAATTCTGTTTGAGACATGCTGAATTTGAGTTAACTTGCACATAAATATTAGGGAATGTAAAATCAGAATAAATTAGAACTTGAGCTCCTTGAGGACAGGGTCTGTCCGGTTTAGCCACCCACCCAGCTCTTAACCCAGAGTCTAGAATATTGTAAGTACTTGATATTTAGAGACTGAATAAAAAATCTAGGAAAAGGAAATGAAAAACTTAGCACTCCTGGAAAATAGTATACCTGAACCCCAAACAGGAAGATAGCAGCTACAGTCAATAGCTACCAGCAACCTACCAGTCAGTTCTATGCTGGAATTGCCTCCAATTAATGCATATAACAAGGTAGAAGGTACCTGTTTTCATCACACACTAGGGGCAGTCTAGGGACCCTGATGGTATAGGACTTCACTGCAGGGGGCACTGTGACTGCTTCTATCTGCAAGGCAGTCCTAGATGTCTTTCTTTGATGAGTAGGCTTCTTGGGACAATACTCTTTTCCTGAAATTTCTCATGTCCTTGGGATCTTCAAGATCTTTATAGCATCTTTTTAACGATTCTCTCCCTCTTGAGGTATGTCTGTCAAAAATCAGGGATTCTGATGTGAAAATGAAAATTCCAATGTGAATTCTTTTGCTATCAATTCTTTTGTCTGTTTCCTAAGGAAAAAGGAAGTCCTAGCAAATAGAAAACCTTGCAGTTGGGGGGGGTGGAAGGTCTTTGTTAATTCAATTTCATTAAGTGCTTGGGGGTGAGGGAAAAAACACGACATGTTCACAAACAAATAATATATAGAATTAGAATGAGCAAGTGCCTGGTTGATGCAAAGAAAATAATTTGAGATTTCAAAGGAGATAAGGGTTAATTCATGATTGAGAAAAATCATTAAAAAAAATACAAGTGGAATGACTGAATCTTCAAGGACGAGTAGGATTTTTTAATAGCCTGAGATAAAGAAAGGATCGGTATTCTAGGAATAGGAAATGGCATAATGGTTAAAGAAAGCAAAGGATATATTGAGGGTATAGCAAATAGTTTATTCTGGTTGCTGTCTAGGGTTATGTGAAGGACAGTGACTTATAACCTAAGGACCACCAGCAGATACCAAATCTGATTCTGACTCATCTAACAGCAGTCCAAAGAGAAATGGACACATTCTTTTTTTTTATTTTTTTTTTTAGTTTTTTCAAGGCAATGGGGTTAAGTGGCTTGCCCAAACCCACATAGCTAGGTAAGTGTCTGAGGTCAGATTTGAATGCAGGTACTTCCAACTCCAGGGTCGGTGCTCTATCCACTGGGCTACCTAGCTGCCCCACCACATTCTTTGTCTTGACTAAGTCTCCTAGGGATTCTGTTTGCTACAAGTCACCTTCAGTTTTTTTCTGTGTGAAGGATGTACAGGATCCTCTCTTATATCAACAGTGGGAATATGCTTCAAGAAGAAATGCAATCCCATAGCCAGAAGGTGGTACCCAGAATTAATGCTGGCAGACCAACATCAGAATGGCTTCAGCGTTGTTCACAACACTAAGAGCAGCAGACTGGTGACACAGAGTTGTGCATCACTGATTCCAATATTAAACCAGAGTTAACAATGATATTCTAAACATAAGCTTTGGGGTAGAACAGATTTTGTGGGTTACAAGTGCTTGTCTCAACTGGAACACTTATTTTGTTTACAGTAAAAGTCTGTACCATGGCCAGATTTTCTTTGTAGCTACATTGCTTCTCTAGCCAAGATTTTTGATAGACTTAAGGCTTTGCTTAATCACTCCATTCTCTATTGGTTTTACTGTTCTAAAATAGAGAGAACATCTAGAAGGAAAAAAATACAAATATAGACTAAAATATATACTCTATATACATACATATATATATATAATATATATATAGTGACTAGGGGCAACTGCTTAAATGCATTTAAACAAGACAATGACAATTCTGAACTAAACAAAGTTGTGTAAGAATTTTTGTGCATTTAGTATTTTCTTGCACTTAGTTCATTTTCCCATTATTTATTATATTTAGCACATGAATCATTACATAACATTGAAGCAGCATAGAAAAAAGTGCTACTTACACTGGGGAGTCAAATACATGTGACCTCTGCCAATGACCAGCCCTATGTATGATCTTTAAAGTCATTTTGCCTTGCTGGGGCCCATCAATTTCCTTATGTAAGATGAGGGATCCTAGGATCATAGAACTCAAGGTTCTGGGTGTGATAAAACCCTATTTTTAGAAAGAGGATTAGTTCTAGAGAGCCTACCTTTGGGGAGAATCCCAGACAGATACTGTGGCTCAAAGGGACTCCCCATCATGATGGCCCAGATAATGAATCCCTAAATTCTAAAGACTGGCTTCCTGAAAGCCTTGCCCAGCCACTTTGGATTTTTCCACTACTTTACTTCACCCTGCATATCCTGAAAGGGCCTTGAAGACTCAAGTCACATAGTATGCCCTTTTGAAGTCTGAGGCAGATGAGAACACCTCCCCCCCAGGTTCTTGAATCTGTCTGGCAGGCTCCAAGAGGTGCCGGCATGTTGCCTTATTTCATGGGTCTTTCAGTAGTAATGGGTCAATGAGAGGCCAAAGCAAAAATGCAGCTCAATCCCAGACAAGACTTGTAAATGGGGCCTAATTCAGATATGGATCAGTAATCAGGGCTTCAGAAACCACGACAAACACGTCTAGTTATTATATTCTTGGTTTATTTTCCATTCTTAAACTGAGCATTGAAAGTTGTCCACACATATATATAAATAACACTATGGTTTCTTATACACGTTCTGCTGTCATGACTTAAAGTGTCCAATAGTGAAAAGAGGAAGGAAAAAAATCATCTTCTTGAAAGTTAAAGTTGGTTATTCTTCAGTGGTGGTATATGATTTCTCCCCCAGCTCCCTAGCCAAGGAAGCCACGTGGGAAGACAATATGCACAGATTAACATGGTGTGCCCTTGCACACAGAGGGCCCCTGAATGACTCAAGGTTGGGACTAACCTTTTCAAACAATAAGCAGCTTCTTTATTTCTACAAGAGAAGACTACATAAGAAAAGCATCGTTTTTCATTCAGCTCTTTCGGAGCTTATCCCTACTCCCTCTACCCTGGCCCAAGCTGTTACTGTGACCCCCCCAAGCGGCTAAGTTTATTATAAACCAATGGCTGCACAATTCCTGAAATGCATGCAACTGAAAATGTCTGTAAGCACACAGGGTCAAGTTCCCAAGTCCAAGTTAGCGTTTTATTTGGAACAGTTGGTGGCTTTGGTTCTGCTGGGTTATGCGCTGTTTGGGCTTGAACCAGCATCTACGGCCTCTTTGGGTTTGGCCTCCTGGACCTCAGTTTTGGATTTCTTCTTGACATTTTCATCTCCTGTGCTCTTCTTACTTTTGTCAGCTGCTGAGGTGTTGTCTGCCTCAGTATCCTGGAGGGCCTTAACATTTTCTTGGGAACTCGGCTGGAGTTCGTAAACTTGAACTTGACCTGGGACATCTTCAGCTTTCTGTTCAAGTTTTTCCAAAATCTGCTGGACCTTTCTGACGCCATCCCTCCTGGCCTGACGCACGTCGGCACGTCCTTCAGGGTCCACGGAATCCAAGGCCAGAAGCTCTTTGGTCAAATATTCTTCAATCATCAAATATTTTTTGTCTGTCTTCTTTCCTTCAAATGAATTCACAGCCTGCTCTAGCCCTTGGACCTTCTCCAGAATCGCTTCCACTTTCACCACACCAGGATGTTTGGGGCCTGCTTCCCCATCGGCTGGCTTCTGGGGGGCTGGTTCAGCAGAGGAAGGAATAGGGGAGGCTGGCTTGTCTTCTGCAGCTATGTTCTTGGAAGAGCTGGGGGCAGGGGGAGAGCAGGGAATGGGAGATGGGCTGGGAACTGGAGCAGAAGGGACCTTGACTTCAGCCTTCTCAGGAGGAGGTGGAGACTTTTGGGAAACCGGTTTAGAATCAGTCTCCTTATGAATAACTTGAATTGGGATGTAGCCTGAAGAGAGATCTGGTCCAGAAGAACTTGACTGATTTTCCAGCTTGTTTTCAGGTTGAGGCACTGAAGATGACTCTTGGTGGACCACTGGCTGCTGAGAAGAAACCTGAAGACAAATATATTTTTAAAAACAGATTAGTTTAAACTTAAATTTAAACAATTTGCAGGAGATGTAGGTAGTCATGGGTGAGGAGGACCTTTTTTTTTGGAGGGGGGGAGTCAGGAGAGAGGAGAAGGTTGGAACTTTGTCTCTTTAGCCTATACTGAGATTCAACTCAACCGTTAACTGCTGTTTCCTCTTTTTGGTAATAAAGGTTTCTGGTCAGTGTTTTCTTCTAAGATTCCATTTCTGAAATTTGGCACTTCTTACTGCTTAGGGTTGTTTGTGTCAAGGACACTCAGCTTTTAGAAAGGATGATCAGGATATTTAAACCTTTAAGAATTGTGCTTCAGAGAAATGGGGGTGGGGGGGTGTTGAGGGCCAAGGAGAGTTCAAGCCAGCAGTGCCAGAGACAAGAAAGTAACTAACTACAGGCAGTCAACTGGCACAGCAGACTGTTAGTCTCTGAATCAGGAAGATTCAAGTTCAAATCCTGCCTCAACTGCCTCCCATGTAAAACTAGAAGGTTGGATGTTCATGTCCTCTAAGATTCTTTTCGGCTCTAAAATTATGATTCTATGAAGAAATGTCAAATATCTACTTAGAATGATTGAAAAGAAATAAAATGACATAGATATTTAATCTTTTAAGAACTGTGCTTCAAAAGGGGGTGGAGCTGGGCTAAAGACAAGAGCAGAAGCTACAACTGTAGATGGTGCCTAGTGGACCCCTGGACCTAGACTCAAGAAGCCCCAGGTTCCAATCATACCTCAATCATTGTGTGGTCTGAGACAAGCCACTAAACCCCCTCCCACAGTCAGATGATTCAATTGTAAAATGGGGATAAAAATAACAACTACCTCGTGAGGTTGTTTTGTTTTGAGGATCCAATGAGATTAAGAGACTATATGTAAAGTATTTGGCAAACCTTACATAACTATTATTATTCAATGTGTTTGCACTGACTTTCTGAGTGTTTTTAGGAAGATAAAAGTTTAGGGTGAGACCCTGTCCAAGTCCTGTTGCTTCTTAATGAACAATTTGTTGGTTGATAGGTGGATTGAATAATCAAGGGGAGTCAACAATGTCACAGTCAAGGAGTTCATGATCCTAAGATCATGGATCCTAAGATCATGAATTGTCTATTTTTTTCTTTACATAGCATAAACAAAGAGAAGGAGATGGTGGATAGATCACTAAATTTGGAGCCTGAACGAAATAGGTTTTAAATTCCTCTCAGATCTTAATTGCTTGGTGACCCTGGGTGAGTCATTTAAATTCAGCAAAATGGAGATTTTACTTCACTACACTTACAGCAGCCACTACACATCAGACATAACCTATAGAAAGTACTTTGCAAACCTTAAAATGCTTTATAAATGTGAATTGCTATTAAGAAATCTTAATATTCCACAAAAAAACAGGGTAGTTCTAGCATTTAGGCTCTGTGGAGGGGGAGACTGAATGGAAGTGCCTCAGAATACCCCTGTGTCACAAGGTGACTCAAAACTGAATAATGGCAAAACATTCCCACAATGACATTACAAAGAACAGGGAGGAAAAAAAAGTCCTAAAAATATTTTTTGACAATTAATATTTTCATTATGCTAATTCAAGAGGAAGCTATCTTCATTCAACAGACAACTATCTGTTTTTCAAGTAGCAGTCTGGCTTTTTTTAAAAAACTGTTTAAACATTTTAATATAACAATTTTAAAAATCTTATAGCTTGACAAAAAAATTAAGCCAGCCAATCAACTCTTAAGCAATAAGCACAGCATCTTTTCACTTAAGAATAGATACAGTTGGGGCGGCTAGGTGGTACAGTGGATAAAGCACTGGCCCTGGAGTCAGGATGGACCTGGGTTCAAATCCGGTTTCAGACACTTAATAATTACCTAGCTGTGTGGCCTTGGGCAAGCCACTTTAACCCCATTTGCCTTGCAAAAAAAAAAAAACCTAAAAAAACCAACAAGATACAGTTGATTGAATATGCTGTAAAGGTTAGGGGAAAAAAAAACCTTTTCATTTCCCATTGTTTAAAGATAAACAGCATAACCAAAGTAGAAAATAAACACAGGCATGGTGTGTTTTTGCTGAAATGTTATTTACAGTTTTACCCCATAAACATGAATATCAGTGTTCACTTTTCCTTCCCTCTTATTGTTTTGATTATGCTAAAAACAATTTTTCCCCCACTACTAAGCATAAAACTCTAAGAAAAAGGTTCAAAACACACAAATTAGAAAACTAGATATTAGATGAAAATAAAAACTGATTCCTAAAAGGTGAAAACCTTCACATTGAACATTTTCAGCCCTGGTGTGTGCTAGCAGCCTGTTTTAAGCAGACCGAGATATGTCATTGGTGTAAAAACACAAGAGGTCACTTCAAGGACTTCTGGGAGGGCAGAAATGCAGGGCAGCTCTCCTGCTGGCAGGTCCACGTGGCAGCAGACGCACATTAGATAATAACAGGAATCATAGCTAATATTTATATGGCACTCTGCAAACCATTTCACAACTTAATTTCATCTGCTACAGCTCTGTTGGTTGGTCTCCTATTCCTCTAGTAAAGATGAAGACACTGAGGCTAAGAGCAATGCAAAGACTTGTCCAGATCAGGCAGCGAGAGTGGTTGGAACAGGATTTAAACCCTCCTCATTTTCAATGAGGCTCCCACTAAGCTCCCAGCTGCTTCAGCTCTCAGTAGGAAATGCTGTTTTATAGACAATCTAACCTTTCAGGTAAATGTAAGGCACCCATCTCGTATCCCAGGACATCACTTAGGGGAGTCCTGTCTGTCTACTGGCAGCTTGATCTTTGGTCCCCTGGCAAACATCACCAAGGCAAATAAAAGCTTAACTAAACAAGCAGATTAAAATCATGGGAATGAGAGACCTGAGAGATCATCTAGTGTTTCTAATCCAAACTCCTTATCTTATAGATAAGAAGGAAAGCCCAAGGAAGAGAATGACTTGCAGTGGGGCTTTTGGAGTAGATGAAAACCTGCCTTAATTAATGGACAGGGTAGAGGAATTGATTCTTCTGGGCCCTTCAGAAGTGGTTTCTCTGACTTTTGGGGAAAGGG
The DNA here is from genome assembly GCF_037893015.1 of Macrotis lagotis. Lineage (NCBI taxonomy): Eukaryota > Metazoa > Chordata > Mammalia > Peramelemorphia > Peramelidae > Macrotis > Macrotis lagotis. Next base: position 92,661,502 of record NC_133661.1, read on the forward strand.
AGGACCAGTATATATATATGTGGAGGCTTTGTTACTTTGAGGTGAGAGTGATTAGTCCTCCCCACCCCAATATTCAATAACATTAAAAAGTCGTGAATCACAGCTAAGCCCCAGGAACCTATGAAATTACGCCAGGCCCAAAACAAGTTAGGCTGTTACAATGCAAGCTGAAGCATGTTGTGACCAGGAATCTTATTTCTGGAGGCAGCTCAGAGGAAAGGACAGGAGTACAATAATGGAAGGCTTGCAAAGTGACTTCCAAATACCTGAGCTTAACGGGCCTTCCAACAGCCCTGGAGGCGGGTGTTGTTATTAGCCCAAGCCTGAGAGAAGGTCAGTGACTTGCTACCAATATCTGAGCCAGACTGGATCTTAGGATCTTCCTGACTTCAGGTTCAGCACTTTATCTACCACCTCACTGAGCTGCTGGGTGTGATGAAATGAAGAGTGCTGGATTCGAAGTCCAGCTATAACTGGGTTCAAATCTAATTTTTCAGGCCCAAATGGTTCAGAAGTTGTTCAGCTATTGCCATTCTGTCCACCCTAGGGGAAAGTCACTGAACCTCTTTGTTCTTGATTTTGCTTCTCTATAAATGAGGGGAAGGGGGGAAAATGTGAAAGTTGGGGCTCTAAATTCAGAATCCTTTCTAATTATGAATTCCAATTAATTGCCTTACACGAAATGCATTAAATGCATCACCTCTAGAAATGATGAAAGATCACTGGGTGACAATTATTACTAACCCTAGAAGGGGTAAAAGATTAAATATGTCTCTGGAACAGCAGTCTTCCTACCTGAGGGCTGTCTATAACAGTGTGTACTCTGGCAGGAGATGAAGAAAGCCCTGGTGCATTTGTTCTACAAGGAGATGCTTCCCGGCTGGATGTGCCCCTGGTGACCACTCTAAATGGGGACTGTGCACGGACAGCCCTGGTGTCCCGCTCATCAGGATGGACTCTGTATGTTGGCTGTGGAGATTGGTATTCTGCCCCCTGGGAAGCTGGATAGTGAGTCTTCTGTGCCTGATGATAAGCCTGGGCTGGAGGCCTGGGGAGGTTTTGCTCATGGATCACAGGAATAGGGATGTAGCCTCGGGGAAGCTGGCTTCCCTTGGTGCTCCTGGCAGCAGATGGGGGCAGCCCAGAGGAGGAGGAGCAGGAGGAGGAGTCAGAAGCGGCTGGAGACTGGGATCTCTGCAAATCATAAAGGTAAAAAAGAGATTTCTCTTGAATGACTTCTCATCCTATGCATTCCTTACATACATTCACTCAATATGATGGCTTGGTTTCTTTTATTTCTTTTTGCTGGGGCCAAAGAAATGGGAACAGATTCTATGTCCATTTGCTGGGGAAAGGCTATACATATTGTGGTTCTGGCATGCAATGAAGATTATCAGGTTGTGGAAAAACAATGAAAATAATGAATACAGAGAAAAATGGGAAATATCATATGAACTGACACAAAGTGAAGCAAGCAGAACCAGGAAAACAATTACATAATGACTCCTACAACATAAATGGGAAGTTCAACCAAAGAATCCAAACTGAATGCTGTGAAAAAATAATGATCATATCTGGCCCCAGAAAGGACACCTGAGAATGCATGTCCCTCTCTGAAAATATGAAGGACTATGGATGTAAAACACTGTATATGGTGCTCAAATGGGAGCTGTATTATTTAGTTTTACAGAAATGTTTTTTAAAAAGATCATCTCTATTCTTTATTTACCTAGCCGTGTGGCCTTGGGCAAGCCATCTTTAAGGATGGTTCTGTGTAAAGGGAAGGGAAGGGCTGAGGGATACCTTGGAAAATACAGGTGAGGTTAAAAACAAATCAATAAAAATCTAAAAAGAAAAATCCCACAGAACACAAATACAAGCATTACATGTCATAAAAGAGAAAGCTTCCCTTGATGTTCCACATCATCCACATCCACATATTTTAATGTGGGTAGTACAAATCAAACAGATGCAGAATGCAGAAGGGATGAAAACTATCTTTAGGGCACACAAAAATGGAAAATTATTGTATAAAAGGCAAGTAATATTATTTCCACCTAGCATGCCTAAGGTTTTGAGCCAAATAATGGATTAGGAGCTAGATTTCAGATACTAATGCACTGAACTTAACTTCTAGAACCACTGCTTCAGAGTTGCCAGGGATCTGGTCCAAGCCCTCATTTTTGTAGATGAGGGAATGGACCTAGAGAAGTTACATGATTTGCCCAGGATCACTGCTGGCATAGAGCCAAGAATAAAACCCAATTCTTGAGACTCCCAAGTCCTTTGCTTTCCTACAATGCTTTCTTTTTGTTGTTTTTTTTTTAGATTTTTTTTTTTTTGCAAGGCAATGGGGTTAAATGGCTTGGTAATTATTAAGTGTCTGAGGTCGGATTTGAACCCAGGTACTCCTGACTCCAAGGCTGGTGCTCTATTCACTGAGCCACCTAGCCGCCCCCTACAATGCTTTCTTGCATAGAATCATAATGCTAGGAAATTGGGAAAGGACTTATAAAAAGTCACTTAGCCTAACTTCATTTTATAGTTAGAGAACCTAACCATATAGGGCAGAGTCAGTATCTGAACCTGAACCTCCTTCTCAATACCAGCTAAGCCAGGCTGCAATTAAGACTGGCAGCAAAGTAAAGTGGAAAGAGATTTAGGTTTGGGAATCAAAAGATACTTAGGTTGAAATTCTGCCTCTGAGACTATTTATGTATTCACATAGCTCTTTTCCAAAATCATAGAACCAAAACTCAGGTCTCCTCAAAATGGGGATTATATCTAGAATGCCTACCTCATAAGGTGGTTGTAAGAATTAAATATTACAATATAGAACTCTAAAAAATACTATATTATTATTTGATGAAATAGCCTCAAGGGATTATTAAAAGAACATTCAAATATATATTTTCAGAGAATGTCTATTGTGGGAACTTTGGATAATTGTTGGAAGGTATCTTTTGTCAAAACAATGTATGGGGGTGGGGAGGGAAGAAAATCAGCTTTTCCTGAGTGGTTGGTGATTGATGAGGACACCCAAATAATATTATGTTATGAGTCAAAAATGCTCAGAAAGGGGCAGCTAGGTGGCGCTGTGGACAGAGCACAGGCCCTGGAATCAGAAGGACATAAGTTCAATTCTGACCTCAGTCACTTAATAATTACCTTGGGCCAGTCACTCTAAGCCCACTGCCTTGCAAAAACTCAAAGCTAAATAAATAAATAAACAAAAATTTAAGACACCCCCAATTACCTCAAGGCCTTGAGAGGCTGGAGCCTGGACTGCTGCAGCTGCTGTTGCCTTTCCACAAGGCTTTTCTATTTGGGTAGATTCAGATGAGCCTCTGAGGGGGGATTCTGATGGGGAAAAGGACCTTAAAGGTGACTGAGATCTCAGAGGGCTTGCATTTGTTTTCACTCGTTGCATCCCAGGCTGGTGATGGGAGTAGAATGGGTGGGGCTGTCGATTTTCAAAGCCCTCATGGATAACTGGAATGGGTATGTAACCAGCACGAAGCTGGGGGTACACTGAAGTCCCCCCTCCAACAGGAGGTAGCTTGGGACTCTCCTCCGATGGGCCATTGGCTGATGATTGACTTTCCTAAACAAAAGAAATCAGAGACAAAGAAACGGGGGATTAGGAAAATAAAATATTCAAATCTTCAGAAGCAAAGAGAACTTCTTGATACCCCATATGGGAATGTTTTTAGACAATCAACTTCAATGAACATTAAAAAAAAAAAAAACTCCAAAAACCATGGCACTTATTCCATCTGACTCCTGGGGTAGGAGTCACAATTATGCTTGCTCCTCTGTCATTTCCAAATTATTCTCTTAATGGTTAGTCTTCTTTTGGGGGAGATTTTTTTTGATAAATGTTGAATATTAAAAAAATATCAAAAACAACCACTTCCAATCATTATTCTCCAGTCCCCTCCCTTTCAGTGGCTACCATTTGATTAAATCAAAGACTCATAACAACAAAGAGAAAGCAGGTTGAATAAGGTCAGTGTCCAAAACTGGCCAATTAGGTCTACTTTGGGTGATATAATGGCAAGAGAACAAACCATGCAGAGAGGTATTTGTGAGCTTTACTGAGTCATCTGGAACCCATCAGGGAAAGTTGATCAGTCTTCAGAATTGATGATTAAATAAATTTAAGAACACCAAATCACTAGATTATTTCAAGACAATTCATAGATTTAGAGCTGAATGGAATTTGGGGCATTAAATCCAATTACTTTATTTTTACCAGTGAGAAAAATGAGGCACACAGATGTTAAATAACTTTTCCTGGGTCACACAGCTAGGAAGTATCTAAGGCAGAATTTGTATACCCTGGTCTTCAAGGTTCAATCTCATAGCCACCATACTATACTTAATATGCCAAGATTTAGTCTCTGTTTAACTAATTAGGAAGACTAAAGAAGAGCCAAAGAAGTATGTAACAGTGATCTTGCACCAACAGAGAGGCTAGCTCCTGGAAAATCAGTTTAAGCCAGGGCTCAAGTTGAGAATGGGATAAAAAAGAAACAAACTTGAAACATACAGAAAAAATGTAGCAGTGGTTATGAACTTAGGATTGCAGTCTAGGACTATTTGTGCCTTACTGATGCTAACAAACAGGTTAAGAATGACTGGGATCCTCCTCATGTCCTCTTATGAAGTTCTTTCTTCAGTGGCCAGTCTATTTTGGGGCCCTATAGAAGGCCAAGTTCCAGATGTACCACTGGGAACGATCATGTTACAGACAACAAGGCACCTCAGTCACTCAACTAAGCAATGTCATTATTCCCCATGAAGAGAGCTTTCCAAATGAAGGCACATCACACAAATATGTGGAGTTCCCCCCAAAGTAGTTAAAAGTTATGAGTAAAAATTGTCAAATGGCATCTGACCATTGAAAAAACTGTACTATGACCATTCATGTACTTTCTAAATATGGAAAACGTCTTTGAAAAGTACTCATTTTCTGGTTCAAATAGAAATATTCTTCATTAAGTGATCATATCTTTGAAGACAAAAAAAAAAACCCCAACAAAACAATTTAAAGCTAAAGAAACTTTGAAATTTTAGAGAGAAACTCCTCCTGCAACAAAATTTGTCAAATAAAATTTCAACATGAGAACTATGTGACAGATCTAAGTTTTAGTTTTATTACATGAATATGCATATGTATATAAACATTTAGATGACCCTGGAAGCTAAATATGTTGACCTAACAATGTTTCTCTCTCTTCTCTCTCCCTTCTATCAACTTTCTTCAGCCATTAGCAAAGGCAAGAATATCACTATGTCCTTGGGGACACTGGCAGCCACTACCCACTCTCAGGACTGGATTAGCACACCCACATGCTAGGGCTCCAACATATTTTTTATTAGCATGTTTAACTCTCCAGAGTTAGGCATCATACCAAGAGTTGGATTTCTACCCACTAAAAGGGGCTGTATGAAAAAAAGAACAAGAGAAAAATACTACTTTCTGTTATAAAGGATTTGTTACTTCTTTCAACTTTAAAAGTGGAACTGGAAAAAGGCTGAGATTTCATCATTTGCTAATAGAGCTTTAGTGGTTTTTTGGGGGGGATAGGGGTGGAAGTTGTTGTTTTCACCTGTCATACTTTCCCAGTGTTTGAAAGTCTTAACTGGGTTACACTCAATGGGGCCAAGTCAACTAGTATTCCTTAAAAGCCTTCAATGGGCCAACACAGAAACATACATAGTGGAAGATATCTCTCTTTTTTTTTAAGTTTTTGCAAGGCAAATATGGTTAAGTGGCTTGCCCAAGGCCACACAGCTAGGTAATTATTAAGTGTCTGAGACTGGATTTGAACCCAGGTACTCCTGACTCCAGGGCCAGTGCTCTATCCACTGTGCCACCTAGCCGCCCCTGGAAGGTATCTCTTACCCTCTCAAATAAAGCTTAGTCTAATAAAAGTGGCAAGAATACACATTCATAATCATAGTTGGAATATTTTCTTAATAATTACAACTATCCAAGAGGAAAATACATGTAGCAGATTCTCACTGAACAATTTTTTTAAAATTTTTTGATTATATAAACTTGGGCTTAGTTAATTTTTTAAAATGTTTTGATAATTATGTTTCAGTATAATTTGTTTCCTTTATAATCTTAGGCTTCATCAGAATGCCAAAGATGGGGAATCAAGGGAAGAAAAAGACTATTGTTTTTAAGAATGGGATAGAGGGCAATGTAAGTAAAAAGATATAAGGTGGTTATGTGTCAAGGTCTAGTTTTAGTGGGACAAAAGTGGTGGTATGGTTGGAGATTGCAAGAAGTAAATCGGGAATGCCTTCCCTTTCTGGTTGAGTTTGCTTAGCCTTGATATGACAGTCAATAAAAGGGAGACACTTTTTCTAAGTAAGTAGAGTAGGATTACATAAGGAAAACATTGTTTTACAAAGATTCTCAAAGATTGTACTCAAACTTTTTTTACCCAGTTAGGACCTGCAAGAACTTGTGCTCCATTCCACACAAGCAAACCCATGGTATGTCCCTGGAATGAGACTTAAAAGGAAGCTAGGATCAGAGAGGTCGCTCAATCACCTCTCAGCTAACCTACCTTAAGGTGAACAGGAGTTCCAGCATCTTCCAAGCATCTGGTCCCCTGGAGGGGCTTAATCAAGTGCTTGAATAAGTTCTAGGCTGCCTGAAGGAAATGGAGCTACACTCTGAAAATGTCAAATTCTTGAAAAATTTTGAAGATCAAAGGAGATCAAATGCAGGATGGATTGGAGAAGGCCAGAATGTAGGAAGAGAGGCAGCTAGGTGGTGCAGAGGATAGAGCACGGCCCTGGAGTCAGGAGTACCTGGGTTCAAATCCGAACTCAGACACTTAATAAATTACCTAGCTGTGTGGCCTTGGGCAAGCCACTAAACCCCATTGCCTTGCAAAAAAATAAAATAAAGTAAATGACTCACAAACCTGTATAACTAGCACTGGTTTTTCTCAAGCCTCAGTGCCACATCACTAATTAACCTCTAACTGGATGTTCTATATGCATCTCAAACTCAGTAGATCTAAAATAAAAATAAAATTTTCTCCCTAAACTTCCTTATTTGTTCTGTTAAGCTTACCATTTTTCTAGTCTCCCTAGTTCACAGATTAAGAACCATCCTTACTCTCTCTCCCCCATCCCCTTTTTTGTTCCCGATTTAATCAATGTCTAAGACATAGGTTCTTCATCCACAAAATATGTTGTCTACTTATAGTGTCTCCCTACTTATAGTTCCTTCTCTCTAAACTTCACAGCTATCAAAATAATCTTCCTAACGTATACATCATTCATTTCCCTGCTCATGAGTCTTCAGGGGTTCCCCGCTGTCTTTGGATTGAAATAGAAACTCTCCTGCAACCTGGCTCCAGTCTCCCTTCGACACTCATTGTGGGTTCCAATGAAACCAACCTACTTACTTGCTGTTCCCCTAAAAGTCAACATTCCAACTCCTACTCCTGGGTCTTGTAGAGATTACTCCTCCAGTTTGTCTGCTGTTCCCCAAACCTGGCATTCTACCTATTGTCTCTGCATAAACTGCCTCTCACCTCTGCAGTGAACCCCACACCTCCTCACCAACACCTTGGAAGCTTCTTTTTCCTCCTCCATGACTCAGCTCAGATATTAGTTTTCCCCCTAAAGAAGTCTTTCCTCATACTTTTGGCTCTTTGTGCTGGCTGCCTTCTCAAATTAGCTTCTGGGCTAAGATATGTCACATAAGAGTCAAGAAAAAACTTTTTCAATGGAGTGAAATGGGGGAAGGTGAGGGGGAATGAGTGAGCCTTCATTCTCATCAGAAATGGCTCAGATAGGAAATAACATACACACTTAATAGGATATAGCAATCTATCTTACCCTAGAGAAAAATGAGAGGAAAAGAATGGGATAAGGGAGAATGGGGGGAGGGAATGGGGGAATAGGTGATAGATGAGAGGGAAGATTGTGGGAGAAGGTACTCGGATACAACATACTTCTCAACAGGGACAGGGTGAAAGGAGAGAGAGAATAGAACAAAGGAGAGTGGGGAGGAATTGAGTGGAGGGAAATACAGCTAGTAATAGCAACTGTGGAATAAATATTGAAGCAACTTCTTTGGTGGCTATGATGGGGAAGGCAACTCATCCCAGAGACAGAACCACTGGAATCTGAACACAGACTGAAATACACTTTTTTCCCTCTCTCACTATTCTTGAGGTTTCTCATCTTCTTGAGGGGAGGGGGGGTTTTTATGTTTATCTCATAACAAGATTATTACAATAATATAAAATAAATAAACCAAATTAGCTTCTTATAGATTGGATTCTCCAAAAGAATGTAAACTAAACTCTCTGAAAACCAGGAGGGACAGGTTTTCATTTTTTGTTTTTTATATTCCTAGTGGTTTACATAGAAAAAATATTTGATAAATTCTTATTAAGCTAAATTCCAACCTTCCAATTTATCCCCTTTTCTCTCTCCCATCCTGCCTCTTGGAAACTCTACCTGACACCTTTTTTTCTTTTTTCTTTTTGCAAGGCAAATGGGGTTAAAGTGGCTTGCCCAAGGCCACACAGCTAGGTAATTATTAAGTGTCTGAGACCAGATTTGAACCCAGGTACTCCTGACTCCAGGGCCAGTGCTTTATCCACTGTACCACCTAGCTGTCCCATCTATCTTACACCTTTATACAAAGTGTGCTTTATGATTTACAAAATCCTTTCATTCTATTTTGATCCACTCAAAATTCCTGTGGGCTCCTTTCGATTCAATAAGTATTTTCTGGCTTTTCTGGATTGGAACATTGTATTTGGGGTTCAAAATATAAAGATCAAACAGTCTTGGCTATTGTGGACTGTACATTCAACTTGGGGAATAGAGCATAGGACATATACACAAATAAGTAAATACAATATATGGAGGTTAACCCAAAGGAACTTTTGAGAGAAAGAGAAATGGAGAGGGAGCACCAACGTGGTGGTGGGGGGGGCCCTCAGACTCCCAGAGGTGGTGGCACCTGGATGGTGCTTTAAAGGAAACCAGGGATTCTATCAGGCATTATTTTTAGCCTACTGTCTTTTGGAAGACTTTATTAGTTTCTGTCATGTTCAAATAGAATTATATCAGTTCTAATTAAATAAAATGATAATCACAAAACAAGCTTCCTGTGATGTGGGAATAACCCTTATCATTTCAAGGAGCTCTAACAAGGGTGGCAGCTAGAATCCAGGTCTTCCAGAATCCCAGGCTGCTCTCTTTAAGTAAAGTCCAGTTCCCAGGTGTTCTATCAGATAAGAGTGCTACTGGAGTCAGGAAGACCTGGGTTCAAGTCTAGCCTCAGACACTCAGGTGCTGTGTGACCCTTGGCAAGTCATTCAACATGCTTGTCTCAGTTTCAGAAGGAAATGACAAGTCCCTCTAGTAACTCTGCCAAGAAAATCTCAAATGGGATCATGAACAATCAGGCATGCCTGAAAAATGATTCAACAAATAAGAGTCACACTAAGAATAAATAATTTTGGTAAAGGACAATGCTGATTTCTCTATCCAAAAATCTAAAGTGGCTTTGTCTTTATAAGTAATAAAGAGGAAAGTACCCCCTCTAATGAAGATCTGCAATCTATCTGGTAAATTGTAGCTACCTAGGACAGAGAGTTTAAATGATACACATGCCAATGGTCACAACAGCTAGTGTATGTCAGAGGCAGGACTTGGACCCAGGTCTTCCTGACTCCAAGGTATTTCCCTATCCATTGATCATTAAAATGACTAAACAATATGTACCAGAACATTCATAGTGGCATTCCTGGTGGCAGCAAAGAAAAGGAAATAAAGGTGGTTACCATTAAAGAATAGCTAAAAAAGTAAGGAAATGGTCAATGAGGAATTCTGACAAAATGATGGAGGACAAAACACCAAAAGCCAAAAGAACAATGTACATAAGAAACACAACAAAGTGAATGAAAACATCACTAGAAGGAAACCTAACAATGAGTAATGGGAAAAAAACCACTGAAGGGCTCAGAGAAGAGATGATGAAATACCCTTCACCCTCAAGTCAAAAAGGAAGGGGAACTAGTAAGCCAGGAACACTTTGAAATGTAGTCATTATAGCAAATGCATTTAATTGTTTTCTTTAGTTACATGGAAGGTTCAATGAAGATGGGGAAAGGAAAGGAAAACAACTACAACACAAAAGACATCAATAAAAATGTAATCTTTAGAAATTAATCAACATGAAAACAAGTAAGCTTAAATACAGCTTCCCTGATTATCTTATATTATGGCACCCTTATCTTCAAATTTAGGCATAGTGAATCTTGGAAGGCTTTTTTCTTTTTTCTTGTAGAAAGCAATGCTATTAACCACAAAAATCATAACATACAGGCAGTTACTATAATTATATTATTCCTTATTCATCATCATTCCAATTTATTTACAAATGACATAACAGTATACCTTCAACATTTACTCTAAAAAAAAGGAATATGTGATAAGAAATTTGAACAGATTATCATAATTTAGAGGGTACAAATTGGCACAGTGGATAAACTGGACTTGAAGTCAGGATAACCTGGGATTGAATTATTTTACTATGCTAATTAATATTGGTGTGCTCATGGACAAGCTATTTAACCTCCCTGAGCCAATTTTCTAAACTATGAAATGGAAATAACAAAACTTATAGTATTATTATTCATCTCACAGAATTGAAAGGAGACTCACATATATACAAAACTACTTTTAAAAATGTAATATTAATGTTATTTAGAGACATAATTTGATAATTTAACTTTTATATTCCTTAGTCTTAGCATTCTGGGAACTACTTTTGCCAAACAATTTTGCTAACTTTCATCATCTTTTTTGGTAAATACATTGGATTATGTATTATTTGCTAAACCCAGATAGGAATGAAAAACTCACTGCTTAGCCTAGTGTATTCCATTGAAAATCTGATTGTAGGGGCGGCTAGATGGTGCAGTGGATAAAGCACTGGCCCTGGAGTCAGGAGTACCTGGGTTCAAATCCAGTCTCAGACACTCAATAATTACCTAGCTGTGTGGCCTTGGGCAAGTCACTTAACTCCATTTGCCTTGCAAAAACCTAAAAAAAAATCTGATTGTTCTTGCCTGTAATCTTGTAAATTGCCTTGAAATTCTCAGTCAATTGCCCTACCCTCAGGTGCCAGGTTCTCCCGCTGAGTTTCTCCAGGGAAAATTACCAGAATAAGAGATAAGGAAAAATTACCCCTGATGAGATGAGTCTGTCCCATTAAGAGCAAGGTATTATTAGAGGAAACCCTAGGCAAGTTTTTATACTAGAGGAACTTAAACTATTTGGATACAAAATCTAGAGGGGACTTAAGAGAAAAGCAATATTTAAGATATTATGAGAAAAACACTTCTAAGTTTACAAAGCACTTTCACATCAATCACTGGTGGGTGAAGGGGCCAGTACTAGTATTGTCTTCAACATGGTATGTAGAACATGGATGTTGAAGGCTGAGTTTGGAGTTGGCTACTTTGGGCCCCCAAACCAATTCTTCACCTAGCTTACTTTACAGGAAGGCAGTACAAACATTGAAACTGAGCTCATAGAGGGTGAGCAAATTGCTCAAAATCAGATAGTAGAACTGAGATTCAAACATCTTCAGAGATCAAGCAAGGCCTGCTTTGTTAGCTAAAGGTAATTGTGAGAATGTTCCTCCTAGGGAACTTGAATAAAATATACATAAGGATGGCTCCATATGGATGGGGTACTATGTGACATGAGGTCAGCACTGCTTAATCGTTTTTATTACAAGAGGCAATGAGAGATGTGGTGTGAAGGTTAAGGGGAGGCAACAAAGACAATAATTTTTTAAGTTTAATGTTATGAGAAAATTTAAGAACAATAAAATTTAACCCAAAAAACCAAATGAAGCAGGTAGTGTATCCGTTTGGAGTTCTCAGCAACAATGAAGGTTACAGCCTATATGTCTACCTTTTGGAATAACTCTCATCCTGGTCTACCTATAAGTTTGCTTTAGGAGGTGGCCCAACGTTTTGCTGAAGCTTTCTTTTTGTGTCTCAAGGGTATTTGTAACAGGAGCACATAGATGGACAGTCCATCAGTTATTATTCACTTTCACCATGTGACTGCTATGACTGTATTTCTTTTTTATTTTTGTTTCATGACATGCTTTACTCTGATTCTTTTTCCTAGATCCTTATTTGTTATGGGTTGCAGTCTGTTAACTACCAAGCTCCAGGCCATTGTTCTTGAGTGATGATTGAATTTTAATTCTTTGGATACAGTAGTTTCCACTCAATAATTGAAGTATAGAATTATATGGCATTAAATAACAAACTTTAAACCCACATTCAATTAAGCCAAACCCCCCACCCACCCCCAGAGGATTCAAGATGAACTTCAATGCCTTCAAAAAGTGTTGTTCCAAAATGGAGATAATGCTATCAACCCACCAGCAAGTACTGAGGCATGCTTATGAATGTATAGTGCGAAAGGAGAATACTGATCCATCTTTCCTTTCTCCTCTGGCTTCCCTTATGATCAAGGAGGAACTAATTTGGGAGGTATCTTGTCTGGGGGAAGGTCTGTCTAGTCAACAACCAAAGTGATTGTGACTAAACACAAGGAAACCCCCAATCCTGACCACATTTGCACAGTACTAAACCTGTTGTATCCCACTTGCTGATGCTGCAAATCAGTCCCCAATACTCTTGCTATCCAAGATTCTTATGGTTTACTATGAAGAGACTTCAAAAGCTTATTCCATTGTTCTCCTTGGCTCTCACAGGACTGTAGAGCTAGAGCTGGAAAGCACCTCTGAAAACCAGCGTCCAAATCCCCTTTGGTTTAAAGATGAGGAAACTAAGACACAGAGAGATTAAGTGATTTGTTCAAGGTTATACAGGTTAATAATCGTCTGAGGCATTATTTGAACTCAGTTCATCTGGCTCCTGCCAGTTACTTCAATTCCCTGAACCCTGGAGACGGTAGAACAGCCTACAAGAACAAATTTAGATAATTTATTGATCTATGCACAGAGTAAATAGCTTGGAATAGGAAACCCTGCTTTAACCAACAGAGTTGAGGTGACTGCTAAGTCTAACATATCTAAAATGAGTCAGTATAATGATGTCATCATATGGTGTAATAGAAATGCTACGATTTTGGAGTTAAGATATCAAAGGTTTTTTAAAACTGAACTCTGTTGCATACAATCTGCTGCTACCTGTGTGACCTTGACCAAATCATTTCACCTTCACCGAGGACTGTTTCCTTATCTGAACAAGGGTCTGGACCAGATGCCATCTAAGGCAGTTTCTGCCTCTAAAATTCAATGACCTGAGATCACCAAAGTAATAATAGCTCCATTGCACTTCTAATTTCATAACTATGGAGCCCTTAAGTAGGGCAAAGATTTAATTATCTGAGTTTTTAGGCCAGAAAAGTCTTTTTAAATTATGACTTAGATCATACAATCAGATGCTGGGTTTCACTGATGATCAACCAAGAAAAGCATGGCAAAAGAACAGAGGATAATATGTTAAGAAATAAGGAGCCTGGAATCCTTTTCCCAGAAATTTTGGAATACAAGCTAGTTTTCAAATAAGTGATTTGAGCTAAAGAAAAGACATGGTGTAGCAGGGCAAGTGATGGGCTTTACCATTATTATTATTACTCATGAGCAATTCTAATGAATTCATTTCTCAATATTATTTATATTTCTCAATGTGGAATATTAATCCAGAAAGAAAAATCTTTATATAATGCTAGAATCATAGCTAGAAAAAATGCTCAAAAGTCTATCTTATAATGTTTTCCAGCCTCCTTATTTTACAAATGAAGGATTCCAGAGATTTGAAGTTGCTTAGAATCACTGATTTGGAAATGGAAGAGATCTCACAGGTCATCTATTCTAATCCCCTCCTTTTACAAATGAATAAAGTCTAGAGAGGTATCATACCTTATCCAAAGTTGCCCTGTAGTAGGTGGCACAGCTAGGTGAGGTCCACTGACTCCAAATACAGTCATCTCTTCACTGTACCATGAATGCCAAACATTCCAAGCAACAACTACAAGTTTAGTGTCAACCAGTAGGAAATACTGGCTAGTCAAGGCAGATGTAAACTCCCTGGGAGCAGAGGGCAGGAGCAAGGTGCTCAATGTACTTTTTGTATTTAGAACCTCAACAAAACAGGAACCTAGGGAGATTTGTGAGGAATTAAAATCTACCAAATCTAACCTGAAAGTCAAGTAGTGACTATCTGAATATTTAATTCCAAAAAAGGAACAAAAGATGGGTGTTCACCATCTTCCTATAGAAAACAAAAAAAGCCTAGGTTCTGATCCAACTATTGTAGAAAGCAACTGGGAACTAAGAACTACAGCCTCCAAACTATTGAACTCTCTCTATATATACCCATTGATTGAGCAATTCTGGGACTAGATGTGTACTCCAAGAGATTAAAAAAAAGAGGAAAAGAACCTATTTATATAAAGATATATTTGCTCTTACAAATTCTTTTTGTGGAGGTAAAGAATTGGAAACTGAAGGAATGGCCACCAATTGGGGAATAGCCAAACAAGTTTTGTGTATGTGATGGAATGCTATTATGCTGTAAGAAATGATTCAGGACTGGGGGCAGCTAGGTGGTGTAGTTGATAGAGGACCAGCCCTAGAGTCAGGAAGACTTGAGTTCAAATCCAGACTCAGACACTTAATAACTGCCTAGTTGCGTGATCCTGGGCAAGTCACTTAAACCCTTGCCTTAAATAAAAATAATAATTAAAAAAAAAGAAATGATTCAGGGAAATGCTTGAGAAAGCCCTGGAAGATTTGAAAGAACTGATACAAAGTGAAGTGAGCAAGACTAAGAGAATAATGTCCATAAAACATGTTATATACCTTCAGAAAGAGAAGAGATGGTAGGAATTTGTTTTATTCGAATATCTCTGATAGGTTTTGTTTTTCTTGCTTTATCAGTGGTTGGGGAAGGGGAGACAGGACAGATTCATGAAATTTAAAAATGCTCTTCTCTGAGCTTCTGTCTGTACCAAGGTAAATAGCTATACTTTTCTGATCATTAATAAGCTGCTTTATTCATATAAAGACAAAGTTTGACATGCCTTCTCTATTACTGGCTTTTATGCAGGCTGGTAACCAAGAACTTTATATTATGCAGCACATGTCTGTAGATTTAAAAACCCCTTTCCAGCATTAAAACCCATACAGCAGTTTATTTTATAACCACTTAACAGATAACTTGTTGAAGACTCAAGAACTATATCCTCAAATGCATGATATTGAAACAGAAAGTGATATAATTCAAGTGCCCTAAATTCTTTAAAATATCCTATCTAGCCAACCAGGTATCAACCTATTCAAAATAAAAATGTCATGATAACAAAAGGACAAACTCTCAATGGTATGTTCTATTTTCAGTGATCACACACCTATACCAAAACTGTAGAGCAGGGGATTTCCTTCATTATTGAGAGAAAAACAAAATTTCATTTAGATGTTGGTAAAAATAAACATGAAAATTTTTCTACATATGAGCTCATTTGGTTTTTTTTGCCATATATTATAAAAAATAACTATCGTTTGCAGAGTTTCTTTGGGCCAACATATTTACCTATCTGACCATGTTTTCCCATAATTAATGTGCCCAATGATTTCAATAATAAAAATGAAAAGAGTACCAAATGGTAGCTGGACTCTGCATAATTAAAAAAAGTGAAAGTTCCAGAGCAGAGAAATAAGATAAAACATATTTTCCCTTCTCATAGGATGTAAAAAGAGGAGAAACTATAAGAATAGAAGATTGCATACATAAAATTTACTCATAAAATATTCATATGTATATATGTACATATAGTTACATATGTGTAGATATATATATATATATAAGCATATTACTAAACAATCTTAAAGCTTAGAGATAGAAAATTAAAAGTTGTCTATAAAATCAACATGCTACAAATTTGAAAACTTTAACTCAGGAAGTTGGTCCCTTAACCAGGAGATCTAAATCGACCAGTAGATTTCCAAGGCCTGTTCCTGTTTTGGGATCTCTAATCCAGCTGGCATTGTTCTATTTCACTGCCCCTGAATTCAGCAGGAAAAGTAAACCATTCCCTCCCTTTCCTCATCTTATTTGTGTCTTGTCTTCAGAGAATTGCAAAACTAAGGCCTCCTCACAAAAAAAAAAAAAATAAGGATTTCCATTTTAACCAATTCCAGGGTGAAAAATCATAAAGAAAAAATCACCTGAAGTTTCCAAATAAATTCCATTCCTTTTAAAAAAGAGAAAATAATTTTGCAATAATACTCAAATAAAGTGACTAAAATATCCATTACCTGTATTCCAGAGATCCTGGGGCTAGGCTTACAAAGTCAAAGAGAGAAGGAAGTCCCAGGGAAAATCAAACAGGCAGGAAGGCCCATATACATATCAAAATAGTCACTGCAACACTTTTTTGGGGGTTGCAAAGAATTGAATACAACATAGGTACTGCCCAATGACTGGGGAACGACTAAGCAAAGGTACATGAATTAATGATTACTGAAGCATAAGAAATGAAAAATATGAAGAATTCAAGTACATGTGAACATATGAACAGTGAAATGAATAAAATGAAGAAAACTATATTACATGTGAAAATAAAATGAATAATAAACTCAAACAGAATGCTTGGTTATGATGAAGGAACTCAGCCCTAAAGAAGAGAATGGTTTTCATTGCAGAGCTACGGGATTAGAGGCATGGAATACTGCATTTCCTGCCAGACACTGATATACTGATATTGGTTTTAATGAATTACTTTATTTTAAAAAAAATCTGTTACAAGGGATGGCTTATTGGGAAGGATAAGGGGGAGAGAGAAATGCAAGTGATGTAAAATTATTACTAAGAATAAGAACTAAAACAATGACATTCTGGTAACAGCAAGGAGCTTTCAAGGTCTGCTTTTAAAATATTTTTTATTTTTATTTTTAGTCAATTGCTAGGATGTCTTATTGACCTCAAATATTCGGCGACTTTGAGAAGCGACTTGTTTTAATCTTCCCTTTAGCAACACATTCAGTAAGAGCCAGTCAGCCACTAAGTCCAAACACTTTTTTTAATGGGTAACTAGGAGAAAGGGCTTCGCTGGTTTTTTTAAGTCAGAGAAGCAGGGAGGGTGTAAAATCCAGCCTCTACTTCCCAAGTAAGCCTGGGGAAGTCACTGACTCATCTGTAAAATGAGGGGTTCGACCCCTTCCTCTCCAGAGCCTGCATGTCTATGTGCCTGTCCTGTACCAAGAATCACAACTCATCAGACAAATGGGCAGCCACCGCGTCCAAAACAGGATCTAAAAACAGCCCATGGAAGCAGAAAGTCTCTCTTGTTTCAAGGATGGAAGAGAAAGATGAAGGTTTTGTTCCTTTGGGCAAGAGAAGTCTATCCTGTGGGGGAAATTCTAACCTTAATAAGTAATCTGACCTAATTTTGATGAGTGGCATTTAAAGTTGAAGCAAAGTAACAAGAGGAAAAAAGTGGGTAGCATAGCATGCTGCTTGAGGAATATCCCGAAAAAGTTATTAGAGAAACGGTCAGCGGGGCCACGGCAAGTCGCTGTGATAGTCCACTTCTCCCCAATTTTTTCAACAAATTCAGACTTTTATTATTTTTAAAACCTCTATTATGCTTTTATCTGCTTTTATTCAAAGCCTTGAAGGGACAACTGCCAGCTTGTGGTGTCCTGGCCAGAAGACCATGAGGCCTGAGGTCCGCGGGCCCAGGCCCATCTGGGCAGCCAGCAGTGCCCGCCGCCCCGCCCACCCGAGCCCGGGCGGGAGGTGGGGGGCGAGTTTCCTTCCTTAACCCCGGGAGCCTCCCTAGCAACTTTCCCGGGGTCCCTACTCTACGTTCTCCCAATTCCCAAAATTCTGCCCGTGTTTGTGTAAATAAAGGAAAGAGGAGCCCCGCCCGCCCCTGGTCGAGAACATTCGGTGTCCACAGAGTCCACAGCCCAGTGCTGAGTCACTTCTCCAGCGCTGACCCAGGGCGCCCAGGCCCGGGCCTGAGTCACCGCGGCTCCGGCTCCGGTGATCTGGGGGAGGGGCTGTCTATGCGCCACTCTTAGAGAAAGGGAAATTAAAATACATCCAAACTGACCCCCCCCATCAGATCCGATAATAAAGGCAGAAAAGGCAAACAATTTTCTCACAGCAATTTTGCTCTTTTGTAGCAAGGAACTGAAAACAAAGCGGCTGCTATCGATTGAGGAACTGATGAATAAATTATGATAGATGGCTGTCATGGAATGCTCCTGAATCATAAAAAAAATGATGAATGGGATTATTTGGGAATGGGAAGCCTGATACAGTGAAGCAGGTAGAGCTGGGAGGTGTACAGTAAAACTACAATATTACAAAGGAAATCACCTTTGAGAGATTGAAGAACTCTGGCAATGCAATGACCAAAAGGCTGAGGATGAAGCCCACTTCTTGGGAGAGGTAAAAATGAGACATAAATTATCAGGCAAAAGCAATGTGTAAATGTTTTGCTTGAATATGCCTATTTGTAATAAGGGAGGATTCATTTTGGGAGTAGAGAGTTGTACATAATAAAGACTTAAGAGTTTCATTTATACTACTCTCCCCCCTTCTTTCTATATGGAAATGTTCTTTAAGGTATAGCAAGTTAATAATATTCAGAAAAAATTTTAGTGAGATATTTTAAAAGAAATAGTCCTCATAGGGAAATATAGAGACTAAGAGTGCTAAATAAAGGCACGCTGCAGTCACT
Organism: Macrotis lagotis; assembly: GCF_037893015.1. Lineage (NCBI taxonomy): Eukaryota > Metazoa > Chordata > Mammalia > Peramelemorphia > Peramelidae > Macrotis > Macrotis lagotis. The sequence goes on from NC_133661.1 coordinate 92,680,306, forward strand.
GCAAAGTAGCAAAAAGTTTTGTGACTCAGTCTGAAGGTCCAGAGTTTGTACAACATGGAAGTAGTTTCTATTTTGCTAGAATGTCAGCTCCTTTAGGGGTGGTACATGTTGTCTTGTTCATCTCTATGTGTCTTACATATAGTAGTCACTTAATCAATGTTTCAATTAAATATATGTTATAGGATCAGTTCTTAGTATCTTCTCCAAATCAAAGAATCCAACATTACTGGTCCATACTTTTATGTAAAGTCATTATTTTGGGAAGCTAATTGGTCAATACTTGGGCCTTTATATAGAGGTACTTCTGAGCCTATATAGAAGACTATATTCTACAGTCCATATTCCCTGGGAATAGTCTAAATAATAGTCCAAAGAATAGAAAGCCTATACTTTCTTTTTAGGTTTTTTTTTTTCAAGACAATGGGGTTAAGTGGCTTGCCCAAGGCCACACAGCTAGGTAATTATTAAGTGTCTGAGACCGGATTTGAACCCAGGTACTCCTGACTCCAAGGCTGGTGCTCTATTCACTGGGCCACCTAGCCACCCCTGGAAAGCCTATACTTCTTTGGAACCACGACAACAGGAACCACAATGCCTGTCCTGGAATGACCCAATAGAAACTGGTAAGTCCCATTTTATTTTGAACTAAGCTGCCTTGTTCTCCAAAAAACTGGATAGGTCCCTAAAGATATGTCCCTGTTCTCAGTGAACCTGTGGTCTTCTTTAAAAGATTAAGGCAGGGGGCATGGTGAAGTAAATAAAGCACCAGCCTTGGAGTCAGGAGGACCTGAGTTCTAATCCGGTCTCAGACACTTAATAATTACCTAGCTGAGTGACCTTGGGCAAGTCACTTAAGCATATTGACTTATCCAAAAAACCCTCAAACACAAGGAAAAAAAAACAAAGATTAAGGCTGTATACCAAGTAAAAAAACTGAAAAAGTAGGAAAAATATTACAAGTCAGTATACAATAAAGGTACAGATAAGTTTTATGGAATAAACAAGGCATTAGGAATTAAAAAGGCCTTACTACCCAAATAACATGGTTTAGGTGAGAAAAAAAAAATCAATGCTTCTCTGACCCTCAATTTTCCCACATGTTAAGATGAAACTGTTAAGTGAACCCCCTTTTTCATCAACCACAATTTCCAGAGTTTGGGAAGAAATGACTGGCTTTAGACATAAATACTACAGGAAACCTTAGATTTTTCACAAACCATGGAAAATTTGTGTAGAGGAGAGTACAATGATACAGGGAGCAAGGTATGGGAACATTTGAGAGTCAGATTTCTAGAAGGACTTATCTTAAGTTTGCTACCTTACATGACCCCTTTTCCACATGTTTAATACTTTTGATTGGGATTTTTAAAAGTAGCTCTTAAAAAAGCTTACAAGATCAAAAATAAAAAATATACAAGGTAAGTGAATAAGAAATACTGATTGAATTCATTGAACTTGGTTTCATATTCTGGCTCTGATGCAAACTGTTAGACAATCAGTAAAAACTATTTAAAGTTACTGGTTCTCAGTTTTGTAATCTATGAGCTAAGGAGGAGCTTACTGAATGGTTTCTGAGAAAGCCCTATATTTACAGCATCCCTTCAATAGTCCCACCTCCTATTTCCTTCCTAGATATCTGAAAAGCTCAGAAGGAATTTTACTTTGGGAAAGCCCAGTGAAAGGATGAAAGTTCTCTTCCAACTGTTTGCTGAGTTATTTCATTCACAAATTAGGATTCTACACTGTTCCTGAAAACAGGTCTAGCTATATACATTGTAAAATAGGATAAGTGTAAGACATCTAATTTTCCAGGAAGTCATAGTGCAGCAGGAACGAACCTTTCTGGATAAGAGAGTATGGGAAGACAAGTTAAGGAGAGAAAGTCACCCTATGAGAGAGAGACAGGGATAGTGAACTGCAGATTTATATTGTATTGTATTTTCATTTCTGTTAAATGTTTCCCAATTACATTTTAATCTGGTTCTGCCACTCATAGCTGAGTTGGAGACAGAAGACCTTAGGAAGTCCTGGCTCCATCACAGACTAGGGCAGATATTTGTTTGTAGAATCAATCCCTTATAACTATGAATTCATGATATTTATATTACTTGCATCATTTTTATAAGGAGAGTATTTTTTTAAGAGTCATAATTTCCCAAAGTGATAGACTTTCAAATTTACCTAAAACAAAGTCCTTCTCATCTGATTTTTTTTTTAAGCCACAGCCTATATGATTTTTTTGGGCAGACCTTTCTTGCACATAGCTTTCTGGACTTGTTAGACCAGTTTCATGTTTACAACAAAATGCCAATCTATCTAGGCCATTCAACACATCACAAGAAGTAAATGCTCAAACTTGATAATTATTAACATCTGCCTTGAATTTTCCTGATTTCTACATATTTCCCATAAGCTGGCTTATTTATACAGGAATGACATGGCAAAATAAATGTTCCCTAACTACCTGATATTTTAAACTGATTTAAAATGACAACTCAGCTAACAATACAAACTCTTCCTAAGATGATTTCTACCTCACCCAAGTATCTGCGCATTCCAAAATTCATGTACACAATTATGTCCTAGGTTAATTATAGAAAATTAGTCAGCTGTGCTAATTTTTAGAAATGAGTATACTATTAATTACTTGTGAATTTATGTCTGTGGGCAGGGGAGTTTCCTCAACATTGTAAGATTATAGATCATAGTATTGGGGGGGGCATCAGAGGTCATCTAGCTCAACCTTTATTTTATAGTTCAGGAAACTGAGGCCTAGGGAGGCTTGGTAGGTATACAGTATTTTATAAAACTCAAGTGGGGAAAAAGCATTTTTCTAGGTAAAATACTAGTTATAAAATACTTCCCTAAAAATTTTTAATACTTGAGAGCCTTTTAAAATTCAAAATAACCTGTCAACTGGTTTCTGCTTTGCTCATCCTTCTGGCTTTGGTTTTTGTCTTATGAACTGTTGCCTGCCCCCTTCATCAATCACAATTTTTACACGTTGGTCTTATTTTTTTAGTTGATTTGCCCTATTTTGCTTACATAGTAAAAGCCGTTACCAGCAGACGCTAAAATGAATGCCCTAAGTGGGAAGCCCAGGCGAGGAGAGTCACCTTCACAGGGGCCGCCGCCCGCGCCGCAGGAGTGGGCCCAGAAATAGGCCGCCTGCCTGCCCTGGCCACCATTTTTAGGGGAACAGCTGGGAAGTTTCAACCCATTTCCGAAGAAGTGTCAGGAACCTTCCTTGGCAGCTAAAGGAGTCAGGCCTTGGGAGGCCCCGGGCCAAGCCCGCGGCTCCGCCGAGTCCGCCCAAACTCCCTTCAACACAGGCCTCAGCAGCCTCCGCGCCTCTAACGCGCTTCCCCGGGGCCGCAGGACTCCAGAGCCCACCTAGGCCCGGCCCGGGCTCCGAGGGGACACTTCTGGAGTCACCCCACGCTCCAGGGAACGTCAGTGTGCCCCAAACGTAACCAGAAACCATCAGTGGTGTCGGGGGCGCCTCCTTTCCTCTCCTGGCCCTCCTGTCGGGATGGCTCCGATCCTCCGTGGAGGACTCCGAGCCGCAGCCCGCAGGGGCCCGGGGCCGCCAGGCTCGGAAGGCAGCGCCTCCGCTCCCGGGCCGGGCCGGGCCAGCAGCCCGCCTCCCGCCTCCCGCCTCCCGCCTGCATCTCTATCTATGGGCTTCTGGGCGGCGGAAACGCCTCCTCGGCGAGCATCCCTGCACGCGGGGCCGGGGAGCGCCTCCGCCGCGGGCTCCGGGGCGGCTCGGCCGGACTGGGCCGGCGCCTCGGGGCTGGGGGGCAGGGCCCGGGGTCCCGGCGCCGCCACGCCGCCGGACACAGCAGCCTGCCCCGGCGGGGCGCGCGCACGCAGGCGCGCACACTCGCCCGCGGCCCCCCGCGCCCCGGCTCTCCGCTCCCAACTTTCCGGGCGCCGCGCGGCACTAACCCAAAGCAAAGCGGGGGGAGGAGGGAGCCCCGCGTCCCGCGCTCCCCGCCCGCCCCCCAAGCCGCCGCTGCCCCGCCCAACAACTTTCTCCTCCGAAGCCCCGACCCCCCGCGCTGCCCGCGGGGAGGGGTCGGAAGGCCGGCGAGGGGGAAGCTCGCTCACCTTGTGCCCCTCGGGGGTGAGGCGCGGGTCGTTCCACGTAGTGGTCCGGTTGTTGTGATCCACGAAGAAGGGCCAGCCGGTCTGGGGGTCGATTTTAATTTCCCAGCCCGGGGGCAAGGGGTCCCGCTCCCCGCCGCCGCCGGCCGCCGCCTGAACCATCGGAGAGTGAGTGGCCGCGCTCATGCTCTGGGGAAGGCGCGGCTGGAGCTGGGGCCGGGGCTGGGACCGGGGCCGGAGCGGGGCCGGGGCCGGGGCCGGGACCGGGGCTGGGACCGGGGCCGGAGCGGGGCCGGGCTGCGTCTCGTCTCGGGCTGCGGCCGGCGCTGCTGCCGCTGCTGCTTGCTGGCGAGGCTGCTACTAGCCGGGCTGGGGCTGGGGCGGGGAGAGGGGACGGAGCTGGGCTGGGCCGCGGGGCGGGGGCCGGGGGGAGGGGAGGCTAAAGAGCAGGCGGCTGGCGTCCGCCCACAAGTGTCCCGAGATCCGCGGCCCCGCACCTTTATGAATTACTGGTGGAGTGACGTGGGAGGAAAGCGCTGGAAGGATCTGGAAATAGCCGTGCGGACGCCGAGGCCGGAGGAGAGAGAGCAGAGGAGGAGGAAGCAGTCGAGCGGGGAGAAACTTCTGGTGCCATCGAGCGGACTTGGCCGAGCCCCTTGTCCAGGCCGCCGAGCTCCCCCCTGAGTCATCGGCTATTATTGGGGCCCGCGGGCCTCCCGCCTGCTCCGGGCTGCCTGAGCCTCAGGAGAAAATCGCGACGCTTCACGGGCCGCGCCTGGCCCGGCCGCGCCTTCGGGGGGAGTGGGGTGGCCGTGGAAACTTGGGCCTTTCCAGGAGCCCCCCTAACGACCGATGGTCCAAAAAGAAATCGGATTGGGAATGTGGATCCTTTTCTAGTTTAGCGACTCCTTAAAAGACAACGGCAAAGCCAAGGAGGACGGCTTTCGGCCCGGATTCTGTAGGACCGGGGCCTCGCAGGAGCCGGCTGTGTACCAGCCCCAACGGGCAATTTTCCCCTTCTCTGTACGATGACGTTTTAAAATCTCGTCCCCAGTAGTTTGAGGATTTGGAGGGGTGGGGTGGGGGGTAAGAAATGTTGAACGTGCTGCACGGGAGTGGTTCTGCTTGAGTTCTAATACCCCCCCCCCCCAAAAAAAACCAGACAGTTGAGATTGGAGGCTCTGAACATCACATCCTCAAGAAAAAATCCACATCCATCAATCCAAGGTCGTCTTCTGCTTTTGTGCCCCGGACGGTTATCCATTCCCACCCATTCTCAGTTGTTCATGTTACAGGTCCCTCAATCCCCACTCCCCACCTGCCCCAACCTTTGTGTCAAAGAACAGTTCAGTAAACCTAACCCAGCCACCCTCTGGACATCTATAGAAGATTCCACACTCCAAGGCCCTTCTCCAAAGATTAGAGAATTTCCTCGTTTCTTCTTTGGGCCGATTGTTCAATATAATTAAATACAAACCAATGAACTTCATTTTTTCAATGAACCATTTCTGAATTGATTGCCATTAACAAAATATAAGCTGAATTTAAGAAACCAGAAATATAAATCTTGATGTGTATCTGTGAATAAGGAAACAAGGTCTACTAATTTTTCATTAAATCCCATTACAAAGTCTTTAGACTACAGTAATTCCATGAAAATTTTATAGACAGATTGGGAAAAGGGTTGGAATGGTTCAGTTACCTAGTATTTCAAATTAAGTTAGTTCATTCTTCCCATACTCAAATGACTAATGTACTAATACTAATTCTCCAATCTACAGGTTGGAGGCTGAGATAATCACGTAAAACCAAAAAATGCCCTACCTAAGTTCTAGGATCCAGGAATCTATGTTACAGTGCCCCCCAGGGAAGTGGGATTTCAGTGATCACTCTGATCCCATACTCCTAGATATAGGGGAAATGGTCTGTGGCATATCTTCCAATCAAATGATGTTACTAGAGCAGTTAACTCTCAGAGATTATATATTCAGTTAAAAAACTGTTTAATATAATGTAAATGTTTAACTTACACACACCTTTAGTTTATGTGCTTGATATCTGTCCACAGGCTATTGTGGATTATAAATTTTTTTTTTTGCAAGGCAAATGGGGCTAAGTGGCTTGCCCAAGGCCACACAGCTAAGTGTCTGAGACCGGATTTGAACCCAGGCATTCCTGACTCCAGGGCCAATGCTTTATCCACTGCACCACCTAGCTGCCCCCTGGATTATAAATTCTTATAGAGCAGGTGCTGATTCCCTCTTAATTTTATTTAGTATAAATACAGGGTATTCAATTCTATCTACTCTTACTTTATTCTGTCCTTAACTATACTCCTCCCCTAAAAATATGATTATACTTGGCCTATATAAAATATAAACATCAAACTGATTTAATAGCTCTTATTTTCCTGGGTCAATTCGACCATAGATTCAGTGCTGGAAAGAATCTTGGAGATCACTAGTCTAATGCCCTCATTTTACCAGATGAGGGAAATGAAGCCAAGAGGCTAAACTGGCTTACCTAAGTTCACACAGGTATTAGGTGGCAGAGATGTCCTCCTATATCTATTTCATCTTAAATTTGAGGTTATAAAAAGTCATATCCATAGACAATGTCCAAATGGCACCAATTAGATTTTTGATAGATGTATTCAGTTGAAGATGATTTTCAGTTCTTTCTATACCAAGATACTATATGAACATATTTATAAAAGGTAAGCATACAGACAAGCCATCTGTGTCCCAAGAATAGTCAAGAAACATTTCATGTCATCAAGTAAACTTTTATTGAAATTGTTATGTGCAGAATACTGTCCTAGACACTTGGGGTGGAGGAGAAGGCATGAAAATAAGTATAGAACATGGTCTTTCCTCTCAAGGAATTTCTAATTTCCAGGAAGGTAATAGTATAGTAAAAAGAACATTTTAGGAGTCAGGATGAAGAGGCCACAATCTCTGTAAAGTACCTTCCCCTAGACAATGACTAGGTAAAATCCCTGCCCCCAGGCATCCTATCAACAAAATAATAAATCTCAACCCTAGCCTGAAAGGATTAAGTCTTGGAACTATCTCACTCCCACGCCATTATTCAGGACTAGTAAAATTTATTTAAAACCTACCCATACTTATGTCCCAATCCCTACCCTAAAGAAATTTTTTTTTATGTTGCTCCCTCTTTATGCTGCTTACCCCTTACTGGCTGCTTCTGATCAGCCCAGTTGCAACACCTTGAAACTCCTTTCCTTCACTAAATACCCATTACAATTTCTTTTGTCCTTTTTTAAATCTATTTTTTAATTTAAGGCAAGGGGTTAAGTGACTTGCCCAAAGTCACACAGCTAGGCCATTATTAAGTATCTGAGGCCAAATTTGAACTGGAGTCCTCCTAACTCCACAGTGCCACCTAGCTGCCCCTACGACATCATGCAGATGAACTGGATTTGAGTGAGGGGGTGCTGTGCTAAGTCACCAGCCTCACCTCCAGGGACACCTGGGTCCAGCGGCCAGATAGGAATCTGGACGGCTGGAGATGGCCCTGGAGGTGAGGCAATCAGGATGAAGTGACTTGCCTAGGGTCACACAGCTAGGAAGAGTCAGGTGTCTTGAGGCCAGATTCAAATTCCTGTTTTCCTGACTCCAAAGCCAGCACTCTTAACAACTAATTCCTTTTACCCCTTTTTTCCAGGACAACTCCATATAAACCCTGGCTTTATCCCATGCTGCAATACCCTTACAGCTTTCTTAGCTTTGCTACTATAAGGAACTCCAGCAGTTTCCCTAGGAAATTTAGCCCAGTTACAATACTCTTATAACTGTTCTTAATTTTCTTTCTCTATGCTGCTCCCACTTTATACTGCTTTCTCCTTGTGGGCTGCTGCTGATCAGCCCAGCTGCAACTCTTGTAATTGTCCTTACTTAGCTTCATTAAAGCCCTATTACTGCTTAATCCCTTAACTTACTTTATTGGGGGTTTTTTTGGCAAAGCAATGGGGTTAAGTGACTTGCCTAAGGTCACACAGCCAGGTAATTATTAAGTGTCTGAGACCATATTTGAACTCAGATCCTCCTGACTCCAGGACCTGTGCTCTATCCACTGCACCACCTAGCTGCTCCAACTTGGTTACTGTAACAAAATATACTTTATTGCTTCTGGGTTGAGTTGGTCTTTCCATTAATTCATTAACATTCTTGAATCCAAGACTAGATCACTCCAATTTATTTTTTTATATCAAGGAGACCTGAATTATATAAACCCAGTTCTATCTCTTTATAGCCCCAGCTGAATTATGTATCATTAACTGGGATATCCCCAACTCTACAACCTAACAGCTGTGACTTTGAGCAAGTGATTTCACCTCTGTCTCAAATTTTCTTATCTGTAAAATGAAGGTACTAAATTACATGATTTCTGAAATATTCTTCTAAAATTATGGGGGGGTGGTTAGAAGGAACTATATATAAACTAGTTCATGATCATCCACAAGCCTATGATCTAGTTGTAGAAACGAGCCATAAACAAAAAATTACTTATTTTTTTGTTCCTACCTGTAATTAAACAAAGATACCTAGTTTTCACTTGATACAGATCAACCTCTTATCGTCTTACTGTTACCTTACAATCTGAAAGGTTATTACTTTCCTATAATTATACAGCAGAACTTGAACCTAAGTCTTCCTGATTCCAAGGCTGGCCCTCTAACCTTTGTCTCACTGCCTTTCTAAGCACCAATACGTGTATTAAATAACAGTATAAAACCACAACACAAGAAATGTCATAAAGGGTGTCACCGTTAATTGCTAAATCATTGTTGAGGTCAAAGGAAAGTAATGTCATTTTGAGATTGAATGGTCTAGGAAGGCTTAAAGGAGAAGGGACTTGAGAAGTCTTTTTTTTCAAATTTTTTGCAAGGCAAATGGGGTTAAGTGGCTTGCTCAAGGCCACAGCTAGGCAATTATTAAGTGTCTGAAGTCACATTTGAACTCAGGTCCTCCTGACTCCAGGGCTCCTGCTCTATCCATTGTGCCACCTAGCTGCCCTTAGAACAGTCTTTTAAAGGTTGGGTTCATTTTGCCCTCTTGCAAGTCAAATTTAAAATGAATTTTAAATTCATTTATGTCTTTCTTTGCGGAATATAGTGTATAGTGTAGTAGGGTGTTTTTTTTTGGTGTTGGGAATAGGGAGTCTGAACCTGTGATTTTATCAGTGTAGGGAACTCCCAGTATGGAATTTCCTCCAAAATACTTAGTCACTTATTAGCAACATCAGTCTTTTTTTTTTTTTTTTGGCTTTTTGCAAGGCAATGTGGTTAAGTGACTTGCCCAAGTTACATAACTAAGTCTTAAACTGTCTGAAGATAAATTTGAATTCAGGCCCCCCTGACTCCCTCTATCCCCTGCACCACCTAGCTGCCCCCAGTAATATCCAGCTTAGGGAGTTTCCTGGTGCATTTAGTTCAGTAGCTTGCCCAGGATCCCCACACCTAGTATGTGTCGGAGGCAGGTAACTCAGGTCTTCTCTGCTCTCACAACTTTCCACTACATCTTTTGCCTCAACTTTTTTTTAGTAGATTTTGTAACTATTTGATAAATGTAGGTTGAAGTCTGTAAAGTTATGATTTAACCCTCCTAGGTATTGTCTTGAATAAACCTTTGCTGACATTCTTTGCTCAAGCTGAGCTCTGCAAGTTTTGAGCAGTTATACAGCCCAGAGGACTGGATTCAAAATGGTGTAGTTCAATTCAGGGATATGGAGGCTTCTAAGGCTTCTTTAAATAGCCCTAAGCCAGGATAATTAAGTGTGGCCAATACCACCATATTATGGATAACTTTTATAGGGCTGGTGAGACAATGCAAACTTTGTCCCCTTGACTTAAGACTTGCCTTAAAGTCTAAACAAGGGCAATATTTGTCCACTAAGAAAAATGTAAGAAAGGACCCACTCAATTCCTAACAGCAGTACTACTCAGAGCTTTGAACAGTTGAGATCATGGCTCAGGCTAATTGAGAGCTCCCTTCAATCTTTATACCTGTTGCAGGACTTCAAAGCAAGGTGGTTTTGTGGGTGAGTGCTACCTCCATCACCATTACATCACAATTCCTCTACTCCCTGGCAGATAAGACTTTGTGAGTTGTGGAAATTAAAAAAATCACCTAGTAACCACTTAACTGACCTCACTTTGGACAAGAAACACCCCGATTCATGCCATGGCCAACCTGGTACAGAAAGAACTGAGTGGACAATTACAGATCTCTTAAGAGAACTAAGGGGGGCAGTTAGGGGGCTCAGTGCTGGCCCTGGAGTCAGGATGACCTGAGTTCAAAATCTGACTCAGACAGTAACTGCCTAGCTGTGTGACCTTGGGCAAGTCACTTAACCCCATTGCCTTAAATAAAGAAAATAAAAAATTTTTAAAAAGAGAACTAAGAATCAGGAGCTATTCTATAAGACTGTAGGCCTAAATTTTTTCATCTTCACAAGACAAAAGGATTCATTACAATAGTGCTTATTCCAGGATCATAAACACAGTAATAGAGATTGTGGTAAAGGAGTGATGTGTATGTGTGTGTGTGTGTGTGTGTGTGTGAAGAACAGATTTTCCTATGTGAATATCTTATCACAAGAATTTGCCTATAATCACAATCCCATTCTATCGTAGTTGGGGTGGGGAGGTGGAATAGCATTTTTCAGGGGCAACTAATTTTTTTTTATTAAACTTAAGCAGTTTCATAGAAGATTGCTATGAAGACTTATTAAATCAACATCATTAAAAATAATGCACAAGACTAAGCATAACTTAAGTTTAGTACCTTCAAATTGTTTGGTTTTAAATCTCAAAAACTCATAATCTAAAGGATTTAATTCATTTGGACACAGGAATTGCAGTACAATCAGTTCTCTAATATCTCTATTAATGGGAAGGGACAAGAAGCAAAAACAAAAACCTCTAAAGTCATTTTTATGCATGCTCCCAAAGACTAATACACATATGTGCCCAACCCTCACCCTATCCACTTATTCTCTCATGTTTTCCTGTCCAAGACTGGCAGCTTAAGACCAATGGGAAGCTAAAGGGGAAGGAGGCTAGTAGGGAAGAGAAAGAAAAGTAAATCTCTTTAGATTCAGGAAATTATGATATCTATAGTTAATTCAGTCAATGAGTAACAGAATATTTTTTAAAGCAATGATTGCATAATATTAATATTAAAAAGATGAAAAAGTTAAAGTTTTCAGAAATTGCAAAAGTACAATAGCTTAATTGATAAGAAGCTGAAAAACCATGGGCATGAGGATTGTGATAATATACTCGGAATTCAGCTAAGAATAGACAAAATTGAACAACTGGACTTCACATTTTAGCATTCATTTTGAATCTTATTAAAAGTCTGACATTCTCATCATTTGGAGGATGACCAAATTATGTAAATGAATGTGATGGAATACTATTGTTCCATAAAAAATGATGATGAATATAACTTCAGAGAAACTTGGGAAGACTTGTATTGATTGATTGCTGTTTGTCCTTCATTCTGTTAGAGACCCAGTAACATCAGGAAGGTGACATCCTGACTTTCAAGTGAATTGTATGTAAGTGTGGGGGCTGTGCAAGGTCATCAGGCTCACTCTCTCCTCCAGATGTATCTGAGTTTAGTAGCAAGATATTGATCTGGATGACTGGAGATGGCCCCCACAGAGAGATGCAGGGTGAAGTGAGCAAAACCAGGAAAACTATGCAACAACAATACTGAAAACAAACTCTGAAAGACTTTTGGACTCTTATCATCACAATGGCCCACAACAATTCCAAAAGACCACTGATGAAGCTTACTAACCACTCCTTAATGGTGGGCTGACAGAATCTGAGTACTGAATAAGAAATATGCTTTTTGGACATTTGTCTTGTTTGACTTTATAAATTTGTTTCAATTGCTTTGTTTTTTTATATATTTTTCAATATAGAGGGGAGAGAAAAAGTTTTTTAATTAAAATTAAATTAAATTAATAATTTAAAGTATTTAGATTCTGATGTGGTTCGATTCTACTTTTATTTTATTTTTCTATTTTTTTAAATGTTTTATTTGTTTTTCCAACTACATGCAATGACAGTTTTTACCAGTCATTTTTTTTTGCCAGGTTTTGAGTTTTACATTTTTCTCTCTCCCTCTCCCTGCTCTTGACAGAAAGTAATCTGAAAGTTCTACATTTATAGCCATGCTAAACATAGATCCATATTGATCATGTTGTGAGAAAAGAAATCAGATTCAAATAGAAGAAAGAAAACCACAGAGAGAAAAAAATGACAATACATGAGATAACTTTTTTTGGCAGTTTTTCTTTTGCAAGGTAATGGGGTTAAGTAACTTGTCCAAGGTCACACAGCTAAGTAATTAAGTGTCTGAGGCCGAATTTGAACTTAGGTACTCCTGACTCCAGGGCCAGTGCTCTATCTACTGTACCCCTAACTGCCCCGAAGATGACTTTTAAAAATTGAAGATAAGCAATTCAATTAAACTGGATGTGTATAGTATTTTCTATTACAAATCTTTTTAAATTGTCTTTGATTTCTGTAAACTGTTTGTAGAATAGAAATTAGGCATTTGATTGAAATGACCCCCAAGTTACTAACTTGAATTGTGGAGAGTTCATCTGGTAGCCTTGCATATCCCCCTGCCTATTTAAAACAGAACTTAAAGGCTATATAAATAAGTTGTTTTGTTGTCATTATATGTCATGTGGGTCTTATTATAGATTATGATTCCATTACTTTCTGATAGTGCTGGGAGTTGGGGAGTTTTTCCAGTTTTAAAAATGTCTTAAAAAAATGTCTTACAAGAGCTCACAGTAACCTGTCCTTTGGGTGTCAAGCAAGTTTGTGCATGAAACATCTTGCAAACTGTCAACTTGGGCAGAATATTCTTTCAATTATTAGGGAGTAGTCTGCCATCATGAAGCAGCAATGGACCTATTATTTAAATTAAACATGAGTGCTGGATTGTCTATCAAGCTATTAAACATCTTCATTTAAAATGATTCTCAAAAGTTATTAGCAGAATTTTTAAGAAAAACTTTCTTCATAAGCAAGTGGAGGCAGACTAGAAATGAGATTTTTTTAAACTTTTGAATATTTTTGATGAGTTCTTTCAACTTTGGCTAAATTAGAATAAAAGTGCTCTTCCTACTCCCTCAGATTATCTTGTATAGATTTTATATTTACTGGTGTAAATGTGCATCCTGCCTTTTCTATCTCTTCTAGCACTTTGCATAGCCTTACCTGGACCACAGTAAATATTTACTAAATCCTGCTGAATTAATTTGAATATTAAAGTAGAAATATATACCCTAGGTGTCATCTAGTTAAAAAAATAGTTAAAAGATAGTAAATTTGGATTCAAATTCCTGTTCCCACACTTGGGAACTCTGCAACTTGGTCTACCCACCGAAGGAGCAGATAGTTTTTCAGTGGGGATCCATCATGCACCCCGATGAAGTGTTGAGTCATTGCTTTATTTTTGTGGTTACCAGAGTCAACAATCATCTTTACCTCTGCCTCTCCTTACAGGGCAACATCAATTATTATTTAGGGGGGTCTGTGTAACCAACCCCATCAAAATTAGTCACAAGCCTCCATCCATTTGCTAACCTCATTCTCTCATTCTCTCTCTCTCTCTCTCTCCACACACACACACACACACTGGATTTTCAATTATCATTCATCTCATCATTTGATCATAATTATAATGGAATAGTCACAGAATGCTATATTTATCATTTTTACTCATATAAAATATCACTTGAAATATGATTAATACTTATACATTTTACTATATGCACATATACATATATATGTTAAAAGCAAAAGTACCGAATAAATAGAACACAATGCATAATAAAACATAAACTTCTACTAAGCAAGCTTACCATTCTCTTAAAGTTAATCCCAGACAGTGACTGGGAACTAAGTTCTCTTTTAAACAAGTAAGGTACCCCACCACAGTTTTCAGAATACTCAACTCATGCTTCCCTTAGAAACAGCAACTCTAGACTGAGGGTCTCAACTGAGCCATGGCAGAGAAGCTGTTTCACAGGATTTGATGTGAACTGGTCCTTGGAAGGTTTGCTACTTTAACTAGTCATTGGAGGAGACTTTGGATCTCATGTGGAGAGGACTCCAAGTAGCAACCAGCCTAGGCAAGGATGCATGACACCAAGTATTCTTATATTGTTCTCTTCTCAAGCTGAGCACCACACTTCCTCTGCTCAATTTCTGCCACAATCCTAATGTTCTTGCTTAATCATCTTTAAATTGATAATAATCCTTGTACTTAGTCCTAGGTTATGGATTGTGGTGATAGAAGTGCTTTTTCACACCTTAAGGCACTACAGACATTTGATGTGGTTATTTTATGTGGTGGAAATGGAATCAGAAACACCTGAGTTCAAATCCCTTTTTAGATATTTATATGGTGACCCTGGGCAAGTTTTTTGGTTTCAGGTTCTGAAAAATGAAGATAACAGCCCTTTAGCTCACAAAATAGATGTGTTACAAACGAAATGGTATATATCTTTGCAAACCTTAAAGTGCTCTACAGATATTAGAATTCAATTAAGAAAATTTAGATCTATAGAGAGGAAATACATTACTCACAGTCAGAAGAATGAGTGGCACGGGCAGATCTCAGAATCCATATCTACCCAGGCCAGCTAAAATGACTTGAGACCACACTGGAAGGAATTACATTTTTATTTTTGTCTAGATATGTGATTTAAAATCTTGCCTAAAAAGCACATATTAAACAATGGCTATAACTTAGGTGGGTTTACTATTTGTCAATAGCTAATTTTATGCTTTTATATGGTTTTATGAATATCCAACAGTTAGTACTAATTTCCCATTCAAAAAAGGAATATTTTAATAGGGTTGGTTTCGTATTTTTATTTACTTATTTATTTTTAGGTTTTTGCTAGGCAATGGGGTTAAGTGGCTTGTCCAAGGCCACACACCTAGGTAATTATTAAGTGTATGAGGCCAGATTTGAACTCAGGTACTCCTGACTCCAGGGCAAGTTCTCTATCCACTGTGCCACCTAGCCACCCCTGGTTTTGTATTTTTAAAAAGATGGAATGAAACGGGTGGCTAGGTGGCGTAGTGGATAAAGCACCAGCCCTGGAGTCAGGAGTACCTGGGTTCAAATTTGATCTCTCAGACACTTAATAGTTACCTGTGTGGCCTTGGGCAAGCCACTTAACCCCATTTGCCTTGAAAAAAAACCTAAAAAAAAATGGAATGAAGCAATTAAAGTTTTGTACTTTGTATCTGTCTACAAAGAAAAGGTACTAGGACTGGATCCAGATTTGCTAAGACCAGAAGGATCTGGTTGTGAGAACTCCCAGTGTGGTGAATGAATTGCTATAAAAGTAAATTGAGCAAAGCTAGTTTATTAACATTGATATGTATTAACTGTTAACAATGAGAGATGAGAATCAGACTGACCACCTGAGTAAGGTCAGTGACTCATGGAGAAGGGGACCTTCTTTATTAATATACACCAAAAAAGGGGTCTTATAGGTAGGAGAAAAGGTGATAGATAGTAGGTTTGGGACAAAAACATGATTGTCTTGAGAAAGGTAGGCTGGCATTTAGGTAAGCCTAATCACACCCCTCTCTAATAATCCAGTCAATAGTAGCTATTCTGTAGGGGCTTCATCTATATCCTGTAATCTTAGCTAGAAGATCACAACTAACAGGTTTGCTGTCTCCTTTGAAGAATGAAAAATTCCCATAACTATACAAAAACAGGAAAGGATAGATCACATCTCTTTTGGGAATAATAATTTTTGGTACTAAACAAAAGAATATTTATGAAATATCTTAGGGGATACTGACTTGAGAGATAATCTTACTGTTAAATTAGTTTTGAGCTAGCTCAGCAGGATTCCAGTGGATGAAGATTCAATTGCAAAATTAACATACCATAAAGTCAGTTTACATTGTAAATCAATGTAGTAGAAATCCAAATAGAGGTAATATTAATTTTGATCATTTCACACAATGGCACTAAGACTATGGCAAAAATGGGTGCTGTGCAATGGAGTATTAAGCCAGATTAAACTGACCTTACACATGGCACCATGAAATATAACTGGTGCTATTCCATGAGTTTTAGGCTATGGATACAAAGGGCTCCATTTTGAACATTTAGGTCAAGAAAAAATCCTTAATCATTAAAAGAGGTTCAAGAAAAAGCATTAACAGTAGCGGAGAAGATAAGAGAGATGAGAAGAAGTGGGTGAACATTTCTCTCATTAGAACTTGCTTAAAAAGAGAATTGGATACAAAAATCTGTTTTACCCTATAGGAAAGTAGGAGGGCAAGGAATAAAAGAAAAGGGAGGGGCAGTGATATAAGGGAGGGTAGATTGGCTGAGGGGATTGAAGCAAAACACTTTCGAGAAGAGACGGTAAAAGGAGAGAGTAGAACAGAAGGGGAAATAGTTTGGAGGATAATACAGTAGTAATCATAACTTTGACAAAAAATTTTTGAAGCAAGTATCTGATAAAGGCCTCTTTAATATAAGAGAACTGAGTCAAATTTATAAGAAATGAGTCATTCCCCAATTGATAAAATGATCAAAAGAAATGAACAGTTTTCAGATGAAGTCATCAAAACTATCTAAAGTTACATGAAAAAATACTCTAAATCACTATTAACTAGAGAAAGGCAAAATAAAACAATTCTGAGTTATCTCATACCTATTAGATTGACCCATAGGATAGAAAAAGAAAATGCCAAATGATAGAGCAGATGTGAGAAAAATAAGAAATTAATGCATTGTTGGTGGAGCTGTGAACTGATTCAACCGTTCTGCGGAAGAATACTCTTTGACTGAGCAATACCACTACTGGGTCTGTATCCAAATAAAGATTAAAAAGTACCTTTAGATACAGAAATATTTATAGTACTTCTGTATAGCCTGCACTGTTCAGAAATATATATATATATCACTTTCAATTACTATTTTATCCTTTGGTTCTATGATCAGGGTAGTTTTCCTTGATAATTTCTTTCTTTTTCTTTTCATTTTCTTGCAAGGCAGTGAGGTTAGGTGACTTGCCCAAGGTCACATAGCTAGGTAATTATTACGTGTCTGAAGTTGGATTTGAACTCAGGTCTTCTTGACTCCAGGGCCTGTGCTCTATCTACTGCACCATCTAGCTGCCCAGATAATTTCTTAAATGATGTTGCTCAATGGGGTGGCTAGGTGGTGCAGTGGATACAGCACCGGCCCTGGAGTCAGGAGTACCTGAGTTGAAATCCGGCCTCAGACACCTAATAATGACAGAGCTGTGTGGCCTTGGGCAAGCCACTTAACCCCATTGCCTTGCAAAAACCTTAAAAAAAAAAAAGATGCTGTTCAGTTTTTTTGATCCATTAGTTTTAAAGGATTTCTCCTTGATCTGCTGTTTCCCCAATAAAGTATATATTTTCTTCTTTACTTTTTCATCTTTTGATTTTGATTCTTATTTCATTACTCAAGAAAGAAAATCGAAGGTTCAAAGACAATAAAATGCTATTGTAGTTTCAACCATAAACAATGCTGACTAGAGACTGAGCAAAATTATTCCAAGGACGCCTGAGGCAGTTTCTGGGTGAAGAATTTGAAATTAAGGGGATATTCATGAGTTGGGGGAAGGCTGAATAAATTGTGACTGTGATGGATTATTATTATTGTGCTATAAGAAATGAGCAAGATGCTCTTAAAAAAATCTGGATTAACTCAGAAGTTGATACAAAGTGATATGGACTATATAAATTAACAGCAATTTTGCAAAACAATCAGTTAAAAATGACAGCCATTTCTCAACAATACAATGGTCTAAGGCAACTGTGAAAGACTTATGAAATATACTCTCTATCTCAAAGAGAGATGTGTTAGTATCTAAATACAAATTGAAGAATACTTTTTTACTTTATTTTTCTTTCTTTGTTCAAACTCTACAGTTCTTTCTCTGGATACAAATGGTACTCTCCGTCACAGATACCCCAAAATTGTCCCTGATTGTTGCACTGATGGAATGAGCAAGTCTGTTAGGGTGTACAATGTTCTTCTGGTTCTGCTCATCTCACTCGGCATCAGTTCATGCAAATCCTTCCAGGCTTCCCTGAATTCCCATCCCTCCTGGTTTCTAGTAAAACAAGAGTGTATATACATATTACGACAGTTTATTAAGCCAGTTCCCCAATCAATTTCCAGTTCTTTGTCACCACAGAGCTACTAAGAATATTCTTGTACAAGTGATGTTTTTACCCCTTTTCATGATCCCTTCAGGGTATAGACAGAGTAGTGGTATAGCTGGATCTTTTTCGTTGCCCTTTGGATGTAATTCCAAATTGCTCTCCAGAAAGCTCCACCAACAACGTATTAGTGTCCCATATTTCCCACATCTCTTCCAACATTGATCACTGTCCTTTCTGGTCATATTGGCCAGTCTGAGAGGTATGAGGTGGTACCTCAAGAGATGCTTTTAATTTGAATTTCTCTAATAATGAGTGATATAGAGCAATTTTTCATATGATTATGGATTGCTTTGATTTCCTCATCTGTAAATTGCCTTTGTATATCCTTTGACCAATTGGGGAATGGCTTGTTTTTTTAAAAAAATTTGACTCACTTCTCTGTATATTTTAGAAATGAGTCCTTTGTCAGAAATACTAGCTGAAAAAAATTGTTTCCCAATTTACTACATTTCTTTAGATCTTGGTTACAGTGGTTTTAACTGTGCAAAAGCTTTTTAATTTAATGTAATCAAAATTATCTAGTTTTTTTTAAATGATATTCTCCATCTCTTCTTTGGTCATAAACTGCTTCCCTTTCCATAGATCTGACAGGTAAACTATTTCTTGATCTTCTAGTTTGCTTATATTTACTTTATTTTTCTTAAAGGTTTGGTTTTTTTTTTTTGGTTTATGTTTTCTTTCACAACATCACTAATATGGAAATATGTTCTGCATTACTATATATGTATAATCTTATATTTAACCTCTTGCCTTCTTAATGAGGGGGCAGAAAGGGAGAAAGGGAGAGAATTTGGAACTCAAAAGTTTTAAAAATGAATGTTAAAAATCATTTTTACAGGTTCATGGGAAAAAAATGCCAAAAATAAAAAAAAAGATTACGCTCATTCTCACGCTCACAGTTTTGAGGGTAGTCAATTCTTTTTTTTTAAGTTTAATTATTAAATATCTGAGGCTGGATTTGAACTCAAGGGACTCCTGACTCCAGGGCTGCTGTTCTATTCAATGCGTCACCTAGCCACCTCAATTCTTGATAACCTAAGCTCCTATGCTTTCTAGAATTCCACATTCTAAGTTTCCTGATCCTTTAAAGTAGTAGATGCTAAATCTTGTGTAGTTCTGACTTTGACTCCCCAATATTTGAATTGTTTCTTTCTGGCTGCTTACAATAATCTCTCCTTGTCTTGAGAATTCTGGAATTTGGCTATAATATTCCTGTGAGTTTTCATTTTGAGAATCTTTTTTTAGGTGATTGATGAATTCTTTAAATTTATATTTTATCCTCTAGTTCTATGATGAAGGCAGTTTTCCTTGATAATTTCATTTCTTTGGGGTTTTTTTTTAGGTTTTTACAAAGCAAATGAGGTTAAATGGCTTGCCCAAGGTCACACAGCTAGGTAATTATTAAGTGTCTGAGGCCAGATTTGAACTCAGGCCTTCCTGATACCAGGGCCAGTGCTCTATCCACTGCACCACCTAGCTGCCACAGATCCATTAATTCTTAAATGAACTCTTCTTGATCTACTTTCTAAAGCAATTGTTTTCCCAATAAACTATTTTATATTTTCTTCTTTATTTTTTCCCCTTCTTTTGATCTTGTCTGATTCTTCTTTCATAGCTCAAGAATGAAAGTTGAAGGTTCAAAGAGAATAAAATATTGTTGTAGTTTCAATCATAAACAATGTTGACTAGGGATTGGGTAAAGTTATTCCAAGGATTGTCTGGGGCAGCTTCTGGGAAACGAGTCTTTGAGTTCTAAGGAGAGTATAACTATACTCATACTACATGAGTAAAACCATTATTCAGCAGAGTTGAGTAGCACAATTTAATCACCTTTCTGATGATTAGATCATCAAGAGACAGATTAACTATATCTCATTGTTAAAAAATTGTAGATGTACTATAATGACGATTAATCCACTGACAGATTAGCTATACTGTGTTGTCACAAAGTTGTCACCAAAAAGTCACCATACTTTTGCCTGGTGTTGCTGGAGTGTAGTGCTTAATTGATACAGGAGGAAACCATATCTATAAAGTCAAGGACTCCCAAGCATCCAGCCCTTCACCAGAAGTTGTTTCAAATCAGGTCATGGGACCAGGTAGGGTTCTGGAAAAGACAGTGAGAAGGATGTCTTTGCACAATATTTCCCTCACCACAGTAAACATAATGTGTAAGTGATGCCATCATTCATTTGATGGTATGTTCTTTGATTATATGGGACAACAACAACAACTGTCTCAGAATCATCAGCTTCTATTTTCCCAATCTAATTTTTTTTTCAGTCGGTGTTCCAACACCACCAACTCTGTCGTGGATGGATCACATTCTTTATGTTAAGTCGATCACAAAAATTATTTCCATATTTTTCCACCATTGCAATTGCTGATCACAACTCCCTCCTTTCACTCTGTCTCTGCTGTAGAGTAGCTGAGTGGTGCAGTAGACAGATTCCCCTGCCCTGGGACTAAGAGGCCCGGAGCCCAAATACCACTGCTTAGGCCCAGAATCCACCTGGCCCTATGGTCCCAGACAGGCCATCCAATCCCAGCCCCTTGCAATAAGTAAAAAGGAAAATGTGTTATGTTATATCTGACCAATCTCCCCTCATGGTCCATCCTCTCCTCCATCACTCACCCCCCCCCCTTCCCCCCGTCCCCCTTCTCTCCTTACTCCATGTCTATACACCGCTGAGTATATATGCTGTTTCCTCTCCTAGCCACCTCTGATGAGAGCAAAGATTCCCTCATTCCCCCTTGCCTTCACCCCTTCCCTATCATTGTAATAAAGAAAAATCTTATTATATGAAATATCTTGGCCTATTCCCCCTCTCCTTTTTCTTTCTCCCATTATATTTCCCTTTTTTCTATTGACTCCAGTTTTACACCACAATGTATCTTCAAATTCAGTTTTCTCCTGTGCTTCATCTATAAAATCTTCTTACTTGGTCTATTAAATGAGAAGGTTCATATGAGTATTATCAGTGTCATCTTTCCATACAGGAATACATGCAGTTCATCATCATTAAGTCCCTCATATTTTCCCCTTTTCCTCCAACCTCTATGCTTCACCTGAGTCCTGTATCTGAAGATCAAACCTTCTGTTCAGCTCTGGCAATTCCAACAGGAACATTTGAAATTCCCCTGGTTCATTGAAAGTCCATCTTTTTCCTTTGAAGAGAACATTCAGTTTTGCTGGGTAGTTGATTCTTGGCTGCATTCTAAGCTCTTTTGCCTTCTGGTATATTATATTCCAAGCCCTATGAGCTTTTAATGTAGTTGCTGCTAAGTCCTGTGTGATCCTGACTACAGCTCCACGATATTTGAACTGTGTCCTTCTGGCTGCTTGTAATATTTTATCTTTGATTTGGGAGTTCTGGAACTTGGTTGTAATATTCCTGGGGGATGGTTTTTTGGGATCTCTTTCTCGGGGTGGGGGGGGAATCGGTGGATTCTCTCCATTTCTATTTTGCCCTCTGCTTCTAGGATATCAGGGAAATTTTCCTGTAGTAATTCTTTGAAAATGATGTCAAGGCTCTTTTCCTGATCATAACTTTCAGGTGTTCCAATAATTTTTAAATTATCTTTCCTAAATCTGTTTTCCATATCAGTTATTTTTTCAATGAGATGTTTCACATTTTCTTCTAATTTTTCATTCTTTTGGTTTTGAAGTATTGAGTACTGATTTCTCGTAAATTCAGCAATCTCCCTGAGTTCTATTCTTTGTCTGAAGATTTTCCTCAGAGAGCTTTCTTATCTCTTTTTCCATCTGGCCAATTCTGCTTTTTAAAGTATTGTTCTCAATAACTTTTTGAACTGTTTTATCCATTTGACCCAAGCTGACTTTTAGCATGCTATTTTCTTTTTACTTTTTTTTATCAGATCAAATTTTATTTTTCCATTGAAGAAACATGAAACTTAGAACTTCGTAGATCATGGAAATTAGTTTGATTTTCCAAATGTGACAGAGAGAACTTGGTCAAAAAAGGAAAAACAAATTCTACTTTAGAAGAGATTTCATTAAAGAATGCCAAATTTCCTTGAGTTTGCAATATACACAATTGATAATCATTTTTTAATAATATATATTCAATAAGTGTTATACTATTAAAAGTTTTAACTTTTTTCCATTGAAGAAATACGAAATGTAGAACTTCTTAATTCATGGAAATTTCAACAGGTATTATTAATTTTCAATATAACAAGAAAGTCATAAGAACAATCAAATATCCAAGTAAGGTGACACATGAATTTCATTAAATATACTATTTTCTTACTGAAATATTATTTCTTAGAACAGCAAAATAGCAGAGATTTTCTTAAATGTTATGAACATAACTTTATATATTTTGTTTATTTACTTCTATCCACATATACTCACATCATTCTCAAATGTCATTGTCAAAAAGGAAATTATTTTCTTCAAGAATTTGAATTATATACACTTGTGATAAATTTAACACAGTTCTGCCTATGAGGAATCATTATTCAGACTCAGGAAAGCAAGGGTGGAAATAAAACAAAAATTTATTAAAAAGGTTACAAGACATAGGAAGGGCGAGAGAGAGAGAGAGAGAGAGACATAAAAGAACAGCCAAGCAGTATTGACTGGGCCATGGTCAGAGAAGACTGTGGCCAGCATGCTATTTTCTTCAGCATTTTTTTTTTTGGATTTCCTTGACTAAGCTGCTGACTTCATTTTCATGTTTTTCCTGTATCTCTCTCATTTCTTTTCCCAGTTTTTCTTCTAACTCTCTCATTTGATTTTCAAAGTCTTTTTTTTGAGCTCTCTCATAGCCTGAGCCCAATTTCTGTTTTTCTTGGAGTCTTTAGATGCAGGAGCTTGTGCTTCCTCATCTTCAGACTGAGTATTTTGATCCTTCTTGGGCTCATTAGGCAAACTATTTCTTAATGGTGTTTTTTTCTCTGCTTGCTTATTTTCCCAGCCTTAGCCTGTTTTGGGGGGGGGTGCTTCCTGAGCTTTTGGGACACTTCCACAAGGATCTCAGTGTATGAGGTTCTGTCCTCCCTCCTGGTCTGTGAATGACCATATGCACCCCCCTCTGCCACGGGGCTGAGGCGGGGGGGGGGGGGGGGGGGGCCCTGCTGTTCTATGGGAGGGGGGGCCTAGACTGCAAGCAGGATCTGAATGTGGTCAGAACCCCAGGGTTCTGTTCCAGGGGCAGAGGACAGAGCTGTCTCTCTTCACTCCCCTCCCTAGGTTCAATGGGCTCATGCCCTGGGGGCTCCTGCTTACTGGCTCCGGGGGCTCCTGCTTACTGGCTCCGCCTGCTTCTGTTTCCTGGATTGGGACTGCTAGCTGCTCACTGTGTGCCCTGAGGGCTGGGCTTCAAGTGCTCGCTCCGGCAGAGGCCCCCCCCCCAGTCCCCCAAGTTGTGCCCAGTGCTCCCCAGGGGGCACAGGTCAGAAAACTCCCCTGTTGCTGTGAGCTGCTGCTCCCAGTGCACTGCAGCTGCCACTTCGCTCTGGTGGGCCGTCGCTCCGGCGGGCCATCCCTCCAACCCTAGGGAGCAGAGACTTTCTGCTATTTTCTAGGTTACCTTGGGTTGGAGAATTGCCTCACTGGATCCCTCTGTGGGTTCTGTCTCTCAAAAATTTAGTTAAGAGTTCTTATTTATAAGTTTTATGATAGAGTGCCTGAGACATGATCCTCTCTTGTTGTCATCTTGGCTCTGCCCCCCCTCCCAATCTAATTTTTTTTTTAGGTTTTCGCAAGGCAAATGGGGCTAAGTGGCTTGCCCAAGGCCACACAGCTAGGTAATTATTAAGTGTCTGAGACAGGATTTGAACCCAGGTACTCCTGACTCCAGGGCTGGTGCTTTATCCACTGTGCCACCTAGCCACCCCCAATCTAATTTTGAAGTAATTATATTTTAAATCCATTTTTAAGCTTTTCTGGAGGATTTTTTAGGCTTGAGACCAATTAATATGCTTCACATATAGATGTTTTGTAACTGTTATCTTCTGAATTTATTTTTATATTCCATTGTTGCCATTGTAGATTTCTATGGTTAGGGACTTTTTTTTTGTATTTCCTCATTTCCCAATCTATTTTGTGACTTTTAAAGTTTTATTCAGCTTCTGGGAATAGGGGGTGCAGTCCAAGCTTCTTGCACCGAGGGGCATTGCTAATTTCTTGACCGAGGCTTTTGGGGCTGGTGGCCTCCCCACTGGTCCACTGTACCAGTGGTCTGCTGAGTCAGAACTGCAGTGGCCTTAGTTGCTGGCCCTAGAGGCCTAGAGCTGGCTTGCCTGAACACTGCCTGAGCTGTGGTGAATTCCCCTTTTACCCATGTTAGATATTTCTTGCAATCTGTCTAAGGTTTCTTGAGCTAGAAAATTGATTTATCCTATCCTTTTATGGGTTCTATGACTCCAGAATTTATTTTGAAGTTTGATTTAAAGTTGATTTGGAAAAAATGATGAGAGCACAAGCAACTTCCTGTCTTTTCTCCATCTTTGCTTTACCTCTCCCTTTTGTCATTTCTTATGACACAGTAGTATTCTATTACATTCATAATCCATAATTTATTAGTCAACCACCACTTCCATGACCAACATCTTCCATCAGATCCTGATGGAGATAGCACAATAGTCTTAAGTGGTTAGGCAATAACAGAACCCCCCCCAAACCCATCAAAACTGTTTTCTGCCCAGTCCCCACAGCCATAATTAAGGGAAGAAATCATGATACAGAAGGGTCTACCTTCATTATCATCACTAGCAATAAATGTTGATCAACTGCTACCAACAATTAGTCATAGAAGTAACCCCCAAACCATGAGACTTGTTTTCATCCCATTATTCACACATCATCTAGAGAAGCAATTCCTGTGGAGAAGAGCCTGCCATCCCCATCAACTGTCAACCAACTGCCATAAATGGAGCAAGCAAGTCAATCTACTTGAAGAAGTAAGGAATCCTCAGAGAGAGGCAGGAGGCAACATGTTTCAGGCAAGTCTAATCCACCACCATCACCATCACTTTGACCACCATTTCCCTTCTGATTATGATACTATAGTTTAGGAACTTGAGCACCAAAACCTTTGGGAAATAGCAGTGCTTCCAGCTCAATGACCTCAGTCATATATTGGGAAGTAATGGATAAGCAGCCCTGCAATTGCTCCTGCTGGTGTCACTGTCATAGCTACCAAAGCCTCTGAAAAAATAATTTTTGTCATCAAAATCCTTGACATTATCAAATGTTTCATCATCAGAAGCTGATATGATTTTTATTACTGGAAATGACATCTAAGGAAGGGGCATTATTTTTTTTAATTTTACATAACTTATTTTCTTTTAAGTTCTCCCACGAAGTGGAAGTAATCTTTAAATATCAGTTTTATAAAAACAAAATACAATGGTACTTTGATAGTCATTGTTACGTTGTTCCAGAATTCTTGGTGAGTAATGAAACTGCCAAGTAACAAATTAATTTTTCCAATAAGAAATTATGTAATTAGAAGTAATTGGTGAAAGTTCTAGTTGGACTAGTAGTAAGTAATAAAATTGTTTTGTAATATAGGACCTTAAAGCTAAATAGACATGGATAAAAAAGCAATTCATTAGATAAAAATAAAGTAAAATTTGACTTTACTTTACCTGTACTGAGATGAATTCCTGACATAATTGGTTGTTGCTTGTCCTTTACTCTGGAAGAGAACCATGTCATCAGGGAGGTGAAGCCATGACATGCAACTGAATTGGTAAATCCAAGTGCAGGGATACTGTGCAAAGTCACCAACCTCACTTTGTCCTTCAGATCCATACTGGACTAGAGGCCAGAATTGGATCAGAACAACTGGAGATGGCCTTGAATGCAGTAGAAGACCTTGATCTTTTAAAGTTAAGGTCTTTCCAGTTTACAGTCTGACTGAGGCAAAGTCCATCCAAAGATTAAGGCTAGGTAAGAGAGAGACAAAGCAAAGGGACCAAGAATGGCCAAGATTGGGAGACAAGACTACCAGGGCTTCTCAATGATTAAGGAAAGTAAATGGGGGGCAGCTAGTTGGCACAGAGGATAGAGCACTGGCCCTGGAATCAGGAGGCCCTGAGTTCAAAGTCAGACTCAGACACTTAATAATTGTCTAGCTATGTGACCTTGGGCAAGTCACTTAATCCCATTGCCTTGAAAAAAAAAATCTAAAAAAAAAGTAAATGGAATGAGTCACTTTTTCACAGTTAAAAAAAAGCCCCAAACTTCAGGATTTCTGGTCAAAACAGGAACAACTGCTATTTATATTCACTCTGAAGCAATCAAGCTTCAAACAATGAGTAAGTAAGCTTAGCCTGGGGTTCTGCACTGTTCATGAGCTACCAGTTGAGGCCTGTTTGATCATGAGAGGTGTAAGCAACAAATGAAGCATTTTCTCTGGTGGGTTGTGACCCATACAAATGCTAGCAAGTGCAATGAAGTCTTAAGCAAGTGTAGAGTGCTGAAAAATTTTTTTCTCATCAAAATGTGACAAGTTAATGGATCTGACGAATTATGAAGCCCACAGGTTGCTTCCTTACTGGACTGCAGCAATCTGTAAATAAAAGTTTTATGTCTCTAACTCTTCTGGGACAAAAGTGTGCATTCATTCACTTTCATGGAACCCCTGCAGTCTTTACCACCCAGCATCACCTTCAATTTATTTAACACAGTGCTTTGCATATATATAATGTGTCGAACTATGGCTGTTTAGACTACTATGAATGCTCTATCACATGTCAGGCACAAATAGGTTATTTGAATACCTGGGATGGGTACTCTAAACTTAAGCATTTCATGTTTCATTTGAGCTGCTTTAATTCTGCCTTGCTCAAAGAGCACAGCACCCTCTCTGATGAGGGCACGCTATGCTGGGTGACTGTTCTAGTGTCTCCCATGCTGCACATCAATTCAATTCCATAAGTTCTTAAAAGAAAACTTTGGTGACCTTGCATTGTTTGCCCCATGTGAGCTCTCCATAAAAATAATCTTTCTGGCAAGTATACGTTTGAATAGCATGTTCAGCCCATCATAGTTGCACTCTCTGTAGTCATGTTTGAATACTAGGCAGTTTAACTTGAGAAAGGACCTCAGTGTTTGGGTTCTTCTGCAGTGATCTTCAGAATCTTCCTAAGACAATTTAAATGGAAGCAATTCAGTTTTCTAGAGGCACTGGTAGACTGAACCAGGTTTCACAGGCATATAGCAATGAGGTCAGCACAACAGCTCTGTAGACTTTCATTTTGGTAGTCAGTCTACCTCTTCTCCTATACTTTCTTTTGGAGTCTCCCAAATACTGAGCTAGCTCTGGCAATGCGTGTGTCACTCTCATTATCAATGTGTACCTCCCTGGAAAGGACACTGCCAAGGTAAGTGAACTTGTCCACAGTATTCAGAACTTCTCCATTTGCTGTAATTGATGGTTCCACATATGGATGGCTGATAAAGCACCTGAGTTTTCATGGTGTTAATCGTTAGACCAAAGTTAGCACAAGCAGCAGAACTGATCCATACTTTGTTGTTTCTCAGCTTCAGAGTTTGCATTGAATGCACACTCATCTGCAAACAGAAGATTATGTACCAACATTCCCTCTACTTTAGTCTTGGATTGTAGCCTTTTCAAAGAATTTACCATCAGTGTGGTAGCTGACCTTGAGGTCATGTTCATCTTTTGGGAAGGTATTTGATAACATGGCTGAAAACATGATGCTAAAAAGCATGGGAGCAAGGACACATCTTTGTTTCACTCTATTAGTGACTGGGAAATCTTGAGAGCATTGTCCACTATCCAGAACCTAGGCAAACATGCTGTCATGGAATTGATGTACAATACTGATAAACTTCTCTGGACAACCACATTTGGACATAATTTTCCTTAAGCCCTCAGGAATGACAATATCAAAGGCCTTAGATCTACAAATGTTGTATACAGACCTCTGTCCTGTTCCTGGTATTTTTCCTGAAACTGTCAGGCAGCAAACACCAGTGATTGTTTCTCAACCCTTTCTAAATGACACTGGCTCTCAGGTGAAAGATAAGTCTACTAGGGATGATTCTGGCAAGAATCTTACCAGCACTGACTAAAAAAGAGAAACAACCCTGTGATTGTCACAGGACAATCTATTCCCTTAACCTCTATAGAGATGGATAATGGAGGCATCCTTGAATTCCTGGGGTGGGGGGAAGGAATTTCTTCATACCATAAAATTCAGAAAATTTCAGTCAGCTATGACCCAAAGGCCCTCCCTTAAAAAATCTCAGCAGGAATAGAATCAAGTGCTTTGCTATATGAAAGAAGCATTAATATCATTCAAAACCTCTTCTTTAGTTGGAACCTTTAGTGAGAGAAAGACTGACTTCAACTAGAGTTAAATAGTCAACAGCTTCTGCATTGATTGTTGACAGGTCTGTTAAGAACACTAGGAAAAAAAAAACACCATGGAAGTGTTTAGCCCATCTCTCTAGGATCATGTCCCTATCACTAATCAATGTGTTTCCATAAACACTGATAGTTGAGATGCATCATATGTCTTTGACCCATAAATAGCCTTCAGGGAATCATAAAAGCACCTTGGATTATTATCTGCATAAAACTGAATTTCATCTGCCTTTTTACTGAACCAAGAAGCCTGCATTTCTCCTACAGGATTCACTAATACTTTACTTTTGATGGAATTAACTGTTGCTTTTTTGAAAATGGATAAACTTTTCTGCTTGTAAATTCCTGTGGGATTCTCATTTGTCATTTAGTAGCTTATTTCCCCATCATTTTTATTAAGCCATGATGTTTGCGTTCTGACCCAGATAAACAAATGCAGTGCTGTACACTCTGAAAACTGCCCACTCCTTTGCTCCTCCACTGATATCAACTGTAAGATGGTTCAACTTTCTCTCCAAGTTAGCAACAAACTGGTCCTACTCAGAGAGACACTCTAATCTCTTGACATTAATTTTCTAGGAGTCATTTTGCCATGGGGCCGCCATTTTGGTTGAATGTGAATAAGCACACGTTGCCCTATCACTATCACAGCCTGTCATTTCTCCTTATAATCACATAGTCTATTAGATGCCAATGTTTGCTGCAAGGGTAAATCCAGGATGTTTTATTGCATTCAGGTGAACAGAAAACAGTGTGGTGATGAGGTCACAAGATGCATAAGACTTCAGTAGTAGGTGACCAATGCTGTTGCTGTTTTCAACTCCATTCCTCCCCAAAACTCCCTGTCATGTCTGGTAATCCCCCAGAATTATAAGCTTGTCCTTTTGGTACACTGATAATGAGGCTTTCTAGGTCTTCATAAAATTTTTGTTTGACTTCAACAGGGATTCATCATGGTGGGAGCATAAGTACTGATGCTGGTGGTGTGGTGTTTTCCTGAACACCTTTTTTAGCCCCTTCCTCATGCCAGGAGGTGAACAGTGCAATGCTTAAAAGGCTACTCAGTCACCCAGGGGGCAGAAGAACTGCATTATCATGAGCCTGTCACTCACTCCTTTTGGTAGACATTCAAGATTGTTGACTAGATTACTTTTGATTGCAAGCTTCACACATTCCACGAGCTGATGGTGAGTGGAATCTTCTTTGAAGAAATACTTGTACATTTTTTTGTGTTTCCATTGCAGGGTGGGATCCCTATCTATCAATGGTAATCAGATCTGGACTGGGTAAACAAACAACTTTTAGAACATCTTTTTTAGCCCCTTCCTCACACCAGAAGGTGACCAGTGCAATTCTTAACAGGCTGCTTAGGGGGAAGCTAGGTAGCACAGTGAATAGAACACCACAGTGAATAGAACACCAGCCCTGGAGTCACAAAGACCAAATCCAACCTCAGATGCTTAATAATTACCTAGCTGTGTGACCTTGGGCAAGTCACTTAACCCCATTGCCTTGCAAAAGGCAAAACAAAACAAAAAGGCTGCTTAGTCACCCAGGGGGTGGAAGAATCTCACTGCTGTTTCCAGTGAGCAGATCCAATAACCTGAACTACCTGGGTACAGGATTGTGACTACAACTCCCAGCGTATCTGCACCTGCTGTTTATCTCTTACCTGTCACCACAGGACTTTGAGACAAAAATGGCTCCATGATATAGGTGATATCTTTTGATTTGTGCATAATTTGGATTTAAGTGAGGCAGAGTTGCACAGAGTCATTGGCCTCACTTTCTCTTCCAAAGTCAACACAGTCCAGTGGCAAGACACACTCAAGACAACAGATGATGGCTCTGGATGCAGAGGATGACCTTGGTATCTTTGATATCTAACCAAACTCTTAAGTACTTAATCAGCACTTGCTTCAGCTCTCTTCATGGTCACTTATTATATACTTACTATATATGCAAAAATACTGTATGCATCCCCAATGTTTAGCATGATTCCTGGTATAAAGTAGGCACTTAATATCTATTTATTGCATTGAATCAAACCTAGAAGAATCAAACCAGATTTGTGAGTTGCCCAGACCATATTTATTCTTTGCTTAAATTTCTCACTATTTTGTTATTTTAACTTTGTGCCCACTCTTATCCAGTAGTGGAAGACTTCACATGTTTGGGGTAGACACCTCCAACTCACTGAGGTGTTTGAGACTTTCTTAATTACCCTCAACCCTAACCTGGTTTAGCCTGTCTACCAAAATGATTTATTGGGTGTGTCCACTGTGCATGCTACAGCTTCTTGAAGCCACAGGTGAGAGTTAGGTGACTCAGGTGGACATCAGAGTTGGAAAGTAGCCCTAAGAAGGACTCAGCAGCCCTCACAACAGAAACAAAAGCATTTAATCAAAAGGCAGAGTTAAGAACAATAATTAAGTGCTTTACTCATAAACCTGCATACTCTCCCACCAAAGCATATTATTTGTGGAGAAGAGTAGGTACAAAATTAAAATAACAAAATAGTGACATATCTACAAGGAACAAATATGGCTGGGCAACTCACCAATCTGGAACTTCTAGTTTTGATTCAATTCAATTCAATAAATAGATAAGTGCCTACTTTATACCAGGAATCATGCTAAACTGGGAATACATATTTTGCATAAATAGTAAGAACATAATAAATGCTCCATTCATTCCCTCATTCATTGATTCAATGATGTTGTCTCATTCCTCCAATTTTGAGGGATAAGCCAACAGTTTTGATACAGCAAGCACCACACAAAATAACCTTAAAACAAGTTTTATAAACAAATTCAGCTGAGCAGCTTGTGGGGCAGGAGGAGGGAAAGTTGGGGGGTGATGGTAAAGCAAAGAACCTGGGTACAAGAGACCTCTGATATCCTAGGACCAGGAAAGGGCTGAGCCCAACAGGATATGGCTACCATTTGGGAACTTCTTGTTTAGTCATAATCTTTGATGTATAGATCTTAGAATCTACTAGAAATAGATGTTTTGTAGTAGGGACTACTAAGAGAGCTGGATATGAAGCCTTCTGAATTATTAACAGACTGCAGGAAAAGAGATGTTAGAAGGAGAAGGATGGGAGTTTTAAAACACATTTTCCATCTTGGGAACATGTGGGAAACATCCTAGTACTGAGGTATGTTATTACTGCCCCCATTTTCCTTCGTTCAGAGAATCTATGAAGCTTAGTTGATTTCTACTATATGTGACTAAGGTGATGAATGGTTCTGATTTAGGACAACTCACTCAAATCATTCTCTCTCCTCTGTAACCCCAAGTTAAAGGGGAGTGTTAAATGACCCCTTTCAAGTGCCTAAGAAGGAAAGACCTTCGAGTCAAAAGTAATTAATCCATTTTTAGTGGGCTATGCTGGCCAGTCTTTAGTTCTTTTCTTTCACCCTGTATTTTTTCTGTTTGCACTTTTATTATATAGACTTTAGCTGGGGGTGGGGGGTGGGAGGGATATATAGTTGTACAATGTTATTTGGAGAAAAGAAATGGAAGTATGGAGGTATGGAAGCACAGTGGTACTCCCTAAAACTCACAAACCTGATCAGTGCTGTCTGTGATAAAGATCTAAGTCAGTCCAGGGTGATAAATAGAAGCATAGTAAAGATTTATAAACTGAAGACTGCTCTCCTAGTGTTGTCAATTAGTTATTTGAAATGTGTCCTTTTGGAATACCTGAGTATGATACTGCTAGGTTCCTCACTTAGCATACATTTCTTATAGACTACAGGTTTAGAACCAGAAGCCTGAATGAAGCAGAAGTGGGCTTTCTTCCACTTATTCCTTCTACTTACAGCTACTAAGTAGCCACCAAAGACATGCCACTGTCACAGTGGCAATTTTTATATCTACTACAATCTTCATATCTACTACAAAAATTATCTACTACAAAATTATTCCTGCTAACTGGTACTAAACAGTTATTTCTAAACTACTAAAAAGAGTGGAAAATGTTAGAAAGGATCTTGGGATAAAGCTTCAGTCATTCTAATCTAGGCATAATTTTTTTCCCAAATTGCTGTTGGTGCTCTTCCACTACCCCTTAAGGAGGATATCACATACTTGAAGTTTCTTATTATATAGTTTGGTAATTACAACAGAATATCTTTTTAAGACCTTAGTTTTTTGTATATACACATATCTTGTATATACTTTATACACACCTCTCATATATGTAGTTTTTTGTATTTATACATACATATATACATAGATAAACACATTCATGTATATTGGATACCCATACCTTGGTCATAGTTGGGACTCTTTAATAGTGTGAGGCAGATGAAGGCTGTCTGGTAGTGACTTTGATTGCTCTTTCTATGCTTTCCACTCCACTGTCTGGGAGGAAATCTTGTGATGAACTAATTCACATTCCAGGACTAGTTGCATTTTAAAAGGACGAAGAAGTGAGGAACCTCTGATCCACTGTAAGGATGTGGTATTGCCCAGGCAATTGCAGGTGGGACTTGAAATCAATAAATCTAATAGCTTTTAGGGATGGACTGTTTGACTTGCAAGTGATATAACAAATATCCAAACAGCCCTTGGCAGAAAAAAGGCTCCCCATCCCTGGTATAGGGGAATGAATCAAAAGGCGGTAAATTTTAGATATAATACAACTTTTAGGGGCCCTCAAATCATGCTTTATAGGCAATTGCCTACGCTGTTTATTCAAAGAGACTATAATTCGCCCAAAAGTCAAGAAAAACAAATGGATTAGAAAAGGTTTTTCTTAAGATTCTTTAGTTAATATCATTATATTCTTTAGTATATATCATTATATATTGAGAAATATATGAGAAATACATTAAAAACAACTAAATTTCATCTACCACTGGAGTCCCCATGGAAGGATTATCAAGAGATAGGAATGTATTGTAACTAAGATTGTAACTAAGAGAGGGGTACCCTAGGGTATTCACTAGTGGCATGGGGTGATTTAGAAGGCTGTGTTTCGACTGAATGCCTAGAAAGGTGTCTTTAAGTGAGCTATTCAGGAAAGATGGATAGAAATAACTGTGAAATTCCTGGGGTTGGGGTCTAGGGAAAGGATAGAAATAATTTATTTTAAGAATTATGGTCTAGGGCGGCTAGGTGGCACAGTGAATAGAGCACCAGCCTTGGAGTCAGGAGTACCTGGGTTCAAATCCGACCTCAGACACTTAATAATTACCTAGCCGTGTGGCCTTGGGCAAGCCACTTAACCCCATTGCCTTGAAAAAAAAATTAAGGTCTACAGGACAGCTAGGTGGCAGTGGATAGACCACTGGCCCTGGAGTCAGGAGGATCTGAGTTCAAATTTGGTCTCAGACACTTAATTGCCTAGATGTATGACCTTGGCAAGTCATTTAAAATAAACATTTTTTTTAAAACTAAGAAAAAGGGTTATGGTTTAACAAGCAAATGTATCTCTCCGAGTAAAGTTTACTAGATGAAGAAAAGAAATAAAATGGAAGAGGGAAAGGATGACATGAAAACAGGGTTAAGAAGTTAAAGTAAAGCACATTTCACTTGGAGGCTGTCCACCTCTTTCTCTTTATAGAACAGGCTTATATAAAGCAGTTTGTTTTAAGAAAATGGGGTTCTGGGGGCAGCTAGGTGGTACAATGGATAGAGTCCTAGAGTCAGGAGGACCTGAGTCCAAATCCGACTTCAGCTACTTAATAATTACTTAGCTGGAAAGAAAAGAAAGAAAATGGGACTCAAAATAATAGAAAGATAGTTAAGGTTTTTTTTATTTTTATTTTTATTTTTTGCAAGGCAATGGGATTAAATGAATTCCCCTATAGGTCACACAGATAATTATTAAGTGTCTGAGGTCAGATTTGAACTTAGGTTCTCCTGACTCCAGGACTAGTGCTCTTATTCATCCAGTTGCTCTAGGTAGTTAAGTTTTAATTGAGTAAAAGATAAGTTACAAATTAAGGATTGTTTACTGTAAAATGTACTGTTGATTTTTAAAAAGTATGCTGTGAAAATCTGGAATAATTCTGTTGAAAATTATGATTCTTAATTCTGTTTACTAAATTTTAAGAACTGTCTTGGTCCTCATCGTACAGGACAGGAAATAATTTGAAAATGTGCTATTTTTGTGAATAACATGAATAGATTCTAAAAATTTTTTGTAATTTGATTTTAAAGGTAAATTTAAACCTAAAATGTTAAACCATTAATCCAAAAACTTTTATTTGACAATATGGGCAACACAGTTCAATTCCTAAGCCCCAGTCTAAATGAAACAAATGTTCTAAAATGTGAATTACTCTCTTTAATTTTGGGGGTTTTGAATCCAAATGTTTAATTTGCCCTGAAAGGAAAAAAAAAAGGAATAGGGTTACTTAGAAAGAGAAAAAAAGTAATTTTGGTCTTGAAATGTATGTTGTTTTTCTATGATGTGAAAACTGGGAATTTTGCTGAGTAAGTTTCTTAGTAAGAACAATATGTACCTAAAATGATAAAAGAAAATATGGGGTATCCCTGGGCATACTATCAATGCTGGTAATGATAAAAATTGTCCCTAAAATTAAGACTGGTCTTAATTGGCTTGATCTCAAACCATAACTCAACCTTACAAATATTTTAGTTAAATTTCTATTGCATATGCAGTACACCGTGATAAACCTAAGACAGAACCTAAGGAATTAAATTCTAACAAAGACAGGGAACATGTAAATACATGACAATTTAAGGAGGAAGAGAACATAGATAATTAAGGGGATTAGGAAAGACTTCCCACAGAAAAGCACATTCCAAGTACTTTCCCTAGATCTTGAAGGAAACTAGAAGTTAAGCAAAAGTAAGGAGTGAATTTATTCTAGGTTTAGGAGATGGCTATTCTTAGTCATGGAGATGGGAGATGAAATGCCAAATTCAGAGAACAGAAAGTGGGAAAACAGTGACTGAAAGACAGTAGTATACAATAAACCTGGAAAGGGAGATTAACATCCGATTCTGAGGCCCTAATACCAAACTAACTTTATATTTTATCTAAGAGGCAATAAGGTAGGCACACAAAGCTCTTCAGAAGGGAAGTGATATAATCAGACTGTTAACAGGTCTCTTTACACAGAAGGGTTTGCTCCACTTTTCATCTTTGAGAATCTGAGCACTACCACAGAGCAAACCACATTAGGACATGAAAAGCTGATGACTTGAAGATTAGCACCACCTGGCGGCTATACTGTAATATAATTATTCCTTACTTGATAAAACCTTCTTTTTGATTGCAGAAATCAGGGTAAAGTGACTTGTCATGGCATCACCTCCCTAATGCTGTCAACAAACATTAGAGTTGGAAGTCATCTAAGAATCTAGGAATAGACCCCAATTGCTACCACAGTGCCAGGGATAGTCCCACTGTCACTGTCTGTCACACACACACACACACACACACACACCCACCCACCCACCCACACACCCCATATATAAAGGCACAAAATATCACAGAATAACATATTAGGATATTAGGGGATAATGACCAGTATCCTTAGTTCAAGTCCTATGTTAAAATGAAATGAGGCACTCAAATAAAGTCATTGAACAGTTGACAAAAGGTTTCCTTAGCTCTACCAGAGCAAGAATCTGCAACAAGGAGACAAATATAGCATCTACAGATTAAGATTCCTTTATCTCCAAATGTAAATCTTCAGTAGGGCTGCCTGTGTGTATTTGCATAGCCTTCTGGCATCCACCAAGTCTGAAGGTTACCAACCCCATCCCAGGTAGGGCCCAGAATGTCCCAACTTCAACACTGCTGGAGAGGCACAGCTTGGGGAAGCCTTTCCCAATATATATATATATATATACTAGTTTTATTGCCTTTCAGGGAAAATCTAGCCTAATGCACAGGATAAGGGGGAACCCTAGTAAACATTGTAAACCATAGTAAACCCATAGAAACAAAGAAAAAATTCCAGGATTTTTCAGAACTTTTTATCAGTATCTGGAAACATTATTGAACATCTAAATTTTAATTTAATCCAATAAGCATTTATTAAGAGCTTTTTTCCTGTGCCAATCATTGTTCTAGGTTTTCAGTAACAAAGATAAAAAAATTAAGTGAATCTTGCCCTCAAAGAGCTCCCATTCTGCAGGTCCCTTTCTTCAAGATTATAACAGCTGATATTTAAATAGCACTTTATGGTCTGCAAAGAGCTTTACACTGTTACCTTATTATTATGAGTCTCATAATAATTCTAGATTTTCCATACCCCAGATCAATTTCATGACTAAAAGTGTTTTCCTTTGGGAAAACTTCTTCATACAGAATCCTCAAATGGTCTATTTCTTTCAATTTGAGAGGGTTACCTCTGGGCATAGATAAACCTACTTGCCTCAGAGTCATGCAGCGAGTGTCAGAAGTAGAACTTTAACCCACAATACCTCATAAAAGACAGCTTAGTTTGATGAATAGAGGATTTCTACAAGACAGGTCCTCTATTCATCAAACTAAGCTGTCTTTTATGAGGTATTGTGGGTATTTTATCCATTTTACAGATGAAGAAATTGAATCTCAGAATATGACATATATGGAGCTATGCATAGTTCTTTCCTGACTTCAAGTCCAGAACTCTATTCCTCCATATTGTCTTTATTTATATATTGTATTACTTAGCACTGATTCAGAATTTTCATTTTTTGACAGTCTTCTAAAATCTATAATTATAAAGGAGTACAAGAAGACTATGAAAACAATTAGTGTTAATTTTTGTTTATTGTAAAAAATAAATACATCATAAGAAACCAACCATTCCTCAATTGCCAAAAACCATGAAGGATATTTTAAAAATAAGTAAATATGTATATATAAATATACACAAAGACATAGCTAATAATTTGAAAAATTATTGAAACTACTCACCTGAGAAATGTAAAACCAACTTTAAGATACAACCTTATATCCATTAAATTAACAAAGTTAGAAACTGACAAATATTCAGTGTTGGAGGAACTAAAGGAAAATAGGCATCCTATCACACTACTGTTAGATTACTATTCAAAAGAACTGCACCATTTTTACAATCTGGCAACATAAAAAAATGACAAAACTGATCATATTCACTACTATTTAACAATTTATTTTTTTTCCTTTTAAACATTCTTAATTGATAGCTTTTGGTTTTGTCAAATGGAAATCCTTCCCATCACCTCTCTGAAGCCATTCATAACAAAGAATTAAAAAAGGGGAAAAAAGCAGACAAGCAAAATCAACTAAAACATTACCAGTCTGATACATGCAATATTCTACATCTGTAGTCTTCTCAAACCTCTACAAAGAGAGATGGAGGGAAGGAGGGAGAAAAAGGGATAAAGGTTTTAAATTTTACTTGGGGGGCAGCTAGGTGGCACAGTGGATAGAGCACTGGCCCTGGAGTCAGGAGTACCTGAGTTCAAATTCAGCCTCAGACATTTAATAATTACTCAGTTGTGTGGCCTTGGGCAAGCCACTTAGCCCCATTGCCTTGAAAAA
Source organism: Macrotis lagotis (assembly GCF_037893015.1). Taxonomy (NCBI): domain Eukaryota; kingdom Metazoa; phylum Chordata; class Mammalia; order Peramelemorphia; family Peramelidae; genus Macrotis; species Macrotis lagotis. Next base: position 92,718,584 of record NC_133661.1, read on the forward strand.
CTAAAAAAAAATTTGCTTGGAATAATTCTATACAGAGATGAACAGATGCATTACGGTCTGAGAACTGAGGAAGGACACTATTAGATGGTATCTGAACTGAGTGGTTAAGAAAGATAAAGACAAAAAGGCTGAGAAGAAGATGTGATACATTCTAGCCATGGGAAATGGATGGAGAACAGTTAATGACTCAGTCTGACTGGATCCTAAATACACAATGGGCAGTCACATAGAGTCAGGAAAAAATATCATTAAAAACCAAGTTGACTAATTTTAGGGATTAATAGGACTCCTGCTTTAGAAAGATTAATTTGACAATTGTGTGGAGAACAGATTAGATGGCAGGAAGAGACTGGAAACCAACTGAGAGTGAATAAGTTACAGTGGTCCAGGGAAAGAGAAGATGAGGGCCAGAATATGGTAGATGATGTGAGTGAAGATAAAAGGAATGCATTAAAGAAGGATGCTAAGAATCCACAAAGGTTCACATCTCTATAGTATTTTATTAAAGTTTACAAAGCACTGTTCTGACGACATGTGTAGTATATAGGATATCATTTCTATACCTGATATATAGTAAGTTCTATGTAAATGTAAGTTATAATTATTAATATAATTAGGAAACTGAATAAGTTACTTGACCTCTTTAAAATCACAAAGCTAGTAAATATCAAAACTAGTACTCAGCCATCTGTATCCAGATAAGGAGCTGTGGAGTTTGAACAAAGTGCAAGGACTATTCCCTTTAATTTAGAAAAAAAATCTTATTGTCTGATCTTGTTACCTCTTAGACTTCTCTTCTCTTCTTTAAGGATATGATTTCTCTCTCATCACACCCAATTTGGATCAAGGTACAACATGGAAACAAAGTAAAGACTGACAGAGTGCTTTCTGTGTGTGTGGGGGGGAAGCAAGATGGGGGGGGGAATTATAAAAAAATCTTCATAGCTGCATCATTTGTAATAGTAAGAAACTAGAAACCATTTATGTCTAACAGTTGGGGAATGGCCAAACAAAAAAATGACAAATGTAAGAATAAAATTCTTGGTGAACTAATGGGGGAAAAATGTAAAGCCTTATGCAAAATGAACTTTGCCAAGAAAGCAGTACCAGAAATATGTATGTATGAAATGCAGCTATAAAAAGTATTAACTTTAAAAAAAATCCAGCAACTTTGTAAGCCTATAGATGGAAAAGATTAGAAAGGGAATTCAACAAATGAATTCTTGTTATGCTGAAGTTTTTTATTTGATAATTATATTCTGATTTTATGATACTGTTTATTATTTATTTTGTTTATTTCTTTATTTTTAGGTGAGATACAATCAAAAGAGTGATGAATTAAGTAATGGAAGGGTACTTGGCTTAAATTCTCTTACTCTTACTAGTAGTATGACAATAGGCAAGGCAATTTATCTGTGAATCTCAATTTCTTCCCCATAAAATGGAAATAATAATATACATATATATATGTAGTATTGTTATGAGGATAAAATGACATAATGCATATGGAGTATACTATGTAGATATTAGTTATTAAGAGTATAAATTATTTTAATTTTTAGTATCTGTAGAAGTGAGGAGCTGCTATAAAATCAATCATGGAACATTCCAATTCTCCAAAGTCTTTGTTGTTGTTGTTGCTCAGTTGTTCAGTAGTATCCAATTCTTCATGACCCACTTTGGGGATACACTAGGTCCTTCAATTCTTTACTATCTCCCAAAGTCTGTCTAAACTCTCATTCCTTGCTTCCATGACACTATCTATGAATCTCATCACCGCTGCCCTTATCCTTTTGCCTTCAATCTTTTGTAACATCAGGGTTTTTTCCAATGAGTCCTGTCTTCTCATTAAATGTACAAAGTTTTTAAGTTTTAGCTTCAGTATTTGACTCCAGTAAAGAGTTTGGATTAATTTCTTTACGTATTGGCTGATTTGATTTACTTGCTGTCAAAAGGATCCTCAAAAATCTTCTCCAGTACCACAATCAAAACCATTGATGTTGTGGTACCCAGCTTTCTCAGAATTCAGCTGTCATAGTCAATGTTGCTACTACACTTTTTTTTTTTAGGTTTTTGCAAGGCAAACGGGGTTAAGTGGCTTGCCCAAAGCCACACAGCTAGGTAATTATTATTAAGTGCCTGAGGCCGGATTTGAACCCAGGTCCTCCTGACTCCAAGGCCAGTGCTCTATCCACTGTGCCACCTAGCCGCACCCTAATGTTAAATTTCAAACCAGCTTTTTACACTATCTTCTTTCATCCTCATCAAGAGAATTTAAAAATTTTTTTTCACTTTCTGCTCATCAGCGTGATAAGTCTACATATCTGAGACTGATACATGTCAAAAGTTTTTTTTCAACATTTATTTTGTCAGTGAGAAAGAACTACCTACAGAACTGTAAGATTTCAAAGAAAGAAGACTGGAGGGGGCAGCTGGATGGCACAGTGAATAAATCACTGGCCCTGGAGTCAGGAGGACCTGAATTCAAATCCAAATATAGACACTTAATAATTACCTAGCTGTGTGACCTTGAGCAAGTCACTTAATCTTACTGCCTTACCAAAAAACCTAAAAAAATAAGTAAAAGAAATAATACTGCAATGTAAAAATTCAAATTAAATCTAGAAGGAATTTGTCATGTTCCGATAAGCAGTACTGGGCTCATAGAATTCTTGGATTCTATTAAGGAAGAAAATGAAGTCATGATTTATGACACTCTTTTTTAAAAACTGCATTCAAGGAGGCATATTGGCCTATCTAGTAAAAAAAAAAAATCTAAGTCATTTAGGAAATTCAAATTTTGACCTGTGAGTAAACAGATAAGTGTTCCTTACATTTCCAATTCCATTTTGTTAAGGAGCACTGTCAAAGGAACACAAATTTGTAGAAACAGTTAAGACAGGAAGGTCTATTCAATTGGACAACACCATGACTGATTTTTAATAAAATTACTGTTAAAAGTCTGTAGCCTTGAAATGATTTATGAATAATCACAAAAGTGATAAAACAAAATGATCCTATAATCTTCAAAAATAACCATAGGAAATGAAAAAACCAAGAAAATGGTTGAATTCTTATGGCTAATTTTGTGAAATTAAAATGTGTCTAAGGTCATAGATGTAGAGGGGAAGAACCCCTACATATAGCCTCTTCATTTTTTTTTGAAGAGGAAATTGAGGCCCAAAGAGGTGATGAGACTTGCCCTTACTTAGCAAGAGATTTTGGTAAGCAAGAGGGAAAAATCATGTAAAAGACTGCTTTTATCACTGGAATCCTGTCGTTAGTTGCTGCATCAAAGAGTCAGATGTCCTTTTGAAAAATGAATATACCTAATTATTATTTTCATTATCATTCAAGTTTAACACCACTTAAAAATCTTAGATTATTTAAGCAGAAGGGCAAAATCTGCCTAAAGTAGCTCCAACAATTTGTCTGAATTGCTACAAAGAGATTTCTTTTTCAGCTTATTCCTAATTGGTTGAGTGGTTTGGAAAATTCTGCAATGGCAGAGATTCAACAGGAAAACTTCTCAGGACAAGTTTCTCAATTAAATCTTTCCACTATTCAGATGAAGACTTTTTGCTTTATAAAAAAAGCCTTACTTTAAAAAAAAAAAAGCCCAGATGAGAACAGAAGGAAAACCAGAGAGTTTGGAACTAATGTGAAAGTTACAGATTAAATTTATTATACATATTAAAAAGAAAAGCAGGCTGTACAGAATATTCAGTTTCTGGTATAAAACTTTTCCAATAAATATGGAAATATTGTTATTATTTGGTATCTTACTTCATAAGAAAATTTTTTTAAACTTTAAAAATATTTTAACTTCTTAGTGTATAATCATTTCTGAAGTAAATAATGGAAGGGTCACTAGTTCAGCTTAAAAAGTAATTTTTTGGTAATACATAATAGTTGCCTTCTTATTCTCAGTTTCCATTAAACCAAATAGCCATGATGTTATCTGAACTAATAGGACAAAAGGATGTGATTCATATTTTAGAACTACCATAAATTTAAAAATTAGGAGCTTATAGTCTTCTGTGGTGGGAAGAACATGTATGTAAATAAAGAAACATAAAATATATATATAAGGTAAATAAATATAAATAATTGTGGGGTTGTGAGGAAAGTACTAAGAGGTAAGATAGAGGAATAATAGGATATTTCTTTGAAACAGGTAGTACAAAACATGTGCAAAACATGTTATAATGCTCCCATGATTAATGTAAATTTCTTAAACTCTTGTGCCATCAGAGACCGATTTTTCCTGCAGAAAGAGTATATAAACTTGTTAATATTCTCTTTCCCCTTAAAAACTATCCTCCCAAGATGGTGTTCCACTGATGTTCCATTGAAAGAGGTGGTACTTGTACTGAACCTCGAAGTAAGCTAGGGATTCAAAGAGAAGGAACATGCCAGAGAAAAATCTATGCAAAGACACAGAAGGGGGAGATGAAATATTATGTCCCAGAACAGCAAAAAGGGAAGTTTAGTTGAAATACCAAATCTATGAAAAAATAATATGAAATTAGTATAGAAAGGTAAACTGGAGCCAGCCAGATTAGAAATGTTGTCAAATGTATAAAGACTTCAATCCTAAGAACAGAAAGAAGTCACTGTAATAAGAATAGTTAAGGTTTGCTTTTTTAATTTTGTTTTGTTTTTAGGTTTTTGCAAGGCAAATGGGGTTAAGTGGCTTGCCCAAGGCCACACAGCTAGGTAATTATTAAGTGTCTGAGACCAGATTTGAACCCAGGTACTCCTGACTCCAGGGCCAGTGCTTTATCCACTACGCCACCTAGCCGCCCCTAAGAATAGTTAAAAGTTTGCAAAAGGTTATATCAATATCTCAAGCCATCCTGCAAAAGAGGTTCTATTACTACCCCCATTTTACAGATGAGGAACCAAGGCAGGCAGAAGTTAAGAGGCTTGCTCAGGGTCCTCTAGCTAATTACATGTCTGAGGTTGTATTTGAACTCAGGTTTTACAGACACCAGATCCAGTGTTCTATCCTTTGAATTTCCTAGTTGCAGTAGTCTGTGTAGTAAAGTGAACTCTATTTGAGAACATCAGTTTGGGAATATCTCCTGTGTAGAGGAGAGTGTGGAAAGAGAAGAGATCGAAGGGAAGAGTACCAATTAGGATAATATTGCTACAGTTCAGGCAAGAGGTGATGAGAACCCAAACTTCATGGCTGTAACATGAATGAAGAATGAGAAAGATATTGTGGAGGTGGAATGGAAGTTAGGAGGAAGGGCTGGCATAGGGGGAAAGAAAATGAGTTCTTTTTAAATATGTTCAAGATTGAGATGCATAGGAGATAGGCAAATGGAGGTATACAGCAGCTGTTGGAGATGACAGATTGGAGCTCAGGAAAGAGTTAAAGGCTATACTGTGGACTTGGAAATTATCTGTATAGGATGATCATTGAATTCATGGGCCTGAAATCACTGAAAGAGTATAAATAAGAGAGCCAAGAAGAGAGCCCTGGACATACCTCTATGTATGGAAAGTAAGACATGTATGATGATTCAGCAATGATGGGATAAGTGGCATTCTGAGTGCAGTGAAGAGGATGGATTATAGAGATATCATAAAGACAAAGTCAATAGGCCCTGGAAACTCATTAGTTATGTGCCATGGTGGGGAATAAGAGATAACTGAGGTTTAAAGAGAAATTAGTGATGTCATCAATAAGGATAGAAGTTTTGAAGATGAGAAGGCTTTTTTGGTGAAAAAAAAATTAATCCCACTCAGATACATGAATGAGTAAGATACTGGGGTTATATTCAGAGAAAATATCTCTGCCACTAACTTTGGACTTAAACCTCTATAAGTTTTTTTATCTTCTATAAAATGAGGGGGTTAGCCTCTTCTGGCTTTAAATTTCTGATTCTATGACCAGAAATGTTAGAACAGAGGATAAGGGAGTGATTGCATAAAAATCAAAAATACCTACAACTTTGCTCAACAATGATAAATGCAACACAGGGTCAATAAAGAGGAAGACTGAACCAATACCATTGAAATTGGCAACTGAGAGATCACTTAGAACCCTGAAAGACAAATTTCAATTTGAAATAGTGAGAAGTCAATTGGGACTGAGTGGAATATGATAAAGGAATGAGTATCAACAGCTTTTACTACGAGTTGTGCAGTGAATAAAAAAGCAAGTATAGGATGAGAACTTAAGGAGATAAAGATTGTGCTAAAGGAAATGTTAGAAGACTGGATCAAGAATACAAGCAGAGAGGTGACTTAGGTGGTGCAGTGGGTAGAGCACCAGCCCTAATTTAATTTGAAATCGAAAGTGAGGCCACAGTGCAACAATCAGGGACAATTTTGGGCTATCTGCAATGGAGAATACCATCTGTATGCAGAGAAAGAATTGTGGGGGCGGCTAGGTGGCGCAGTGGATAGAGCACTGACCCTGGAGTTAGGAGGACCTGAGTTCAAATTTGACCTCAGACACTTAATAATTACCTAGCTGTGTGGCCTTGGGCAAGCCACTTAACCCCATTGCCTTGCAAAAATCTTAAAAAAAAAAAAAGAACTGTGGAATTTAAACAAAGGCCATAGACCTTTAACTTAGGAAAAAACTTATCTTTTCATGTAATTTTGCTATCTCTTATACTTCATTTTTCTTCCTTAAGAATATGATTTCTCTCATCACATTCAACTTAGAACAATGTATACCAAGGAAACAATGTAAAGAGTAACAGACTGCCTTCTGTGGGGGTGGGGGGAGGGAAGCAAGATTAGGGGAAAAATTGTAAGACACAAAATAAATAAAATCTTTCTTGAATGATAAAAAAGAAAGAAAGAAAGTGAGGACAGAGGACTCATAAAATTCATATTATGTACTGTAGAAGTAAGCACAGGAGGTGATGGATTGGAAAATAGAGAAGGAGTGAGGAGGAGAGAGAGAATAAAGAATAGAGCTACAGTGATTGCAATTACAAAGATCTGGATCATGGAGGTAGAATGCCTTGAGGATGACAATCAAATATTATGACTATCCTGATATATTGCTATGTAAAGGTCAGGAGAGTTAAGAGATCTAGTGAACCAGAATGTTGTTGGTGGGAAGATCCACATATAAATCCTCAACTATAAAAAGGCAAGGGTTGAGATGTAGAAAGACATTGAGTTCTTTAAGAAGGAAATAGGGGGCGGCTAGGTGGAGCAGTGGATAGAGCACCGGCTCTGGAGTCAGGAGTACCTGAGTTCAAATCTGACCTCAGACACTTAATAATTACCTAGCTGTGTGGCTTTGGGAAAGCCAATTAACCCCATTGCCTTGCAAAAACTAAAAAGGAGGAAATATTGCTCTAAATAATTTTTTTAAAGGTTTTTGCAAGTGTCTGAGGGTCTAGGATTGGCAACAAAGAGCTGAGAAGTATTTATGAAGTAAAAGAAATCACCTGTTCTTGCAGAATGTCTCAAATGAAATTTCATAAATGGGCTTGAAATTAGTCCCTTGTACTTTCTACATGAGCAAACCTCGATCCAATCTTGTATTAGTTTGTTATTGTTGAACTGTTTAGTAGTGCTTGATTTTTCGTGATCCCAGTGTACCATGTGGTCCATGGGATTTTCATGGCAAAAATTTTGGAATGATTTGTTATTTCCATCTCCAGTGGATTAAGGCAAATAGAGTTTAAATGACTTGCCCAAGATCTCACAACTAGTAAGTATCTGAGGTTACATTTGAACTGAGGAAGAAGATAAGTCTTCTTGACTCCAGACCTGCATGCTATCAACTTGGAAGCCCTAGTCTTGCACTTAGCTTAGTGCTTTACATAAAGGTTTTTCAAAAATTCTTTTGTACAAAGGAGTTCATTAAGCTAATAAAATATGATATACCAACCAAAAGTGTAAAAGTAATGATGAGGAAAGAATCACTTTCAGTTATATGTTACATGTGAGAATAAAAGCAAATTGAGAAAATTGCATCAGCATTTCTGATAGCTGCACTGACATAATAGGGCTTGTTTACATCAAAAGCTAAGTGCAAACAGGAGATTGTCTGGTCTTTTTTCACTGCCATATTCTTAGAGGCCAACCATGGTTCAGGTGGTACAAAAGTCTTTTTAACTGGTTTTCTGACAGATCTTTGGGAGATGTCCTGCCAAATGCAAAGAGAGAGATATAGTACAGTCATTTTATGCATTACTTTACTAAGCAACTTACAATTTAGGAAAACAGGGAGGGCATGATTATTATTCAAAATGTCTGCTCATGTAATCTATTAATTACTAATATAAAGTTGGGACTGGATTGAATGATTCTAGAAATATCTTTCAAATACTTCAGTAAGTAATTACTGAGTTCTTGAAACAGAGCTTACTGAAAAGACTAAATTATAATTGCTGAATAGGAAGCTGGGAGTAAAAGTTTTCAATCTGTACCTTTTGGTAACAAGATTGAATTTGACTTTTTGGTTACCAAGCAGATTAGTTTAGGGACAACCACCAGAGGTAGTGGGGAAGTAATAATACTTCTTCCCAGTTTTTCCTACTCCCGACCCTGTATGTTATCAGGAGGTTGTTAAATGAGTTAATGAGTCACAAGAATCCTTCAGTGAAAGTATCATGTGATTTTCCAAAACTTGCCTCCTGTGGAGGAAGATCATTATAGTTTAGAGAAAGTCATTGAGAGATCTGCCGGTGCACTGATTAATGCAGGCACTTATTAATGAATAAGCTTTGTTTGCTGCTCTGATTCAAACACAAGGGTGGATGAATAGTATATGGTGGAAAAATACAGTTGTACTAGAATATATGCACCTGGAGGAAGCACCACAAACTACATTCAATTCAAGGGGCATGAAAGGTACCCTGTTTTTGGAGGTGGAGGGAGGGAAAAGTCCTAGCTACCTCCCCATCAAAAGAGACAGAAACAACAAGACTGCTGCTCATTCTCTGGGATATGAGCAGCGGATAACTCTTAGAACAGAGAGATGCTTTGAAAGAAGTGCTGCCGTTCAATTTAGATCAATGTATACCATGGAAACAATGTAATAACTAACAGACTGCCTTCTGTGAGGAGTAAGGGGGGAGGGAAGAGAGATTAGGGGAAAAATTGTAAAATTCAAAATAAATAAATTAATTAATTTTTTAAAAAAAGAAAGAGGTGCTGAAAGATACCTTGAAGTCAAACCCTTCAAAACTCTCAAAGCATCCTGTGAAACCTGGAAGGAACCTTAGGAATCATTTAGTTTTAACTTCTTTTACAGTGACTTGCCCACGGTCACAGAGAAAAGTTCATTCAGTGCTTACTCATGTTAAGGCTAGGATGTAGTGAAATCAAATGCAACCCATATCTCAGACCCACAGATTATTAGAGCTAGAAGGAATCTTAGAAACCACCTTTTCCAACCTCCCCATTTTACAGAAAGGGAAGGAGAGAGCCAGTGTCAAAAACAAACACCAGAATCCAGTTCTTACTCTAGAGAAACAATTCTTGACTCATGATAAACATTTAAGTAGGGAGGATTTCCCCTTGATTCTTTCAGGCACAACCTGGATTCAATACTCATTTAACCCTCATTTCATTTCATGAGCAAAGCTTTGAGAGATAGGGAAAAGCCATTACAGGAAAGGAAGGCACTGCCTTACATCATCTGGTGCAACTGTTTTCCTCGGAGTCCAGAAATGCTCTCAAGGCCAGTTAAATTTCCCTGCCCTAGGGACAAGCCCCCTGAGTTACCTATGGCTCTGGAAAGAAATCTGGAAAATGAGGAGTCCTGGGTTTTACCTGAGAGAGTGACCATTCACTTGATATGTGACTTTGGGTAAGTCTGTGAGTTTAGGTTTCTTCATTTATAAAGGGAGAAAATGAGGCAGAATCTCTTCTAGATTTAAATCTGGGCCTATGATCTAAAGTTCTAACATTTTATGATAAATTATATAATAGAGACTTTTTTTTAATTGGCATATATCTACAAATCTCTGGCTCCAAGTCAATGAAGGATTAGTTCCTCTAGTTCAGAAGACTGAACACCAGATTATTAATTTTTTCAACCTCAGCAATTTATGTTTTATGAAAATGTTGCCATTTGCCTCAATGGAGGGAGCAACTACACTAATAAAGTCAAAGATATCTGAAGTACTGCATTATAGTAAGCATATAAACTGACCAAAAGACTCCAGTGGGGCAGCTAGGTAGTGTGGTGGATAAAGCACTGAGTCTGGAAGAATTGAGTTCATGATGCTGAGTGAGATCAGCAGAACCAGAAAAACACTGTACACCCTAACAGCAACATGGGAGTGATGATCAACCTTGAAGGACTCGCTCATTCCATCAAGTGCAACAAGCGGGAACAATTTGGGGCTGTCTGCAATGGAGAATACCATCTGTATCCAGATAAAGAGCCATGGAGTTTGAACAAACTTCAAGGACTATTCCCTTTAATTTAGAAAAAAAACCAGATATCATACTGTCTGATCTTGTTACCTCTTAGACTTGTCTCTTCCTTAAGGATATGATTTCTCTCTCATCACACTCAATTTGGATCAATGTACAACACAGAAACAAAGTAAAGACTGACAGATTGATTTCCATGGGGGGGGTTGGGGGGAGGGAAGTAAGATTGGGGGGAAAATTGTAAAACTCAAATAATATCTTTAATAAAAATAAATTTTAAAAAAAGAATTGAGTTCAAATTCAGCCTCAGAAATTTAGTAGCTGTGTGATCGCGGGAAAGTCACTAAATCTTGTTTGCTTCAGCCTCCTCATTTGTAAAAAGAGCTGGAGAAGGAAATAGCAATTCCAATATTTTTGCCAAGAAAACCTCAAATGTGGTCAAGGAGAGAATTGGTCATGACTAAAATGACTGAATAACAACATCAAAACTATAATCCTTTTAAGAAACATACTATAAAAATACGAGATACATTGTAATCATATATACAGTATCTAAAGTTTTATCTAGTCTAGGAGCAAATTTTACAAACTCCTCTGAGGTCAGAAACCTTCCTTCACACTCAGAATTCAAAGGAACCTAAGTCTTAAAGGACATCTGATCCAACCAGTACCTAAGAAAGAACTGCTTCTACAACAATATCCAAAAAAATCATCATACAACTATAGAAGACCTTCAGTCAAGGAAAACCTATTACCTCCCATTTCCCCTTCTGGATAATTTTAATTATTAGGAGAGACAGTAGATAGCACAGTGGCTCAAGTTCTGGGCTGGAGATTAGGAAGACATCTTCCTGAATTCAAATCCAGCCTCGGGCATTTCTGTATTATTCTAGGCAAGTCAATCTTTTTTTGCCTCCATTCCTTCTCTGTTAAATGGACTGGAGAAATGGCAAATTACTCTAGTATCTCTCCCAAGAAAAATCACAAATAGGTTCACAAAGAGTCGGAGAAAACTGAACCGATTCTTAAAGTTTAGAAAAGGGGTGGCTAGGTGGCGCAGTGGATAAAGCACCAGCCCTGGAGTCAGGAGTATCTAGGTTCAAATCTGGCTTCAGACACTTAATAATGACCTAGCTGTGTGGCCTTGGGCAAGCCACTTAACCCCATTTGCCTTGCAAAAACCTGACCCTCCCCCCCAAAAAAAGTATAGAAAAGTTTTTTAACATATAATTTGGGGAAAAGTGAAATATTATTTCTTAAAAGACTGAAATAATTCAATAACAACAAAAATCTCCAGTTCATTGTATAAATGAGGTAAACACAGTGATTTGCTCAGTCACACAGATAGATAGGTAAGTGTCTGAGACCTGACACTCTATGGACTCTGCTACCTAGTGGCCCATCATTTATGGGGAGATACAAATTTGGAAATCAGTTCCTGACCTCAGGGAACTTAAGTGTTAATGGAAGACACAGATCAGGGGAATAGGGTACTGGGAAGGGTATTTCATTAAGAGGTCACTGGGATTGTTAAGAGAATGGATTTCAACACCCTTTCTAGAAGCAGCAGAGACTTCATTGATTTATGATTACAAAACCAGATGGGGAAAGGGCAGAGATGGAAGCAGACCCAGAAAAGTGTAAGAGGCTCTCCTCAATTAGGATAAGTGCCCTACTTACTATGTTTATTTTACTTTTTTTTTAGACTACCAGAACTGGAAGAGACCTCATAATCTCATTCTACAGAGAAGTAAACTGAGCCCTATAGAGGTAAAGTGACTTGTCATAGATAATAAATGGCAGAGTCAGTACTCAAATACATATCTAATGTTCTTTTGTATCTTCTGACTTTGTACCTTAATGGTCATAGACAAAGCATTGGAGAATTGAATGACAAACCATTAGTTTTTCCTAATATATGATAATTTCAGATGCTAATTTTTGACAATGGAGAGGCTGAAAAGCAATAGGTCATTTTCCCAAACACTTTGCTTCCTATCATGTTCTGATGTGCATAATGTTGGTTATGTACCAGTTGCTCACATATAATTGGTTTTGCCTTAAAAATAGACTTATTCAAATTGTTAAATTGCCTTTTTTTCTGAGTTCAATCTATTTGGTAGAAAGAACCTTAGCTTGGGAGTCAGAGAATCTCAGTTCTGGTGCCCAAGTCAGAACCTCTTTGCTATTTAGTTTCAACCTCTAGAAAATAAGGAGATTAAACTAGAATACATCCCAGTTCTAATCCTATAATCTTATTTACACTCACTGAGTATGAATTCATATCAACTTAAAATTCATGTTGAACTTGTTGATCTCTAAATCAATTCCAGTTCTAAATCCCATCATCCAATGAAAAGCCATAAGGATCTTTAATATGGCCCTCTTACAAACACGTGACAAGCTCCAAACTTCTAAGAGTGATCATTCCTACAAAGGAAACAGTATGGCAGACACCAAGGGATGATACAAATTTTCTAAAGGGTAGGGGTAGCAAATGTGATCATGGACTAGTGCTCTCCAGACTTACAATGGTTTGTCCCTGATATTTGCATTCTGCAAGCACAATTGTGTATACTTTCACAAGTTATGGACTTAGAAGAATGGGTGGTTCCCTACTGCCTACTAAAGGCAGTCCAAATTTCTTTTTTTTTAAGGCTTTTCTTTTTGCAAGGCAAACGGGGTTAAGTGGCTTGCCCAAGGCCACACAGCTAGGTCATTATTAAGTGTCTGAGACCGAATTTGAACCCAGGTACTCCTGACTCCAGGGCTGGTGCTCTATCCACTGCGCCACCTAGCTGCCCCCATACTCTCATGCTTGCAAGCATGGAAAGAATAAACTTTTATTATGCCCCAATTGTGTGCTTTTACCAATATCACCTCATGTGATTTTTGCAACATCCCTAAGAGATAGATGCCATAATTTTACATTTTACAGAAGAAGTCTGAGACAGGCAGAAATTAAGGGATTTGTCCACCAGGTCTAGGTAGTAACTGAGGCTGGATTTGAATTCGGGTCTTCCTGACTCCATGGGCTCAGTCTACCAGGGGATCGTTTTTTTCCTTCTCTCTCAATGTGTATGCGGGAACAGGAAGGAGGGTGAGAAGAGAAGGCAGGTTTCCACCAACTGGGGAGAAAAATGTAAATAAATTAGGAATCGGTGAACGGGTCGGCTCGGGTGGCCTCGACGTTGCCGCTTACCTCCGGCTCCGCCGCGCGGGCTCTCCCCGAGCCTTTCCTCAGGTGACCTCCGGCCAGGCAGCGGCCCAACCGACCCAGGCCCCGCTCCCCAGCCGCAGCCGCAGCCGCTCCCCCGGCCCGGGCCCTCCCGGCATTTCGCTCCGGCCTTCTTCTCCTTTTCCACTCGTCTCTCTCTCGGTGGTCTCAGTCACGCGGGGGCTTTAAGGGTCCGGGGGGCGGGTCCGGGGGCCGAGGGCAGGGGGAGACCTAGCCAGAAGGGGGGCGGCGGTTAGGAAGTGTCTAAAGAGACCCTCGGGAGTCTCCTCTTCTCCTCGGAAGCGGCCGGAATCAAAAGCAGGAACGACGTCCGCGACTGAGCGGCTTGGGAGCCTCCATGGAGATGAGGGCAGGGGAAAGCGGAAGCCCCGCCCCGGATCCCGCCTCTTGGAAGCTCCGCCCTTCCGGGCATTCTGCCAAAGAAGCCTGGCGTAGTGGCGCAGGGAAACCTGGGATCTGTAGTTTCCATTCCGAACAGCCAGTCGCCTTTCCACGTCGCGTTCTCCAGGGACTCCTCACTTCCCGTCGGACCCCCGGTTCCGACGTGCGACTACCTTACCCAGAACCCCCTTCACGTCGCGCCCCGGCGAACGCGCGGGTCAGAGGTTCAGGACCGCACTTCCCAGAAGGCCTCGGGGAAGAGCTTGGTCCTCGGCTCGCCTCTGGGACTACAAACCCCAGAGGTCCCAGCTCCCCCCCCCCCCCCCCCCCCCCGTAGTCTAGTCTCTTCCTTCTCGGGCCGGCCCAGGTGTTCCCTGAGCGCGGCGCCCCTTGGATCGCGCGGCCTCCTCGGCTCCCGCGGTCTCTGAGCGGGGCGGCCCGCCCCGCCGCCTCGGGTTAAAGCGGCGAGCGGGAGGGCCGCGCCTGCGCACTGGCCGGCTTCCGGTCCGGCTGGTGGCGGCGGCCATTTCGTCCATCCTCCTCCTCCTCCTCCTCCTCTCCTCCTCCTCCTGCTCCTCCCGCTTTGAGCGCCGCGTCCGGAGCGGGCTGGGGGAAGAGCGAGAGTCCGAGCCCCGGGTTCGGCGCCCTCCCCCGGTCCCCGGCCGGAGCCCCCTCCCCCGCCCCCGCCCCCTCCCCGCCCCGCCCCCTCCCCGGTCCCGGGATCTCTCGGTGTCGCCCACCGCGATGGAGGACGACGGGCAGCCCCGGACCCTGTGAGTACCCGAGGCCCGGGCCCCGGGCGCCGCGGGGGCGGGGGGCCGGGCCCCTTCCCCGCGGGCCCTTCCCCGGCTCGGGGTGGGGGCGGGCAGCGGGGCCTCCGTCTCCTCCCCTCCCCCCGCACCCCAGACTCCGAACCTCGTGTGTCACTCACCGCGGGCCCCCCGCACTTGATGTCTGTGCCTGTCCCTGCCCCCCGAGGGGCGGCCGCCACTTGTGGAGCCCCGGGCCCCGCGAGCCGTGCCGGATGGAGGGACCCCTAGTTTCCGAAGTGCTGACTCAGCGCCCCCCGGCGCGGGGGCCCGGCCGCCTCGGGGCCCCGGGGCGTCTGGTCCGCTTCCCGCGTCCCAACTCGAGCGCTAGGCTCTCCGTCCCGATGCCTGCATGCCGCCATGCGCAGTTGTAGTCAGAAGAGCTGGGGACAAAAGTGCTTCCTTTGGAGTAGGGCTTAGATGGTTAGAGGCGCGAGTTGGACGTGTGGCTTCCTATTGCTTTCCCCTAAGCGAAAAAGTAAGTGGCCCAGTGATACGCCTTAATTTGAAACCCAATCCCCCCCTTTTTGCTATTTATTTTCTCGTGAACGCTGTATTCCTTAATCCTTTTCCATCCCTGTTTCACCATCTCTTCAGGAGAGCTATTTCCCTTCTTAGAGTTTCACAATGAGGGTCTACTGAAGCGTATAAAAATATTTGAACGAAAGTGTGTCCCCCCCCCCACGTTGAGGGAAACTTCGGACTGACATTTTGTGTTGTCTTTCCAATCTGGTCTTCTCTCTTCAGAAAGAGGAAAACTGGAGCCGTCTTGAGATCTGTCATTTACTACCGAAGCCAAGTTCTGGTGTTTAGTTAGTGAGGTATGCCTTGACTTGAGATCCTTGGAAGGAAGCGCTGGGTTTAGTACCTAGCTAGGATTCCTTTAGGAGGCAGAAGTTCCATTGTGTCTGACATCGGAAATGTTCTTACAAGCACCAGGGGCAGATGTGATAGATAGCAGCTTCTTCAGTGACACGCTTGTCAATCACTACTTAGATGACACACTGCTTCCCTCTAGAAAGAGAGCTCCGTTACTGAGATTTTCATTTCATCCCGCATAGTACATTGACAACCCTACATTTTTACTTCCACAAATCTCATTAGATTTTATCCAACAGACCTAATACCCTAACCTCTTTTATGTCATCCGTTTCTGTCTCTACCTTCTGTACCTTCTCCTCGTCTCATGCTCTGACACTCACCTAAACATGGATTTATCTGTTTACAGGTATGTACAAATGGGATGAGTAATATGTACAGAAGTAAATCCTGTAAACTCTATCCATACCATTGTTTGTCAATTCATGTTTGACGGCTCTATCTCCCTGTTTCTTTCTTTGAATCTACTGCGGTAAACTCTTCAGATTTCATTCACCCTCCCTCTTATGTATTACACCTTGTATTCTGTCTTTTATGTAATATCCGCTCCGTGTTTTATGTTTATTGTATTCCTTTCATCAAACCAGTATAGCTAGGGGGGAAAAAAAATCCCAATTTTCATACAGGATGCATTCCATTTTTCTATTTAATATTAGTATAGATCTCACTAATAAATATTTAAGATAAAATAAGTTCAGCTTTGTAATGCATCAGGAAAAAAAAGAATGGGTTTGAATTTTTCTCGAAGTATAGCTTCTGGGTTTTTCCTTTAAAAATTATTTTCAGGCACAAGTGATAAGTTTGAAGATGTTAAAAGGGATTAATGTTAGGTACTGTGTCTGGCTGTTTACCTTAATTACTTTGATCATATGATCTACAAAATAAGTTTTCAAGCAGTTAGTATGCTTTTAATCATGTGCTCTAATCAGACTTCTCTGTTACCCTGACATGCCTGTGTGTTACTAGTGAGGTTTTTTCCCTACAGACACACACAAGCTAAGACATATGGTTCTATCTTCAGAAAACAATGTGGTGTTAGCTAATAGGTAGGTTTTTAAATATTAATTACCTACAGTTTTATTTATTTATTTTTCGGTGCTTAAAGTGGTATAGGATTGCTTTTCTGAGAATAGTGTTATATTTGCCATACTCAAAATGCCTATTTTTTGATGTTTGTTGTTTTCATCTGACATTAATTTTTGTTTAATAAACAGTAGGTGACTTCCCATATAGAGTACAAGGAAACTGCTTTATAGCTGCTATGGAATCAGGAAAGACACCGGCCTCATAATACTGAATTATATGGGCTAATACTGAATGTAGCTTTTTTTGTCAGGAAGGGGGGAAATATGCTTTGGCATATTGTTTATCTACTAAATATATGGAATATGCCTCTTTATTATAATAAGCTACCATATTAGCTTATTTTGCCACTTACCCAAGGTGTCAGATTCTATAGGAATTTGGAAAAATAGCTCATTAATTGAATCAGTGGCAGTGAAAAATCTTTTGACTCTTCCTCATAACTGGGAATCAATTAAAAGTCTGAAAGTTTAAAGGCAATTATTAAGAGAAAATACATTAGAACCCCATTATAGAACCTCATAATGTCAAAAAATATGCTTATATTGTCAAATCGATTCCCCCATTATATGTATTGTGTATCATAGTCACTATGTCAAAACGCATAACATAGTGTGTCTGACTGCAATGCTCCTTTCCCTCCAAAAGAAATAGTTATATCTAATCTATGAAAAGCAAGTCTGAAATGAAAATTGTAATAAGTGACTTGTCAAGGATCTACTTAAGGTTACTCTTTTTATGACCTCCAGGGATTTGGTAAGATTACAGTATAAGTTTTTCTTTTGTTGTTCAGTCTTTTATCTTTGCATCCAGCCACTAAAACATTGATCACTCTATTTCCATAAAATAATGTTTTAAAATAGGTACCATTGACCTTAAAGGCATAGTACATAGGAGGTTGTTTAATAATGTGAAATCTTAATGTTAAGCAACTTTGCTTCAACTTTTAAACAAGGTTTTTAACAGTGATGTTAGTGATGAAAAATATCCTTGTCAGTTTAATACTTTCAATTTCTACAGTTCCTGCCCCTAGAAGAGAAAAATAGTCCTCCAAGGTATGCCCTTCCTTTTTCTTAAAGTCTTAATTATCAGGCAAAACCTTTTACTAACCTCGTTTTGAAACTCCTATAGTTTTCACCTGTACATTGATTTCAAAGGCAAAGATTTGCAGTATTAAATGCTTCTAGTATTTTAGATTCTTCAAGTAACTAAAGTAACTAAATTTCTTTTCAATGAACAACTGGCATAGGGAGGCTAAAGAAACATTTAATTTGTGATGTGTAACTGTAAATAGCATAGTAGAGTTTTTTAAAAGCACCTTATAATATGTTACTTATGTGACTTAAAGGTTTTGCTGTTATAAATAAAAGAACTGGAAATGAGATTTTAGTAGAGACTCTATTAGGACCCTCTTAATATTAGAATGATAATATTACAGGAACAATCTTAATGGTAGCTTTTTTGAAACTTAAAATTCATTACTAACATTTATGTGCAGTATAAGGTCTAGTCTGTTAATTTTTCCACTTAAAATGAAGGAGGGAGAGAGAAGTAAAGTTGAGAAATCTAATCCAACCTTTATCAGTTTATCTGCATTAAAATTGTATTTATTCTGAGATAAGAATTGATTTGAAAATTATTATTTAGTGTTGTCTATCTCATTGCTAGAAATGGACACAATTTAATTATTCGTCTAGGAAATTCTTTAAAATCTGTGTTTTTGTATGGATCTACATATATCTTTATATCCATACATATATATATATGTATTGAAACATCCAGTCTCCATCTTGGAATTAAGTGGTCTGAAAAAGGCATGATCTATAATAATTTTATTTTTTGATTATAGCTTATTGAAGCTAATAAATTAGAAAAAAGTTAACATAGGTTTGGGTTTTTTTAAGAATAATACTTTAATATAGTTCTTTAATACATAAGCTTTTCTCTTGATTATAAAATTGTCTCAGGTGAAAGTACAATAGAAGCTATTTATAATTTATATAATTTATAAGAGTCTGGTTTTATATTTTTAACTTAACTTTAACTTAACAATTCAATTAATTCAATTGATTAAAGCATATTTTTCCACAATGTTCAGCCCAGGTAACTTTGCCCGGAAGAAAACTATGGCCACTAACCATGTCCCCACAAAGATATACACTGATAGTTCCAAGCAAATGAATATGAATGATTTATAAAGCCATTACTAACGTTAGGGGAAAAAATGCAATATGTGGTCTTTTCTTAGACTAGTGACATTGTATATGAAGGCTAGTACAATTGTACATCAAGTAAAGTGTGTTGCTGATACTATGAGGACTCAGTCTTAGAATAAACTTTGAAAGAAAGTATTTACTATAAGAAACAATATGTCATTTAAGTATTACTGAGTTTATTGTTGCCTTTTCTGAACTTGTGTATCAATAGTTTATATTGCAAATATTGTAATAAGATTAAAAATTGTCATTCTCTCCATTAGACTTTTAAAATTTTACCTTATCTTGTCCTGTGTCATTTTTTCTTTAGGATTTATACATTTCAGAGAAATTTAGATGGTTTAAAATAAAACTATCTAATTATTATGCATGTAGAACTTATTTTTCTTCAGAAACTTGTCTAGTTTCTCAGGTGTTGTGCATTTTTGGGATAATGAAATTATATAGTTTCTTCTGGAAAACTCAATAAAGCAAATTAATATTTTATCCATGATTGAAGAATACTGTTTACATTTGAGGTCTTTTATTTGTTTGTTTGTTTGTTTATTTATTCATTCATTTATTTATTTATTTATTGGAGTGGTAGCTGCCTTTACACACAGTAAGTGAATTCTAGAAGGCTTATAAATTCTGGAGATAACAGGGAAAATTAAGTTTACCTTTTTGTTTCTCTGGATCTCCTAAGATCTTCCCTTTCCCCCAATTACTTCTCCCTCTCCTTTCCCCCTCCCTCATTCCCAGGAAAGGTATATATTTGATTTTAGGAAACATTATTTTCAAATTCACTCTCTTCGAAACTGAACTTTAATAAGGAGTGTGATGCAAATTATGCCTAAGCAAATAAGGTGAAGTGACTATATAAAGATGTATAATGCAGTGTAGTTATCTTTTTTTTTGAACTTCATGTGAATTTGAATCCAGTTAAGTATTAAATGAAACTAATAAAAATGTCAAACCTCTTTTCCAAATTCACTGTTTCATTTTCCCATCTCTGTAAGTCTCTAGTGACATTGGTCATATTTGAAAAAGATGTGTATGCACATATGTGTCTTTGAATTTATTTATACACTTATTGGAATTCTCCCAAAATACTGTTTAGGGATTAAAATAGACCCACCTTATATAACTTGTTCCCTTTTTGGCCTGTTAACATTTTAAATTGGAGGTTAGTGTTTATAATACAAGTAACTGTTTTGAGTTATTTTGGGGCCATACAGATTTTAGTTTGGGATGTTTGCCTTCCTTCACCCACCCCCCCCAAATACTATACAAATTAAAAAAAAACCTGTTCTGCAGATAGAAAAAAAATTGAAATAATCTATTATATTAACCATAAGGCTACAACTCATAGTTGCTCTTTAAGTTTCCAGAAACTACTTAAATGACAGAAAATAATGTGTACTCATAAAAATATAAATATTCACATTTTATTTGTAGATTAAGGCCTACCATTAAGAAATTGAGAGGTTGTATCAAGATAATGAACTGTGTTAAACTACCTGAAAACTTGTCAGTGGCAAGTAAAAAGATAATATTTGTGAAAATGTTAATTTCCCCCCCCTCTTGTGTAGCTATGTAGGTAATCTCTCCAGGGATGTGACAGAAGTCCTTATTCTTCAATTATTCAGTCAAATTGGACCATGTAAAAGCTGTAAAATGATAACAGAGGTAAGATCTTCCCAATGAAACGTGACATCAACTACCATAGCATTTTAATTTTAAAAATGCAGTGATGTATATGTGGATGGATCAGGATTTGTGAATCTTGAAATAAGAATTCTGTCAGAGGGACTGGAAGTTTGGTCAAATTGGTACTGTTGTTTAGATGCTTTTGTCAAACTGTTTAAATAGTGTTAGTTTAAAATCACCCTTCATGCTAAGTGGTTGTCTTCAGAAGATGCAGAATGTAAAAAAAGGTGTTCTTGAAGTTGCCTCATGTTGAAAACCTGAGTGAAGTTATTTAAAAGTAAAAATGTTACTATTTAAGTAAAAACATGAAACTATGGAGTCCTGTGTAATCGAATGAAATTATAATATGCTTAGTACTATGTAATGCATTTATGAATGTTTAGTAAACTTATCAACACTTTTAAAGTTGAAATCTGATCTTTTATTTGAAAGAAATTCCCAGAAAATATCTGGAACAAAGT
The DNA here is from genome assembly GCF_037893015.1 of Macrotis lagotis. NCBI lineage: Eukaryota > Metazoa > Chordata > Mammalia > Peramelemorphia > Peramelidae > Macrotis > Macrotis lagotis. Next base: position 92,739,708 of record NC_133661.1, read on the forward strand.
CTGTAAATAGTATTTTCTTCATTCTTTCTTTCTCTTTTTTGTTAATTTTTTTTTAAATTAATATATATTCTCTTCTCTGTTAAGTTGGATTTAAATAGGTTAAGTTGTTCTATCCTAAACTTCCTTCTGCCTTCCAAATTTGGAATTTCCCTCATTTTACAATAATTGATGACATCACCAACCAAGTGTAAATGAAACAATTCACTATTGTTGTTTCAAGTGTTATTTAGTGATGCCCTTTAAAGTGGTAGAGCTGTTTTAAGTGGAAGAACCCAAAGGTCCTTGAACAACTAGTAATTAAATTCATTTTTGAAGTAATTTTATTTTAAAGCTTGAAGAATCTTATTTTTCTTTTGAAATCTTAAGTTACTTTTGAGAAGGTACTGTACTATGTTATAAAATGGACTTGAATTCTTTTTCCTTCTGTTATTAGGCATAATATAGCAATTGTTTTTACAATTTAGCACAATACAGTAAATGTATTTAAAATGTCAATTCCTAGAGTGCATATCTTAGAGCACCTGGTACACTGTAGACACTAAGTAAGCATGAAGTTAACCAGGTATTTACAGTAAATTAATGCTTTTAGCTTTCAAAAGCATTCAGCAATATTTTTCCTTTTAATTAATAAGTAATGAAGACTTTGTCCTTTTTCAGAACTTATCAGAAATGGACAGCTATATATTTTTCTACAGTTAACAGTCTACTAAATAACTCTGGTATTCTGTAGTAGTAGAAATGAAAGAATAAATATCATAATAAATTTTGGCAAGAGTGGGAGCACAGGGGCGGCTAGGTGGCATAGTGGATAAAGCACCGGCCTTGGAGTCCCGGAGTACCTGGGTTCAAATCCGGTCTCACACATTTAATAATTACCTAGCTGTGTGGCCTTGGGCAAGCCACTTAACCCCATTTGCCTTGCAAAAATCTAAAAAAAAAAGAAAGAAAGAAAGAAAGAAAGAGTGGGAGCACTTAGAATGCTCTTAGAGTGCCCTCAGAGTTTTAGCTCCTTATCTCTACCTTTTATAAATATTATTTGTTAATTAGTTCACTTAAATTTGTTTTTAAGACTTCAATTCTTTTCTCTCAGTTTCCACAAGTGAGAATAATGTTGACACTATTCCAACAATAGGATTTTATGTGACAGCCCAGGGTTTTTTTGCCAGAGCTAATGATCACACTTCTCTGTTCCTGATTAAATGTGATCCGATTGTTTTGTCACTTTTGTTTTAAGAGTCCCATTTTTGGATCACTTTACTGAAATTTTTCAAAGCACAAGAAAACAGTTGTGGTTAAAAGATTCTTATTTTGCAGGTATTTTAAGTCCCTTTTAGTCTACCTTTAAACATATGTGTGTGTGTGTGTGTGTGTGTGTGTGTGTGTGTGTGTATGTATGTATGTATACACACACATATACCAATTCTCTCAATGGCATTGATAATGAAGTTTCAAATCATGTTTATTTTATTTATATATATATTTGTACAATTATGAATTAATCTAAAATCTAATTTTACAAAGATATTTTTGTAACAATTTGTAACAATATGTAATCAAAGTATGAAATATGTATGAAAATGCTTGAAAATTTGATTGCTGAGATCAAATTCAGAGTTAATAGATAGTCCTCATCTATCTTTTGGGGAGGATCTCTGAAACACTAGATTTGTGAAATTCTAAGAAGGGTCAATCTTAGAGAATTCTCTGACTTTATTTCTTTTTCTGAATAATTCTCTCTTCCAAAGAAGAAAAATGATGTAATCCAGTCTACTAGCACTATAGGAAATCTCCTATAGTACTGATGAAAGGAAGGAAAAAACTTTGTGATTTTATTATTCTGAAATTTTTTTTGTATACATGAAACTTAAGAAGATGTAAAAATATAATACACAAATACAGCTCATCCATTTCAGATACACATCGGGGGAGAGAACCATTGGTAATTAGTAATCCTTACCCTTCTATTCTAAATTTCAGACTCTTTTTGGTCTAACTTTTGAAGTTGGAAGAATTCTTAGAGATCATCTAATCCAACGCCCTCATTTTACACATGAGGAAACTGAGAAGTAGGGAAGCAAAATGACTTGTCCAAAGATACCCAGGAAGTTAGTAGTGGCGCTGGCACTAAAACTGGCATCTGTTTGATTCCACCTCTTCTGCCTCACTGCATTTGATGATGTTTGTAGCATTTCAGACTTGGTGGACTTAATTTTACATTTTGAACACTGTTGACAAAGTAGAAAGTCTTTGAAGTAGTTTCTTTTTAGTCATTGAACCTTACATATTTCTTATTAATTAATTTATAATTGATTAAGTGTTAATCATTAGTCAAATATTTTTAACTAACACCAATGATAAATAATGAAATATTTTGGTATGTATTAATAATTTTAATAAAGAAGACTATTCTTACATTATTGGTACCAAAATTATCAGAAATAATTTTTGATATAAAGTTAAATTATTAGAATTTTACAAATATTAGATCATGTTCTAATAATGTGAATTTAATATAATCATACTATTATAGTCTTTTTTATAGTTCTTTATGAATACTATACTATTTTCCTTATTACTATGCTTAAGTTATAAGGTTTATCTTTTTTAAATGTTAGCCTTCATTAGCTATCTTCAGTCTCACTTAAAATTCCTAGCTATCAGTAATGTTTTTTCCTGGATTTTCTTCTCAGCAACCCGATAGCAGAAGGGTCAACTCTTCTGTTGGATTTTCTGTTTTGCAGCATACAAGCAATGACCCATATTGCTTTGTGGAATTTTATGAACACAGAGATGCAGCTGCTGCATTAGCGGCTATGAATGGGAGAAAAATTTTGGGAAAGGTAAGTTCGAAAAACATTTTGTGCATTAAAAAAGCAACCCCCAAACACATATCTTTGCATGCTGCTTTTAGTTTGTGTTAATTTTTGGTGACTTTTCAAATGCAAAGATCTTGTAAGTCATAATATGTCTTTGCTTTATTCAGTTTGATACTTCATAAAAAAAAATCCTTCCAAATTTAAAGTAAGAAAGTGACCACAGTGAAATGACTGATTGTATTAAATGCAATCTTTATTTTTAGGAGGTCAAAGTAAACTGGGCAACAACACCAAGTAGCCAGAAAAAAGATACCTCTAGTAAGTATATTACAGCTACTACTGTACAACTCAGGGATCAATACAGTAGCATTTTTATGAATCCCAATTTAATCATGTTTTCTCCAACCCTGAACACTACTAATTATATTCCTGAGTGGTTTTATCATAAAATGCTTCGATTCCAGATCACTTCCATGTATTTGTTGGAGATTTGAGTCCAGAAATTACAACAGAAGATATCAAATCAGCATTTGCTCCTTTTGGTAAAATATCGTAAGTATTATTATCAATACCTCACTCTGTAGTGCCAGGAAAGTTGTATAAGACTGACTTATTTCAGAACTAAGATTTTTCTTTCTCCAGTTAGCATTGTTTTGTGTTATAGTATTTAAACTGCAAAAAAATGGTATTTTAGTGTTCTTGAGTCTTCTTTTCAACTAATTCTGTGCATATTGTATGTTGATAAATGAAATTGTTCTATATGTGGATTTTAAAGAAATATGTTTAATAGATAATAAGTTAATGCTAGCCTAAGGTACAAGTCTTTATAAATGTTTTTAAAATGTGTTAGTTAAATAAAAGGAACTGTGATTTAGGCTGTGTTATGATTGCTTTGGGGGAGGGCGAGAAGGGGGGGAAGCAGAATATGGTAAAATTTTAGAATGTTTAATGTTATAAATTAAGTAGAGTAAACTTGGAGAGATTATTCTTGCTTATATGTAAAATACAATGTGTTTTTTATGATATAATCAGTAATAATTTTGTTAGAATTAAAATGTCTTAGTCAAAAATATTATGATATATGAATATATTGTTGTTGGTGATGCATGCTTATGCCAGAAATGTGAAAATGCTGTTTGATCTTTCTCTAACAAATGTGGTAGAGCAAAGTTCACAGTATATTGTGATCAAATGTATTAGAAAATTAAAATTTTTGCAAGTACTAAAAGTTTAACTTGCGGTTTAAAAGCAGGATATTTTGTAGATTTATTTTCTACAGAGTTAAATTAATGAACATTTAATGCTGCTTTACAGGAATATAATTCAGCTAAGAACAACAATGTTCATTTCTCTACAGTTTTTTGTTGTTCTATATATTTAATTTTAATGGACCAAAATATTTAATTGTTAATCTTCTATTTTTGGTGTTTGCTTTGCTTTTAAATCTCTTAAGTGTGGTAAGTAATTCTATTTTTAAAAATCAGTATAAAAAGAATAATACAGGTTGCTGTTTCTCAATCTTTATTTATACCTGAGACCTGCAGTTTTTCTAAAGTCCAAGTCACAATTAAAAGTAATAGCATTCTGGTTATTTTGCAGAATTGCTCATAAGAATGGACAGGATCTTGAAGGCTAACTGCAAGGAACTGTGCACACTGGAACTCAGTTGTAGATTTTTTTTCTCATTTTCTATTTATTCTTATTATACATTATTTATCTATATATATATATATACATATTTTAGTATTTACATTTTAACATTCTATATTCAGTGCAGTTCTATATTTCCAATCATTTTAACTTACTCACTAAAAATTTCTGTGTAAATTTGTTGTTTTCGTACTGGTGTGCTTAGCATTGTTGTTAGTTTTTTATTCTCCTTTCTTAAATTTCTGAAAATGTCAATTTTTCAAAATTTACAGCTGCCCAAACTCCAAAATGATGGTAGAGAATTGACCAAGAAAAATAAAGAAATCTGTTAACAGGCCATGTATGCCTTTTTAATTCCTATTTTTTCCTCTTTTTCAATTTTTTAATATTTCATATATTTTGTATCACTAGGCAGAAGACATTTAACTATTTAGAGATTGCATGGTAAAGTAGTTAGCATTGTTAAAGTAATTTATAGAACAGTAAACGTAGAGGATCATAGTTAATAGAATATTAGAAAAGGAAACTATTGTTCCCTTTAATCTTCAGATTTGAGTATGTAGTTTAGAAAGAACAGGCTGTATTTGATAGGTTGCATGTTTATTACATGTTTTTGTCCTACTGCTTTTTTCTAACAGGTAAAGAAGCAATAGGGAGAGTTCAGGAATGGCTATAGTTAATTAGGGTTAACTGAAAATTTATATAAAAATATGCTCACAATACAGTGTGTGTGGTTCCTTTTAGTTTTTATTTTGAAAATAATTTTTATTACCCTCATTTAGCTGTGCTTCTTTTTACAGGGATGCTCGGGTAGTTAAAGATATGGCAACTGGAAAATCAAAAGGCTATGGTTTTGTATCATTTTATAACAAACTGGTAAGTACCTTCTAACTTCAAATTTTGTTTCTGGTAGAAATTTTAGTCACTGACTAATGTATCTGAAAGCTATATGTTCCTGATATATAGTTTACTAACTTAAATATTTATTGTTTGGTAGTTTTTTGTTTTGTTTTGTTGTTAACATATCTTAATTTTTTTTCCATGATCTTGAATATAAGGATCTGATATTAGTTGATAAACATAAGGAAGATTCTTTAAAATGTTCATATAGATAAAGTGATAGTTTTGAAGCAGAAATTTGGCTATAATAACATTTGTTGAAATAACTTCACTTGAGGTATTAGAAAATACTCTGACATTAGGATAATAAAAATTTTAGTTTTTCATATTTTTTTGGTTAATGTTGCTCTGTTTTCTAAATAACACTTATTTTTTTGTTCTTAAAACAATTATTCTTTTTACTTCCCATCTATTACCTCTTTTGTGATTGAGATTTTAAGGCTATTTTAGACTATTTGATTGAAAATTAAAGCAGACTGCATGTGGTCTTTATTTTTAAAAAATATCAAACTCGGGGCGGCTAGGTGGCGCAGTGGATAGAGCAATGGCCTTGGAGTCAGGAGTACCTGGGTTCAAATCCGACCTCAGACACTTAATAATTACCTAGCCGCCTTGGCCAAGCCACTTAACCCCATTGCCTTGAAAAACCTAAAAAAAAATATATCAAACTCCTTAATGACTAAGCATTTGTATTGACCATAAAATATAAATTGAGACACTTAAACCCAAAACCCAAAACAGGTATCATTTTTTTACGAAACAATTTTTTTTTTTTTTTTTTAGGTTTTTGCAAGGCAAATGGGGTTAAGTGGCTTGCCCAAGGCGGCTAGGTAATTATTAAGTGTCTGAGGACCGATTTGAACTCAGGTACTCCTGACTCCAAGGCCGGTGCTCTATCCACTGCGCCACCTAGCCACCCCGAAATAATTTCTTAAAAATTGTTAGGCTTTTGTTTTAGGAACTTAGAATCTTTGCATTTCATTAAAGCACTGAAATAGAGGCAAAAGTTGGATTCCATTATGCTTAATTTTGAGTATGTAAACCCCAGTTTTTTTTAAAAGTGCTTTCATTAGGCAGTATATTTCTTAAGTTATTAAATGTCATAATTGACTGTTAATAATGTAACTGTTAAGATGGGTTTCATCTCTCAAAGTCCTGAAATCAAAGTTCCAAAATCAAAGTTTTTAAATGTGTAGTTTTATTCATAGAAACATCTGGCTTTATGATAGAGGACAGGTTGTTGTTATAATAACTCTGGAGTGTCATTTAAAAAATTTCTTGGATCAGGGTTTGTTTTGTTTTTGTTTTTATTTTAAGAATAAACTTTTCCTTGATTACCAGCTCAGTGTTTTGAAGTTGGTAAGTAAAAATTTTTTTGTATCACTTAAGTTAAAATTAATCTTGATGTTAATCCATTTACCAAACTGTTGCAAAGACTTATTTAGGATACTCTATGGATTAAAGCTTATTGATGTGATTTCTTGAATACTGGCAACTCCAAAATTCCATTTCCTCATAATAGACTTTATTTACTGATAATTATCTTCCTAGTAATTATTTTAAATTTCTCAGCCTTTTTATTATTATTTTTTTTATTTCTGGACTTTACAGGATGCAGAAAATGCAATTGTACATATGGGAGGTCAGTGGCTAGGAGGTCGTCAAATCCGGACTAATTGGGCAACACGTAAACCACCAGCTCCTAAAAGTACACAAGAAAGTAAGACAATTACTGTTATTAAGGGTATAGGGATCACAGTATATAGTATGAAGAATTTAGTTGGGGTCTATAGTATGGATAGTTTAGGGTCTGATTTATCGCTCCAGCACAGAATTTCATGTCTTAATGTCTTCAGTTATACCCACCAGCTTTAATAATTTTATCTTTGGAATTCTAGATTTCATCTTAAACTTACTAACACCTAAGAATAATGGGTTTTGTTTTGAACACAATTTTTGAAGTCATGTAAAATTGATTAGATGAGTTAACAGGTGAGGTGTTTTAATTGTATAGAGAAGAATAACCATACTTTCATAAAACTTATCTATTTTTTGGACAATTGTTTTGTTGATTTTTGCATACTGATATATAGTACTTCAAAATAATATTGTCTAAACAATTTATACTTCTCAAGAGTGGAATTTTGTAGGACTTTACAATTAATAAAATCCAAACTTCCCATGTTCTTTCTATAAAAAAAGATAGCACGAAACAGTTGAGATTTGAAGATGTGGTAAATCAGTCAAGTCCAAAAAATTGTACTGTGTACTGTGGAGGAATTGCTTCTGGTTTAACAGGTAGGATCTGTTTCCTTATCATGTTCTAGTGGGTTTTTCTGTACCATTAACATCATTTCATGGTGTGACACCATTTCATGGTACAAATCTGCTTTAAATGTTATGGGGGTTTTTTGTCTTTTTTGTTTGGTTTGATTTGGTTCTTATAGATCAGCTCATGAGACAGACATTTTCACCGTTTGGACAAATTATGGAAATAAGAGTTTTTCCTGAAAAAGGTTATTCATTTGTCAGGTAAGGTTGCCACATGTAGTGATTTTTGTTGCTTTAAAAATGTTTATTCATTCTTTTGAATTGTTTTTGGTTAGCATCATAATATCAACATACCATGTTAGTATTCTTTTGTGATGCAAATCTTTTTATAGACCCATAGGATATATACCTCTTAGAAGATAAGAACCATATCTGTAAGCTATCATTTTACATGCATGCTTCATTGTGCAAAGTGGGAAAATAAATGCCACACACATTTCAAAATGAAGTCTCTAACAAATAAAGAAAAGCAATTCTTGGAACTCTGTACCTTAAATGTTAAAAAAAAAATTAGTGTATTGATTTTTCATCTCTTAGATTTTCAACACATGAAAGTGCAGCCCATGCCATCGTTTCGGTAAATGGTACGACAATTGAAGGACACATAGTTAAGTGTTATTGGGGTAAAGAATCTCCTGATATGACTAAAAACTTCCAACAGGTAATTGGATTCATGAATTTCACACTATTTCATAAATTATGTCCCAGAGGGTTTTGTAACTTTTTGATAAAAAGCCTAAAACAGGGCAGCTAGGTGGCGGAGTGGATAAAGCACCAGCCCTGGAGTCAGGAGTACCTAGGTTCAAATCCGGTCTCAGACACTTAATAATTCCCTAGCTGTGTGGCCTTGGGCAAGCCACTTAACTCCGTTTGCCTTGCTAAAAAAAACCTAAAACATAACACTTTTTTTTTAATTTAAAAATTTTTTTTAATAACAACACTTTTAAATGCTATTAGAGGATAAATTTGAAGATGTGCTAGTTTCTTTTCACAGGTGTCATCTTTAAAAATTTGCATACCAACAGTGCCTTACACTATTGAAGGTCTTCATTCAATATGTTCTTTCTCCTATCCTCTGTCTTCTCGAAATCCTGAACAAGACTTGTTTCTTACATGTTATCTAAGATGTTTATTTTTCCTAGGTTGACTATAGTCAGTGGGGACAGTGGAGCCAAGTGTATGGAAATCCACAACAATATGGACAATATGTGGCAAATGGATGGCAAGTGCCATCCTATGGAATGTATGGGCAAGCTTGGAATCAACAAGGATTTGGAGTTGAGTAAGTTTATCTCTTGATATTTTTTTATTAATCTCCATGGAGTCTATGCTGACTTTTCTGAGTTGTCGGTTGGTTAAATTTAGTCAAAGTGAACATTATCTCCTTTTACAGGAATATGTTTTATATGGGGATTTTTTTTATCCATATTGCCCAACACAGTGTTTTCTATAATCCATGAGAGGTGAATAATTTGGCGTATTTCGTTTTTCTTAGTTTTACTCACTGCATTTTAAAATAGTTTCAAATAAATGCCATTCATAAGAAATTGAAAATCTTCAAATTTATTTTATACTATTATTCACTATTTAATCAGGGCTGTAAGAAAGGGCTAAAGTAAATATCATCAGTGTCTTTTGTGGTAGTCTTTATGTATGTGTGTGTGTGTGTGTGTGTGTGTGTGTGTGTGTGTGTGTTTGTGTATATACACTAACTGCTTCAGGATTCTTATGGAATATAGTTTATTAAAGAAGAACCTTTTATTGGTTTGAGTTAGCTTTGAATCTTAATAGCTACAATAATAATATGGTATGTAATTAGTTTGTTTTGTATTCTCATAAATTCAAGTGATTTCACTTGTATAATAATCCATAAACCAGTCAAGTTTTACTTTGTTTATGAAATAAGTAGAAAAATTTATTTTATAGAAAATAGATTATGTAGCTTTTATTGTTTTTGGTTTTGCTCACATGAATTAGTCCCTGATATACTACCTTAGGCTTCTTTCAGTATCATAGTATCTCAGAATTTAAAGGAACTGCAGAGGCAAGCTAGTCCCAAAAATGTATTTGAATAGGAATATTTTTCCATCTTTTCCCCTTCTCTCACCTCAGAGCCACAATGGGCTGTCTTTTTTTTTTTTTTTTTTTTTTTGGTTAACCTCTAGGGCAGTGGAGGTCCCCATCTCCTGAGGCCTTGAAGATGCAATCCATTCCACCTTTGGGTACTGAGTTGCTAGGAAGTTTTCAAGTCTCACACAATTCTAAGCCTTCCTTTTAAAAATCTCTTATAGACTTTATACTGTGTATGCAATACCCTGAAATTGTATAGTAGAAGATACCCAAAGGAGTAAATGATTATATGTGATTTCTAGTATTTTTGAAATTTAACCATTTAAACTCTTTTTTCAGTGGTAGATTAGTGGGGGTTGCAGTCCAAAGATGTTTATTTTTTTCCTTTGTTTCTTTTGTCTTTTTTGATCTTTCTATTTTTTTTTTTTATTTGCAAGGCAATGGGTTAAGTGGCTTGCCCAAGGCCACACAACTGAGGCCAGATTTGAACTCAGGTACTCCTGACTCCAGGGCCTGTGCCACCTAGCTGCCCCTTTCTATTTTGAATATTACTGTAAACCTATGTAGAGCAAATATATTTTTTATTAGCAACTCCTACAGAATTTTTCAGTAAATAATGCTGTGTGACAGTTTTTTTTTTTGTTACTAAAGCATTTTTAGATTCTGTATTTTCATTGTAAATGAATTCTAAATGAAACATTTCTTTCTTTAAAGCCAATCTCCATCTGCAGCCTGGATGGGTGGATTTGGTGCTCAGCCTGCCCAAGGACAAGCTGCTCCTGTAATACCTAACCAAGCTGGATATGGCATGGCGAGTTACCAAACACAGTGAGCTGGGACTCTTTAAACAAAGGGGTAATTCATGATAGGCTTCAGTTTCCAGTGACACTCTGAAGACGAGAACAGAGACATCGGGAAATGGAAATATTTATTTTTAAAATGGAAATGTTTGGAACCTTTAGCACAGCTTTGCTTTGGTGAAGGACACACATGTCTTCTAGTTCTGCCTTTTTAAGTTTTTGTTCATGATGGATATGAACATGATTTTTCTTTGTGTACAAAAACAAAAATAAAGTCAATAAAGACAATTCTGACTACAAATTTTGATATAGTAGCAGCACAGAAATGGGTTATGAATTTTGCTTCTTATATTACCATTCCAATTTTTTCTGTCTGTCTTCACTGTTTTTATATCACTGTTCTAAAAGAAAAAAATTGGGGATCTGAAAATACAGTGATTCACTTATAAGTTCTACATGAATCTTGAATTCTTTTTTCTTAATGGTGGACCAAATATTTCAACCAAGATAGTTGTTATTCAGAAGAAATACATATTCTGGAAGTAACTTAAGAGCATTTATTTTCTGAATACTCAAAGAAACTGAAATTTGACATACAAATGTTGCATTCTAAAAGAACATTACTATCTGATTTACTTGAACAGCTCTTTGTGGTCCAGATTCAGGCACATATCAGAAGTGTTTTTCTTATTAAAATTGTAGTATGTTGCATTTAATTTTGGAAGCAAATTTTTAGCAAATATGCTTTTATGAAAGTTAGGCAGTCAAATTTGAGTTTTTGCATAAAGATAGAAAACTACACATTGTAAATATTTAATAATTACCATGTTTTTAAAGCATGTTCAAACATAGAATTCACAATCTGTTTGAAGTAATACTTAACATATTCTACTGCATAGAAGTGGTAGTTTGACAACAATGTGCAAGACTGATATTTCTAAAGTTGGTTATTATGTATAGTTATATAAATTACTACTCTGAAAGAGCCTTAATTTTATTTTCATAAACTTTTAATGCATTAATGCATTTAACTATATCATTAAATTTTTATTTCATTTTATTTTATCTTGCTTTATATTATTTGGTATGTAAATACCTTGGTTCAGAGCTTTGTAAATGTATTTTAGAGTTGCTGTAAGTTGTATAGTGAGTGTTTTGAAATTCTGGGGGGGTGTTTTTTAAGTCAAAATATTTTGCCCAAGAATTTTTTAAATAAGATTGTTAAAAACATCCTATTTTAGACTATTCAGTGTGCTACTTGGAAAATGGAGATACAATTGAAACAGTAGGCTGAGTTATGACTTAATTTTTAAAGTTTATGTCTTAATGAGTGGTTTGCATGTGATGGACCTCTACAAGAGGGTAGGTTGTTTATGTACTATGTGTGAATAGATAAATCATGAAGATGTTTTAGAGTAATGATTATTTGTGAATCATTTTCTAGATAAATTGACTAAAACTGCCTCATATTTGTAGCTGAACAGGAATGTATGCTAGGCAATTCTGTCTATATTATATATGACAGCTAGGGGGTGCAAATGTTTCAGCTGTGTATTTAAATACACTTGAAACAGAAGCCCCCAAACTAGAAAATAACACTTAACAATCAAATAAATTACAACTTGCACTGACAAATTGCTATTTTTAAAAGTTAAAATTTGAGTATATAAGATGTAGTTTAATATAGGAAATTTTATAAGTTAAAAGTTGCTGTAATGTATTTCTTCCCTTTTCCTTTAGTTAAACATTTAACCCAGTCTAGTCTATTTCTCCTTATAAATTCACAGGACTTCAAGTTTTGTCCAAGTTGTGACTCTTGTGTCCAAATTGATAAATTGATATAGTTCTTTCATTTCAATTAGAAATGGAGGAGTTAGAAAAGAGCTGTACTTCTCAGCAGCTATGCTTTTCCTCTCATAAAACTTACCCAGTTAAGGTAAATATCCTGAGGGATAGTATTTTTTTTTTAAAAAAAAGTTGTTTTATATTTTAAATGAAGAATGTCCAAGTGAGAATTATTTGGTTTCTGTAGTTAGGAATTTGAAGAATTTACTGAATTTTAAGAACTGAACTTTTTATTATACAGAAGAAAAAAGGTCTACTAAGTCACCTAGTTTTACTGTCAGCTAGATAGTTTTTAAATACTTTTTTCTTCTAAATACTACTTCTGAGATTGGGTGTCCAAATAAATTTAAAGCAACAATTTAGATATTTAACCGTGCTAGCTATTGTCATCAGTATGCACTGATATAATATTCTAGGATTTTAATAAAATCTTTTAGCACACAGCTTCATTACTGTAAATGGGCACATGACTGAAGTGTCCTTGGCCTTAATCTAGAAGGATGAAGAACAAGATTTTTTGATCTGCTAAAGAAATGATTTAAGCAATTTTTATTTTATACAATTTTTTCCAAGTGACATAACATTTTCCCCTTCTTTTCCAACCCTTCAAATTAAGTCTTCAAATGAATATAAGTTTAAGTGTTTAATTGATTTAATTGATTTGTTTCTTAACATGATAAGAGTTTTCATTTTCTTCATCCTAATTTAAGCCTTGAAGATTTCCTTTGGCATGCAAAAAAAAAAACCTCAGGTCAAATTTCTATGGAGCTTTATTATAGTGTTATGTTTTTACTCTACCATTCTCTTTGCTCTGGTACTAATTCCCTATGCCATCACAACTTTATTTCTACAACCATTGGTATTTAGTGGCTGAATGATTAGCTTACAAGCTGTAAATCACAGTTGAAAGAAGTCTTTAAATAAAGACTAGACTGTATGACAAGTGACTTATTCTGTATTATCATTTGTTATTCTTTCTATTTCTACCTTCAAATCTAAATATTTTTCTTATTCTTTTTATGTTGTGAGGGTATATGTAGTATTTGTTTCTAAATATAATATGTGTTTTATGAAGCAAAATTTCAATGTCAGTAAACTAAAATTTTTATCTCTGGGTAATAGAGCTTTTGCATTCTCCCCTGAAAAGACTTGTTTCAGTGTAAAAAAACAAATAGAATGAGATGTCATTATTTAGACTTCATTATCTTCATAATATCTGGGGGGAAAAGGTTAATTTGGCAACTGAGAAAAAAATTTTTCAGAAAATGGTTTCACAACATTAAAAAAAAGATGTTTATATTCTTTAATAGCACTTGCTTATTAATGTTTACAAACAAATCTTATCAAATAATTCAGGCAGCCTCAAGGAGGACCTCTGTTTGAAAACACTGTTAAATTTCTTTTAGTTTTCCAGTTTACTAGAAAGTAACTAAATCTTTTACAGATATACTATAAAGTTTATTTTTGTTGGGACAGCTTTTCATGCTAATTGCTCTGAATTAGTAAATTTGCTTAAGTATGAAGCATTTGTTACATCACTATTGAAAATGTGGCCTCTATCATATTGTGATTATTAAATAAGTTGTTAGATATTTTTAAAATGCATTAACAAGTAAATGGCAAATATTTTACATAATTTCCTAAAAGTCATTTTAAAAATTTAGTAAGCCAGTATTATCTTAAAACCCAAATATTATAAAGTAGGAATGTTTCCTACTCATAATTTAATATTGGTGAAAACTATAAGTCCAGTAAGGCTGTATCCCATTTGCTTCAGGAACTGTTAAGTATATGCAATGATGGTATGTTAACTTTTTTAAATTGTATATCAGTGTGCTGAATTAAGAACTTTATAAATGCTGCTCTAGACAGCTTACCATTCTTTAGGTTTGTGTATAAGGAACAGATAGGGTAGGAAAAGGAATATTTGACTTAATTCAGCTTTAAAATGAAATGCAAAAAAAATGACAGTTTTTGTAAAGTTGGAAATTAGATATATTGGGTTAATAGAGAAAAGTGTACTATATTCATTCAACCTTCATAATCTCTCTCTAAACAAGAATGTGAAAGAGAAACTTAACAGGGGCAGCTAGGTGGCACAGTAGATAGAGCACCGGCCCTGGAGTCAGGAGTACCTGAGTTCAAAACTGCCCTCAAGACACTTAATAATTACCTGGCTGTGTGGCCTTGGGCAAGCCACTTAACCCCATTTGCCTTGCAAAAAAAAACAAACCAACAAAAAATTTTTAAAAATTAAAAAAAGAGAGAGAAACTTAACAAAAGGTGTATTTACTGAACAGTTTTCTTAGTATTCCAGTAATTTTTCCAGACTAGTACTAGAATTTAATACCAAGTAAAGTACATTCAGATTGTTGTAACCATCATATTTTAACAGACTTTTTGCATGAGATTGTCTTTTGAGGAAATGGTTCCTAACTGACCATCTTGAAGTCAACTTATTAAATTTTCTAAACCTGAATAAAATTGAAGTACTGGTGGATAGCTGTTAGAAGAAAGTAAAAGTAATTGAATATTTATAAAGAATCTGTCAAGACTAAGTTAACTATATATAGCTCTTACAGCTGTATTTAGATTGCCTTGGACCTCATGCATGGGATTGCCTGCCTTTTTCTTGTGAACAGGCAGCAGTTTTGCAGGGATGTTACCTACAGATGTTACTTTACACAGTAGAATACTTGGGTATACTTATTTTTAATAAAAGTCTATATGTATAGAATAATACCTATCACTGTAAAATACAGTTAATATTTTGTTTTTTGAACTGTCTTTATGCCTTAGATTTATTTGGCCTTTAGAAGAACACTTTTTGTAAAAAAAAAAAAACCAAGACCATGTTGTAGGCAATTACCTATTACAATTTGACATACTTTGAAACTCATGGCAAATTATCCAAATTTTCAAGTTTGACTGGAAAATAACCAAATCATTTTAATGATTGTTTATGGTTTTTTTAATTGTTTGATTTTATTTTTTATGTTTTCCATACATATGGAGACAGAAAGGCATAAAGGATAGAGAATTGATGTTAGTCTGGAAGACTTAAGCTCAGATCCCATCTGTGACACACACTGACACAAATCACAACTTCTTTGGTGTCCCAGGCATCTTTGACAGAACTGTTCTTTGAAGAGCAGTTGTTTATCTGCATTAACAGATCACTAGGGTGACCTCTTCATCTGTAGTGAATCCTCCATTTGGACTTTATCCAAGGCATAATATTCCATAATTAGTGAACAACCTTAGCAAGCAGACAACTTGCTTTGTGCCTCATTTTACTAATTGAAGAGTCACTGAACATTCTGTGTGGTTGCTGTCATCAAGGAATCTTTTAAGTCTTTAAGACTGTTTTGCTCTCCCAAGCCAAGTATATTTTTAAAAAAAAGTAATCATTAAACAATGGGATCTGGTGTTTTCTATATCTTTCAGTCAAGTATATGACTTGATATAGTCAGCTTTAGAAAACTGTTTACAAAAGTCTGTTCCTTTCTTGTGTTTTTCTCCAGGCTACCCTCAGTTCAGATGTAGTTCATAATTGTAAAGATGGCAATATAGGCACGTGAGTTATTGATGTCTTCTCCATGGTCTTTTTTGGTGATAGTAATATAATTTTTCCTTTTTGTCCTTTTGATATCTTCTTCATGAGATTTTGTAAAATGAACCCCTTAATGCTTTTCAAGGTAAGGTTGCTTCAAGATTTAAGTGTGCTTGACCTTAAATATTTCTGTTCTCTTTTGACCTCCCAGGTTCATCCATGGATATTCCTGGGATGATTTGACCCAGGTGAATCTCATGCCAACATTTCTGTGAACATGGGTTTTTTAAAAACCATATTTTAATATTATTGGTTTCCTTTAAAATTTTACAGGCTTTATGCATTTAAAAATTTCAAAAAAAAATTCAGAAGGCAGTCTGTTTAAAGGGTCTATGATACAAGTTAAGAACTTCTGTTTTAGACCTCTTTAATTTTTACTTTTTGGTCATTTTATGAGGCAATACTTTTAACAATTTTTCAGTATTCTCTTTAGCATTGTTCTACAAATGTTTTACAACCCCTTGGTTGCCATGTCTCTGCTTGGTAAGATCAAATTTCAATTGCATCAAGCCCTCCATTTTTACTGGGTCATAGAGGTGGCACTAACAAAATATAAATATGAAAAACTAAATGCATCAAAAAAAAAGTTTCACACCCAAATTACATCTAGTTGGTTGGCCAGTCTTTTAAATTAATGTGTGTGTGTGTGTGTGTGTGTGTGTGTGTGTGTGTGTGTGTGTGTATGCATGCGTGCATGCATGTACAAAAAGGGGATAATGAATTGAATTAAAAATTGAATAGAGGGCAGGCTAGGTGGTGCAGTGGATAGAGCACCAGCCTTGGAGTCAGGAGTACCTGGGTTCAAATCTGACCTCAGACACTTAATAATTACCTAGCCATGTGGCCTTGGGAAAGCCACTTAACCCCATTACCTTGCAAAATCTAAAAAAAAAAAAATTGAATAGAAATAAGAGTGGGTTGAATTGCATTTTTTAAATTAATTCTTTTAATGATCCTAAACTATTCTTAGTGTAGATACCTTGAATTTTTAAGACAGTTGTGTTTCTGGATATATTGATGACCCAAAGAGCAATGGAAATATACCTACCCAAATACACTGCAGCATGTTTAAACTCAGATAGAAATAGGAGTCACTAGTTCATTCATAAAGGTCCTTGTGGATGGCAAAATGTATAATTTATATGTTATTATAGTTTTATTTGTTAAATTTTTCCTAATTATGTTTTCATCTGATTTGGGCTACACTCAGGAGTATTATGGGCCACGAGTTTGACTCATCTGGTATAAAGGATGCCAGTAATGAAATTTATGATTGGAAAAGGATTGGTTATATCAAGCAAGGGATAAAGTATAACTTGGATGCTTCAGGTACCCATGAAATGTGGGAAAAGATTTGATGTCCTCTTAAGATATTGGCTCTATAGAAGATCTACAACAAAATATAAACAATTGCACAGGATATATCGTGATCTGTGCCAGAAAATGAGATGAACAACAATGAGAGATCCCAGATCCTTTGAAATGAATTTTAAGTATTTCAATACGGTTTCAGCATTTTAATATTTAATACTTTAAACTGCTATAAACAAACCTTAATATGTAGTTGAATAGTATCTTAATGTATAGATAGGATAATTTTATTGGCTAAACTTAAGATTATTACCTAATTCCATGTACCTTAGTTGGAATTTATTTAGAATTCTTTGGCGTTAACTTCATATAAATGAAGAAGAGAGATGTAATGGATAAGGAAAATATGTTCCTGGATTTTCATGTCACTGCTCCTACCTATCTGGCAGCTGCTTATTAGTTGCAGGCTCATTATCCTTTACCATTCCTCCTATATGGTTATATTTGAGGGGGAGCCCTCAGGATCATCAACTGTCACCTGAAGATCTCAAATGAGATATTCTGTGTATATTTCAACTTAAGTCTAGAATAGAACCCATCTTCCCATTTTAAAAATTCTCCCCACACCATCCCATTCCTAGTTAAGCTTGAGGGTGCCATCTTTTTTTCCAGTCAGATTGACAACCTGAGACATCATCTACCATCTCCTCTCTCTTTACCCAATCAGCTACCAAGACCATTCTGTGCCACCTCTATATACTAACCCCTTCTCTTAATTCATAGCCACCCTTTCCCCAACCAGGTTAGACCTGCCTCATTTCTCACCTAGACTACTACAGAGTTCCCTATAAATCACTCCAGTTTTCCCGTTCCAGTTTAACCTGACATTGATATTTATAAAGCACAGTTCTGACCAAGATATTACCCTACTCAAGAAACTAGTGACTCCCTTACGTCTTCAGAACAAACAACAAACTCATGTTTTAGCTTTGAAAACTCATTGCAATCTGCCTGTACCCTACCTTGAAGATACAATTCTTCAAATGCTCCATGGGCTAGCCAAACTGACCTGCATTCCATCTCATCTGCATTTCTGTAGGTTCTTTCTTATGACTGGAATACACTCCATACTCATTTCTGCCTTATAAAGGGCAAGATATACAAGCTCCATGAGGGTAGAGATTTGTCTTTATACCCATAATGCTTAACACATAGTAGGCATTTAATAAATGTTTATTGGGTTAAGCATTGAATGCCTTGTTGGAGAGATGAGGCTGCCTTAAGATAGCTATGGGATGATGGGAATAACAGTGAAAAAATATAAACTTGGTTAATAAACTTGATTGTATAAGATGACTGTAACACTACTCATTTCCTCTCCAAGTAATGTTATGCTTTGACCCTGATGTTGCCTCTTAAATATCTTTTGATACATTTTCTTTAGTAAAGTGCCTGTTAAGAGTAGTAGAGGGGCGGCTAGGTGGCGCAGTGGATAAAGCACCGGCCCTGGAGTCAGGAGTACCTGGGTTCAAATCCAGTCTCAGACACTTAATAATTACCTAGCTCTGTGGCCTTGGGCAAGCCATTTAACCCCATTTGCCTTGCAAAAAGAAAAAGAAAAAAAGAGTAGTAGAAACCAATACTATGTTTCATAGGTCACTCTTTGCCACAAAGCATTTTCAGGAAAATGATGAGGTTTTGTCTTCATTCAACTTCAACAGGAAAGTCATTACACACAGCAGTGACACATCTAAAATATGACTAGAGTTAATGTGAAGATCAAATAAAAAAATGCATGAAGAGTCATTTATAAACTTTACCATGCAATTTTGAGCAATTATGAGGATGAAAGGTTTGCTTTCCTGAGTTGTTGATCCTGCAGTGATATATTTTGATATATTTTATTTCAAAGGAATTCCAGTCAATCCAGGAATACACTGGGTGCTGATGACTTCCTAAAATAGAGCTTTTATTGTAGAAGTAGGAATGGGGGGGGGAACAACTAACAAATTAATAGATTTAGAATCATATTCTTTTATTGTGAAAAAAACGCTTGAGACTTTGTGGCTTACTTGTTCATCTTAGCCCTTATACATTGACCAGTCTTTGTTTCTCGTGCCAGAGCCATTCCATCTTATCTCTATCAAACTACCTCCTGGACCCTCTCTTTTCTCTCATATCTTCAATGTCTCCTCTACCTATTATTTACCTACTATGCAAAACATGCCCATGTTTTCCCATCTTCAAAAAGCTCTCACTTCATCTGTCTCTGCTAACTATTGTCCCCTATCCTGCCTTTTGTGACTAAACTTGAGAAGGTTCTCTGAGAGTCATCTTCCTCTCCTCTCCCAGTCTTCTGGCTTCCAAAGATACTAGTAATCTCTCAATTGCCAAATCCAGTGACCTTTCTCAATTCTCATCCTTCTTGACAGCTCTGCAGACTTTGATTCTGTTAATCACTCTCTTCTCCATGTTAAACACGTTTCACATTGCTAGTCATTAGTTTAAACTTAAAAGTCCTGTAGACAACATTAATCGCAACATGTCCCAAACTTCATTTTGTGCCAGTCTCCCCACCCCCTTCCCTTTCTAAACTTCTCTGTAACTGTCCTCTCAGTCCCACAGGATCTGAAGCCTAGTGGTCAGCTCATTCCCATACACCACCCATTCCTCTATAGCCAGAACCTGTTGATTTCACCATTTTAACATTTCTTGACCATACCTCTTCTCTATTACTACCACCATCCTGGTGCAGCTCCTCATTTTTTCATGCCTGATTAGTACAGGAGGCTGGTTGTTTGACTTGCTGCAAATCTCTCTCTACCCCATTCCAGTTGCCTTTAAACTGCTAAAGTGATTTTCTGAAAACTCATGTCCATCAATGTCACTCTGCCCCCACGAGCTGTAAACTCCAGTGGTTCCTTATCACCTCCAGGTTCAAATACAAAACCCCCTGGTGTTCAAAGTCCTTCATAACTTAGGCATCTTCTTACCACCTTTCCAGTCTTTTCATACTTAGCAGGTACTTTCTGAAACATTGATCTCTCTAGAATGGGATAAACCAGATCTCACCTTGGGATATTTTCATTGTCTGTCTTCCATGCTTGGAATACTCACTCTCATTTCCTCTCCTGACTTCCCTGATTTCAAATCCCAGCTAAAATCCTACCTTTCTATAGAGGTCTTTGTCAGTCCCTCTTAATTCAAGTGCTTTTCATCTTAATTATTTCCTGTTTATCCTGTCTGTACATAGTTGCTTGTGTGTCTCCCCCATTAGATTGTGAGCTCCTTGAGGGCAAGGACTCTTCTTTTGCCTTTTTTTGTATCCTTGTTGGTTTTCATAGTACTTGACCCTGAATAGTGCTGTGATTTCTGTTCAGGTAATCCTTCCATTGACCATAGTGTCCCTATACTTTGATAGTTGTGTTCTCTTTGTGTTTATTTGGCCAAAACAATTTATCCTGCTGTGACCACCTGCTGGTGATGAGTCTGAGTTTAGCCAGACTTGTTTTCATAGAGCAAAATAAAATACATTCCCAGGTCTGAATTCTAAACCTTTTCAGCTTGGTGATCCCAGGATCTTCTCAATGCCATAATGAGGCATTGGAGTCATAACTGAGGAATTAAAATATATTTGTATGTTTTTATAGGTACAGATAACATTTAAAGCCACCTTAAAATCATGAGCTGTCAGTACACAGGACTTGAATTCAATAAATTCTTTATGACAGGTAACACTGGTCCTGGTCCCATTCACAGTTTTGTCTTATTTTTAGGAGAGGAAAGAACTGCATTAAGGATTAATTGGCCAAATGAGGGGCCTTGAACCATCCGGGCAGTAGTGAATAGTTGTGCTTATGAAGTGAATAGGAAATAGTATGTGCTGATTCTTCCCACATTTGTTGCACCTTTAGGCTTACCCCCCCCCCCAAAAAAAAAAAACAATCATTGAACACTTCTCTCACTGAGGTTTCTAAGTAGGTGGCAACATCGGGACTCTTAAGTACTTTGCAGGGAAAGAATGCTAGCTAGCTTTTTGTTCCTTCTTAGCTTCTTGGAGAAGTTCATTGTGGAGAAGTTCATTGTATTTGGAATAGTTCCCAGGGTAGGTACCTAGTCGCCATCCCCTTTTCCAATGTGGGGTAATCAAATAAGCATTGTTTATTTGAAATTAGAAACCCCAAGTTTGAGTTCTGGCTCTTTGGTTTCCTAGCATCTAATTATAGTAAAAATAACTTGATTTCTTAATCAACATGAAATAATAGGACACTTTACTCATGTCAAGAGATCTCTCTTCAAATTCTGTGTTAGAGTTATTAGTTGTATGATTCTGGGTACTTCATTCTCACTGTGCTTCAGTTTCTTCATCTATAAAATTGACGGGTTGAATTTGTTCTCAAAGGTATCTCTCAAGTTTCAAATCTGATTATTTGCATAGCCTACCTTCTAGGACTAATTATTGGCAGGGCAACACTTGGCAAATCTTCAAGCATAGAGAAAGAAGAGAAGCAGGCCTGAAGGACACTACAGAAACATGAAAAAAGAAGTGAGCTAGTCGTGTGTATGTAACAGAGTAAAGGATAACATGCATGGTAACCTTAATATGGGTGACAGGGTCAGGCTAGCCCTGCTTGGCTTCCCCCTGCAGTACCCCATTTCTGGCCTTCACTAAGGACTACTACATCCTTAAATGGTAGTTTCTCAAGGCCCGGGTCCAGCTCCTTTGAGGTTGTTAATTTCTCTATTCAAATGCAAGCTCTTGGAGGTCTGGCCCTAGCTTCTCAGCCTAGGGCCTGGCACCTAGACAGTGATTAAATTAGGCTTCTCACCTGACCTGCCTGCAGGGACTATTGAGTATAGACCTGATGTCTGTGAAACATTCAGGAAACTGAAGGAAGCCTTCCTTCATGTTTCACAAAGTCCTATGGAGAATGTATAAAACTCCTTAGTCAAGAATCAAGGAAGAAAAGGTTTTGGATGAAGAGAGTAAGCATTTGCATGGCCCAACTGGGTGCTTGAACATCAAGCATAAGTATTTTCTTGTGTGATCCTCACAATCTACTGTCTTTAGCAGTGGATGGAATCCATGTCATTTATGATGACAAAAGCATTGGATCCTCTGGAATAAGAAGTATTTCCTCCTCTCAAGCTAACTTAAGTTGATGTTGGCACTCTAATTGGATGCTACTTCACTGCTTCTCTACACTTTTGTGAATTCCTCTTAGGGAAGAGTTTTTGTTTAAGTTTGAATGCACTGAAGGTGGTGGTGTGTTATTGGATAGATTTAAGTAACCAGAGAAGGGCTGGATGTCAGAAAGAACAATTTATAATAAACTAAAGATTAAATAGCACTGACCTTCAATAAGGGATATTAAATAATTGGGCAGAAAAGGTAAATAATTAATTTCATCTGATTTTAGATATTAAGATTTTTTGGTAACATGAAAATGAATTGCTGTCTTATAATCTTTGTCAGTTTTGCTGATCTTGAGTTAACGAACTAGAAAATATTTTTAATTAAGGAATAAAGTGGTGTTTTCTTATGTTCATGATCTCAAATTACCAAACTAGAAAACATTTTTAATTAAGGAATAAGATGGTTTTTGGATTTTCAGAAGGAGTTGGGGTGGGGGTTGTGGTATGACCTACCTCACAGGACTGTTGGGAAGAAAAGAGCTTGTATGACAAAAGGATATTTTCATCATCAGGAGCAGTAATGATGAAGGGCAAGAGGAGACATGGCAGAGGTGGATATATACTTACCAATTGGCCTATGAGAGAATTTATGTACCTCAAACTCCTGGCAATTTTTTACCCTTCTGTTTTCTTTCCTTTTTTGTTTTCTTTTATTTTTTTGCAAGGCATTGGGGTTAAGTGACTTGCCCAAACTCATTATTAAATAATCTGAGGCTGAATTTGATGTTATGTCCTCTAGAGCCCATGCTCTATCCACTATGCCACCTAGCTGTACAGTTTTTGAAGAAGCACATAGCATAAATGGCCTACAAGGACTGGATTCTGATGGGGCTGGGACTTTTCTAGTCTGTGTGGTGTAATTACCAAGGGAGAAAGATGTAGGAGAGAGATCTAGATCTGTCAGCCTTACTATAGTCATGACTTGCCTGGACAATATAGGGCCAAAGTGAATAGGGAGGGTTGGTTAAATAGCCTCCAAAGTACCTTTACCCCAGGGACAGTTTATTTATGTCCAGGGACAGTTTAAACTCTTGGGAGTCCTTGGCACCTTCTGCATTTTCTGTGATGGGTGAAATAAATTAATGAATGAATTTTAAAAATTTATTAAATATTCAGTATGCACCTTACACTGCTCTGTGTGAGGGTACAAATATTTAAAAAGATATCCTTCTTGTCCTTGGAGAGCCTGTATTCTAATGGGGAAAGACCACATATAGGGAAATAGTGACCATTAAGGGATGTTTTGTTCTGATGCAAAAAGGATCTGGGAGAGGAAGTAGGTGAAATAATCATTTGGGACTTTGATGGGAGGGGATACAGAACTGAAGCATGGTCTGGTGTTGGGTCAGCCAAGTAGATAATAGTGAGCTAAGCTGGATAGTTTACTTACACTCAAGTTACCAGTCCACTACTGATTTTTCCAGGGTTAGATTTTGGAAGAGCCTTGTATGAAGGTACAGGTGTCAGGGTGCAGCTCCAGATGAGGAGGAACAGGTCACAATGCCAGGCAGATGTTGAGATGGCTTGGTTGTGTTGTTGGATAAAATGTGAAGCAATTCCAGACCTGATAACTATATTGTATTTTTGAGACCTCAGGCCAACGCCAGAAGAATCCTTTCCTGATTCCTCCAATTTTTAGGACTTTTGTTTTCCCTCTTCCTACTCTCCCCTATCACTATCCTTCATCCTCTCCTCCTACCAGAATGTGAGCTGCTGAAGGGCAGGACTTCCTTGGTTTTTTTATTTGATTGTACCCCAATTTGTAGTACAGTGCCCTGTTACCAAGGCACATAGTACATAGTAGGCCCTTAATAAGTGCTTGTTGATTGATCCATATTTAACCCTGGGGTCAAGGGGCTTGCAGAATTTAGCAGGTGACAATTTTGTTGGTTTTTACCTTCAAAACTTCTATAAATCATCTTAGCCCATAATGTCAAGTGTGTTATATTGCACCTGGAAAATTTACAGCTGGGTGTTTTTTTCAAGATGAGAGGAATTCCTTGGATCCTGGAAAGAAAAACCAAACATTTATCTAGTTGGAGGTTGGGAGGGAAAAGGTGGATATGTGCTCCAACTAGAAAGATTCTTGCAACTAGAAATTCTTCATATAATTAAATTTTACTTATGACCTAAAAAATCATGTGGAAACAGGCTAATTACAAAATACAGGACTCCTGTTATTTCAAAAATGAGACCTTGAATATTGTTATGAAGTTATATAGGCTTATATGGGAATTATCTCTAATTATCTCATTTCTAAAATAATGCATTCTGTCTTTTAATTAGGACGACTCATGCCTGGAATCTTTTGCCATTATCCACAGAAATCTTTTCCTAACTAGATGCTACTATTCTCTTCCTAAGGGTAACTCTTTCAAGGAATGTCTCTGGGGGCTTAGAGGTGATGAGTACCAGGTCTCAGATGAAAATAGGTAACTGTGTTCAAGAGGTATAAGCTTCATAGATTTTCTCAGAAATAATGTAGATGCTAATCTAGTAGTAATCCTTATTGTCCCAAATGGCTATAAACTTGTTTTTTGTGTATTTAATAGAATGAGACTTTAAATTTTTCATCCTTCCCCAATCTTTTGGGTCTATAAGCATTGTATTTCAACATTTTTTTCTTAAGGTGAAAAAGTTGTCTGTCAAGACAGGTGTAATAGGATTTATTTCTACTAACAATTTTTAAGCAGTCAAATACAAGTAAAGTAATAGTGAACTATTGAACTTTGGAGCCAAAGAAAATTGCCTTAATTGTCCTTAAAAGTGCAGGAGTATTTTCTGCTGTATAAATTTAAGAACTAATGAAATGTGTAATTGCACCTTTCATTCATGTTTAAATGTTTAAAAACAAATTTTAATTGTTTTAAGACATTTAAGACATCAAAAAAAAGAATTTTTAAACATAGACCATAGAAAGAGGATTGTATGTAAAACCATGAATCTCCATTTCATACTTTTAAAAAAAGCTATATAGAATTTCATATTTTCAAAATTTTGCTTCCTTCTGAACTTTTGCACATTTAAAAATTTGTTTCATTTGGGGTTTTTTTTTTGGCATCACTGTTGCTAACCCCTCTCCATCCACCCTCAACTGCTATGAGAGAGAGAGAGAGAGAGAGAGAGAGAATGAGAGAGAGAATGAGAACCAAACCTTGTATTAGGGAAGTAGCATAGTCTAGCAAAAATCATCTATCTGCCCAATGGTAGTTTCCAAAGAACATTTTTCCTTCTGCAGCTATATGGCTATAGTCTAACTAATGACCATTAAACAGAGTTGTCTTTTTTTCTTTTTTTTTTTCAGGATTTTGCAAGGCAATGGGGTTAAGTGGCTTGCCCAAGGCCACACAGCTAGGTAATTATTAAGTGTCTGAGTACTCCTGACTTCAGGGCCAGGCCTCTATCCACTTACTGCGCTACCTAGCTGCCTCCAGAGTTGTCTTTCAAAGTTGTTTTTCTTTACAATATTGTCGTCCTTTTATAAATTGTTTTCCTTGTTTTGATCATTTTGCATGATATCTAGGGTTCTCTGAAATAATTTCTTTTGTAATTTCTTACTTCATAAAACAGCCCATCATATTTGTTCATCTATTCTTCAGTTGATGAATACCCTCTTAATTTCTAGTTCTTTTTATTTCTTTCCAACTCCTTTTAATCTCCCCCTCAACATGGGAAAACTTGCTTACAATTAGTCCCTCCATTTTAACCCCTCCTCATCCTGACAAATGAAAGCTATGCAAAAGTGGAGTGGGCTGTTTCCTGTATATACATAGCCTTGTTCCTCTGTGCCTTCTCACAGATCTTCCACACTTGGAATGTTTTCTTTCATTAATGTAGTACTAGCTTTAGAATCAGAGGACCCAGGCTCAAATCTCTCTTGTGTGCATTAGGCATTACAATTTTCAACTCTTTAAGATGACTTAAATATTATAGTTTTCTACTGTCACAATATTCAAACCACTCTCTTTGCCAAGAAAACCTCAATTTGGGGTCACAGAATCAATCGGAGATGACTGAGAAACAACTGAATAACAACAAAAAATGTAAATGAACTGAACACTTGACTATAAGTTCAATTCAAATAGGAAGTCAAATCAGTAATGGTTCAACAACCTAAAAAATGCTCACATTTGTCTAATGAGAGATCCAGACTTCCCCAATAATGTTTCTTTTCGAAGACTTATTCCAGTTTCATGAGGGTAACCTGAGGTGTATATTTGCCAGGACGGATTTATACTTTGTGAATACTGATGCAGCAAATGCTGTGCATCTACTAATAGTCCACTTAGAAGCATTTCTTGGACAGTGGATGGACCAGATTCATTGTATTCCTGTTTGATGATGAGCCATATCTACTGGTAGATGAGAGAAGTCAGAATAAAGTCATCAAGTTACATGAATATTTATATTTCGAAGGAGCTGTGATTTTAATTTTCATTATCTAGGTGCCAGACTTTGATTTCTGTCTGTATTCTGTCCAGGATACATACATTTACAAATATTTACATATGCATTATATCCTTTTGGATAGCAGTCTCACATTTTATGTTCGAATTGGTATGAATGCCACAGGATTTCCTATTCAGGAAGAATGACTGGAAAAAAAAGCTTTGGAGACTGAACACTTCATTGCCAGTGGTGATCAACTGGTCATTGAGAAGCTTCTAGCTCTTCTGAATGGAAAAAAATCAGCAGTGAGTCATATTCTGCTCATGGGTCAAGATAACAAAATACAGCTTCTTTTTGCAGTGGTAGTTTACTTTTTTGCAATGGTAGTGAAGCTGCACCCTCTTTCTATTCATGTCTTCATTATGTAGTCTGTCAAGTCTTAGGCAGCCAAGACCAGATAAATGGCAGCATAAACCTCATAGATGGGCACAATGTAGGTTCACCAGTATGAATAATACTTGATCTCCATGATCCATAATGACTAACTCAGTCTACATGGCTGGGCTGCCAAAGTTCTTAACATGATCTTGGTGATTTTTCAGTGTGGATTAAAGGTATAGTGAGAGTGAATTTGAGTGAAGCAGGCTGCACCTGCCTTCAGGGTTCTAGAGGTACTTCGGAGGAGATGGGTGTATCTCTAATGTTGTGACCTTGGGCAAATCACTTAACCTGGATTGCCTCAAATCTAGGATCATCTCCAGTCTTCCTGATTCATATCTGACCACTGGATCCAGATGGTTCTGGAGGAGAAAGTGAGACAGGTGACTTATCACAGCCCTGCCTCACAGTATCACCTCCTGACGTCATGTTCTTTGAAGATGAAGGACAAACATTATTCTCTAATCAGCTTAAGTATGTCTTATGTTAACCACCATTGGTTAGTACCCCAGTTTCATTTTACCAACTAACATCAATTAATATCAGTTAGCTTCTATAAATGGGTATTTAATACACATATTTGGCAAGAATGAAAATTACTATAAGTATTCTCCCAACATCTATGACCCACACTCTTCCCTCTACCATCTTCGTTTCTGATTGAATTCAGACTTAAAGCAATATCTAGATGTCCCAAAGTTCATTTTTGAATTTGGTATAGTTGATGGATGAATTTTGGTAGTTCCTTAACTACCTTTATTGTGTCAAGTCAAAGAGGTCATTCTAGTCTTTACTTGTGAAACTTCTGGTAACTTTCCATCTTGAAGATCTCTGATGATTTGACCTAGCCTTTCAAAGTCATACTATGTCATCCGAAAAAAGGAAGAATAGTTATAACAGAGGTAGAAGCCACACGGTGACCATCTAGGTCAGGAGGATAAAAAGAATACCCCAAATAGTCTATAAGCCCATCTACTAGGGCAGCTTGGTGATGTTGGGATAGCACCCTGAACTTGGAATCAAGAAGACCACGGGGGCATTCTGAGCAGGTTCTTTGTTGGTCTCAGTTTCATGAACTGTAAACTGAGGATGATGATAGCACCTAACTCCCAGAATTGTTTTGAGGATCAAATGAGATAATGTTTCTAAAGCACAGGGTCTAGAACATATAGGCTCTTACTAAATATTTCTTTTTACTTTAGGCAGTTCATTTAAATTCCTTGAACCATAGCTTCCAAATATATATATATATATATATATATATATATATATATATATATATATATATATATATTATGAAGGAGATGGGCTAATGGTCTCTAGTCTCTTCCTACTCTAGATAGATTACATATCTATATCTCTATACAGATATAGACATATCTATTCCTACCACAGAACATAATTTCCTCAATGGCAGAACCTGCTTTTTTTAAAATCTTGATAGCTGGAGTACCTACCCAATAAATTCTTTATTAAATTAATCTTGAATGTATAATGCAAACTTTTAGAACAGTTTTATCTTCAGGGGGTTCATTTTTGCATGAGAAACCTTACACCTACTATTTATGAGGTTTGAATGCTTGAGCTTCTGCAAAGTAGGAACCTTCCTACACAAGGAAGGCTAGCATTTGACCCTTTTAACACATAAAATAGGTATTTATAGCTAAATTCCAAACATGGGCTTTGACTCAAAAAAAAAAAATCCAACACACACACAAAAAAACCTGTTTATATTAAACCATGATGGTTTTCTCTATTGTGACATTTACTGCCCTTTTAGATAACTATTTGTTCCTCAGTTTCACTGACTATAAAATAAAACAATTGGACTTCAAGAGCTATAAGGCCTCTCCTGCCTTTAACATTGGGTAGACACCATTGTAGCCCAAATTAGGTTTCTTCAGGACTGGATAGGGTGGAGCTGGCTACTACTTTAAAAATAAACTCTCTTAACTTGCTTTTTTTTACACTCCTCTGCAGTTTCCTTATTTCCTCTTTTAGGATTACTTGTAATTGGGTATGTGGATCAGTTTTCTGGAGAAAGTGTGCCTTATAAATTTACTTGTTATCATTATAAGAATGTAATTATCTTCTTTGGAATTGGGATAGGGTATCAGGGTTTAAAACTTCTGCTCTTAAAAAAAAGGGGAAATTCCAGGTCCTTTGAGAGGCTACAAATGTGATGATTTAGTTGTTGTACTTCCTGACCATTTGTATCTTTGTATCTTCACTTATCATTAGTTCAACAACTTAAGACCCATCCTTGACAGAACAACATAAGGAAAAGTGGGGTCACCTCTGCATCGGTTCTTCAGCACCAAAACATGGGGGGAAAAGGCTGATCTCATCCTGAGGGTCATATGAAGGTAAGGCTTCAAACATTTGTGGTGATTTCAGCCAGGCTACTATGAAGCAATCTCCTTTCCTTCAGTTCTTTGCAGTGCAATACCGGAAACTTGCCTTTGAATTATATTCCATTCATGTTTTAAGTGTCATTATAGTCTACCCCATTCCTAGTTAGAGCTGAATAAGGGTAAACATCAGTCATAAGGGAAGTAGGTTATTTCTGGGTTCTGAAATTGAGTCAGCCTGGTATAGAGTATTGAACTTTGAGTTAGGCAGACTTGAATTCAAAGCCTGCCTAAGCCTCTTAGTAGATGTGGGACTATAGGCAAGTAACTTAACCTTTCAGTTTCATCTATAAAATGGAAATAATAATAACATCTCTCTCACAAGGATGTTTTTGAGGCTTAATGAGATAATGTATATAAAAGTGCTATATGTTAGCTGTTACTAAAACTTTTCATATACTTTTTCTTAACTCTAATCCACAACCAAGAATAGTGTCTGTGTATATTTTAATTTCCTCAATTAAAAAAAAAAGCATGTCTTTTGGGGCTTGAGCTTTATCTTCAACTCTAATGAGCTACAACTCAAGTAAAAATAACATGCAGCACTTATGGAAATACAATAAACAAATAATTTTTTGAATGAGGAAGAAAGAGAAGAATGGGAAGTAGGGACTGAAAGATGTTAGGTTAAGGAAATTGAATTAAAAATGTTTATTATTGTTCAGTTGCTAACTCTTCATGATGTCATTTGGGTTTTTCTTGGCAGAGATACTGAAGTGATTTATCATTTTCTTCTCAAGCTTATTTTACAGATGAGGAAACTGAAGCAAACAGGGTGAAATGACTTTTCCAGGGTCACACAGAGAATAAGTGTCTGAGGCTAGATTTGAACTCAGGAAATTAGTCTTCAGTCTTTAGGCTCAGCTTTCTATGCTCTATGGTGACACCTAGTTGTCCTCCAGGCACTGTGCTACCTGCTGGGGATACAGTTAAGGAAAAGGCAAGTTTAACAATATTTGACAGCAATTAGGATTCAGGAAAGGGGGTATCCTGTGGAAAGTGAGAAGGTATTTTGTTCCACAGAGATGAAACCAGGAGGGCAGCAGATGCAGATTGAAACTACCTAAAGTTCAATTTCTGCCCTTCATAAAGGAAAGCATTTGGAGGAATCCTTCTAGCCTTCCACTCAGAGGGGAGAAAAAGCTGAGGGAGATGGAGTCAATCAAGGCCCAAGTTAGTAGCCTGATGCAGAGTTTAGAAATGATGAGTTTATCCTGGGAGGGGCCTCTTGTCCTGAAGGGTTGAAACCAGGCAAGACAGCAGATGCAGAGATGAGTAAAATTAACAAAGAAACCAAAAACCCCAAAGAATAGAGAAAGAAAAAAAAATATAAAAAGGAGTATATTATAGTTAATTGTCTCATTTCCCTCAGTCAAAAGGAAGCAATTTGATGGCAGGTACTATTTCTTTTTCATTTTTGAATCTTCATTACCCCCACGTCCCCACCTAATACTATATTTAATAAAAATCAATTGAGTTGAAAAATGGAATGAGGGGAGGGTGTGGTCCAGAAAAGCAGATATAAAGGAAAGTTTTCCTCAATAAGAATGAATCCCTGAGAAATTCAGATAGGGGTGTGGGTGGGGGGGTAGTAGAGAAGAAGGCACAGAGAGAGAGAGAGAGAGAGAGATAATGGCTTTAGAGAGATAGCAATTAGTGTAACTAAAAATAAATGTCAATTTAGAGACAAAGACAAATAGACAAAGTAGGGGCTAAGAAATGGCAGAAAAGCAAATCCCTGCAGAAAAGCAAATCCATTTTGAAGCAAACAAACAAAACAATCCCAGCAAATAGAAGAGAAAAGAAAGGGGGAAAGGAATGAAGATTAAATAGATTATCATGAAATAAGGACCACTGTCTAAAGACTCCACCAATATTAACACTATTAAAGGAAGAAAAATCTACAAGTCCCACATAGACAATTCTTGGGAAAGAGAAGAGCAGTTAAAGTCTCTTTACCAGGATGCTTAGATTTTGGGACTTTTCTTTAGGTAGTTGGGAATTTGGAACTAGTAAATTCCAGTGAGATTTCCTAGAGCTCAACTTTTAGAATATGTAAAATATATATCCTAAATAATTGATATCCCTTCTCAAATCACAGGCATGTCTTGCATGGCTTTAGCCCTCAAGTGTTCTTTTTCCAATAACATAATTAATAAATTATAACCAAATCCTGTTATCTTCACAGATTCCTCAGGTGTCATCATTGAGACAACTGTCCCACTGATATTTTAGCTGTTTTGGTTAACATAGTTTTGCCTAATATTATGATAATCTTCTAGAACCAATTAATGATAAAAGGCAGGATATTTCTGTAAAAAAGCTTGGAGGGGCGGCTAGGTGGCCTAGTGGATAAAGCACCAGCCTTGGAGTCAGGAGTACCTGGGTTCAAATGTGGTCTCAGACACTTAATAATTACCTAGCTGTGTGGCCTTGGTCTAGCCACTTGACCCCATTTGCCTTGCCAAAAACCTAAAAAAAAAAAAAAAGCTTGGAGAAAATTAGCAGTAAATAAGATAACTCTTTTTCTTTTCAAATGGGTGGGGGGTTGCTAAGAGGCCCAGGAGGGATAGAGAAAAGGTATCCCTCCCCCCCAAAAAAGAAAAGAAAAAAGAGGGCCACTGAGACATCTTCTTTTAAAATGGAGAAAAGCTATAGGTTGATCTTATACTATTTAGGTTTTTTTTTTTTTTGCAAGGCAAATGGAGATAAATGGCTTGCCCGAGGCCACACAGCTAGGTAATTATTAAGTAAGTGTCTGAGGCCGGATTTGAATCCAGGTACTCCTGACTCCAGGCGCCTGTGCTTTATCCACTGCGCCATCTAGCCGCCCCAATCTTATACTATTTAAAAAGAAATGTAGGCTATATATAAGTAACCTGCAGTTTCATGTGGAATCACTTTTTTTTTGTTATATATATATATATATATATACACATATATATGTATTAAACATAAACTCTGCTTATTAAGTTTAAAATAAAAGAAAAATTAGAAGTTGAATTTGTATTTGAGAGGCAATACGGTACAATAGGGATCAGCTACAGAATACAGTGGATAGAGTCCCAGACCTGGAGTCAGGGAGCTTCATCTTTTCAATTTCAAATTTGGCCTCTCTAGGGTAAATTACTAGCTGTGTAACCCTGTGCAGGTCATTTAACCATAGTTGCCTCAGTTTCCTCATTTGTAAAAGGAACTAGAAAAGGAAATGGCAAACCACTCCAGTATGAGATGATGAACAATAGTTCCTTAGATAAAATAAAGGACCTAAGATGAGGAAAAGTGAATCCTAACTAATCGCAGTTCCAAGACTTCTTTTTTCTTTCTTTCTTTCTTTGTTTATTCTTATTTTGTACAAATAATTTTTTTATACATTACTAAAATATTCTTGTTTAAGAGTAAACATAATACCCCCTCCCCTACATGTATAAGTGATAATACCCCCTTCCCTACATATATAAGTGATAAAGGGGAGAGAAAACATTAAAATAAAATAATAATAATAATAATAATTGTAGTTATGGCCAGGTGGTACAGTAGACAGAGCACCGGCCCTGGAGCCAGGAGCACTCAAGCCCAAATCCGACCCTAGACACCCAACAATCACCCAGCTGTGTGATCCCATGCAAGCCACTCCAACCCCATTGCCCTACAACCCCCCCCCCCCAAAAGACCCAAAATAAAATAAAATAGTAATAATAATAGTAGGGGCGGCTGGGTGGCAGACAGATCACTGGCTCTTGAGCCAGGAGCACCCGGGTCCAAATCCGGCCTAAGACACCCAACAATCATCCAGCTGTGGGGCTCCAGGCAGGCCACCCAGTCCCATTTACCCTGCAACACCTCCCAGAAAAATAATAATAATAAATATGCTTCAGTCTGTGTTCCAACACCACTAGCTCTGTCGCCTGGGGTGGATCACATTCTTCAGGATAAGTCCATCACAAAAGTTACTTCCATATTTTCCCACTGTTTCCATTACTGATCACAACTCCCTCCAAAGTTTACAAAGCACTTTACCTGATCTCATTTGATAAAAAAAAAAGTGTACTGCTGCCCTTACAAGGCTCTGTATTGAGGAAAGTACCTTCAATGTGACTTATTATTATAAGTAAGATATGTTGTCACTAGCACTGTCAAAATAAATTATGGTTCTTCAACAGACATTTTAATGACAGCATTTACTTTTTTTGGGGGGGGGGTCCTCTCTTACCTCCTAACTCCAATGGTCTAAACAAACCTTTTGGAGAAACCTGTGAATCCTGATCCTAGCAAAAAAATTTTTTTAAGTACCTAGAGCATTCCTATATCAGCTGTTTAGTGTCTTGGTCACCCACACCAGCCCTGCAGAGTAATTGTTGTCAGGGTTGTGACTTAGCGGCCTCCTGAAACTCTAACATGGAGAGATAAAACTGAAGACCAGCATGTCTCATGGTTGTTAAAAATAGCCATAGGAAATAGGCACTGTAGCTTGGAGTCCAGCACTGAGCTTGTTGGAGGCACTAACAAAGCTCATTTACTCACAGTTCTCAGTAGAAGCTCCAGCAGCAGCGTCTGTCCTGCCCCCTCACTTCCCTTGTGAACGTTTAAGCTAAACAGCCACTAAGTTTATATTAGTGTGAGCCAGGTGTTCCCATGTTTTTTCAGGAGTGTAAAAAAGCCAAAATTCATTCCTTAACATTTGATAGTTCAAATATATATATATACATGGCCTTGGAATTTTCTTGAGAAGAGAATAAGCATTTATATAGTGCCAAATATATACCAGAGAAGGTGGGGGGTGGATGGGGGATGGGTGCTATGGTATGCTAACAAATAGTATTTCATTTGATCCTCACAACAACCCTGTATTAAGTAGGCAATTAGAGGGTAAGTGACTTAAACAGGGTCACAAAGCTAGTAA
Organism: Macrotis lagotis; assembly: GCF_037893015.1. NCBI lineage: Eukaryota > Metazoa > Chordata > Mammalia > Peramelemorphia > Peramelidae > Macrotis > Macrotis lagotis. The sequence goes on from NC_133661.1 coordinate 92,774,381, forward strand.
CTATCTTTGAGTGGATTTGAATTCAGGTGTTCCTAATTTCAGAACTACTGCTCTTATCTATGGTGCTACCAGCTTCCTCCTACATAGTCTTACATTCTGTGGGAGTAAAATATTCTTAAGATATTCCCTAACTCAAAAGAATTTAACAGCTTCCCTTTAGCTGTTAAGTACATTTTAAACACCATGGTTCATTTAAGGTCCTTTACAACCTGCCCTAACTTGGTTCAAGGTATACAAATCCTGCCATGAAGCTGGGGAAGGTGACCTCTATGGTCTCTTCTGCCTCTAAATCTATGATGCTATGGTCTTTCTAAGCCTCTCAGTACATCTCAGACAAAATTACCATTACCAAAATTACAATTATCATTGCCCTCCAAATCCCATGTCTAAATACTTCTCAGCTCTAGAAATCATTTCAAATGTATTTGCATTCCTGCCTACAAAGTAAATATGATTGCTTCCCTCCTCTAATTTCCAAAGCATTTTGCACTATTTGAATGATAATGAATGACAATTGAATAATATTATTATAGATTGTAAGCTCTTGAGGACAGGGACTGTTACTTCTTTTGTACAGAGTTTAGCATAAGGTGGATGTTTAGTAAACATTTATTAGTTGAATGTATGTATTATCATTTAAAAACCATATATCCATTATGGGCACTGCAACTATGATTTCATTGGTATAGAAAACTTTTAATTTAAGAGGCTCCCCCTAACAATACAGATCCCCACCCTTCCTACAGCTTAAAAGTTTTTAGAGAGCTTTCCAGAGCCCTGAGAAACTGAATGGATTGCTCCAAGATGGGATCTGAACTGAGCTTTTCCTCTTTAGATACTAGTTTGATGTCCTGGATATAAAGGATACACTTTATAAAAATTGATCATAGCCTCAATTTGGTGTATCTAAGGTGTAAAGGGGAAGGGGGGGAGAATACATTCCATAAAAATTTGAAATAAAAAAGATAAAACCATTATGTAAACTAGGATGAGGAGCAACAGAGAAGGAGCTGAATAAATAAAATAAATAAAAGGAAAGTTGAATTTGATTGAATTCAGCTTTTCCTACTCCAGGGCCAGCACCCAGCTCCCTGAAGTGTCAGTGTCTTTGAAGAGCCTTGTGATACACTCAACCAGTCTTTCCAACTCCCTGGGCCACAACTTCTTCATCTGCAAAATGAGGATGCTAAGAACTGTTCTTTTCTGACAGGGCTGCTGTGATGAAAGGAGGCACATGCGGTGCTTTGCCAGTTCTACAGTTCTGCAGGAACGGAAAGCTCCTGCTTCTCCGAGCTTGCCCAGGGTTGTGCAGTGGAGAATAGAGAGGAAGAGGCGCGGAGAGAGGCGATAAAAGGGAAATAGAAATACTTTTTTTTTTTTTTAGAAAAACGGTGGGCAGCGAGCCGGCACGCCAGTCAGGAAGCCCCAGACTCAGCTCCCTCTTGGACTCATGTCGGTTCTTGGAAACCAGACTAATGATCGAATCTTCCAGGGACTCCGAGCAAAACTTTTTACGTTTCCGATAAATAAAAATTTGGTTCAGCTCTCCTGATGTAAGAGGCGTTGTGCTAAACACGGGGCATACGAAGATCAAAGACACAAGTGGCTTCAATAGCCCCATTGATTCTCCTAAGTTCCTATGTATAATTAGAGAACTCGAGGCTCGGCGACTCGTCAAGAGTTCCACAGCTAGGAAGTGGGGGAACTCGGCTTTTCGGCCTTTTTTCCCCATGGGGGTTCTCTCCAATGTGCCCTGCTGAGCAGCTGCCGTCCGCGTCGGGGGAAGCCAGGGCCGGCCCCCGGCCCCCGTCAGAGGGGCCCATCCCGATGGGCACCCCAGAACCGGGAGGACCCCCAGAGTGGTCGGTCTGGGGGAAGGCTGGGCCCTTTGCGTCGCCGCGCCCCCGGCCCGCAGTGTGCCCCCACCTCGCGGCACGTTCACCCCGGCCTTGGGGCGGGCAGAGCTGCGCGGGGCACCCCGGGGCGGGGGGCGGGGCGGGGGGCGCGCCACGCGGCGCCTCCGGAGGTGGGGGCCCCGCTCCGCCCCCGGCGCCTCCCCGGCTCGCGGCGGCCCGCCGGCCTGGCCCAGAGATGTTCAACCGGGCGGTGAGCAGGCTCAGCAGGAAGCGGCCGCCTTCAGGTGAGCGGGCCCGGGCGCCCCCCACGGCCCCCCGGGCCCCCCACGGCCCCCCACGGCCCCCGGGCCCGGGCCCCGATGGGGCGGGCGCGGAGACGGGCCGCGGGAAGTGCGGCCGAAAGAGCCGGAGCCGCGGGGCTGGGCGGCCGGGGAGGAGCGGGAGCGGGCGGCGGGGGGCGGCCGGGCAGCGGGGTGGGGGGCGGCCGGGCAGCGGGGGCGGCCGGGCAGCGGGGTGGGGGGCGGCCGGGCAGCGGGCAGCGGGGGGCGGCCGGGCAGCGGGCAGCGGGGCGGGGGGCGGCCTCATCCTCCGCGCTCCAGCCCGAGTTCTTGGCACTTTTGTTGGGTGGGGAAAGGGAGAGAGGGAGAGGGAGAGGTAGGAGAGAGGAGAGAGGGGCAGAGAGAGGACGAGCAGGCAGCAGTCCCAGTCTTCACTTTGCTATTCAGATAGAAACTCGCCGCCCCCGGGCAGCAGGTCGGCGGTGCCCGGCGGTGCAGGGAGTTCGGGTTTGGGGTTTCGGAGTGCCGTGTCCCCCGAGGATAGGTGCCCCGCAGTCCCCTCGCTGCTGGCAGATTCCACTGAGAAGCTGACCCCAGCTCGGCTGGCGGAGTGCTGAAGTTTCAGGCTTTGACTCAGGTTCCTATTACTCACTGGATTAGGACAATATATCTTAAAATTTCGGAACTTCTTTTCCCAACTCTTCTCCCTGTGCTGCCTCCCGAGAGCCTAAAAAGTATAAATTCTAAACGTTCTGCTCCTTCAGATCGTCATCCTTGTTTATATACTATCCTTTGCTTTGCCCCCTCCCTTAGTTATTTCATATGCAGTAAACATTTCTTAAGGGAGCTGGGTGGTGGAATGGGTAGGATACCAGCCCTCGAGTCAGGAAGACCTGAATTCAAATTCATCCCCAGAGGGGTGGCTAGGGGGCACAGTGGATAAAGCACCGGCCCTGGAGTCAGGAGTACCTGGGTTCAAATCCGGTCTCAGATACTTAATAATTACCTAGCTGTGTGGCCTTGGGCAAGCCACTTAACCCCATTGCCTTGCAAAAACCTAAAAAAAATTTAAAAAAAGAAAGAAAACAATTGGGGCAGCTAGGTGGTGCAGTGGATAGAGCACTGGCCCTGGAGTCAGGAGTACCTGAGTTCAAATCTGGCCTCAGACATTTAATAATTACCTAGCTGTGTGGCCTTGGGCAAGCCACTTAATCCCATTTGCCTTGGGGGAAAAAAAGTAGAGTAAAAAACAAATTCAGCCCCAGATACCTACTAGCTATCTGTGTGACTCTGGCCAAGTCATTTAACTAGATTTCCCCAGTTTGATCATCTATGAGAAGATCCAGAGAAGGAAATGGCTAACCATTCCAATGTCTTTGCTAAGAAAACCCCAAATGATGTCACAAGAAGTGAGACTTGACTGAAAGGACAACCATATTTTCACGTGATTGGATTTGGAGTTAGAACTTTGTACAGATTCTAACAATGCTCTTTATATCTGTATGACCCTGGACAAATCATCTAATCAATCTCTATTGTCCTTTGCTTTTTCATATGTAAATGATAGAGTTGGACTAGGTGATCTCTGCAGTCTGTGATTAAAATCTCTACACTTGTCATTTTAAAGAGGTCATATTGTCTTACAGTGTTATTGTATCTTAGTTTATTCCCTTGGAGAATATTTCCCTAAAATTGCCAGGTCAAAAAGTATGAACAGTTGTCTTTTGTTCTTGCATATTAGCATATTGCTTTCTGGAAAGAATGTGTACTAATTTCGGGCCCCCCCCCCACTTCACCCCTTCTCATCCACCATTCTTTTCATCTTCCAAGAAAAAGGCCATCAATATACCTGTTTGGATACAACATTAGTAAAACTTTAAAAAATGTTCAGGTCATCCCTGTAGAGAGTGATACCATTTATAGTGTCATCCAGTAGAGTGATGGATCTTGACTAGTTTTTGTGGTAGTATGCTTGATTTATTAATATTTAGGCTGAAATCTTAAGACCTAAAAACTGGAAATCTACCATGAAAGAACATGAGACTCATTGGTTAATGTTGTAATTATCACTGTAGGAATCAAAGATGGTTCAAAATCATGATATTTAAATTCCAAATCTAGCATTCTGTTCTATGGGAGCATATGTTTTTTAATGTTTTCCACAACTCTAAGTCTACCATACTTATTATCTAATTGTATTTTAAGGTTCTGATGGTCAAGCCACTGAATTGAAAAATTAATGGGAGAAAGTACCCTTAAACTGATGCTTATGTTTTTATATCCTTCTATTCAGTGTTCATAAACTGTCTTTATGATTATGTTTAAATAAACATTGGAGTCTTTTGTTTTATTTCACCATACTTTTTTTGTTTTTGTTTTTTCAAGACAATGGGATTAAGTGACTTGCTCAAGATCACACAGCTAGATGATTATTAAGTGACAGGCTGGATTTGAACTCAAGCCCTCCTGACTGCAGGGCCTGTGTGCTATCCACTGTACCACCTAGCTCCCCCCCCCCATTTCTGAATTTGTATCATCAATCTTTTCCTTCCCCCACCCACTTAGAATGACCACATCTGACAAAAGTATATCACATTCTATACCTGAAGTTCTTTACCTCTCAACTGAAAAGATGTATTTCCTTATTTCCATTTCTGGGGCCAAGATTTATCCTAATTACTTAGCATTTGGCTTCATTTTAGTGATTTATTTGTATTATTTCAGTAATCGTTTATAATGTTCTTCAGCCTCTTGCTGACTTTACTCAGTATGTCTGTTTATGTAGATTTTCCCATATTTATTTGAATTATTCATTTTTCTTATGGCATTGTGATATTTCATTTCATTCGCAATCAAGGCAAAGAATTTTCATTGATTTGTCCAGTGATTCTCGGATCAGTACTTTTTATTCCCAATTTTTCTTGCTGTAGTAAGTGTTGCTATGAATATTTTTGTTTATATGGGATTTTTCCTTTTGCCTTTGACTTCCTTTACATATGTCTCCAGTACTGGAATTTCTAGGTCAAAATAGATATCAAGAGTTTAGAGAGTTTTCTCCCATAATTCCAAATTGTCTTCTAGAATGATTGGACTAGTTCAGTTTCATAATAGTAGATAACAGTTGTCTCATAGGTTTTCTAGCATTAATGATTTTCGTTTTTGGCTATCTTTGTCCACTTGATGAGTATGAAATGAAACCTTAGAGTCAATTTAATTTGTATTTCCTTGTTTTTTATTGATTTGGAGTAATTTTTCCATATGGTTATTGATAGTTTGTATTTCTTTTGAATTTTGTTCATAGTCTTTCCTTATTTTTTTGTTGGACTTATTCTTTGTGTTGGTGTCTTGGATTTCTAACTTTTATCAGAAACATTTGATGCAAAAATTTTTCTCATTTGACAATTCCCCTTTATAATCTAACAGTATTGATTTGGTTCATCAATAAAAGCAAAAGCTTTTAAATTTTATCTAGTTGAAATGATCTATCCCCCCCATCATCTCTATATCTCTTGTTTAAGAATGGAAAGAGGTAACTTGCATAACTTTTATTTTTCTGAGATGAGTGTACTTTACTCTTGCCTAGGCTTTAATAATTTTCCTTTACCTCTTTTGCTCCCTTTCTCCCTAAGAAGACTTCATTATTTTGAATGACTCTGGGGCTTCTCAGTAATCCACTGACCCAAAGAAATATGAACAATGAATTCTCCCCACAGAGCAACTATGGAAAGAACACTGGATAGATTAGGAGTCTGAAGATTTAAATCCTGTTCCTATTTCTTTTATCTTTTTAGCTGAGAGACTTTAAATAAGTCCCTTCACTTTTTGCAAATGGGTGTTTTAGATACTCTGATTTCTAAGACCTCTCCAATTTTAATGATTAATGACTATATTTGAGTATTTAATAGTGAGTGTGTAGTAGGATTTCCCCAACTACACCCAGCCTCTCAGACTTTTCTTTGGGGCCTGTTAAAGATTATCTCATTAAATACTTTGAAACATTTTTAGATTTATTACCCAGCTTGAGTTTTTATTTAAAGATGACAGTGTATGCAACTATTTTAATATCTTTGTTGTAACAACCCAGAAAGGCAGCCTCTTTGAGGATGGAAGCTTTCCCTGCAGAATGTTTCAGGTGGTATGTTTGCTGACTTATAAAGCTGAGTCTGTCTCAAGGAATTTATCCAATGATAAGACAGGCCAGAGTAGGACTGGGAGAAAACCTCACTTTATGGGATGCCAGTGCCCTGCCTAAATTTAAAAAAAAAAGAAAGAAAGAAAGAAAAATTCACTCAGGGTTATTAGGATTTTTTTGGTTAGTTTTTTCAATATCATGATAACTTCCCAAAAGGTCTTTCTCCAAAAAAGTATTACAGATTTAGATCCAGAACGGAACTTAGGTGTCATCTAGGTGAACCCCCTGATTTTTCAGCAGGAACTGAGACCAGAGCAGTTAGGTCACTTGCTTAAGATTATATGGATAGTAAGTGAAAGACTTCTGACTCAAATAAAGTACCCTTTTCACTATACCAGGCTACCTCCCAATAGTACCCTTCCTTATTTAGTAACAAACAGAACAAAATACTAATAAACCAGCAAGCCTAAATTTCCACTCTATCTCTCCCCTTCCCCTTTCCCAAGCATCCCATAGAAGAAATAATTTAAAAAGGAAAAAAAAAGATAAAAATTGGTAAAAGAGATCAATATCTTTAAAAAAACATATACAATGTTGCAAAACAGGTTCCTCACTTCAGGAAAGATGTTGGGGGAGGTGCTTTCTCATTAATTACTTGGTAGTTCTTTTCCTTTTTCATTAGTGTAGTCATCATGTATATTATTTTCTTGACTCTGCTCATGTCACTTGCTTTAGTTTAAGTGAGTCTATGCTTATTTTGAAATTCATATTGTTCATTGTTTCTTACAGGACAGTATAATTCTATTATATTAATGTACCATAGTTTATTCAGTCATTCCCCAATCAATAAACATCTACTTCATTTCCTGTTCTTTGCTACCACAAAAAATGTTGCTATAAACATTTTTGGTACATATGAGACTTTTCCTTTTATCAATAATCTTGAGATATATGCCTATCAGTGGAATTTTTGAGTCATAGCGATAGATATTAAAGCCATTTTGTTTGGATAACTCCAACTTTCTTAAAATGATACCATTACTCCAACAATGTATTTCTTTGCCTGTCTTTTCATAATTGCTCAAGCATTGATCATTACTATCTTTTGTCATCTTTGCTAATTCTTGGGTGAGAGATGAAGCATTACATTTATTTTGATAGACATTTTTCTTTTTATCAGTCATTCTTTCATATGGTTGCTTGCAGTTCTCTCCCTCTTCTCTCTACCTTCTCCTTCCTCCCTTCCTCTGCTAATTTATGTTGAATATGGAGTCGTTTCCTAAGTATTTTGTGTTATGAAGTCTTATCTGGGCTACTATGCTCATTTCTTTTTTTTTGCTGTTGTTTTAATCCATGTTTCTATTGCTTTTTTTTGCTAACCTGGTCCAAATAACTTTGATTTTTATTGATTTGTAATATTTCTGGAAATGATAGTCTACCTAGCATTCCTACTTCCCCCCCAAGTTTTCCATTGCAATGCTTGCCATTTTTTGCTCCAAATTAATTGTTATTTTTTTCATACAAAGTCACTCTATGTAGTAGGCTAGTATAGTAATAGATCTATAGATTAATAGATTGATTCAGTTTTTAAAATTATATTCTATACTTTAGCTATGAACAACATCTTTTTGTAAAAGTTTTTGTATTTTTAAAGATTCTTTATGTTTTTGATGCATCAATTACCTTATATTTTATTCATTTATAGCTTACTATTATCTCTTACTAGGTTTTGTTAATATTATACAGAATGTTAATGATTTTGTGAATTTATTTTGTACCCTACTACTTGATTAAAGCTATTAATTATCTTAATTAGTTTCTTCACTGATCCTTTGAAGTTTCCTAAGTAAACTCTCACATGACCTGCATATAGGGATACTTCTGTTTCTTCTTTGAGGATGTTCATTCCTCTTATTATATTTTATTTAGTTTTATTTTCATAGTTAGCATTTTTAGTTCTAGATAAGACTAATAGCTGAGAAGAGGGTATATTCTTGCTTTACTCCTGAACTTACAACAAGCTTCCATTTTTTCTTTATTGAAAATGACATGATATCTTTGGATTTTAAATTTGTATTTAGAGAATGATTCTTCCAAATCTTTGCTTTTTAGGGTTTTAATATAAATTAATACGTAATTAATCAAAGACATCTGTGACAGACTTTATCAGCATCATGTGAATTTTGTTGCTAAGTATTTTGCTAATATTGCACTATTCTTATATCCAATTTTTAAATCCAGTTTTGTCTCAGTGAAGTATTTTAACTATATTGTTACAATTCTTTGGCTAATATTTTAGTTAGTATTTACGTGAATTTCAGTGATTTACATTTCTCTTTTCTGAGTTTGCCCTACTTATTTTTTTGTTGCAGTACTATATTTGCTACATAATAGGTCCATAGAATGTTTTCTTTCTCTATTACTGAGAATAATTTTCCTAGCAAAAAAGATTAATTTTTCTTTAAATACTTCATGAATTAGTTGTAAATCCATCCAGATAAGGTTTTGCAGTTTATTATAGCTTAGTCCATTCTTCTTTTTGAGATAGATTATATAAGGGTTTTGTGGGTTTTTTAAAAACTAATTTTTGTTATGATTCATTTCCCTTAATTTCTGAGTTTTCCTGGCATGTGGGTTAATGATTCTGTTCATCAATAAACTTTTAGGAAGTACTGATGATACTTCACAGTGTTCTGTGAAGATTTTCAATGGCTTTTTTAAAAATACATTTTTATTGATATTGCTTGCATTTCTATAGTACAATATTTTCTGTTAATCTTAATTTCATTTCTACTATGAACTCAACTCATTTTTTATTTTGATAGTTTGATTTTATAAATAGCTGATCATCTCTATATTTTCCTTTCTATTATCCTTTCTGCTACTTACCCAACTCTAAAAAAAATATTAAAGTTTTCTTCAATTATTGTGTTAAAATATGTAAATTGATATGACCACAGTTTGTCTGTAACATATCATTAAACTCAAAACGCATGAATTAAATAGATTTACCTATGAAAGCCCTTGTGTTATAGTAGATAGAGACTTGGCCTTGGAATCAGGAAGGCCTAGATTCAATTTCTGTCTTTGACACATACTGAATTTTAATCATTGGACAAATTTCTTAACCTCTCAATATCATATGACTACTTTCTGAGAAGTTAAGTTATCTGAGAAATTACCAATGCAATGGTAGAGGTCACTTCTATCCCTGATGAAATCACAGGCCTAGTTAAAAGAAATGTTTCAACCATGGAATTTCCTCAAATTTGATAGGTTTCACCAGTAACTAGTTTTTCCCAGCATTTGGTACATATGTCTTCACATTGTAGGTACTTAATAAATACTTGTTGGTTTCAAAGTCTTTTTGTCATTCAAATAGCTTTTCCCTTAAGATCTCAATTAATATACTATTCATGCATATATTTAATAAAGTACTGTTTGATTATCTATGGTGACTTTATGTTTAATGTATTTTCTCTTTATCTGTCACTATTTTCAATTTTTATTTTTACTTTATATGACTTCATTTTTGCATCTTCTGCTTGGGAATTTTCTGGACTATGAGAAGTTTTGTTTCAATTTCTCATTTTTTTCACTCATGTATATTTTATATTATACCTATTTCTTATTGTTGGGTCTTGGTTTTTATTCATTTTGACATTTTCTGACATTTTATTTATTTGTTTGTTCATTCATTCATTCATTCATTTATTCATTTATTTATTTTGCAAGGCAAGTGGGGTTAAGTGGCTTGCCCAAGGCCACACAGCTAGGTAATTATTAAGTGTCTGAGACCAGATTTGAACCCAGGTACTCCTGACTCCAAGGCCGGTGCTTTATCCACTGTGCCACCTAGCCGCCCATTTTCTGACATTTTAATGGGCAATTTGAACCTTTCACACATAAAGTTGTAATTTCTAAGTTTGTATTTTCGCCCATTAAGTTATTTTTTAAAAAAAATTTTTGCAAGGCAATGGGGTTAAAGTCCAAGGTCACATTGCTAAGTAAATATGAAGGGGCTGAGGTTGGATTTGAACTCCTGATTTCCAGCTTAGTTCTCCTCTATACCACTTTAGCTGTACCTCCTCCAGTAAATTCTTATGCTAATTTTCTCCTTTTCCTAAGTGAGACAACTATCTCCAGATTTAGGTTACTAACCTAGTTTTTTCGTCCCAGTGAATTTTCCTATTTCTCTTCTGATTATGTATCTCAGGCCAACAACTTTTAATTTAATTTCATTATCTTTCTTTCCCTCTGTCTCTGTTTGACTCTATATTCGTTTCTTTGAGGTGTAAAGGGAAGTAGGGCTGTGTGTGTGTATGCGCACACACATGCACACACACAAACACACACACAAACACACACACACACACACACCATTGACCATATTTGACAATGAATGCCTTATTTTATCCTTCTGGTCCAGTCACTGGTTTCATTAGGAGTATTCTGAAATCATAATTGAATGGAATCAACAAGAATTTGCTACGTGCTTACTATGTCAAACACCATGTCAGATATTGGGGAAATAAATTCAAATATTAAAGCTGCCTCCAAGGACTTTTCATCCAATACATTGGTCAGAATTCTCACATCTTTCAGTTTTGTTTTCCTTTTCATTATTGTGATCATTGTTTTTAAATTCATCAGTTCATATAAATGCTCACAAGTTTTTCTCAATTTTTAAATTCAGTTTATGTCTTTGTTTTTAAAAGGTTCACTTCTGGATGTATCTGTTTGTATTCTACTCCCCAGTAAACATTCACTTTATAACAAAGGAAAAATAGTTATGTAAACTAAATCAACATATTTAACAATGTGTCTAATTGTATATTCTAATGGTATAGTCAATATTCTGTCACATGACCCCATACCTATCCAGCAGGAAGAAGGTGCATTTCTTCAATTCTTCTTTAGGGCCATGATAGGTCATCCTAAAATAAAAGTGACTACCTTGGTCCCCTTGACCAGAGGCCAAATATACTACATTTCATTCCCCCACCCCCACCTCGGGTTTTCCATTACCTTCAAGAGAGTTTGGGACATTCTCAGTTACATTATGCCCCTATTTGTTCTGTTTCCCTCATTTTCAGAGTCCTCAGCATCTCACACACATCTGAGTGGGGCAAAAATTTCTCTTCAAACACCTTAGTCTTTGGGGAGTTTAAGGGGATCAGCTTCACAGTTTATCTCAATTCCTATAAAGCATCGTCTGACCAAGTCTATAGCCTCCATAGTCTTGTGTCCAGTACCCTGGACCCCCACTGAACTAGCAGTAATAAATAACCAAGAATCCTGCCTCCAAGTTTTTCATGGTTCTTAGGTACAGGAACTTTATTCCCTTCACCTAGAACTGAGAAAGTCAAATAAAATAGACAAAAATATAGACAAAAACTCCAAACCTGATTCTTGAGACCATAGGGCCGAAGGGAAGGGAAGGGAAGGGAAGGGAAAAAAGGAAAGTAGCCCTTCCCTCTCCTTGGTTTCTTAGTTCATGATGCCCATACTGTGGGTAAACAAGACCTTCAGCTCCCCTGTGCACTATCAGAAAGAAAGAATGAGACTCCCACTGTAGTAGTTTTAAAGATGAAACCTGTTCTGGCTATGTAGCCATGGAAAGCAGTTACTACAGCTCATATGGTAAGGGAATATGGGAAATCTTTTTTTCCAGAAGTAGATGCCTACCATCTACCACATAGGAACCTTTATCCTAGGCTATTTGGACTTGTAAAGCAAAAGCCCTGTTAATAAAAATTACACAGATCAGCATAATTTCTTATAATGCAAAAATAAATATTTCATCCCATTCATATACCACAGTATGTTCATCCATTCCCCATTTTGTAGGTATCCACTTTGTTTTCAGCATATATTTTTGTGTATAAATAATGTATTTTATATGTTTTTTTCCCCTTTGGTTTTGTTCTTTCAGGGTGTAAAATAGTTATGGAATTACTAGATCAAAGACTATACACATAAGAGGTAGCTAGGTGGCACAGTGGCTAGAGCATCAGTCCTGGTATCAGGAGAGCCTGAGTTCAAATCCAGCCTCAGATACTTAATAATTGCTAGCTGTGTGACTTTGGGCAAGTCATTCTTAACCCCATTGACGTAAATAAATAAAATTAAGAAAAGGCTATACATATTAGTGAATTTTTTATTATTATATCCATTTATTTTCCAAACTTAACCAATTCTCAGCTCTAACAATAGTACCTACCTTATTAAGCTCCCTATTGGCTATTTTTGCTTTTTGTTATTTGTATGAATTATATTTTATTTTCATTTCATTTCTCTTATGATAATTTCCATTTCTTTTTTTGAAACCTGCCTTTTCATCTCTTTTCACCACTTATTTCAGTTTCCCTGATTTATAAATACCTTGTATTCTTTACATCTTATTTTCTTTTGATTTTGTGTTGTTAGTTTTTTTCCCTCCTATATATTTTTAGGTTCCAAAATTATGTACATGGTCATTCAGCTAGTGTCATAGGAGGAGATCTGAAACAAGGTCTTTCAATTCCAGGTCCAACACTCTTATAAATAATAACATAATAGAAATGTTCATATTAGGAAAACAATAAAATATAATCACTCAGCTCCCCTCAGTATCTGTTTACATAGTTACAAAGATCCCTCTCTTTTGTTGGCTTAAAAATGTAATTGTAGTCTAGGTCTTTGTGGCTATTATCAGATGATCATGCTTTGCATAATTTCATGTAGGTATTTCACTCATTTATTCATAATTATGATTTTTTGTCACCATGATACTAGATATTGCAGAAATTTAGTCAATCATTTCTTAATTATTAGTGATATAGATTTTACTATTACAAATGTATTAATAAGCTTCAGAATGTTCAAATAAGTATTATGACTCTTGGTGGTTGGTTAGAATAGAGTAGGGCTATTTAACCTGGAAAAGCAAGGGGAACAATGTAGTTATTTTCAAATATTTGAAAGAATACCATGTGGGAGAGGGATCAGATTTATCCTACTTAACTCCGGAAAGCAGAAAAAAAGAACAGTGGGTGAAAATTGAAAAGAAACAGATTTATATTTTCTCCTAGGCTCATGCTGGAAAGGACCTTTGCAATAATCCTTTCTTATCACAGTTTGGTAACTGAGGCTTGGAGAGAAGTGACTAACCTAAGGCAGTAACAGAGCTGAGATTCAAACCTAGGTCTAAATTATATGTTCTTTCCACAGCACCACTTTCATTTGAGGAAAAAGTTTCTGTCAATTAAAGCTATTCCAAAAAGGAATGACCCATCTGGGGAGAGGTATCAGGTTCTTCACTACAAGTCTTCAAGGAAAAGAATGAAGTATATTGTAAAGGAATTTCTTCTTTAGGGACTAGTTGACCTCTGAGGACCCTTTCAACTTTCAACCTTTACTTTCTGTCAAAAATAAAGCAGCCATGATTTACAGATAGGTTTTTTAAAAAGAATTTTAAATATCTTCAAGATTTGATTCTAATGGGGATACCACTGCCCTATGAGTGTATGACAAATTTTGTGATTGATATTATATGAGATAGTTCTTAAAAAGTTTGCCCCAATCTGTATCCCTGCCAGCAGTGTAATGTGTCATTAACTTCAGATTTCATTCCTTTTTTACCTATGCATATAGATAATGAGGCTATTTTTAGCTTGTTTCTCTAATAGAGAATATAGTTTTAATGTGATTATTAATTATTTATATTCCCATCTTCAAAAATATATCTTCATATCTTCATTACTTTCTAATGGGAGGGTATATATATATATATATTATATATATATATGCATATATTACTCATAGATATAGATTCCTTGAAAATTCTAGCTACTATGTTTATTGTAAGTGCTTTTCTCCCTCAGTCTGTTTCTTTCCTTTTTATTTTGGAGGAGTTTCTTTCCATCCTGCAAAAAATCTTTTAATAACTATATGATAATCAAAACCATTATTTTGCCTCCAATGATTTCTTCCATTTGAGTGATAGAAAAAACTTTTCTTTTCTCCATAATTTAGGGAACTATACTATTTATTTTAAAATTTTATTTTATGATTCATTAAAATTTATAGATTTAATTACATAGGAATTATAATGAATTTTTTGAAAAATTGAAATATATAAAATTATTGTTACTTTACATTTTAGATCATTCATCCCAACAGAGCTTATTGTATTATATGGATTAAGTTGTGGCTCTACCTCTCCCCCCACTCTCTGCATACTTGTGCCATTATTTGGGGCTTTTTGTAGTTTTCTGGGTATCTGCCTAGAGAGCAAGGATTCTATGGAGACTTCAAATAAAAAAAGCTCATCCTTTTTTATATTTCCTTCCTTCTGGTTTAAACTGGAAGTCAGTGAACATCTGTTATTTAGTCCATTCAGAAGAGGATGTTGAGACTTGTTCTTTGATCAAGTCAAAGGGTGCACAGGAGACAAATTCTCCAACTCTTTAGGACACAGAGTTCTTGAAAACTCAGATGGCAAGGGCAGGTCTATGGGCATCAGTTACACCTGGGAGCTATTCAAGTAATATTCAGAGGATGGAAAGTAAGGGATAGTTTTCCTCAGTAGATGTTTACATTTGGCCACTATTCTACTATTTTAGCTTTTGTTTCCAGTTAATGGTGGGAAAGAATTTTGGGTACTTTTGAACAAGTTTGTATAATTTTGGACACTTTGATTTTCAAGTGACTTTTATAATAATAACTAGATGCTTGGTTTCCTTTTAGGACTGCATGGTATTTTAAGAGATATCCTGCTTAAAAAAGATTTTTTTCTTTTGTTTTATGTTTTGTTTTTGTTACAGAGTATTGGCATTTGTTTTATTTTTCAGTTTGACTTCTGTTCATGTACAGTTCCCTACCAGGAGAATTGCATGTTATTCTCAGAAGTTTGATTCTATAGCTATTAAGACTTAATCTTTGGAAGAATTGTCTGAATGCATACTTTTTCTATAAGAATGTAGGGCAAATGTGTAAAGAAAGTTATTTGCTTTGACTAGACTTTATAGGGCATATAGATCTGAGTGGCCTGTTGCTGCTTTGTTGTAGACTTTTTTTAAAGGAGATATGTGTATGTATATATGCATGTGTATAGTGTGCATTTTCTTTGGGCAATCAATCTAACTTTAAAACCATTTTGGGGGCAACTTGAAACTAGATCATTATAAGATACAGAGGTGACTCAAAGCTTTTGAAGGAACCATAAAATACTATGACTAAAATGTTACTTAACTCTTTTAAGTTAAGTTAGATCCAGATGATCAGAGAATTCATGCTCCTTTAGTAGTTCAAATTGTCAGAATTTCATATTGATGAATGTTCTAGATACCTTTTTTTGGTATTGATTTCTAGGGAATTCACCTTAGGAGGTAAATATAGTCTATGGAATAGGTGCCTGCATTTGAAATCAAAGGAGTTGGGTTTGAGATTTGTCATTTACTACTTTGATGACCTTATATAAATCATTAATTTTGAGAAGTCTCACTTCCCTTAGCTATAAAATAAGGGGCTTGAGTTGAAAAACTTTTAAGAACTTTTCTGGTTCCAAATCTTTAATCCTACATTTATGTTTGAAAACTTGATGATCTCTTTCTAACTTGTGAATTTTGTGGGGTTTTCCCCCTTCTCTATAAAATAAAGATCACAACGAGCTCACCTAGTCATCTTCATATATAACTTGGGGTGGGGGTTATACTAGATGACCTCTGAGATCTTTAATCTCTGATTTTGTCATATAAATTCATTGTATGTATTTTATATTCTATCTTCAGTTCTTATACAGATCAAGTTATAGAAATTAATTTTTTCCTTTTGATAAATATTAATGATATATTTAAAGTTAAATTTATCAAAATCCAGATTTTAGATTATGAAATAAAAGTATTAGTCTGTATACAGATTTCAGTTGCAAAATGCTACAAAATTCCCTAAAGGAGAAGCACTGATGGTAAATTTCCTAGAGGAATTAATAACTCTAAATTTTAAAAAGAGATCTATCAAATAACAGCAAATTAATACTGCAAGTAAGTTATAAGGAGTTTGTATCTTTTTTTTAGTTTGTTTTTTTTTTTTTTTTTAGTTTTTACAAGGCAATGGGGTTAAATGGATTGCCCAAGGCTACACAGCTAGGTAATATTAAGTGTCTGAGACCAGATTTGAACTCAGGTAGTCTGACTCCAGGGCTGGTGCTCTATCTACTGTGCCACCTAGTCGCCCCCTCTTTTTTGTTTTTTAAAGTTAAAATTTACTTTTTCAATGATCAGATATTTTGAATTTTTTCCTTTCATGCTACCTTCTTTCCCCCAACTGGCAAAAACAAAAAACCCTCACAAAACCAACCCTTATAACAAATAAGTAGAATCAAAACAAATTTCCATAATGGTCATGTCCAAAAATATATTTCTCATTCTTCATATTAGTCAATCACTTTTGTCTTCAGTACTGGTCATCCAGAATCTTAATTGATTTTTAGGTTGATCAGAGTTCTTTAGAATATTTTCCAAAATATTTTAGTATAAATTGTTTTTCCTAGTTTTGCTCATTTTACTCTGAATCAGTTCATATAAGTCTTCCTAGATTTCTCTGAAAAAATTTCCCTTTCAGCATTACCTGTTACAGAATAGTAATCCATTTTATTTCTATACTATTATTTGTCAAGCTGTTTCCCAACTTGATAGGCACTACCTTCATTTCTAGTTTCTTGCCACTACAAAAGAGCAGTTATAAATGTTTTTGTACACATAGAAGTTGTTCTGCTTTCTGTTTACCTAGCAATCATATTGCTGGATCAAAACTTGTATACAATTTAGTGATCTTTTGGCCATAGTTCTAAATTGCTTTTCAGAATGGTTGTATCAATTCACAGTTCAATCCAGAATATGTTAATGTATCTGTTTTTCTATTAGCTCCTTTAATAGTTATAATTTTCTCTATTCCTTCTTTCTCCCCCCCTTTTTTTTTGAGACTGAAAATACCTAAAGTTTGCTTAAAGGAAAAGGTTAACTTTCATAGGATCTCAGAATTGGAAGGAGCCAGAAAAATCACTTGGTCTAATAGAGACCTGTCAAGAATCTCATGGATCACATTTCCAACAAAATAGATACACAACTTTTGTTTGAAAATAGTTTATAAGGAGAAACATACTCTATCCCAAGACAGTGCCTTACTTTTATAATAATACTCTTTCTTAAGAAATTTCTCATTTTCTTATGTGTAAATCTCTTCATTGTGATTCATGGGCTTTCTAAATCTTGCTCTTCTGTATAACATTTTAAATCTTGGCTGTCTTTTACTTTTCAAAGAGTCTTTAAAAGTCCCCTTAATAATGTAGAGAAAGATACTGGGGGCTTTATATTTGGAAGCTTAGTCTGTTTAGATTTCTTTTTAAAAAATTTTAATTTTCTGGGAAATAAACTGAAGCTGTTTTTAGCAGGAGTGAATGACTTCACTTAAAAAGGTTTCAAATAATCTTAAATGTGATCAGTTGTATTAGAAAACAGTAGAAGTATTATGAGTAAAGTGATGGAAACACTGAAAGGGTAAGGAAAGTATTTAGTTTAATGCTACAGAGATTGGGGAGTCTGATTAGTCAACCCAAGTGGCTCAGAAGAAATGTGGGCTGATAGTTTACTGTATGTTTTTATTTGTCAGACAGTTGCAGTTTTACAGCAGAACATCAGATGGGCATTTTACTGTTGTTGTTTTAAAGAGGGACCAGATACTGGAAACATCTTAAATCTAGATTGAAAACTAGTGGACAGATACATAGACATAAATACCCTGCAATGGCAGCTGAGCTCTGTTGCTTCCTTTAGAACAATAAACTGGGAACAATAAACGCACATCTCCACATTTATTGAAGAGACAATTAACTAGTGAAACTTTGGAAAATTACTGTGCAAAATTTGTATGCAAGAGAATAATTGAGTAATGTAACATTTTCTCATAAGAACAGTTCAAGTAAAATAGATTCCAGCATTAGTGATTCTCCAAAGGCAATTGTGTCTTAGTGTACAAAAATGAAATATACAAAAAGTAGATATTCTAGTATTTGCAAACTTGGGAACTGATTTAATATGTATTTCCTTTGGATATCTTACCAATTTACATAATCATTAAAATATACTTTATTGGTGCTTTTTTCCCCCTTTCTTCATCACCATTTTTTCCTAATGATTCCTATTCCCATTTCCAAGAAAACTCTTCCTTGTGGCAAAGAATTGCAGCTAAACAAAACAAAACACACTGGTCATATCTGACAATATGTGTTTCCTTGGCACCTCTTGACCACTTCTATTAAGGAAAGGGATTCATGTCTTACTGTCACTCTCTCTCTTTTTTTTTTACATTTAGTTTATTTTCACATTCACAATAGTCTTTGTTGTGAAAGTCAACATAATCCCCCCTCCACACACACAAAGACAGAAAAGCCTGGAGGCAGCTAGGTGGTGGCACAGTGGATAGAGCACTGGCCCTGGAATCAGGAGTACTTGAGTTCAAATGCAGCCTCAGACACTTAATAATTACCTCTCTGTGTGCCCTTGGGCAAGCCACTTAACCCCATTTTCCTTGCAAAAACCTAAAAAAATATGAAAATAAAGTGAGAGGGAAAAAAAGTGTACTTTAGTCTGTGTTCAGACACATCTGCTCTGTCTCTGGGAAGGACTGCATGCTTTATCATAAATCCAGCAGAGAAGTTGCTTCAATATTTGTTTTCCACAGTTGCTATCGCTAACTTTATTCCCCTTCATTCTAGTCTTCCTTACTACCATTTATTCTATTCTCTCTGCTTTCACTCTGTCCTTCCTCAAAAGTGTATTGTATCTGACTACCCTCTCCCACAATCTTCCCTCTCTTCTATCACCTACACCCCACCCCTTCCCTCCTCCTAATCCCTATCTCCCATCCCTTTCCTTTCCTTTTTCCTCTAGGGTAAGATAGATTTCTTTATCTTACTGAGTATGTATGTTATTTCCTCTCTGAGCTACTTCCAATGAGAATGAAGGCTCACTCATTCCCCCTCACCTTATCCCTTTCCACTGCATTGTAAAAGCTTTTTCTTGACTCTTTTACATGAAATATCTTATCCCATTCTATCTCTCCTTTCCCTTTCTCCCAGTACATTTCTTTTTAGCCTATTGACTCCATCTTTATATTATACCTTCATAATCAGCTCCTTACCTTGCTTTGTCTTCATTTGCTCCCTCTAACTGCTCTCATATATGAAAAGGTTCATATGGGTTATTAGTACCATCTTCCCATGCAGAAATACAAACAGTTCAACATCATTAAATTCCTCATAATTTACCCTTCTGTCCACCCTCTCTATGCTTTACCTGAATCCTGTACTTATCAAACTTTCTGTTCAGCTCTAGTCATTTCAACTGGAAAGTTTGGAAGTCCCCTATTTCATTGAATGTCCATCTTTTCCCCTGAAAGAGGATGTTCAGTTTTGCTGCATACTTGATTTTTGGTTATAATCTAACCTCTTTTGCCTTCTGGAATTCCATATTCTAAACTCTACTAGCCCTTAATGTAGATGCTGCTAAATCCTGGGTAATCCTGACTGTAGTACCACAGTATTTGAATTATTTCTTTCAGGCTGTTTGTAATATTTTCTCTTTGACTTGGAGATCATGGAATTTGGCTCTAATATTCCTGGGAAGTTTTTTAGTGGGGGGATCTCTTTCAGGAGGTGATTGGTGGATTGCCTCAATTTCTATTTTAACCTCTACTTCTAGGATATCAGGATATCAATTTTCCTGGAGAATTTCTTTAAAAATGAAGTCTAGGCTCTTTTCCTGGTCATGACTTTCAGGTAGCCCAATAATATTTTTTAATTTTTTTTATTAAAGATTTTATTTGAGTTTTACAGTTTTTTCCTCCAATCTTACTCCCCCCCCGAAGCAATTTGTCAGTCTTTACTTTGTTTCCATGTTGTACATTGATTCAAACTGAGTGTGATGAGAGAGAAATCATATCCTTAAGGAAGAAACAAAAAGTATAAGAGATAACAAGATCAGACAATAAGATATCTGTTTTTTTCCCCTAAAGTAAAGGGAATAGTCCTTGAACTTTGTTCAAACTCCACAGTTCTTTATCTGGATACAGATGGTATTCTCCTTTGCAGCCCAAAATTGTCCCTGATTGTTGCACTGATGGAATGAGCCAAGTCCATCAAGGTTGATTATCACCACCCCCATGTTGTTGTTAGGGTGTGCAGTGTTTTTTCTAGTTTTCATCTCACTCAGCATCAGTTCATGCAAATTCCTCCATAGCCCAATAATTTTTAAATTATCTCTTCTGGATCTATTTTCTGAGTCAGTTGTTTTTCCAGTAAGATATTTCACATTTTCTTCTAGTTTTTCATTCTTTTGGTTTTGTTTTATTGTTTCTTGATTTCTCACAAAGATATCAGCTTCTCAGCCCCATTCTACATTTGAAGAAATTATTTTCTTCATAGAGCTTTCTTAGCTCCTTTTCCATCATACCAATTCAGCATTATTCCTATTTTTCTTGTAGGCTTTGGCTACAGAACTTTTGATCTTGTCATCTTCTGAATGTGTCATTAGCATTTGTCATTTTCCTTTACTGTCATGATGGTCATTCTAATAAGTGTGAAGTGGTAACTCAGAATAGTTTTAATTTGCATTTCCTGTAATCCGTATTGATTTATATTATTTTTTTCATATAGGTAACTTTGATTTCTTTTTAAAACTTCTCATTCATAGCCTTTGACCATTTATTAGTTGGAGCAATGGCTCTATTTTATTAATTTGACACAATTCCATATAGATTTGAGAAATGAAGCCTTAATAGAGAAACTTGTTAAAAAAAGTTCTTCCCTTTCTCTCCTCATTTCCATCTTGCCTTCTAATTTTGATTTGGTTTTATTTGAAGAAACGAAATTATGGACAACTAGGTGGTGCAGTGGTTAGAGTGCCGGGGCTGGAGTAAGGAAGATTCTTTTTCCTGAGTTCAAATTTGATTTCAGCCACTTACCAGCTGTGTGGCTCTGGGCAAGTTACTTAAGCTCTGTTTACCTTAATCCACTGGAGAAAGAAATGGCAAACCATTTTTTAAATTGGTTTCCAGTTTTCTATTTTGCCAGATGGTGAATTTTTGCTCCTAAAGCTCAAATCTTTGGAATTATTGAGCATTAGATTATTATAGTCTTTTAGTATTGTGCATTATATACCTAATCTATAGCATCGATTCACCACTATTTCTTAACCACTCCCAGACTGTTATGATCTTTATCACTTTGTAAAAAGTTTGAAATATGGTCCTAATAAACCACCTTCCTTCATTTTTTTTTAGGTTTTTTTTTTTTTTTGCAAGGCAAACAGGGTTAAGTGCCAAGGTCACACAGCTAGGTACTTATTAAGTGTCTGAGACAGGATTTGAACCCAGGTACTCCTGACTCCAGGGCCAGTGCTTTATTCACTACGCCACCTAGATGACCACTACTTCATTTTTTTTCATTAATTCCTTTTGTTGTTCTAAATAAATTTTGTTAATCTTTTTTCTGGATCTATAAAATAATTCTTAGTTTGGTATGGCAATGAATAGGTTCTACCATTAACTATTAATATTTCTCTAGTTATTTATCTGGGTGTGAAGTGTTTTACAATTGCGTTCATATAATCCATAATAATTTATCTTGGCACATGGACTCCCAAATATTTTATATTGTCTGTTATTTTAAATAGAATTTCTCTTTCTAAATCTCCCTTCTGGGTATTGTCGGTAATAATATAGAAAAGTTAATGAATTTTATAAGTTTATCTTGTTTCCTGCTACTCTACTAAAGTTGCTAATTTTTCAACTAGTTTTTTAGTTGATTTTCTAGAGTTTTTTAATTATGCCATCATATTATTTGTGAAGACTGATAGTATTGTTTCTTCATTGTCTAGTCTTCTTCCTCCAATTTCATTTTCTAGCCAGCATTTGTAGGTCAATATTGAATAATAGCAATAATAATGGATAACCTAGATTCATCCTTGATCTTATTGGGAAGTTCTAGTTAATCTCCATTACAGATGCTTTCTGATGGTTTTGGATACCACTTATCACTTTAAGGAAAGCTCTATTTATTCTTCCTTTTAAAAAAATTTATTTAAAGCAATGGGATTAAGTGACTTGCCCAAAGTCACACAGCTAGGCATGTCTGAGGTCTAATTTGAACTCAGGTCCTCCTGACTCCAGGACTAGTACTCTATCCACTGTGCTACCTAGCTGCTCCTAAGCTCCTTTTATTCCTATGCTCTCCAGTTTTTCTTTAAAGTAATGAGTGCTTATTTTGTCAAAAAGTGTGTCCTGCTCCTATTAAGATAAATTCAGTTTGATCTTCTAATTTTTTCTTCAGACCATCTAGCTTTTTTTTCAATCCAGCTAATTGTGATCTTGGGCACATTATTTCTCTCTAAATCTCAGCTTCTTCCTCTTCAATATGAAAAAAGTTTTCACTCAATGAACTCTGAAATTCCTTCTAGCTCTAACATTTTAAATTCTATCCCTAGCTATCCTGTAACTATAAATATTGCTAAAAATGATTTATCTTAAAATAATTTATTTTTTAAACGTTTTACTGTTTTCTTAATTGTCATTTGGTTGTGACTGGAAGTTTAATTTTTCTGTAGAAATAAATTTCCAGTGAAATGAAAGTAATCTGGGAGTGGAAATTGGAGGATTTTTAAAAAATATAAAATAATGGGGAAAGAAATCAAAGGAAGCTGTTGTTTCTGTGAGGTGTCTCACCTTTATTTGCTATCGCTTTGATTCTCCTACTAATCATAATAGTTGACACATAGTAGGTATTTATTGATTAATTAGTTTTACAACTTCCTTTTTCTTGATTTTATGTAACTTACAATTAGTAGAATCTGATGAGAGGATTGTCAGATCATAAAAACTAAATGATAATCTTTTTTAGTTGATGAATTGACAAGGTAAGGGAAGGAATTTAAGACTTGAAGTAGGTGCAGATGGTGTTGAACAAGAGTTTTTAAGCAATATTCTGCATCTTGTTTTTTTTCAGATATACATGATGGTGATGGGACTCCTAGCAGCAGTCATCAGAATGTTAAAGGCACAGCAAAATGGGCGACCTCCTTGGAGAACTTGCTTGAAGATCCAGAGGGAATTAAAAGATTTAGGGTTGCTATTTTTACTACTGATATTGACATAAAATGTTAAGATGATCAGAAAGATGTCTTAAACAAAAAGACCAGCAGGGCGGCTAGGTGGTGCAGTGGATAGAGAACTGGCCCTGGAGTCAGGGGTACCTGAGTTCAAATCCAGCCTCAGACGCTTAATAATTACCTAGCTGTGTGGCCTTGGGCAAGCCACTTAACCCCATTTGCCTTGCAAAAACCTAAGAAATAAAAAAAAAATCACCTCAGATTTAAAATTATTTTAATTATTTCTTTCATAGATAAAGCTTGTCTATTGATATGTTTTTCTCCTCTTTTAGAAATATTCTTGCTTTTAGAGGAATGTACTTTGGAATGTACTTTGTTTAAACACTGTCTAGAAAGAACGAATATATTTTCCATTTCAATTTACTTTTGAGTAATTTATTTATTGGGGAGGATTTTTAAAGAAACTTGCCCAGTTTTTCCTTTTCCTTATGACATCAGAATCAGTCAATCCAAATGCTTATAAAAACCTAATAGGAATTTTATTAGTTTTTAAATTTCTATTAAAAACAAAGGCATTTACTGTGGACTTATTGGAACATGATTACAGTGTTGATTAGTTGATCAGTTCCATGTGAAAGAAAATTTAAAAAGAGAGAAACTAAATTAAGAGAGCATATAATGTTTTTATTTTGTTTCTCCTCAGGAATTTTTGAAAAAAGAATTCAGTGAAGAAAATGTCTTGTTTTGGCTAGCATGTGAAGATTTTAAGAAAATTCAAGATAAGAAACAGGTATTTCCTTCAGTGTTGTTATCAGCTAAGCATTTTTGTAATATTCCCTTGGGTTATATTGTTTTTCTCCTTTAAAAAAAGTCAAAATAGGTTTGACTTGAAGAAATTGGCACCAACTATTTGGAATTTGACTTGTTCTATGTATTTTGGAATGGATTAGAGCATTGAATTTGGAAAGTGAGTTTGCATCCTAATATCACACAAGCTGTGTGATCTCAGACAAATCATCATCATCATCATAATAATAACAGCTGATATTTATATTGTGTTTTTCCAGTTTTAGAATTTTTTTTCCTTGTCACAACCCTGTTAAGGATTGTGTTGCAGGTACTATTATCTTCATTTTACACTTAAGGAAATTGAAGCTGAAAAGTGACTTTCCTAAGTTAAATAGCTTATGGGATTTAGTTTCTAATTCTAGATTGTGTTACTTTTTTTTTAAACTTATTTATTTTGAATTTTACAATTTTTTCCCTAATCTCATTTCCCTCCCCCCAGCCCCCACAGAAGGCAGTTTGTTAGTCTTTACATTGTAGATTATGTTAGTCTTTCCACTATACCATTTTGTCTTTATCTTTCACTGAATCTCAGTTTCTTCATTTGAAAAATGGGGGTGGGGGTTAGCTAGGTGGCACACTGGATAGAGCACTAGGCCTGGAATCAGGAGGATCTAAATTCAAATCCAACTTCAGACACATGATCTTGGGCAAGTCACTGAACCCCAATTCCTGGCAAAAAATAACCCAGAGGCCGCTGCTGCCACCGCCACCTCCACCTCCACCTCCACTTGGTCCTGGCGGGCGCCTGGTCGTTGGTCCTCGGCCAGGCCCAGCCGCGCTGTGCTCCCCATGAGCGGCGGAGGCTGAGGAGGCTTCGCCCCGAGCGGAGGTGAGAACCATGGCAACAGAAGAAAAGAAACCAGAGGCAGAAGCCACAAAAACACAATCTACACCTTCCTCATCAACCAATCAGAGCAAGCCTGCACCCGTAAAGCCAAACTACGCATTAAAGTTCACACTAGCAGGACACACTAAAGCTGTATCTTCGGTAAAATTTAGTCCAAACGGAGAATGGCTAGCAAGTTCTTCTGCAGATAAGCTCATTAAAATTTGAGGAGCATATGATGGAAAATTTGAGAAAATAATATCTGGCCACAAACTGGGAATCTCAGATATTGTCTGGTCATCAGATTCCAATCTTCTTGTATCTGCTTCCAATGATAAAACTCTTAAGATATGGGATGTTAGCTTCTGGGAAGTGTCTAAAACACTGAAGGGTCACAGTAATTATGTCTTTTGCTGCAACTTCAATCCCCAATCGAACCTCATCGTTTCAGGATCTTTTGATGAAAGTGTAAGAATATGGGATGTAAAAACAGGAAAGTGCCTCAAGACTTTGCCTGCTCATTCTGACCCAGTTTCGGCTGTTCATTTCAATCAGGATGTATCCTTGATAGTGTCGAGTAGTTATGATGGTCTTTGTCGAATCTGGGATACGGCATCAGGTCAATGTTTAAAAACACTTATTGATGATGATAATCCTCCTGTATCTTTTGTGAAATTCTCTCCAAATAGTAAATACATTCTTGCTGCAACTCTGGACAATACTCTTAAGCTATGGGACTACAGCAAAGGGAAGTGCCTGAAGACACACACTGGTCACAAGAATGAGAAATACTGCACTTTTGCTAATTTTTCAGTCACTGGTGGAAAGTGGATTGTGTCTGGATCGGAAGATAACCTGGTCTATATTTGGAACCTTCAGACAAAAGAGATAGTACAGAAATTACAAGGCCATACAGATGTTGTGATTTCAACAGCTTGCTACCCTACAGAAAATATCATTGCATCCGCTGCATTAGAAAATGACAAAACAATTAAATTCTGGAAGAGTGACTGTTAAGTCCTTCCGATATCATGTTAGAGACTTTATCAAGAAGAAGTAGATCCTCTGAGGCAAGAAACTAAGATTTGGAATTGGTTTCTTGGCCTAAAAGGAAATCAATCCCCCTTTTTCTTCCCTGGAATGGGTAGTTTGGTGAGAAGAGGCAGCATTTGCCTTATTTGACAAATGGATCTTTTCTTATTTTTTTTTGTTTTGTTTTAAGGGGAAAAAATTTGCTTGTATTACTAGAAGGTCCCAAAAGACTTGGTGATGCTTCTTGCCAACTCTCCTGATGCTGTCAGAGGAAGAATTTCAATCTATATTGTGTATAAATCGAGTCAGCAAAAACCTGAATTTTTAATTTTTTATTACAGAAGGATAAATTTCATTTCATCATGAATTTTTCCTCAACTAAATGTTCTGTAATTTTTTAAAAAGATATCACTTACCCACTTCTAACTCTGTGACCATATTTGGTATGTAAGTTTTTGGCCTTCTATTCCCCAGTTTCACTGACCTTGTAGTGAAATATCTTTTAATCTTCTGTATAGTTTACCTCTTGCTATGTATGTTTAATAGATACTATTATATCACAAATTGTCAACTTCTCCCCCCCCCCCATTAATTCCTGCTTGTAGAAGTTCTCAGCACATTTTGAAGTCTTTCTGGGGAAAACAAAACAAAACTTAGAACATTGTAAAATTTTTCAATGTAAAGACAATTTTGTATCTTTAAAGTTCATGGTATAGAACTGTTAATGGCATGACTGTATACTTCAGCCTCGATATCTTCCCGTTTGTCACACTCTTGTTTACACATCTGACAGTACCATGTGCTGTAATAAAAAGGTTGGATTTTGTGTAAAAAAAAAAATAACCCAGAAAAGAAAAGTGGGCATAATAATATTGTCCTATTCATTGTCCTATTGTCATGAGGATCATATGATATAATCTTCATAAATGCTTTGTAAATATAAAATATCATAAATTACAATACTGTTTGTGTCACTCTGAATAAGTCATGTAATCTCCCTAGTCTCAGTTTTCTAAGCTGTAAAATGAAGAGACTAGACTATGACCTCAGAGACCTTTTCTAGCTCTAGCTCTATGGTTCCGTTAATTTAAAAAAAAAAACCTGATGATTTAATCTAGTCTAAAACTCTTGAAGACTAAAAAATTAACCAGGAGTGGAAGGAATTTCCTGTGCTAAATAAATTACAGGTCTAGACTCTCCAAAATAATAAAATGAAATTTTAGAGTAAAATAATTCTTTATGTCACCTAGAGTTTGACTTTGGCTATAGCTTTTGTTTTTTGAATAAATTACAAGGATACCTTTCCCTTACAGGGCTACATTAAGAATGCATACAGACATAGTAAATGGTAGCCAGATGTTTAGAGATAAAAGCCCATTGCATTGTTTGATGCATTGTCAATTATTTAATATCAATTTTATGAAGCATCATACAGTTGGCATGCACCCCATTTAGAACATTTCCAAGTGTTCTTCTTGGCAAATGTGTGTTCTATAATATATTAGGCAATTTGTATGGAGGTGACCTTAAGTGGTGGCCATAGGATGCATATCCATGGAACAATTCTGGTGATGGCTTGTCTTAATTTAGCTTCATAGATCCTCAGGAAGCATATATATCTTCTGTAAGTGGGACTGTATTGAGCTGATTTTTGCTGTATTTTGATGGTCCTATGAATTCAGATTACTAAGGCAATAGGGAAACCAAGTCTTGGAAAATCAGAATGTAGTGGCAAACTGGGTATGGTTACATTGCCATTGACTTTAAAGTGGCTGTGCACAGATAGGTTTTAAGTTGGAGAGAAGCATAGAAGTTTGAAAAGATCATGAAAGTAGTCCAAGTTAAACCAAATCCTCACACTTGAAAGTAAATAGCAAGAGGGGCAACTGGAAGTATAGTACTAGCCCTGGAGTCTGGGAGACCTGAGTTTAAATCTGACTCAG
Organism: Macrotis lagotis; assembly: GCF_037893015.1. Taxonomy (NCBI): domain Eukaryota; kingdom Metazoa; phylum Chordata; class Mammalia; order Peramelemorphia; family Peramelidae; genus Macrotis; species Macrotis lagotis. Next base: position 92,802,441 of record NC_133661.1, read on the forward strand.
TCATTTACTACTAGCTGTGTGATCCTGGGCTAGTCACTTAATTCTGATTGCATCAAAATAACAACAACCAACTATTATTTAAAAAAGAGAAAAATAAATAGCAGGGATGAATTTCCAGGTCTGAATTTATGAGTTGATATTTTAAGCCCTTTGAAGTTTATACAACCCTTTCATATGGTGATGTGTGATCCTCATGGCAACCCTGTAAAGAAGACACTAGAGGTATTACTCTTCACAAATGAGAAAACTGAGGCTCATACAAGTGCTGATCACTAGTTACATAGCATGTGTCAGAGACAGGATTTGAATGCAGCCTTTCTTTTGACACTATAAGTCATGAGTTGAGTGCTCTTTTCACTAAATCATGTTATCTCCCCAATTTCATAATATGTGCTTTAATATTATTCACATTTTGAAATTCTAAGGCATCCTTAAAAAGAGCAATAAATTAGTCCTCTAGTCCTTAGGTAAAAGTATGGATTGGATTGAGTGGTTCTGTTCATATGTCTACGGTCCTTCAATTTGAAGTGACTTAATATCTTTTTTTTTTTGAGATAATCCATTGGACAGGTAATATTTTGGTCTTTAAATTCCCCAATAAGTCTGATTCCATTGTATGGAATAGTTCCCTCATATGTTTCTTAGTAAGGTATTCATACCATCTGGGAGTAAATTCTATTTTGTTTTATGCCACACATTTTAGGAAGGATAATCTGGATTAGAGGTTATTTAGAAGAGTAAGATCAGGATGCTAAAGGGCTTCAAGGTCAGTTGAGCAGGAGTTGAAGGAACTGGGACTGTTTAACCTGAAGATGAAAAGATCTTCATGGGGAAAGGATGGGGGAAGATGATTCCTCTCGTCAAATTACTTGAGATTGGCAGATGGAAAAAGGATTACTTTTCTGTTTGGTCTCAATGGCAGACTTATGTGTAATGAATGGAAATTGAAGAGGCTAATGGAGAACAATTAGAACTATCTAGAAGTGGACTGGATAGGTAAGGATGGGAGAAGTGGGTGGGGAACAGGGGAAGTGGTTCTCCCTCCTGAAAGGTATTCAAGTGAAGTCTGGGTGGCTGTTTTGGGGGGTATGCTCTCATAACTGACATCTGCATAATACTTTAAGATTGACATAATCATTTAACATTACTTAATTTGGGTTTCACAACAACCTTTTGGGGATAGGTGGGTATTATCGGGATTATAATTTTACAGATGAGGAAATTGAAGCTCAGAGAAGGGTCATGTGACTTGCTCATGCTCCCGTGCCTGTTATCCTGCTCTTTGAGAATCCAAGTCCAACTTTTTCTCTGGTAGCCCATTGTATTTTTCTCAGTTTTCTAGAATCTAGAGAACATTTTTGTTTGGTCATGCCTGGATTATACACCCTCTGAGATTCTGTGATTCTGTACATTTCTGCAGTGGCAGAATTGGACTCATGTGAATTGAAAAATTATGCCTATCACATTTATTACCACTCTGGAATTTTTCCATGTTTTTTTCCTGCACTGGCAAATGAAGGCAATTATCCCCAACCAAAACAAAATACAAAGAGCAACTAACTTTGGCCTCAATTATTTCAGGCAAAGCTGAAAACTGACTTTGTCACTGGTCTTTTAAAAAGTAGATTGTTGAGATAATTGTCTCAATTCTCCTTCCTGTTTCTGACACCCAGACACAGTTTCAAAAGTGCAAGAGACTCAAACAGTCCTGAATAGATAAGTATTCGTTAGGATTCTTTCTTTAGAAAAGCTACTGATTTGAATCCTACCTTCTACCCTAGGATCCTTTCCTAGTGTCCCTCATAGGGAGAAAAATGGTTTGCTTTTTGTTTTCTGTTTGTCTTTTATATAAATATAATAAGACTAAGAATTTAAAAGAGCTAAAAGAACTGAGTTCTTAGATGTTCCTGCTCCTGACTTTTGATTTGATGCTGTTTCAGCTGCTGAGAATTTTAGGTGGTACTTATGGAATAGGAAGGTCTTCCCACAGTCTGCTTTTTTGTTTCAAATGAAAGTGATTCAGTACCCTTACGTTTGGAAAGGGCCTTGTAGACTTGAAAATTGCTATATGAATATTACATTTATTTTTATATTTACCATTATTAGGATTTCAGTTATTTTTCAGTTGTGTCCAGTTCTTTGTGATCACATTTGAGATTTTCTTGGAAAAGATAAGGAGTAGTTTGCCTTTCCCTTCTCCAGTTCATTTTAAGATGAGGAAATTGAGGTAAACAGGTTTAAGAGACTTGTTCAGAGTCACACACAACTAGCAAGTTTCTGAGGTCAAATTTGAACTCGGTTCCTTTTTGACTCCAGGGCCAGTGTTCTATCCATTGTACCACCTAGCTAGTATTAGAATTAAGAAGATATGATGTAAGTTATGCTTCTTTCACACTACTTTCATAATGCACCATTTCTTTCCCTTTGAAACCAGACAGTGAGCTGTCAAACTGTACTCATTGGTTGAGTGTCTAACCCTCAACAGAAGGTGTTTCCTTCATCCTGATTCCCAAGAGTGTGGAAGGAGGAAAGAAGGGTGAATGGGGTTGGCCTTTTCCTGACATTCAGATCCTCCAAGAGTGTGCACCGAAAGGAAAGAAACCCAGTCAAACCAGGGAACCTGAATGATGATCTAGGGAGAGTCAGACTCAAGTGTATAATGTCAGGCCTGGAAGACATGAGAAATTTAGAGAAGGCAAGTCAGTGGCCACCTTGAAGTTACACTTGGTAGTAAGTCTTTTTGCAGTGATGGAAACAAAGCCCAGATCTTCCTACTACCCTCTTCACTTGTACCGTACTTTTTTTTTAAATAGATGATAAATTACCAAACACAAAAGCATTACTAACAATTACAAAATTAATCTGAGAAAATAAAATGAGCCAAGAATTTTTTTTGTTATAAGCTCATGTTCAATCAGCTTTTTTTTACTGTACTATGATATGGAAATGCTTATTTTATTCCAGAAATTCAAAATAAAAATTTAAAAAGTAAAGAAAACTTTAAAAAAATTTCCTTTGTTTTTAAAAATTACTCTGATTCTCTCAAGACTTACATGAAATCAATGTTGTCATCACACTGATCCTGAATAGTCAGCTCAGAACAGTCTTGAACAGGAGAAGCAGCACATAGAGTGGGTCATTTTGAAAAAGATGGTATTGGTTACCTGGAGGAGACTTATCTTGTTGATAATTTCAGATGAAAGTATTTTTTTTGGTGAAAATTACTGTCTAATTGTTATTTAAGTGCTGAGTAGATGCTTATGTACATCCTTAAAAAGAAGTGTGGAGGCTTTACATTATACATTGATATTTTGTTATCACAGGTGATACAAGGTAGCTCACCTGAATAAATTAGATGCTTTCATAGGTCTTGGGGAGGGATTTTAGAGTCCATCTAATCCAACACTTTCATTCTATAGATGAGGTCATTGAGATCCAGAGGAGGGGAGGTCACATAGCTGGTAAATGATTAGACTGGGCTTTGATTCCAAAGCAGATGATCTTTTGATTTCACCATCAGAGATGCTCTCCTTAACATAAATAATATTGATGCCTTGACTTTATGAGCCTTATGCTCTTTAAACAGTTCCTATATCTTATTTAATCCTTGTAGCGTAACTTAAAAGCAGATAGGGGAAAATGTTCTTTCTATTTTAAAAGATGAGGAGACTGAAAAGCCAAAAAGGATTGTCTAAAGTAAAAGAGCTAGTTTATTTTTAAGATTTTTTTCTTTACCTTTTTTATCTTTTTTTCTTTTGTTTTTGCAAGGCAAAAGTTGTTTCCTTCATCCTGTGCCCAAGGTCACACAGCTAGGTAATTATTAAGTGTCTGAGGTCCGATTTGAACTCAGGTCCTCTTGCCTCCAGGGTTGGTGTTCTGTCCACTGCAAAAGAGCTAGTTGATGACAAAGACAGTTGTTATTACTGTTGTTCATTCATTTCAGTTGCTTTTGATTCATCATGACTCCTTTTGGAGTTTTCTTGACAAAGATATTGAAGGAGTTTGCCATTTCTTTCTTCAGCTCATTTTACAAATGGGGAAACTGAGTTAAGCAAGGTTAATTAACTTGCCCAGGGTCACACAGTTGGTAAATGTCTGAGGCTGGATCTGAATTCAGGTCTGCCTGACTATCTATCTATCCAATGTGCCATCTAGTTGGTTGGTTCTTGTCCTTCGTTTTTTTTTTTTCTAAGGTTTTTGCAAGGCAATGGGGTTAAGTGGCTTGCCCAAGGCCACACAGCTAGGTAATTATTAAGTGTCTGAGACTGGATTTGAACCCAGGTACTCCTGACTCCAGGGCCGGTGCTCTATCCATTGTGCCACCTAGATGCCCCTTGTACATCCTTATTAAAGAAGACCAAAATTACATCACTGTGTTTGAGACAAATTACAGTGTGTATGACTGTGCTGATCACCTTGCTGCTCTCTTGACAGAACTAGATTAGAATCTAAATTATCTGACTCCCAGTCAAGTACTCTTTCTGCTGCATTACACTGTGGGAGGTTCTTTATAAGACTGGAAAATACTTTTCAGTAATTATAAATAGGCAATGCATCTAAAATTTCCATGAGACTTGGGTTCAAGGCTAACCTCTGACACATACTGGTTGTGCAGGCACATAAATTAACTTCTTGGTGCTCTGAGGAAACTCTGAGACTCTAAATTGCAGAGAAGGTACTAGTCAATAGAATTTCTTCAGCTGGGAATTCTCTCAATTAATGAAATCCTGGACCTCTCCCCAACTCAACCCCGTTTCCTTACAGCAAATCTGGGAGGGAGGTACACATATACATAATGGAGTATATGTATGTGTATGTATATTTATCTATATAGGCTATATTTAAGCATTGTAAGGATAATTGAACTAAGGCACAGAGATCTTAGTGATTTTTTTTTTTCATAGTCACACAACTGATTGATAGGCAAGCTGGGACCATATTTTCTGATTCTAGGTGTGGTTCTTTCTATACTGTGTTCTCTTTCCTATCTGTTTTTGTGTTTTCCGTCTTTCTAAGTGATTGCATATACATATTTCTCAGCTCCTTACCCCTCCCCCCCACCACATATCAACATTAAGGATTAATCTGTAGGGCATCTAGGTGGCACAATGGATTGAGCACTGGCCCTGGAGTCAGGAGGACTTGAGTTCAAATTTGACCTCAGATGTTTAATAGTTTCCTATCTATGTGACCTTGAGCAAGTTACTTAACCCTATTGCCTTACAAAAAAAAAGGATTAATCTGTAGCTCTCTTTTTATTTAAGTATATCATTTGCAGTCATTTGAAGGAGAGCTCTTTACACCCATAACTAAAGTTGTGAAATGAAATGAATTGTTAGTATTTGTATTGGGTGGTCAGACTTCTAACACAGCTTAACTATTTTTGTGATTACTTTATATTTTTAAACATTGTTTAAAAGTGCTTCTTCCTCGTGAGTTGGCATACAAGATATATTTAACAAAGTAGCTTTTTATCTCTTAAGGAACCATAGAGGAAGTCACCAGACTATTTTTTAAAATTCATTCCTGATGTAGCTGAATGTGTATGGTTTATGGTAGAATTTAGAGAAACAGTAAACACCTCCCAGTCCCTCTCCAGCCCCAAAATCTTGTTTGCAAAGTTGGATGAATGAAGAAATGGAGATCACTAAAAGCATAGAAGAGAATTCCAAGGTTTTTCTAATAGAAGTATTAACAGGGTATTCATTTTAGTACTGTTATGAACTTATTACAAATGGACCTGGATCCCTGAATAGTGTTGCCTTTTAGGATTAATTAAGTAGGAATAATGAACTACTTCGAAGTGATTACTTTATCTGAATTTGCCCTACCATTTCCATTGGACTAGAAACAGTAACCATATTTTATACAATTATAACTCTGAATAGTGCACATTTGAATATTTTACTTCAGAGGATTCCTTATTCACATTAATCAGGACTTAATTTCAACATGGATCTTGGGAATGTATGTTATATCTTTACATTATTTTGGGGTTTTTTTGGTAAATTAATGTGGACTTTGTGTTGGACTATATTTCTGTTGTTAAGTACCAGACCACATAATAAAAGATAAAAAAAAAAACTCTTTGATTTTATAAAATGGGCATATTGCCTTATGCTAACTTTTAAGGCAGAAGTACTTTTAAGGAACACATAAAAGTATCAAGCATAATTCTTGACCAATAGATGCTTAATGATGATTTTCAGAAAGAGTAGATGACCTCTTTAAGCTTCATTATTAGGCAGTGCATGGAATGAGCTAACAGTGGGAAATATTTCATTTTCAAGGTGTGGTACCCTTTAATGGTGGCAAAGTTTCTTGGTTTTGGAATCAGAAGATCCGGTTGAGTCCTGACTCTGATATTTATTAGCTCTTTGACCTTGGCCAAGTCATTTAACATCTCCAAGCCTCAGTTTCTTCATCTACAAAGTGGAGATGATAAATTATCTACTTAGGGGCCCTGGACAAATCACTTAACCTTTTATTGCTCTAAATAATTCTTGTAAGCTGTCAGTTACAAGGAATGTGCCAACCCAAATTGTGAGAACTAATCTCCCTTTACAGGCATTTCCTGTACAATTAAATCACAAGTACAGCTCTTAGTCCCCAGTTTTTACCTCATAGGATGGTTGTGAAGAAGCCACTTTGTCAAGTGCTCTATTCATTTGTCCCATTATTAGTGGAAAAGATAAAAACATGCTTCTCCACAAATTACTATCTCCTTTTCTTGACCCCCAGGTTCCCCTGTCAATTGAATATGTAGGGCTACAATTTGTGAGCTTCCAGATCTAACATTTTGGAATTTTTAAGCATGTGAATAAGGAGCAATGCATTGTGGTTTCAGTTGTATCTAACTATAGCACTAATAAATATAACAAATTTATTTTAATTTTGTTTTTTTTTGTTTTTGTTTGTTTGTTTGTTTTCTAGTTTTTGTAAGGCAGTGGGTTTAAGTGGCTTGCTCAAGGCCACACAGCTAGGCAATTATAAAGTGTCTGAGGTCAGATTTGAACTCAGGTACTCCTGACTCCAGGGCTGGTGTTCTATCTACTGCGCCACCCAGCTGCCCCTAAATATAACAAATTTAATGGCAAAACTTGTTTATCACAAATGATTGTGATTTCCTTTATAAAATTGGCATAAGCATAATTTTCAGCCTTTAATTTAAACTTCAATTCGACCATTTCTAGAGGAGGAATAATGAAATTCTTCAGTCATCTGTTGTGTCCAGATGAATTGCATCTGGATGAAATTGTATCTTCCTCTATGCTTTAATAACTAATCTTTAAGAGTTTCTGAGTTCAAAAACTTTTCAGCTTTAAGTCAACCTAACAGTGAGCCTCTCCATACTTAATGAGTCTATTCTGCTACTGCCTCCAATGTATGCTTGTTGTTTGAACCTAGGCAAGTCATTTAATCTCTTAGTACCCCATGTCACTCTCTAAACCCTCTAAGTTGTTTTGAAAATTGTCAATCTGGGAGGAAAAAACATTTTATTAAGCACCTATTTTGCACTATGCTCTTTATAAATATTTCAAACAATCCAGTAAAATAGGGCTATTGTTATCCCTGTTTTATAGTTGGGGATGTTGAGGCAGAGAAAGGTTAAGAGACTTGATGAAAGTAAAAAAACCAGTAAGTATCTGAGATGGGATTTGAATTCAGGTCTTCTTCTAAGCTCAGTACTTTAGCCACTGTACCACTTGGCTGCTTCAATTCTTCTTGCTTTTCTCCTCTGAAAGACAGAAGGCTGTTGTGGAATGATCTTTGGACTTGACATTAAGAGACTTAATTTTTTTTCCTGGCCTCTGACACTATAACTGTATTACCTTAGACAGATCATTTCACATCTGTCTCAGTTTTTTCATCTGCAAAATGTCAACAATACATGCTCTGCTTCTGTCATGGTTTTTTTCTTTCATAGATTTATTGTGAAAAAAAGCACTTTACTGATCTTAGTTGTCTATAATGTGTTGTTATTCCTAGCAGTCATATCAATCAGTCAGCAAACATTTATTACTTCCCTATGTGCCAGACATTGTATTCTCAGTGTTGAGGATAAAGGGCATTTATTAAACCTAGAACCAAGGTCATTCTCAGTTTTCCTGGTGGTTGGAGGGGGGGGGATGAAGAAGGGAAGGCTTAACTACAAAGACTTACTTGACTAAATCTTTTTTTTTCCCTAATAGAGCTAGTTCAGAATGTTATTTAGTGCCGTGGGAAATGACAGGTTCAATGTTGTGTCAGGGAGAGAACACTAGATTTCGAGTGAGAGAGGGGCTCAGCTTGGCTTAACATCATGTGACCTCGGACAAATCAGTTACACTCTCTGTTCCTTGTAAAATGATGAGATTCAACCAGGCGATCTCTAAGGTCCCTTTAAGATCTGAGTCTATGATTCTGTGATTTTATGGTTTGTCATAGGCAATCTTTACAGAAATGCAGGGTGACCTCTTGTCATAGAGGCTGTAATGAGCATTTGTGATTAATTAATTTAAATATTGGCTTCTGAGTTCTCTTATGGGCTCTGAGAATCTGAAATTCATCTGACATTCAGAAAAGTCATTTTTAGCCAATTACTAACTAACATTATAGGAATACACTAAAAATATGTTAGAATCTCAGAAATTAAGGCATGGAAGGGGTCTTACAGAATGATTTACTAAGTTCACATCCTGGTCCTATTTACTACCTACATGGCCTTAAATAAATTAGACCTCCTTTCTGGGTCTCAGTTTTCTTGTCTGTAAAATGAAAAGATTGGATTTGGTAGCTATCATGAAGGTCCTTCCCAGCTTGGACAGGCTTGAATGGTACAATTGTGCCACAGGGACACCAGTCCTATCTGCAGGCATCATAGGAGCTACAACAGGGTTAACAAAATACCAGAAAATCCACTAAAATAACCAGACATGCTTCTTCTTTTTTTGAACTGTTCTGTGCTTGAACACAGAGGATTCCCGTGACTTGTTTGTGGTTGACTGTTTAAGTGTTTCCCTTTTCAGTCACATTTCCTATCCCAGGCCAAGATAAAAACAGCTACTGAAACTATACTGGCTAAAATGTACTTCACAAAAAACACAGAAAATGGGGGGGGGAATTATTGGTTACAAGCAAAGCTATAATTGGGGTATGGAGAGTGAGCAGGTTCTTTATTGCACTTTGACTTGACTACTACCATATTGTTATGGTAGCTGTGTATGGAAGTCCTGAAGCATATGTATATATGTAAGATATGTGCTTGCATGATGATACATACACAAGAGACACAGTATATTCTACTATATACATGCATTGTGCACATGTTAGCTTTACAAGCACAATGTGAAAGTGCACACACGGACATGTACATTCAATATACCTATGTGCGTGTATGTATATAGATAATATATATGTATGTATATGTGTCTCATTCTGCATCTTTATCATTACTTCATTCAGGAACTGGATGCATTCCTCTTCATTGGTCCTTTGGAATCATGCTTGGCCTTTGCATTGATCAGAGTATTTAAATCTTTCAAACTGGCTATTTGAATAATGTTAATGTTATAGTTGATATAGTTTTCCTGGTTATCCTCACTTTACTTTGCATTAGGTCATACAAATCTTCCTAGGTTTTTGTGAAATCATCCGTTTCTTATAGCACAATTATATTCCTTTCCATTATTTTTCATGTTTTTCAGCCATTCTTCCCATTGCTAGACAATCCCTTAGTTTCCAGTTCTTTTTAACAATGACCAAAAAAGACTTCTATAAATATTTTTAGTACATGGGGTCTTTTTCCTCTTTATTTCATATTTTGTGGAATATAGACCTAGTAGTATTAGTGAGTCAAAGAGTATCCAGTCAACTTTTTTTCAGGGGTAGAAATATCATAGATCTAAATTGCTTTCCAAAATGGATGGATTAGTCCATAACTTCACTAGCTGCACATTAGTGTGCCTATCTTCCCATAGCCTATCTAACTATCATCATTTCCCCCTTTTTTGCTTATGTTTGCCAATCTGGTGGGTATGAGGTAAAACATAATTTTTAAAATTTTCATTTTTGGAATTATAGTGATTTTGAGCACATTTTCAAATTGGTTATTGATAGCTTAGAGTTTTTCCTCTGAAAACTCCTTATTTAAAATCCTTGACCTTAACTTACTTGAAAGTGGTGTTTGTTCTTTTATATTGAATCTATTTCTTATATATCTTGGATATGAGACTTTTATCAGAGAAACTTGCTGCAAAGGTCTTTTTCTAGTTAACTTTCTCTTCTGGTATTAAATGCATTGGCTTTCCTCAAAACTTTAATTTTATTGAATCAAAATTATTTTATCTTCTCTGATCACTCTTTATACTTTGATAATGGACTTTTTCCATATTTATAATTACAAAAAGTGTTGACTTCTTTGCTCCACTAATTTTTTGATGTCTTTTTTTACTTCTAAATCTAATGTCCATTTGGACTTGTTAGGATATATTATGTGAGTTGTTTTATACCTAATTTTTGCCTTATTACTTTCTCTTTTTCCCAGCAGTTTTTGTCATATAGTGAATCTTTATTGTAGGAGATATGGGGTCTATGAATTTATTCAACACTAGACTATTATATTTGCTTTATTTTGTAAGTTGTGTTTCAGTAACTGGAGTCTCAATTCTTTAACTTGCACCAGAAAGTTTTGATAATGTTGTATAGTTTGAGAACTGGTACTACTATATCTCTTTCTTTCCCATTTTTTCAACATATCCCTTGAGATTCTTGATCTTTTATTCTTCCTGAATTTTATTCTCTTTTCTAGCTCTCTAAAGTAAGTCTTTTGGTGGTATGGTTGATAAGACACTGAATAAGTCAATTAATTTAGGTAGTATTGTTCTTTTTTACTATATCTATGAGCAATTAATATTTTTTTGGGTTATTTAGGTTTATCATTATGAATTCTTTTCATTCTTTTTTTTTATCTTTCACTTAACATTGGGTTTTATTGTGGAGTTAAACTCTTCTTTTTTGGTTTAGATCTTGGGCTACTTTCAAGCCATGTAATTTATCATGTTGAAATTTTTTTCCCTGGTTTACTCAGAGCTCTAAGCTTCATTTTCTGGGTTGGGTTTGCAAACTCATGTGAGGATCTGCTTTCTATAATCTTGGGTGGCGTGACTGGGTCCTGCTTGCCTGGGTATTGTAGTTCTCTGCAGAAATTTCTTAGTTTTAGCATGGGTTTCTCCTGGTTTGACTTAGGTGTTATCTCAACTTCTTCTTTGCCTTATTCTTGCACAATCCAAATCTGAATCAGACTCTGTGAGTGGCCTCCAAAAGATATTGATTGCTCTAGTAGGGGCATACTCACCTTGGAAATTGCTGTTTCTCACCAACAGTCTGCTATGGCTTGGGCATGGACTTCCTTGGGTGCTGGTCTGATCCTGTTTGCCTTTTGTCCTGGTGTGGTACTGCTGGGTTCTGAATGTCCTATATTGGTCATGCCTTATCACTTCTTGGTCTTGGTCTCTAGCTGTTTTGGTGCTATTGTAACCCTATCTCCTATGATTAGGGCATGGACTGAACTGATCTGTGCTAGATTTAGATTTGACCCCATTTCCTGCTGGAGGTGTGGGTAACTTCTGCACTGGGCTTTCCACCTACTAAGCCTTCACAGGTCTGGAAATCTTGTGAAATCCTAGATTGGAGAAAGTCTTACAGTCCTTTCTCTTTGGTTTTCTTTATAGTTATTCCTTCTGGTACTTTTTTTTAGAGCATTCCTGGAGAGTATTTGTCAGGGTTCTGGTCTCTTCTAGATCTTTATACAGTTTTTTTTTTTTAGGTTTTTCAGGGCAATGGGGTTAAGGATATAGTTTCAATGTAGTCAAAGGCTCAAGGTAATTTTTTTTCATGCATGAGTAGGCATAGGAGACAAGGTGGTGCACAGAAAAGAGGGCTGTCTCTGAAGTCAGAGGATTTGAGTCCAAATCCCAACTCTTCCATTTCTACCTATGTAGAAATGTACACTTCCCTCACCTCACCCCAACCCTCCAACTCTCCCCTCTGATGTCGATGACTTCCTTTTAAGGCCCTTTTAAGCTCGCATTCTGTGATCTCTTGTTATTGTCTTTGACTGGAGTGAATCCCCCAGTGAAGAAATTTAAGAACCCCATCTCCAAGTCTTTCCCAGGGCAGTCTGTCATTTCATTTATGTCAGATGGGTAGCAGCAGTTTCCTGTTAGCTTCCCTAAGGTGAAAGATAATAAACATTTGTAACTATAAGCCTATGATTAAATTGTTTTTTTTTTTTTTGCAAGGCAAGGGGTTAAGTGGTTTGCCCAAGGCCACACAGATAGATAGTTATTAAGTGTCTGAGGCCAGATTTGAACTCAGGTATGCCTGACTTCAGGGCCGGTGCTCTATCTATTGCACCACCTAGCCGCCCCCATGATTAAGTTTCTTAAGATCAACATGATGGAAATACAAAGAGAATCGGTAGTCAATGAGATTAGTTACCTACCAGCTTTTGGTAGCCCATGTAACTTCTCACACCAAATAAACAATTCATTTACACTTGACACAAAAATTCGTATTTTGTTCAAGGGAAATGTGATATTAAAAAAATCAAAACTCTTTCCCTCAGACAGTATGGCATAGTTATTTTCTTAACTCAGAATGAAAGAAAAGCTTGAGCTGAATGGTTTCTAAGGTCCCTTCTGCCTCTATACTATGAGAATTTCTGTAAATTACTACACAATCCTTCCTACTACCTCCCATCTTTTTTTTTTGTTTGTTTGTTTAATTGGCTGATCCACTATGGAGAAATTTTGGGAAGAATCAGAAAAGAACATACAAGCTGAGAGAAAAGGCTCAGAGGTTTTTGATGTACAGTCAACAAACAGCTCTGTATTTGTTTTTTTAAACAAAGCACACTACAATGTAGTTGATTCATTGTTACAAGAATTATGTAACAACAATTACTCTGCGTTTTAGATATAATAGCTAACTTTATATTGTACTTTAAAGTTTGCAAAATATTTTGTGTGTGCAAATAATTCATCCATTACTTTATTTTAAAAATTAACTTGTTTAGTCTTTGAATGGGAAAGCCCTTTATAAGAAGGTTCTCATTTGTTTCCACAGAACACAGCAGGACTGTTTCTGGTTTTTCATTTTATGTTTAAAAGTACCATAATTCCTCATGTATAAGATACTCCCATGTATAAAATGCAGCTTAATTTTGGGGCCTGAAATTTAAAAACAAAATGTATTACATAGGGGCGGCTAGGTGGCGTAGTGGATAAAGCACTGGCCTTGGAGTCAGGAATACCTGGGTTCAAATCCGGTCTCAGACAGTTAATAATTACCTAGCTGTGTGGCCTTGGGCAAGCCACTTAACCCCATTTGCCTTGCAAAAACCTAAAAAAATAAATGTATTACATAAAGTTATTGAACTCAAGTTTTATTCAGTTTGAAATTCAAGGACCTTCTGCTCATATCTTTCAGGCATCGTTTGGGCAAGTCTGGCTCATGGCATGCTTAGTTCATTCTGTTTCATGAGCCTGAAGCACTAGTGTCCTTTGAAATCAATCACTTCTTTTTCATCAGCAATTCTTCTTGTCTCATGCTGAATCATCTTTGTGTACTCAGGAATTCCAATGACCCTTTGCTCTTCAATCCATGTCTTCCATTCCCTCTCTAACTCAGGCCATTTGGCTGCCTTGCCTTTCCTGGCCTCCTTCTGCTGTGGTGTCTTCAGTAGGGTTTCTTCTAACCATAACGAGGATTGTTTTCTCAGTTGGAGGAGGACCAAACTGATGTTCAACAGCACGATTTCCATTCACTTCTGCAAACTGGATCACTTTGTTGTTGTTTTTTTTTTAGGTGTTTTTTTTTTTTTCAAGGCAAATGGGGTTAAGTGGCTTGCCCAAGGCCACACAGCTAGGTAATTATTAAGTGTCTGAGACTGGATTTGAACCCAGTTACTCCTGACTCCAGGACCCGTGCTTTATCCACTGTGCCACCTAGCCACCCCCAAACTGGGTCACTTTGAACTTGAATTCAGCACTGGACAAAAACCTTTTCTAAGCCATTTCTGGGCAGAATGTGGCAAAACGTCTAATATATACTGGTAACAAAGGCAAAACAGTGAGTGCAAAGACAAGTACAAAAAGGTGGGAAATGTAAGTAAAAAAATCTGCAATCACTGTATAAGATGCTCCCAGTTTTTAGACCTCATATTTTTGAAAAGGAGTGTGTCTTATACATGGGGAAATACAGTATGTTATATTTTTCATTGTTTAACATTTTGGTCTAAAAACAAAAATCATTTGGTCTTAGTAACATGTTGAACCATCAAGATTATCATATGAAAAGTATGAATATCTGGGGCTAATGCAGTTGAGCATCGATTTGTCATTTTAAATTGGTGTCCTTAGCATGTAGCATCCACACACTGTTCATAAATTGTCACCTGTCAAATTTTTGTTGAATTGTTGTTTTTGAATGATGTAAGGTTTTTTAGTAGTCTAACCCACTGATGTTCATATCATGTGTCTATTTAATTGCTTCATTTGGATAGTGATTTAACCCTGAAAACTTATATACAATAGAGACATTGCTTCTGGTCTCATCAACATTTTTGGGGGCAGGTCAGTGTTTCGTTAAGAGTAGCTACTTTTTTAGCTGTCATTCTAAAAGAAAATGAGGGTTAAAAGTTTCTATGTCAAGTATAAACTATTTAGGTCATAGTCTGAGGGAAGAAGCAGTGGAGATACATTATTTTATTTCACATGGCTGTTCCTTCTGGCTGCCATACACATAAGTTTAGGTGATGTTGACAAGCCTGGAAGGGCTGTAGAATAGCTATGTTAAACAGATAATAGTAAATGAATCTTTATTTTGCTTTCTTGTAGATGCAAGAAAAGGCAAAGGACATTTACATGACTTTCTTGTCCAGTAAAGCCTCATCACAAGTTAATGTGGAGGGACAGTCTCGCCTAAATGAGAAGATACTAGAGGAACCTCATCCTTTGATGTTTCAGAAGCTGCAGGATCAGGTAATGGGGCTCCGTTTCAACTGATTTAAATTTTTTTTTCAAATTTTGCTTATTGAGGGCAATGGGGTTAAGTGACTTGCCCAAGGTCACACAGGCAATTATTAAGTGTCTGAGGTCAGATTTGAACTCACTGTACCACCTGGTTGCATCTAATTTAAAATTTTAAACAAAGTTCTACAATACCATTCTTGATTTAATATTATCCTTTATAGAGAAGTGACAGATTTAGAATACAGGATGAGAGCAAGGTGTTGTGTGTGTGTGTGTGTGTGTGTAATCATTGAAGGAGTTTGTTTTCTTTGACTATGCATATTTGTTTCAAGGAATTTGCTTTTCTTTCTTAATGGAATGGGGACGTAAAGAAGAGAAGAGATTTATTTTTAAAAATTAAGAAGTTGGGGATGGGTTGCTAAGATATGAAATGTTTCAAACACTTTCAGATGAAGTTACTGTAGTTTTAGTTTTACTTAACTGTTTTGCTTTAGTACAAGAGACCTGTCATAAAGAGGAACTAATTTTTAAATGTTTGTAATATAAAAATGAAACATAATAGTAAAAAACCCAAAGATCTATTTTCTCTCCCCTTTCACTCCTTCCTTCCCCATAAAATTGGAGAATATATATCCTTGTAACAAATTATAATCAAGCTAAGCAAACTTACATTGGCCATCTCCAAAAAAGCATGCCCCTCAAGGTGGGGAAGTTATAAATTTGAATTGATAGAGAATCATAAATGTAGACCTTTGAGGCCATCTAGTTTATCCCTCTCATTTTATAGATGAGTAAACTGAAGCCCA